>NC_141873.1:160616042-161241042 GCF_056163025.1 Triticum urartu | reverse complement strand
TTATTAATTTGCACAAATATTACGCTCAAAAAATAATTTTCAAAAATAATACATCGTCGGCCCACGGCAGGCCGAGTGGACCTAGTCGGCCCACAGCAGGCCGACTGAGTCCCTATCGGCTAGCTGCTGGCCGATTGGCCTGTCGGTCACCAGTTGAGGTCCAGTCGGCCAGTAGTGGGCCGACAGAGCCTAATTGGCCTGCTGTGGGCCGACAGGGACTAATTGGCCAGCTGCGGGCCGACAGGGACTAATTGGCCTGCTGTGGGCCGACTGGTGCATGCCACCATTTTTTTCCCGAACGCTCCCTAGATTTTTTTATAAACTATGACGTATTTCGTGCAACCCTTTGCCCATAATATTTTCCCGCCATATGTTCGCACCAACTCTTTCCCGCCATATGTTCGCGCCAACTCTTTCCCGCCACCCGTTTCCCGCCATATGTTCGCGCCAGCTCTTTCCCTCCACCCATTTCCCGCCAATCGTTTCCCGCCATACCGCAGTCGTTCTTTCCCGCCATTTTCTCATCCCTACCTATAAAACCCCCTTCAGACAGAGGAGGATAAGCATTCCAGTGTAGTGTAGTTGAGATGTCCCATTATCCTTTTGATCGTAGTTTTCACCCTGAGATGAGCAGGACTCTTCTGAGGCTAGCTACCGATTTCAGGATGGACAATAGGATAGTTCCATGGGACGAACTCACAGGTAGTGACACCATAATGAATGAGTTGGCTCACGAATTATGTATGTCTGGGTGGCCTGAAAGGACCTATGAGGAGGTACGTATAGAACTTCTTAGGTTGCATGCAAGGTGGAAGAAGGTAGTGGAGCCGGAGAGTGAAACTTTCAGAAGGACTGCAGAAAAGCATCCATTTTTATGGACTGAGGAGAGCGAGGACGAAGATGATATCTTCATGCCGCCGCTTCCGGGTTCTGCATCGTCAAAGAGCAAGAGTTTTGCATATTCCAAGGGCAAGAGTACTGCATCCTCGAAGGGCAAGAGTTCTGCATTGTCCAAGGGTAAGAGTTCTGCATTCTCGAAGGGCAAGAGTTCTGCATCGACAGAGGATGACGATGATGACTTCATGTAGTTTTTATGATGTATGTTGTAAGTTTAGTCATATGTACCGCTAATTTAGATGTAGTTCTATCTAGTTGTTTATAATGTCTTGTTGTACGAGCATTATGTTCTATCTAAATACGATGTTGTAGTTCGTATAACAGAGTACTAAAATAGAGTAGGCATATGTCTCATACATAAGTACATAGTCATTTGTCTCATACATAGAATAGACATAAGTCTCATACATAAGTAGATGGTCATGTCTCTACTGATAGATGGAAGCGTCAGTGACGACGTCTGGCCTGGCGGGGAGGCGGATCTGGAAGCGGCGACCATCCGAACCTGTTAGGTGGCCTAATGTTACGAGGAGGAATTTCAGACTCTCCCTGGTCATGCTGTGTATCCTGTGTGGGGCCTGGTGGAGGAGTCGAATACATGTTCATCCACTGGGTGTGCTGCGACATCTGAGCATGTATGTTCTCCTTGGGATGTTGATCACTCCCCCACGTATCATGTGATGCTGACATAGACGCATGATATCCGTAGTCTCCTGCACGATGGAACGTTTAGTCATGAAGAATGAGGTCGCCTCAATTAATATTGAAAACAATAAAAATGAAGACACTTACCTGCTGGTTGTGACGGCTGCTCTGGCTCAAACACGAAGCTCGACGAGGGACCGTGCTGCTGTGGCTGTGGAGAAAACACGAAGCTCGACGAGGGACTGTGTTGCTGTGGCTGTGGAGAAAACACGAAGCTCGACGTGGGACCATATTGCTGTGGTTGCTGCCACGTTGAACTGCCAGGTTGGTCAGGACGGGGTGGCCTGGTTGTCGGCTGATGTGCTAGACGTGGACGTGGTTGATGTCGGTGCATGGAGTGACGCGGCTGCTGCTGCTGGTGCTGAACAACGTCGGTTCTCCGGGTGCACGTGATAGCCTCGTACACAGTCTGTATCTTGTTCTGAATTCGTTCCAAGAAGGGCTGTAGCACTGGACGGTGCTGAAGAAGAGGTCCAGACGACAGTGATCGTCCAAAGGTGGTCACGTCATGGTAGAGTTCGTGTGTCAAGGTAGCCTGAAAATTTCCATGACGATTAATAATGTATGTCTCTTGCACGTCAAAGTATGTGACAACATTACTTAAAGAAAATATATCTTACCGCGTAGTGCCTAGAGCCCGAAGTGTCATAGCTCGGGTACATATCCGACGGAGTAGGATTCGGTATCTCCTCTAGGTGGGAGTGCTCAACGATGCGTAATCGTGTTCCGGTCATGTAGCGCCGCAAATAGAGATTGAATTTATCAAGATCAAAATTGTGATTCTCATGCCATAGATGTGTGTTTGCTGTCTCCCATTCTATAACATACGGCTCTAGTCTAACTAGCCAGTCAGCAGTTGTCCTGGTCATGCCCTTCCTTGTCGTCCTAAAATTGTGGTGTGTGTTCAACAATTACCTAAAGCTTCGAATGGAGTACTATGAAAGATAATGCAACATTGAAAAATTAGTTAATACCTGTGGATGTGTGCTGGCACTGGGTTCTCTATAGGGGGAGGCTGCTCCAACTGCAGAAGACCAAATTGCCTCATAACCCTCTGTTGTGCCATCTCCTCGACGAAGACATCGAAGATGATTTTTGATTTTGTCATCCAGTAATCTTGGTCCCTTGTGCATAGCACAGACAGACCACCAAGGTATCTCGCTTGTATGGCTGCTTCTGTGTAGGGCTGCCAGATGACCCCGGTGTACGCATCGAACTGCTCGTTCAATGCTGTGTATGCCTTCCTGGTCTGATCACTAGCAAAGCGTATCTGTAGAAAACAAAAGTTAGTAGCCGCTAGCATCGAACTATCTCTTGTGCAGACAAAAGTTACGTTAAACTATAACACGGTGCATACCTCGCGACGTGTCCAACACAGACCGAAAGTAGGCATGTCGATGCCGTCAGCATCAAACATGGCGTCTGTAGGCTCACGAACACGTACATCTGGTCGCCCTATAGAGAACCTCTCCCACGACCATAGCTGTAGGAATAGAGGGCATCCAAGAAGGGCTGGCTTTCTCGATGTAACCTGGCAACCGTTGCACATACCTTAGTATGTAGCCGCTAAGACCGCCGAACCCCAACTCCTCTGTCTGATCTGATCCGCCGTCTGAGCGCTCGCTATCTCGAGTGCCATAGGGATGTAGAGCGTGTTAATAGTGGTGACATGGTTCTCTGTGAACATCACCTTGCCGAAAAGCCACATTAAGTAGGCCTCCAGGCTCCGAGTGATCTGTTCCGCAGTCAACGGCACCCGGAAGTTTTGGATCTGCATTAAGCAAAGAGAAAGTTTTAGTTAGCCGCAGTTATTTTCTGTAAAACCATATGCACGATAACTCGAAGATAAAATGTTGGGGAAATTACCTGGAAATTGAGCAACCACTCATACTTAGGTCCGTGATGCTCCCATACCGGATCCGGAGCATCGGGAAAACCCACCATGAAAACGTTGTGTAAGGGCTAGCTCCCAACCAGCCGGTGCTTCCAACGGTCCTATGGCATGACCTGCCAACGGTAGTCCAAGCAAAAGTGACACATCCTCCAGAGTAGGAGCCATCTCTCCCCATCGAAAGTGAAACATGTGGGTCTCTGGCCTCCAACGGTCCACTAAGCAGCTCAGCAAGGACCCGTCGATGGCGATGCGTTTCTCACCCGGGATAGACTCAACCAAACGCGTGAAAGGTAAAAGGCCGGCCCATTTCAACCTTCATCAGAGAACATTTCAGTTAGTGTCTCCCATTAATATGCATGTCAGTGTGCAAATTAATAAAACACGTACCGCTGAAGCCATCCTGGGTGTATCATCCAGTTTTCTTTAGGAGTGCGAGTGACCAGAGGCTCAAGCTTGCGCTCATACCATATCGCACCACGATGACCCCTATCAATGTCCCCATTCAGCAACCACATTCCCGACATTCCTGCACATAAAAAAATTCAGAACATAGTGCCACACTTAATAAAAATTCAGAACATAGTGCCACACTTAATAAAAATTCAGAACATAGTGCCACACTTAATACAAATTCAGAACATAGTGCCACACTTAATACAAATTCAGAACATAGTGCCACACTTAATACAAATTCAGAACATACTACTGCTAGCTTAGCTTCTTCCTCTCGCCCTTACTCCTCTACTGCCTCTTCCTCCTCTTCTTCCCCGGTTGCCTCGTCCACGCCCAGTGACGAAAGTGGGACAATTAGTGTCCCTATGGCCAAATTCATTGCACAGAATGCATTGCCCAGTCGGACCTCCTGCTTCAGATTCATCCATATCATTCCGGATGCGACGACAGTGCCGTCTGCCTCTACTTGTGCGCATATGCTCTGGGTTTGGAATGTAACACCTTTCAGCGGGGTTGACGCTGTTGAAATTACCCATTGATCGAAAACCCATCAGCTCACCTGTCCAGGTATTGAGGACAGACTCTTTCAGAAAAAATGGAGACACAAACGATATTGCGTCCATTCCAAGCTGCCCGCAAGCAGCAAGTACATGTGAGCAAGGTAGGTGAAGCAATTAACGAAGCAACTAATACAAGTATTAAGTAACAACTTAAAATTCTCACCAAGAACACCTAAATATTTACGTTTACTACTGGAGCAACTCCAATTACTGACACACCTAAATATATTTACGTTTACTACCGGAGCAAATAACAATAATCGCACACCGGAACCGGGAAATAAAATGCTCACCACGACCACCTAAATATATTTACGTTACTACCGGAGCAAATAACAATAATTTCACACCGGTACCGGGAAATAAAATGCTCACCACGACTACCTAAATATATTTACGTTTACTACCGGAGCAAATAACAATAATCGCACACCGGAACCGGGAAATAAAATGCTCACCACGACCACCTAAATATATTTACGTTACTACCGGAGCAAATAACAATAATTGCACACCGGTACCGGGAAATAAAATGCTCACCACGACTACCTAAATATATTTACGTTTACTACCAGAGCAAATAACAATAATCGCACACCGGAACCGGGAAATAAAATGCTTACCACGACCACCTAAATATATTTACGTTACTACCGGAGCAAATAACAATAATTGCACACTGGTACCGGGAAATAAAATGCTCACCACGACTACCTAAATATATTTACATTACTACCGAAGCAAATAACAATAATTGCACGCAACTTCGAAAATAAAAATGTTTGTTCAAATATACCCTTGTAGCGTGCGTGCGAACGACGAACGGCGGCCTTCAATCACCGGAACTGGAGCCGGAAACTCCACCAAACTACCGGAGCTTCACCTCCACCACACTGCCCCAGCTTCACCACCACCACCTCCACCTCCACCACTGCCACAACCTCCACCAATGCGCTGAAAAAATGCTCCAACAAAATGCTCACCACGACCACCACATGCTACCCCATCAGTAGATCGAGGTCTCTTTTGGCTCCCCTAACTATGTAGAACCCATTCACGGTGCCAAATCCGCGAAAAAACGGGGCATTTTGGTGTATTAATTGGAGCTAGTTCGTGTAAGAGAGAGGAGGAAGGAAGAACAGAGAGAAACTTGCGGTGGGAGAAAGGGAAAGAAGGAGAGGAGAAAGAGGCGTGCGCTGTGGGGCCGGCTCCCTGTCGGCCAGCAGCTGGCCGATCGGTCGGCAGCTGGCCGACTGGGTCGCCCGTGACCCAGCCCGCGCCGACAGCCAGCGCCCGACATGGCCTGGCCAATAGTCGGCCTCCGCGTGGCCGAGAAGCCACCTGTCGGCTCGCAGTTGGCCGATAAGGCCCAGTCGGCCTGCTGCTAGCAGACTAGGACCAGCCGGCCAGCTCCTGGCCGACGGTGTATTATTTTTGAAAATAATTTTTTGGGCGTAATATTTGTGCAAATTACTAAAAAAATGTATTATTAAAAAAAATTAGCCGTGAAGGAGGTGCTGATGATGCAGGAGGCTGCAAGGGTGGAGATAATGATGGCAACAAAGATCAATCCTCCAAGACCCAAGGAGGAAACCAAGATAAGTTGGCTGAATCAACCCCAGAAGATCCGACGTCATCACACATAGAGAAAACTATGCCCGGGTCTGAGGGCCAAGATGCAGCAGAGTAGTCGTACTTCTGCAAAACATTGATATTCGGCCCAATGGGCATGTAATAAGTTAGAAAACTTTATGTCTTCATCTGGATGGTGTGGCTGGGCACTTTGCATATTAGGGATGAACTTTTTGCAAAATCCATCGTAATGCTGATTGTGATGTCCTTTATGCATATATTCTCGCTTTTTTGATGAAGTCATCTTATAAAGCTTCCTTGATTGATAAAATTGTCTCTTGTTTTTGTTATGTCTTTAGAAACACATGTTTTGATAAACCATGTGGAACCTGGCCCTTATCTTATGCCGGTGTTTTGACAAAGGCAAACTAAGCATAACCCTTTTGCGGTCAAGCCGGCTTTGATAGCCTTTTCCTTATGAATCTGGTTATGATAAACCATGTAAGAGACCCGATAACTTATTACAAGCCATTTTTAGAGACCATATGCTTATTTTGTTATTAAAGCCAGCTTTCCTAGCTTCTCGCTTTAATTCGTCCTTGTTGAGAAGCAGGCTTTTATAGCCTTATGGTTTGTCCTTGATATACTATAAAGCCAGCTCTTCTGTGACATATACCCATATTTTAACTTTGATAAGTTCAGGGTCAACAAAGTCCGCGATAGGCATCAGGGTTGATTGACTTATCAAGCATATAGTTGGGTCACATAATTGCGAGTGGCATCAAGCTTACAAGCAGGTGTAACCGATAATATGAATTGGCATAGTCTAGGTTCAAGGGTAAATTAGCTGAACTCGGTGAGTTGCAAGCCCCCAAGCAACCAATGATCAATTGATAAAAAAATCAAGACTCAACACATAGTGATATGAGGTGAAATGACAAACCTCAGGGTCCAGAGGTGTCGGCTTTATTCCATTGACCATAATAATATATACATGATGATATGCAAACTATGCAGAATATAAACTAAGCTAAAATATGACTTATGACATGAAACTATGCGGATGAGCGATGTTCTAGGACATGTTGCTTTCCTCCTCGGAGGCAGGTGATTCATTTGCCTCACATATTTCAATGAGGCAAGGGTCCTTCCCAGGATGAGGAGAGCTTATGCATACTTGTTTGTTTTTGTATCAGATGGAGCACTAAGTCACCTTCCTGGAAGGTACAAGTTCGGACTTTATGACTATGATAGCGACATAGGTCTTGTTGATATATCGTTGATCTTGATGCTGCAAGATCGCATTCCTCCTCCAGGGCATCAAGGGAGTCTTGACGAGCTATCTCATTATCTTCTTTGATGTAGGTAGTAACCCTTGGATAGTCATGATGGATATCACTTGGCAATATGGCATATGCACCATATACCAGGAAAAACAGCTTATAGCATGTTGACTTGTTGGGAGTACTCCGTATGCTCCATAACACGGCAGGAAGCTCTTCTACCCAACAACCTGAGGTATGCTCTAGGGGATCCAAGAGTCTACATTTGATGCCTCATAACAACTCTTAATTCACATGCTCTGCTTGTCCATTGGACTGCGGGTGCGCCACAGAAGCCAGATCAAGTCGAATATGTTCCTTCTGACAAAAAAAATTCCATGGCTCCTTCGGATAAGTTGCTGCCGTCTGTGATGATGCTGTGAGGATAGCCGAAATGATAGATGATTTTCTTCAGGAATTTGACTGATGTCTCTTCATCGCAACTACTAACGGGTTCTGCCTCGACCCACTTGGTGAATTTATCAACTGCAACCAAGAGGTGGGTCTTCTTGCAAGATGAAGGTTTGAAAGGTCCGACTATATCGAGCCCCCAAACTATAAACGGCCAAGTAAATGGGATCATCTGAAGTTCTTGAGACGGCACATGGGCCTGTCTCGCGTATTTCTGGCATCCATCGCACGTGCGTACAATGTCTTCCGTGTCAGCATGAGCCATAAGCCAGTAAAAACAGTGCCTAAAGGCTTTTGCGACTAGAGACCGAGAACTTGCATGATGACCATCATCACTAGAGTGGATTTGCTTCAGGATCTCGTGGCCTTCTTCTGGAGAAACACAACGCTAAAATATACCAGTAGTACTCCTCCCATGAAGTTCATCGTTGACTATAGAAAGTGCCTTGGAATGTCTGATAATATGCCGAGTGATGATTTCCTCATCAGGGAGCTTGCGTCGTGTTAGATAAGCTAGATAAGGCTCTTTCCACTCTGGTGTCCCATGCAGTGCTACAACCAACTCAGATTCTGGATCTAGATTAGCAATGTCTTCCTCCATTGGCAACTTGACTGATGGGTTATCCAGAACATCCAAGAAGACATTGGGTGGAACTGGCTTTCATTGAGAACCCAATCGAGACAATGCATCTGTTGCCTCGTTTTGCCGACGATCTATATGGTCAGCCCTATAGCCCTTAAAGTGACTGCCACCATTGTAACTACATGCCTGTAGGCTGCCATAACTGGGTCTTTTGAATCCCAAGTCCTGGAGACTTGTTGTGAGACAAGGTCAGAATCACCAAGACATCTGATTCGATTGATGTTCATCTCCTTGGAAATGTGCGATCCATGAAGTAGAGCCTCATATTTTGCTGCATTGTTAGTAAGGTGAACATAATCCTTAAAAAATAACTAAAATTATCTCCACCAGGGAAAGAAAGGACTACTCCAGCCCCCGAGCCCTCCAATTGTCGAGACCCATCAAAGTGCATAGTTCAGTATTTGGTGTCTGGCTTCTCTGGAGGTGCTTGAAGCTCTGTCCAATCATTGATGAAATCTACCAAAGCTTGAGACTTGATAGCTATGTGTGGTACATACTTCAGATGATGTGGTCCAAGCTCGATAGCGCACTTTGCAATCCGCCCTGTCACCTCTCTGTTCTAAATGATATCAGCCAAAAGTGCTGAACTGCGATGGTGATGGGGTGTTCCTTGAAATATAATTACATCTTATGAATCGCCATGAAAACACTAAAAACCAACCTTTGCCAATGTGGGTATCACTGCCGGGACTCTGTTAGAACTTCAGTGATGTAGTAGACAGGTCACCGGACTGCGTACCCTTTCCCCTCCTCTTTCCGCTAGACCACTACGGCTGCACTAACAACCTTGTCACATATAGCAACATAGAAGGTTCCTTCTTGATAGAGGCAAACGTGTCACTATATTTCCATGAGAAGTAGTTATTGTCTTCTGTGGAGTATACTTTGACGATCCGACTATGAACGTGCGAAGATGTCGCACCTTAGGAATCGCTAAACCAACTCCGCAAGGTTAATGACCATGCCGGAGCATGATCAACCTGACCACGAGGGTCTATTTCCTGCAAGCAAACAAAGAGCAAGCAAGAAACTAAGACTGCAATCTGGATATTGCGAATATAAGAGGAAGGCTTTATTAATCAAGTGGGGTTCTGTGACGTCTTGGTCTAGTCGTAGAATACAAATGAAGGACACGAATTGCAGCTATAGTGAACTTTAATATAAAAAAACCCAAGTTTAAAACAACGCCCCTAAGGGTTGTATTTATAGGGGGACAGAGGGGAATTTCATCCACGCTTGGCAAGGTGCGATTAAATTCTATCCAAAGTTGTTTTCCCTATTAATACATCCTCTAAAACCATCCTATTAAGTATATTTCAAAATTACATGAGCCTGGCCAAAAAATAAGGTGTCGCAGCACCAATATTAAACTATGGATGAAATTCATGAAAGGCCATCTTGTATATTTCTTCCATGCCCTTGTATATCATCATGGTGGCTCCAAAGTGCTGAAAACTCCACCAGAAACGCTGCTGTTGTTTCCCTAGTGCATGCCATCCTCTCCATGCTTGATCATGCTCCAATGTTCATCGTTCTTGTCCATGCCAATACCTTCATTTATAAGCAAAACCAATGTCTCAATTTAGGAAGCATCATATTCTCATGAACATTAGAATCATTATCAAGAAACGAAAGTAACTCGTAATTTAATTGGTGTGCGCGAGCTCTAGTAATTGGTCCAGTATATGTAGCAGTAGGGTCGGTGGGTGTAACTTTGTTAATGATGTCCTCATCATCATTCCCTTCTTGCATTGAAGTCGTCCTAGACAGAAGCCCCTCTTCCTCACCCAAATAAGGCTTCAAATGTACAATGTTAAAAGTGGGACTAACCCCAAAATCTGCAGGAAGCTCAAGTTTGTATGCATTAATATTACCATTTATTTTCTCTAACACCTTGAAAGGACCATTAGCACGTGTCATCAGCTTTGACTTGGGCAAATCAGGAAACCTATCTTTGCATAAATGTAACCAAACAAGATCTTTAGGTGCGAAGAAAACATGTTTTCTACCCTTATCTCCAGCAACATTGTATTTAGCATTCGTACGCTCAATGTTTTCCTTGGTTAACTCACATGCATTTTCAAGATCAATTTAGCACGTTGTTTAGCATCAAAATTAACCCTCTTCAAAGATGGAAGAGGCTACAAATCAATAGGTGCATGAGGTTGGAAACCATACACAATTTCAAAAGGGCACATCTTAGCAGTAGAATGCAACGAATGATTATAAGAACAATTATAAGCAAATTCAGTACGAGGCAAGCATTCTTCCCACATTTTCAGATTATTCTTCAAAACAACCCTAAGCATAGTAGACAAAGTTCTATTGACTACTTCATTTGTTCCATCAGTTTGAGGGTGACATGTAGTACTAAATAGCAGTTTAGTCCCCAACTTAGCCCATAAGCATCTCCACAAGTGGATAAGGAATTTAGTATCACGATCTAAAACAATTGTATTTGGCACACCATGCAAGTGAATAATTGCACAAAAGAACAAATCAGCAACATCACTTTTATGACATGGTATAAAGTGTGCCATTTTCAAGAATCTATCCACGACAACAAATATGCTATCCCTCCCCTTCTTTGTTTGACGTAGACCTAAAACAAAGTCCATAAATATATCCTCCCATGGAACACTAGGTACAAGCAAAGACATATATAAACCATGAGGATTGAGTCGTGACTTAGCTTTTTGACATGTAGTGCAGCAAGCAACAAAACGCTCAACATCCCGTCTCATCTTTGGACAAAAGAAATGTGCAACAAGTATGACCTCCGTCATCTTCACACCAAAGTGTCCCATTAATCCTCCTCCATGGGCCTCCTGCAACAACAAAAGACGAACATAACTAGTTGGAATGCATAGCTTGTTAACACGGAACACAAATCCATCATTAATGACGAACTTGTTCCATGTTCTCCCTTCTTTAAATTTTGCATTACATCTTTAAATTCAGGATCGTGCACATCTTGATCTTTGATGGTCTCCAAACCAAAAAAATTAAAGTCAAGTTGTGAAAGCATAGTATAGTGATGAGATAATGCATTAGCAATAACATTTTCTTTACCCTTCTTGTGTTTAATGACATAAGGAAAGTCTCAATGAATTCAACCCATTTAGCATGTCTACGGTTCAGTTTTTCTTGACTTCTAATACGTTTCAATGATTCATAGTCAAAATGTATAACAAATTCTTTAGGCCATAAATAATGTTGCCATGTTTCCAATGTTCGACAAGAGCATATAATTCCTTATCATAAGTAGACTAATTCAGATTAGGCCCACTCATTTTTCAAAAAAGTATGCAACAGGTTTACCATCTTGTAATAACACACCTCCTAATCAATTTCCACTAATATCACATTCAAGCTCAAAAGTATTATTAAAATCAGGAAGTTGGAGTAAAGGAGCATGTGTTAACTTATCTTTCAATACCCTAAAAGCTTCTTCCTGTGTGGTAGCCCAAACAAAAGGCACATCCTTCTTTGTAAGCTCATTGAGAGGTGCAACAATGGTGCTGAAATGTCTTACTAAAGGCCTATGGAAACTAGTGAGTCCAAGAATACTCCTCACTTGTGTGACCATTTTGTGCTGCGACCAACTCTCAATAGCTTCAATCTTAGCTTTATCAACTTCAATGCCCTGTGGAGTAACAACATAGCCAAGAAAAGATACTCGGTCATTGCAAAAGGTGCATTTCCCAAGGTTAGCAAACAAACGTGCATGACACGAAGCAAGAAAAACATAACGTAAATGTTCCAAATGTTCCTCCAAAGATCTGCTATAAATTAGTATGTCATTAAAATAGACTACCACAAATCGTCCAATGAAGGCACATAGAACTTCGTTCATTAACCTCATGAACGTGCTAGGTGCATTAGTTAACCCAAAAGGCATGACTAACCACTAATATAAACCAAACTTAGTTTCAAATGATGTTTTACATTCATCTCCCTATTTCATATGAATTTGATGGTATCCACTACGCAAATCAACTTTGGACAATATGGTAGAGCCACTTAGTTCATCAAGCATATCATCTAGCCTAGGAATAT
Organism: Triticum urartu; assembly: GCF_056163025.1. Taxonomy (NCBI): domain Eukaryota; kingdom Viridiplantae; phylum Streptophyta; class Magnoliopsida; order Poales; family Poaceae; genus Triticum; species Triticum urartu. The sequence continues at coordinate 161,228,526 of NC_141873.1, read as the reverse complement.
GATGACGATAGCGAATCGTAATAGTATTAATGGATCTACAATCAACACACATACGCGATGTACCATCCTATTTCGGCACTAGTATAATAGGAACAACATAAGCGCTAAGAGATTCACTTATATAACCTTTGTCGAGCAGCTCATGTACTTAACGCATAATCTCCTTCGTCTCCTCTAGATTGGTACGGTATGCACACGGTTGGGCAGCGATGCACTGGAAATTAAGTCAATCTGATGCTCAATCCCTCGAATAGGTGGTAATCCAGTGGCACGTCTTGTGGAAAGACGTTAGCGAACTCCTGCAAAATGATAGTAATAGTAGGAGGCAAGCGAGGCACGACCTCGAATGAAAATAATGAATCTTTACACACAAAAGCATAGCAATAAGATTTGCTGAAATCTAGATCATCAATATCAGATTTGGTAGCAAGTAAACATCCACTTTTCAATTTAATTTTAGAGGCAACATGAGATGACAGTTTGTTATTAGGCTTCATCTCTTTCTCAAATTCTTCGGCCAGTATCTGATTTTCATTCTTGTTTTGCTCCTGTTTTGCTTTATTAGCTCTAGTGGGATCATCTTTCAAAATGTGTTCAAGAGACATAGGAAGCAAAATAATATGGTTATCCTTATGAACAATAGTATAATGATTCTTTCTACCATGGTGTATAGAATTTTTATCGAATTGCCATGGTCTACCAAATAATAGAGAGCATGCTTGCATGGGTACCACATCACAATCAACATATGTAGCGTGATGGCTCGTGTCCACCTCCGTATTTCCCCGAAGAGGAAGGGATGATGCAGCACAACTATGGTAGGTATTTCCCTCAGTTACGAAACTAAGTTTATCGAACCAGTAGGAGAACCAAGCAACACTATGTAAACAGTACCTGCACACAAAGAACAAAATACTTACAAGTCGACTATCGATGCAATAGACCCTGGGTCTGTTGCCCAGACTATGCATAGGCACAGGAACAAGATTAAAGCACTAGCCCGAGTAAGAGATTGAAGGACCAAGAGATTCGAAGAACCAACATACAGCTTAGAGGGACCAAGATCGAGCCAGAGGAGCAAGATATCAACAAGAGAAGGGCCTCCCTTGCCGTGCAGGCGAGCCCGGCAAGGGGCGAGGCCACCACCAGAAGCAGGGAACCAAGGCCCCCAGCAAGGTCTGCTGGGGCTCACGGGGGTAGAACCACCCCACCAACCACTCAAGCACGACCCACATCATCAATCAGTGCGGTGTCAAGCCGCAGGGTGATTAAGTGGCAGCCATTCGCCACATGGAAGCCATTTCCTACAGAAGAAACCCACAGATGACACTCGTCCTGCGACGTGTCAAGAGAACAAGCACGGAGCTGGCAAGATAGCCCGGCAAGTCTTGCCAGGCAACCAGTGATGTGACACTAAGCGGTGCATTTAATTCACCCTGTCATCCCGTAGAGTTAGGTATGATAGCATTGTTTGCTATCATATCAGTGGATAATGACTACTTTGCCATTGTGGTGACCCCTTAATCTATAAAAGGAGGCCCATGGCACCTGTAGGAGAGGTTAGAGGGTTAGAAAGTTGACACCTCCATACGCGCATAGTCACAACTACCCATAGGCAACCCCTGCCGGGCAAGTGTACTGCGCCTCACCACCTCCATTCCGCCATCAATCCACCAAAGCAGGAGTATGGTTTTACGCCTCACGGTGGCCCAAACCTGGGTAAGTTGCTTGTGCTCTCTGTCGTGCTGCCGTGCGCTGGTCTGCTCTTTCTGCAATGCGACGTCCCCCTGCCGAACCAGCAAGGGGCCTCCTGGTCCCATAGGTGGCCGTGGATATCCCGCGACATCTTTGGCGTGCCAGGTAGGGGGCTCTCTTGCGCGAACCTGAAAGCGTGTGCAGCGCGTCATCTTCATCACCATCTTCGTCTTCGATGAGGCCATTGACCATGGCACCTAAGAAGAAGTCTGGCCCTTCGGCCCATCCGTCCACCTTGAAAGCTCCGCTGCCCACGGCCTCAAGTGCCTCGAAGGATGCGGGGGCGAGCGAGGACGTGAACGCTGCTGGGGGCGCGATTGGAGCAGGTGAAACCATCGCCGCTCCCCTTGCAGCCGACACGGGGGCTGGAGCTGTCGGAGGAGAATAGCATCAGCAACGCCTTGGGGATCATGCTCCATAAGGTGCGGGCAAGAGGGTCACTCCATCTGCACCCCCTCCTCCAACTGATGGGCACAGCCACAACAACGGAGCTCGGTCCGGGGTGAGCCATGGCCCTCCGGCCGCCCCCACCGCGGGAGCGACCGTGGCCCGTGCGCCTCCTCTCGGACGAGCCGACCGGACCGCTGCGCCCGTCGGAGTCGTTGACCCTCAAGCACCACCGCCGCGCGACCCCGTTGCTTAGGTGGTCGTCCCACAGCTGCCTGGACGCGACACCAGTGACGTCGCCGCCGCTGCCATCGTCAGGAGCCAGGCGACGGTGTGGTCAACATCACCAACATCTATGCCAAGCACAGCCACGGAGGCTATGCCGTGGGCTCAGTTGCTACTGAGGTTTCCGCCAGCGGCCGAGCAGATGGATGAATGGCGTGCCACCATCTAGAGCATGCTCAGTTTCGCCGAAGCTGGGGGCCCAGGACGAGCTGGCCGGATGATACGTCTCCAACGTATCTACTTTTCCAATCACTTTTGACCTTGTTTTGGACTTTAGCTTGCATGATTTGAATGGAACTAACCCGGACTGACGCTATTTTCAGTAGAATTGCCATGGTGTTATTTTTGTGCAGAAATAAAAGCTCTCAGAATGACCTAAAAATCAATGAGGAATATTTTGGAATATATAAAAAATACTTGCGAAAGAATCAAGGCCAGGGGGGCCACACCCTGTCCACGAGGGTGGGGGGCGCGCCCCCTGCCTCGTGGGCCCTCTGGTGCTCCACCGACCTCAACTCCAACTCTATATATTCACGTTCGGGGAGAAAAAAATCAGAGAGAAGGATTCATCGCGTTTTACGATATGGAGCCGCCGCCAAGCCCTAATCTCTCTTGGGAGGGCTGATCTGGAGTCCGTTCGGGTGAGGTGTACACGGATCACAAGAGTTTGAAGTACATTTTCACTCAGAAGGAGTTGAACCTCTGACAAAGGAGATGGTTGGAGCTCATCAAGGATTATGACATGAGATTGCATTACCATCCCGGAAAAGCTAATGTAGTAGCTGACGCATTGAGCCGTAAGAGCCATGTCAATACCCTAGTGACGGGGAAAGTACCAAAGGAGTTAGCAGAAAACCTTCATGAGCTATGTTTGGAAATAGTTCCGGGAGGCTATGTAGCAGCATTGGAGATTCAGTCAACATTGATGGATAAGATCAGAGAAGCTCAGAAATCTGACAAGGAGATTGCAGCTATAAAAGAGAAATTGAGCAAAGGAAAAGCAAAGGGATTTCGTGAGGATGAGCACGATACCTTATGGTTTGAGGACCGTGTTTATGTGCCCAATGACCCGGAGATCAGGAAGTTGATTCTGCAAGAGGCACACGATTCACCGTATTCGATTCACCCAGGGAATACCAAGATGTATTTGGATTTGAAGGAAACATTCTGGTGGACCGGAATGAAGAAGGATATTGCAGCATATGTAGCAGTTTGTGACGTATGTCAGAGAGTAAAGGCAGAGCATCAGAAGCCAGCAGGATTGTTACAACCATTGCCGATACCCGAATGGAAGTGGGATAAGATAGGCATGGATTTTATCACAGGACTACCCAGGACGAAAGCAGGCTATGACTCGATATGGGTAGTAGTTGATTGTTTGACAAAGGTAGCACATTTTATTCCAGTTAAGACCACTTACACCAGTGCTAAGTTGGCGAAGATATACATGACTAGGATCATTTGTTTGCATGGAGTTCCGAGGAGTATCGTATCAGATAGAGGAACCCAATTTACCTCAAAGTTTTGGAATCAGTTGCATGAAACTTTAGGAACCAGACTAGAGTTCAGCACAGCTTTTCATCCGCAGACAGATGGAGAGACCGAGAGAGTCAATCAGATTTTGGAAGATATGCTGAGAGCTTGTGCACTAGATTATGGATCTAGCTGGGACGATAACTTGCCGTATGCGGAGTTTTCTTATAACAACAGTTACCAAACCAGTTTGAAGATGGCACCTTTCGAAGCTTTATACGGAAGGAGGTGCAGGACACCGTTGTCATGGGACGAAGTTGGAGACCGTCAATTCTTTGGACCAGATTTGAGTAAGGAGTCTGAATGGAAAGTTAAGTTGATTCACGATAGGCTCAAGGTAGCCCATTCCAGGCAGAAGAGCTACGCAGATTCAAAACGCAAGGAGACAGTTTACGAAACTGGAGACAGAGTTTATCTCCGAGTATCCCCACTTCGAGGAGTTAAGCGCTTTGGAGTTAAGCGAAAGTTAGCACCACGTTTCGTTGGACCGTATAAGATCTTGCAACGTATGGGAGAAGTCGCTTATAAGTTGGAATTACCAAAGGTACTGTCAGGAGTTCATGATGTATTCCATGTTTCTCAGCTGAAGAAATGTCATGCCGAGATGGCGGAGGTACCGCTAAGAGATACCGTGCCACTCGAAGCGATTCAGTTGAAGGACGACTTAACGTATGAGGAGAAGCCAGTCAAGATTCTCGATTATGCCAGCAGAGTTACCCGCAGCAAGGTTATCAAGTTTTGCAAAGTTCAGTGGAACCACCACTCAGAGGATGAAGCCACCTGGGAAAGAGAAGAAGATTTGCTCAAGGACCACCCTCACCTATTTTCTAGCCAACCCGAATCTCGAGGGCGAGATTCATCTTAAGGGGGGTAGGTTTGTAACATCCCAAATTTTCAATTTGGAATGTTATACACTAGATCATCATGCATAGCATATTTTCTTGCATTTTGGTTGATCCTAGAAATTTCACGCAACTCAAGAACCTTCAGAGAGAGTTGGAGATTTCGTTATTTTCATATTTGAGAGTTTTCTCGAATTTGAAAAGAGGATCATTTGATTTATTTATTTCATCTTCAATTATTTTTCCAATATCAAAAAAAAATGAGAGAGGGAATAATATGACTTTCCCAAAGTTAGGAAAAATGAAGATCTAATGAATAAATCAAATTTTGGATTTCCGGTGTTTATTTGCATTTTATTTGGATAGGGAAAAATGCACGTTTTCAAAAAAATTGCATTTTAGGCCCGGAGAAAAGTTCATTTTGTTCATCTCATTTTTAGGAGTCGGAGAAAATTTACTTTAGGAATTTTGGAGCTTGTTTAGATTTTCTTTCTTTTGTTTTTCTGCGCGCGTAACCGATTTATAAAAAAAAAGAGAGCAGCGCCCCGCCTGGGCCAAGGCCCAGCCGGCCCAGCCGGCCTCTTTCCCCGCGCGCGCCAGGCGCAGCCGCCGCCCTAGGCCGAGTCCTAGTAGGACTCTAGGCCGGGCCCCCCTTCCCTTTTTCTTGCCCCCTCCCCCAAGCAAACCCCCCTCCTAGTATAAATACCTAGCCACCCCCCTCTCCTCCCCACACCAGCCCGCCGCCCCAAGCAGCAGCAGCAGCAGCCGCAGCCGTGCCGCCTAGTCGCCTCCGCCGCCCTAACGCCGCCGCCGCCGCCGCCGCCCTAGCGCCGCCGCCGCCCTTGTACCCCGCCGCCGCCGGAGCCCCTCGCTGAGCCTCGTCGAGGTAGCCGCGCCGCGCCTCTCTCTTTTTCCTCGCCTCGGTTCGGTTTTTCTTAAAAGAACCGTTCCATTTCTTTTACGGTTTCTTTTCCGGTTCTTTGTTTCGGTTTTCTTTTCCGAAACCCTAGATCGGTTTCCTTTTCGTTTTTTCGGTTTAGTTGTTTAGCGAGCGTTCGCCGGACCGTTCGTCTTAACGAACGTGATCACCAGTTATTCTCGGTTAACGAACGTCCGTTCGTTTAACCGTTCTTTCTTTCTTTTCATCGGATTTATTCCGCGATCGTGATCTCAGATCCGATCTTCGTTCTAGTCTTTCTTCTCGCTCGTTTATCGGAATCAGGTGATTCAAGCGCCTGGAGTTTCGTTTCGAAACCGCCGTTCCGTATAATCAACTTAAACAAGCTTTTGCCCCAGTAAAATTTGACCTAGATTCAACTTGCTAGAACCGAGTTGTTTTCTTCTGCCGTTTGTTTCCGTTTCTTGGTTCGGTTCGTTCTTTCTTTGCAACCGGAGTTCTTAAGTTGAACTTTCTGGTTCGTTCTCTTGTTCGAGTTTTACCTGTGCATTAGATGAGTACTTATTGTGTTCTTGTTGTTTGTCTGCGATAGATCACCCGGATTGCGCCGCTTGTTACGTCGAAACCCTAGGTCTCGCGGATCATCAGCAATGCAAGTAACACTCTGATCATACCTTTTCTACAACCCATGTTTTATTGCATTAGATCAATCCTCACACATTGCATGATTAGGATCTAATTAAATTGTGGGATGGGAAGTAGATGAGGTAGTACCTATTACCTGTATTATTATGAAACCTTTGGGAGTTACTTCTACGTTTGCTTATTATGCCATGCTATGCTAGTAGACGTGGATTGGGTGAGTGATATCCATGAAAGATGTGACTTTATTAATTTTAATGGTTTATCTAAGGTGGCAACTTAAACACACATCTGGGTGGATTGAGGCACCTGATGTCTATCAGGACTTGCCTGTTTTATTTCGGACCGCCACCCAGGCTCAAAGGGATCATAAGATCATTCATGCTAGTAACTTCCGTGTGCAGCCACAAGCCATTATGGGCTCTGGCATAGTTGATTAAGTCGTGCGAACTCTTACGGGAAGACTAGCAGATGTAGGGGTTATAGGTGGTACGGTCTACCCACATGTAAGGTGCTAGCGCTTCTGAAAGACTGTGTCTCGGTCATCCGTCTTCTCAAACACCCTGTATTGTGAGAAACCAAACGGAGGCGATCGAGTCTTGTGGGGAAAAGTGCGCAAACCTCTGCAGAGTGTACAAACTAATCATGATTAGTCGTGTCCCCGGTTATGGACAACTTGAGTATCTAGTACTTGAATATCATGTGAATCTCAACATGTTACTCTAATTAATATTGTTGAGTTTTAATTGTTCATTTAATTGGGATCGGAAAGCTGTCAACCATTCTCGATGTTTAACAATCACCATGATAGTTAATAAATTTATTCCTTTGCAGTAGGGAAAAACTGGCTTGACGCAAAACTGTAACCATAGAGCTTTCCACCAGCCATATATGCATATAGTATAGCTGTTTCATTCCATTACTCTCTATGTGTTACATTGCCAGCATATTCCATGTGCTAACCCGTTTTCGGGCTGCAACTTCTCATGTTGCAGACTTTTCAGACGACGAGTAAGGTGTTTTTAGGTCGTGGTTCTATACTCGGTGATGCCGTTGGAGTTGATGAACCCATTTATCTTCTGAGTCTTCCGCTGTTTTCGACACTAGATGGCCTTAAGCCATATTTATTGTAATAAGTTCTCTTTGAGACAACGATGTAATAAGTGTGTGATTGCCACTTTGCTATAAATCCTTCGATGTACTGTGTGGTGTCAGCATTACTGATCCAGGGATGACACCGGAGCGCAGTAGACTTGATCCATTCGGGTCGGGTCGCTACAGAGATGGTATCAGAGCACACGCTGACTGTAGGACACGACCACTAAGTTAAAGCCATAGATCACCATTCTCTTCTCATTTTCTAACTCCTCATCTTTTCTACTCTTTTAGGATGACGAACGCAAAGATTAAGTACGCTCAACCGGATGAAGGCACACCATTTGGATTTCACCTGAAGGAAGTCACCAAGTACCTGAACATTGGATTACCAAGCTTCACGGGAACCTTCAACGCCACTCTGCCTGAAGAGGAGCGCTGGAAGATTCAAGCTCACGTTCCGGGAAGGACATTCGCGCCAATCACGAAGCCCATAGATAGTGTTTTCAATGCACCAACCTGGAGTCTGGGACGGAGCATGGCAACTCATATCACCATGGGACGCATTGGAGAAGTCTATCAAGAAGACCTCAAGGACACTATCTACCAGATTTGCGGACGCCGTGATGAACAATGGGAGTTAGTCAGCACCAAGAAGGATAGATCCATTGCATCTTTCATCCAGGAGTTAAACCAGCACATTCGATGCCACGAGAACCAGATGTGCAATGATATGATAGAGTTGAAGAATGCGAAGGCAAGGATCATCGAGCTAGAAGGAGAACTGAAGTCTACACGCAAGGACTACATGGACGAGATCGTAGCTCTAGCGAGACACAATAACGATCTTAAGCAGGAGATTGAAGAACTCAAGGGGAAGTTAGCATCCAGGAAGGAAGACGAGTACGTCGCATGTCCGGACAACTACATCATCATCGACGACACCGATTCGGATCCAAGTGAACCCGACTTTGAAGACGAAGCTGGAGCAGATATCATGGAGTCTTCCACCGGTTCAAATTTCTAGATGACCACCAGATAGGAGTAGTATTCCCCCATGTAAACATTAGTTCGAGCACTTTTGCGATAGCTAGACCGTTTGTAAGCCCTTGTTTGATTGAATGAAGTGATTTTGTGTGCATTTGCTCATGTGCATTGGGGTAGTGTTTTCTCTTTAGACCTCACTCTATTCTTAAATCTCATCTCTTCTAAAACCCTCAGATGCCTCCGAGACGTGACAATGGATTCCCACCGGAGCTCACTCAGTTGATCCAATAGCAGAATCAATTGATGCAGATGTTAGTCCAGAACCAGCAGAACAACAACAACAACCCACCACCACCACCACCTGTTGACCACTTAGCCCGTTTCCTTAGGCTGAATCCGCCGGTGTTTTCCAGTAGCACCGAGCCGATAGTAGCAGATGATTGGCTCCGCAAGATAGGAAGGGAGTTGACCACTGCAGGATGCACGGATGGTGAGAAAGTGAAGTTTGCCGCACATCAGCTTGACGGACCCGCGGCAGCATGGTGGGAGAATTTCACAGCCACTTACCCAGTTGACAGTGTCACATGGGATCAGTTTCAGCAAGCTTTCCGCACTGCCCATGTTTCAGCAGGATCTATGGCCATGAAGAAGCGTGAGTTTCGCAACTTACGCCAAGGAGGAAGGACAGTTGGCCAGTACGTTGATGATTTCAGTAAGCTAGCACGTTATTCCCCAGATGACGTTGCTACGGATGCAGCTAAGCAGGAGAAATTCCTGGAAGGACTGAATGATGAGCTACGCATGAAATTGATGGTAGCAAGTTTCAACAACTACCAGGAGTTGGTAGATCGTGCCATCATGATTGAAGGAAAGCAACAGCAGATTGAGAACCGTAAGAGGAAGTATGGACAGGGGAAGTATAACTCTGGAGCCCAGCAGAAGCCCCGTTTTGCCCCTAAACCGGGATTTCAGTTTCAGCACACCCATGGAGGAGCAAGTTCGCAAAACCACAATGGCCACAAGAATGGTAATGGGAATGGAGGAAGCAACGGCCAGAACCGGACCACCCCATCGACCCCAACCAAGAGAGACCTAAGTCAAGTCACCTGTTTCAAGTGTTCCAAAACCGGACACTATGCCAATGAATGTCCTGAAGGCCAGAATGGAAATGGCAATGGAAGCTCTGGGAAGAAGCCGAACCCTTTCAACAGGGGACAGGTGAACCACGTTAATGTGGAGGAGGTTGAAGATCAGCCCGATGCAGTAATCGGTAAGGTTTTGGTTAAGTCATTTACTGCACTCGTTCTTATTGACACCGGTGCATCGCATTCATATATATCAAGGGGATTTGTGGATAAATATAACCTGCCAACCGAAGCCCTTAGGTCACCCATGTTAGTAAGCTCACCAGGAGCGGAGTTTATGGGTAGACGATGGTGTGATCGGTTACCATTAAGGATTGGTAACTATGTTTTTCCCTCAGACCTAATAGTATTGGAATCTCAAGGATTGGATGTGATATTAGGCATGGATTGGTTATCAAAGTATGAAGGGAACATTGAATGCGCTAGTAAGTCAATTTTGCTTACCACACCAGAAGGAAGAAGGATCAAGTATGTATCTTGGCATGTGCCAAAAAGGACACAAGTAAATTGCCTAACAGGAGTTGTGCAAGAGGAAGTACCAGTGGTGAAGGATTTTCCTGATGTATTTCCTGAGGAATTGCCAGGCATGCCACCGGATAGAGACATTGAGTTTTTTATTGAGTTATTGCCAGGTACCGGCCCAATATCAAAGCGACCATACCGGATGCCAGCAAAGGATTTGGTAGAAATTAAGAATCAGATTAAGGAGTTATTGGATAAAGGTTACATTCACCCAAGTTCTTCGCCTTGGGGATCACCCGTACTTCTAGTGGAAAAGAAGGATGGATCATTAAGGATGGTTGTAGATTATTGGGGATTGAATGAAGTAACCATCAAGAACAAGTACCCACTGCCAATGATCAACGATCTGTTTGATCGGTTGCAAGGAGCTAAAGTATTTTCCAAGATCAATTTGCGATCAGGGTACCATCAGTTGAAGATTCGAGAGCAGGACATACCTAAGACAGCTTTTACCACGAGATATGGACTGTATGAGTATACCGTTATGTCATTTGGATTGACTAACGCACCTGCCTATTTTATGAACCTGATGAACAAAGTGTTTATGGAGTTTTTGGATAAGTTCGTCGTAGTGTTCATTGATGGCATCTTGGTTTATTCAAAGAATGAAGAGGAGCATAAGGAACATTTGCGTTTGGTTTTGGAGAAACTAAGGGAATATCAGTTATACGCCAAATTCAGCAAATGTGAGTTTTGGTTGAAGGAAGTTGGATTCCTCGGACACGTTATATCCGGAGAAGGTATAGCAGTTGACCCCACTAAGGTTGAGACCGTAACCGAATGGGAAGCACCAACGACAGTTGGAGAGATCCGGAGTTATCTTGGACTCGCAGGATACTACCGGAGATTCATTGAGAACTTTTCAAAGATAGCAAATCCTATGACGGAGTTGTTGAAGAAGGATACTAAGTTCAAATGGACTGAGGAATGTGAGGCTAGTTTCCAGGAGTTGAAGAAACGTTTGGTCACCTCACCAGTATTGATTTTGCCAGATCAGACCAAGGATTATGAGGTGTATTGCGACGCTTCACGTCGAGGACTTGGAGCAGTGCTTATGCAGGAATGAAGAGTTATTTCGTATGCTTCACGATAACTAAAGCCTCATGAGTTGAATTATGCCACACATGATTTGGAGTTAGCAGCCGTAGTGTATGCATTGAAGACGTGGAGACATTTCCTCATTGGAAATCATTGTGAGGTGTACACGGATCACAAGAGTTTGAAGTACATTTTCACTCAGAAGGAGTTGAACCTCTGACAAAGGAGATGGTTGGAGCTCATCAAGGCTTATGACATGAGATTGCATTACCATCCCGGAAAAGCTAATGTAGTAGCTGACGCATTGAGCCGTAAGAGCCATGTCAATACCCTAGTGATGGGGAAAGTACCAAAGGAGTTAGCAGAAAACCTTCATGAGCTATGTTTGGAAATAGTTCCGGGAGGCTATGTAGCAGCATTGGAGATTCAGTCAACATTGATGGATAAGATCAGAGAAGCTCAGAAATCTGACAAGGAGATTGCAGCTATAAAAGAGAAATTGAGCAAAGGAAAAGCAAAGGGATTTCGTGAGGATGAGCACGATACCTTATGGTTTGAGGACCGTGTTTATGTGCCCAATGACCCGGAGATCAGGAAGTTGATTCTGCAAGAGGCACACGATTCACCGTATTCGATTCACCCAGGGAATACCAAGATGTATTTGGATTTGAAGGAAACATTCTGGTGGACCGAAATGAAGAAGGATATTGCAGCATATGTAGCAGTTTGTGACGTATGTCAGAGAGTAAAGGCAGAGCATCAGAAGCCAGCAGGATTGTTACAACCATTGCCGATACCCGAATGGAAGTGGGATAAGATAGGCATGGATTTTATCACAGGACTACCCAGGACGAAAGGAGGCTATGACTCGATATGGGTAGTAGTTGATCGTTTGACAAAGGTAGCACATTTTATTCCAGTTAAGACCACTTACAGCAGTGCTAAGTTGGCGAAGATATACATGACTAGGATCATTTGTTTGCATGGAGTTCCAAGGAGTATCGTATCAGATAGAGGAACCCAATTTACCTCAAAGTTTTGGAATCAGTTGCATGAAACTTTAGGAACCAGACTAGAGTTCAGCACAGCTTTTCATCCGCAGACAGATGGACAGACCGAGAGAGTCAATCAGATTTTGGAAGATATGCTGAGAGCTTGTGCACTAGATTATGGATCTAGCTGGGACGATAACCTGCCGTATGCGGAGTTTTCTTATAACAACAGTTACCAAACCAGTTTGAAGATGGCACCTTTCGAAGCTTTATACGGAAGGAGGTGCAGGACACCGTTGTCATGGGACGAAGTTGGAGACCGTCAATTCTTTGGACCAGATTTGAGTAAGGAGTCTGAATGGAAAGTTAAGTTGATTCACGATAGGCTCAAGGTAGCCCAGTCCAGGCAGAAGAGCTACGCAGATTCAAAACGCAAGGAGACAGTTTACGAAACTGGAGACAGAGTTTATCTCCGAGTATCCCCACTTCGAGGAGTTAAGCGCTTTGGAGTTAAGGGAAAGTTAGCACCACGTTTCGTTGGACCGTATAAGATCTTGCAACGTATGGGAGAAGTCGCTTATAAGTTGGAATTACCAAAGGTACTTTCAGGAGTTCATGATGTATTCCATGTTTCTCAGCTGAAGAAATGTCATGCCGAGATGGCGGAGGTACCGCTAAGAGATACCGTGCCACTCGAAGCGATTCAGTTGAAGGATGACTTAACGTATGAGGAGAAGCCAGTCAAGATTCTCGATTATGCCAGCAGAGTTACCCGCAGCAAGGTTATCAAGTTTTGCAAAGTTCAGTGGAACCACCACTCAGAGGATGAAGCCACCTGGGAAAGAGAAGAAGATTTGCTCAAGGACCACCCTCACCTATTTTCTAGCCAACCCGAATCTCGAGGGCGAGATTCATCTTAAGGGGGGTAGGTTTGTAACATCCCAAATTTTCAATTTGGAATGTTATACACTAGATCATCATGCATAGCATATTTTCTTGCATTTTGGTTGATCCTAGAAATTTCACGCAACTCAAGAACCTTCGGAGAGAGTTGGAGATTTCGTTATTTTCATATTTGAGAGTTTTCTCGAATTTGAAAAGAGGATCATTTGATTTATTTATTTCATCTTCAATTATTTTTCCAATATAAAAAAAAATGAGAGAGGGAATAATATGACTTTCCCAAAGTTAGGAAAAATGAAGATCTAATGAATAAATCAAATTTTGGATTTCCGGTGTTTATTTGCATTTTATTTGGATAGGGAAAAATGCGCGTTTTCAAAAAAATTGCATTTTAGGCCCGGAGAAAAGTTCATTTTGTTCATCTCATTTTTAGGAGTCGGAGAAAATTTACTTTAGGAATTTTGGAGCTTGTTTAGATTTTCTTTCTTTTGTTTTTCTGCGCGCGTAACCGATTTATAAAAAAAAGAGAGCAGCGCCCCGCCTGGGCCAAGGCCCAGCCGGCCCAGCCGGCCTCTTTCCCCGCGCGCGCCAGGCGCAGCCGCCGCCCCAGGCCGAGTCCTAGTAGGACTCTAGGCCGGGACCCCTCCCCTTTTTCTTGCCCCCTCCCCCAAGCAAACCCCCCCTCCTAGTATAAATACCTAGCCACCCCCCCTCTCCTCCCCACACCAGCCCGCCGCCCCAAGCATCAGCAGCAGCCGCAGTCGCGCCGCCTAGTCGCCGCCGCCGCCCTAGTGCCGCCGCCGCCGCCGCTTTGCCGCCGCCGCCGCCCTTGTACCCCGCCGCCGCCGGAGCCCCTCGCCGAGCCTCGTCGAGGTAGCCGCGCCGCGCCTCTCTCTTTTTCCTCGCCTCGGTTCGGTTTTTCTTAAAAGAACCGTTCCGTTTCTTTTCCGGTTTCTTTTCCGGTTCTTTGTTTCGGTTTTCTTTTCCGAAACCCTAGATCGGTTTCCTTTTCGTTTTTTCGGTTTAGTTGTTTAGCGAGCGTTCGCTGGACCGTTCGTCTTAACGAACGTGATCACCGGATATTCTCGGTTAACGAACGTCTGTTCGTTTAACCGTTCTTTCTTTGTTTTCGTCGGATTTATTCCGCGATCGTGATCTCAGATCCGATCTTCGTTCTAGTCTTTCTTCTCGCTCGTTTATCGGAATCAGGTGATTCAAGCGCCTGGAGTTTCGTTTCGAAACCGTCGTTCCGTCTAATCAACTTAAACAAGCTTTTGCCCCGGTAAAATTTGACCTAGATTCAACTTGCTAGAACCGAGTTGTTTTCTTCCGCCGTTTGTTTCCGTTTCTTGGTTCGGTTCGTTCTTTCTTTGCAACCAGAGTTCTTAAGTTGAACGTTCTGGTTCGTTCTTTTGTTCGAGTTTTACCTGTGCATTAGATGAGTACTTATTGTGTTCTTGTTGTTTGTCTGTGATAGATCACCCGGATTGCGCCGCTTGTTACGTCGAAACCCTAGGTCTCGCGGATCATCAGCAAGGCAAGTAACACTCTGATCATACCTTTTCTACAACCCATGTTTTATTGCATTAGATCAATCCTCACACATTGCATGATTAGGATCTAATTAAATTGTGGGATGGGAAGTAGATGAGGTAGTACCTATTACCTGTATTATTATGAAACCTTTGGGAGTTACTTCTACGTTTGCTTATTATGCCATGCTATGCTAGTAGACGTGGATTGGGTGAGTGATATCCATGACAGATGTGAGTTTATTAATTTTAATGGTTTATCTAAGGTGGCAACTTAAACACACATCTGGGTGGATTGAGGCACCTGATGTCTATCAGGACTTGCCTGTTTTATTTCGGACCGCCACCCAGGCTCAAAGGGATCATAAGATCATTCATGCTAGTAACTTCCGTGTGCAGCCACAAACCATTATGGGCTCTGGCATAGTTGATTAGGTCGTGCGAAATCTTACAGGTAGACTAGCAGATGTAGGGGTTATAGGTGGTACGGTCTACCCACATGTAAGGTGCTAGCGCTTCTGAAAGACTGTGTCTCGGTCATCCGTCTTCTCAAACACCCTGTAGTGCGAGAAACCAAACGGAGGCGATCGAGTCTTGTGGGGAAAAGTGCGCAAACCTCTGCAGAGTGTACACACTAATCATGATTAGCCGTGTCCCCGGTTATGGACAACTTGAGTATCTAGTACTTGAATATCATGTGAATCTCAACATGTTACTCTAATTAATATTGTTGGGTTTTAATTGTTCATTCAATTGGGATCGGAATGCTGTCAACCATTCTCGATGTTTAACAACCACCATGATAGTTAATAAATTTATTCCTTTGCAGTAGGGAAAAACTAGCTTTACGCAAAACTGTAACCATAGAGCTTTCCACCAGCCATATATGCATATAGTATAGGTGTTTCATTCCATTACTCTCTATGTGTTACATTGCCAGCATATTCCATGTGCTGACCCGTTTTCGGGCTGCAACTTCTCATGTTGCAGACTTTCCAGACGACGAGTAAGGTGTTTTTAGGTCGTGGTTCTATACTCAGTGATGCCGTTGGAGTTGATGAACCCATTTATCTTCCGAGTCTTCCGCTGTTTTCGACACTAGATGGCCTTAAGCCATATTTATTGTAATAAGTTCTCTTTGAGACAACGATGTAATAAGTGTGTGATTGCCACTCTGCTATAAATCCTTCGATGTACTGTGTGGTGTCAGCATTACTGATCCAGGGATGACACCGGAGCGCAGTAGACTTGATCCATTCGGGTCGGGTCGCTACAGTGCGTGAGTAATTCCATCGTAGGCTTGCTGGACGGTGATGGGTTGGATGAGATTTATCATGTATTCATGTTAGTTTTGTTAGGGTTTGATCCCTAGTATCCATTATGTTCCGAGGTTGATGTTGCTATGACTTTGCTATGCTTAATGCTTGTCAGTAGGGCCCGAGTGCCATGATTTCAGATCTGAACCTATTATGCTTTCATGAATATATGTGAGTTCTTGATCCTATCTTGCAAGTCTATAGTCACCTATTATGTGTTATGATCTGGTAACACCGAAGTGATAATAATCGGGACCACTCCCGGTGATGACCGTAGTTTGAGGAGTTCATGTATTCACTTAGTTTTAATGCTTTGGTCCGGTACTCTATTAAAAGGAGGCCTTAATATCCCTTAGTTTCCAATAGGATCCTGCCCCCATGGGAGGGTAGGACAAAAGATGTCATGCAAGTTCTTTTCCATAAGCATGTATGACTATATTCGGAATACATGCCTACATTACATTGATGAACTGTAGCTAGTTCTGTGTCACCCTATGTTATAACTGTTGCATGAGGGATCGCATCCGACATAATTATCCATTACTGATCCATTGCCTACGGGCTTTCCACATATTGATCTTTGCTTAGTTACTTTTCCGTTACCACTGTTACAATCACTACAAAACTGCTACTGTTACTTTTGCCACCGTTACCGTTACTTCCATACTACTTTGCTACTAAATACTTTGCTACAGATATTAAGTGTTTGAGGTGCGGTTGAATTGACAACTCAACTATTAGTACTTGAGAATATTGTTTGGTTCCCCTTTTGTTGAATCAATAAATTTGGGTTGAATGCTCTACCCTCGAAAACTGTTGCGATCCCCTATACTTGTGGGTTATCAAGACTATTTTCTAGCACCGTTGCCGGGGAGCATAGCTCTATTCTTTGAGTTGCTTGGGATTTATATCTGCTGATCACTATGAAGAACTTGAAAGATAAAAGAACCAAGATTTTCCCCTCAACTATGAGGAGGTAAGGAACTGCCATCTAGCTCTGCACTTGATTCACCTTATGTTTTGAGTAAACTTGCGACACCTACTCCTGCTATTCATTCTGATATGTTGCATGTTATTGATGATGCCACTTCTGCTTTGCATGATACTTATGATGAAACTACTTCTATGCTTGATAATATTGTGCCACTAGGTGAATTTCTTGATGAACAACTTGCTAGGGTTAGAGAGAATGGAATTATTGAAACCGATAATATTGATGAAAGTGATGATGAAGATTCTCCCCCTAGATATGAACTACCTGTAGTGCCTGAGGGTTATGTTATGGATGAAGGAACTGCTAGAGACTTTTTAGCTTGCAATGATAGATATGACCTTAAGAAATTATGAGTTAAGCTGAAAGAAAAAATCCTTGAATGCTAGAATGAAATATGACCCTGCTTTTGCTACTTCACCTATGTGTATTTCCGATAAGGATTATGATTTCTCTGTCGACCCTGAGTTAAATACTTTGGTTGAATCTGATCCTTTCTATGGCTATGAATCTGAAACTGTTGTGGCACATCTTACTAAATGAAATGATATAGCCACCCTGTTCACTAATGATGAGAAAACTCGCTATTACTTTATCCTTAAGTTGTTTCTGTTCTCATTAAAGGCTGATGCTAAAGCATGGTTTAATTCTCTTGATCCTGGTTGTGTGCGTAGTCCCCAGGATATGATTTATTATTTATCTGCCAAATGTTTCCCCGCTCATAAGAAACAAGCTGCTTTAAGGGAAATATATAACTTTGTGCAAATTGAAGAAGAGAGTCTCCCACAAGCTTGGGGGAGGCTTCTCCAATTACTTAATGCTTTGCCTGATCATCCTCTCAAGAAAAATGAAATACTTGATATCTTTTATAATGGACTAACTGATGCTTCCAGAGACCACCTGGATAGTTGTGCTGGTTGTGCTTTCAGGGAAAGAATAGTTGATCAAGCTGAATTGCTATTGAATAATATGTTCACTAATGAAAATGATTGGATACTTCCTGAACCAACTCCTAAGCTAACTCTGAAGAAAATGGGTATTCTATTTCACAGTCCTAAAGATATGCAAGAGGCAAAGAAATCTATGAAAGAAAAAGGTATTAAAGCTGAAGATGTTAAGAATTTACCACCTTTTGAAGAAATATGTGGTCTTGATAACCCGACACAGGTAGTAAAGGTAAATTCTCTCTATAGATTTGATGAAGGTGATATTCCTCGTTATAAGTCTGCTAGCCAATGCTTAGATGAGTTTGATAATTTTATTGTTAAACAAGAAAACTTCAATGCTTATGTTGGTAGACAATTGAAACGTGATGCCTATAGGATTGAACACTTAAGTGATTATATGTCTAGAGTTAAAGGTGAACTTAAACTTATTAGTAAACATGCTTCTATGGTTACCACTCAAGTAGAACAAGTACTTAAGGCTCAGAATAATTTGCTCAATGAATTAAATAATAAGAGAACTAATAATGGTGTTAGAGTTATGACTAGAGGGGGTAAAATGACTCAGGAACCTTTGTATCCTGAGGGCCACCCTAAGAGAATTGAGAAAGATTCTCAGAAAACTAAAGTTGATGCACCTAGTCCTTCTAAAAGGAAGAAAAAGAATAATGATAGGACTTTGCATGCTTCTAGTGGACCTGCTGTTGACACACCTGAGAATCCAATGCTATTTCTATTTCTGATGCTGAAACACAATCTGGTAATGAACATGAACCTAGTGATAATGTTAATGATGAAGTTCATGTTGATGCTCAACCTAGAAAGGATAATGATGTAGAGATTTGCTACCTCTTGAGCAGTGCATTGATTTTCCCTTGAAGAGGAAAGGGTGATACAGTAAAGCAGCGTAAGTATTTCTCTCAGGTTTTGAGAACCAAGGTATCAATCTAGTAGGAGACCACGCGCGAGTCACCTCGTACCTACACAAACAAATAAGAACCTCGCAACCAACGCGATAAAGGGGTTATCAATCCCTTCACGGCCACTTGCAAGAGTGAGATCATATAGACATGATAATAATAAGATAAATATTTTTGGTATTTTATGATATAGATTGAAAGTAAATAAAGCAAAATAAACGACAATTGAAATAACTTGTTGACGGGAGATTAATATGATGGAAAATAGACCCGGGGGCCATAGGTTTCACTAGTGGCTTCTCTAAAGATAGCATAAGTATTACGGTGGGTGAACAAATTACTGTCGAGCAATTGATAGAAAAGCGAATAATTATGAGAATATCTAGGCATGATCATGTATATAGGCATCACGTCCGCGACAAGTAGACCGAAACGATTCTGCATCTACTACTATTACTCCACACATCGACCGCTATCCAGCATGCATCTAGAGTATTAAGTTCATAAGAACAGTTTAATGCCTTAAGCAAGATGACATGATGTAGAGGGATAAACTCATGCAATATTATGTAAACCCCATCTTTTTATCCTCAATGGCAACAATACAATACATGTCGGTTCCCTTTCTATCACTGGGATCGAGGACCGCAAGATTGAACCCAAAGCTAAGCACTTCTCCCATTGCAAGAAAGATCAATCTAGTAGGCCAAACCAAACTGATAATTCAAAGAGACTTGCAAAGATAAACCAATCATACATAAAAGAATTCAGAAGATTCAAATATTGTTCATAGATAGACTTGATTATAAACCCACAATTCATTGGATCTCGGCAAACACACTGCAAAAGAAGATTACATCAAATAGATCTCTAAGAGAATCGAGGAGAACTTTGTATTGAGATCCAAAGAGAGAGAAGAAGCCATCTAGCTACTAGCTATGGACCCATAGGTCTGAAGTAAACTACTCACACATCACCGGAGAGGCCATGGAGTTGATGTAGAGGCCCTCCGTGATCAATTCCCCTTCCGGCGGAGCTCCGGAAAAGGCCCCAAGATGGGATCTCTTGGGTACAGAAGGTTGCGGCGGTGGAAATAAGGTTTAGTGGTGCTCCTGGATGTTTTTGGGGTACGTGGATATATATAGGAGGAAGAAGTAGGTTGATGGAGCAACAAGGATCCCACGAGGGTGGAGGGCGCACCCAGCGGGGTAGGCGCGCCCCCTGCCTCGTGGCCGCCTCGTTGATTGCTTGACATCCACTCCAAGTCTTCCGGACCATGTTTGTTGAGAAAATCACGTTCCCGAAGGTTTCATTCCGTTTGGACTCCGTTTGCTATTCCTTTTCTACAAAACACTGTAATAGGCAAACAACAACAATTTGGGCTGGGCCTCTGGTTAATAGGTTAGTCCCAAAAATAATATAAAAGTTTAAAATAAAGCCCATTAATATCCAAAACAGATAATATAATAGCATGGAACAATAAAAAAAATTATAGATACGTTGGAGACGTATCAAGATTGAACCTCTTGTTGATCTTGATAACCCACAATCAAAGAATCAACGTTATGATAAGAGAGACTTTGTTGCTAGGAAGCACGGTAAAGAAAGAGAACCATGGGTTCAGAAACCGATGCCTTTTCCTCCTTAACCTTACAAGAAAAAGGATGGTGAGGATTTCGATCGCTTTGCTGAAATGATTAGACCTATGTTTTTGCATATGCGTTTGACTTATATGCTTAAAATGAATCCTTATGCTAAGTACATGAAGGATATTGTTACTAATAAAAGAAAGATACCACAAGCTGAAAATTCCACCATGCTTGCTAATTATACTTTTAAGGGTGGAATAACAAAGAAACTTGGAGATCCAGGAGTACCAACTATACCATGCTCCATTAAAAGAAACTATGTTAAAACTGCTTTATGTGATCTTGGAGCCGGTGTTAGTGTTATGCCTCTCTCTTTATATCGTAGACTTGATTTGAATAAGTTGAAACCTACTGAAATATCTCTGCAAATGGCTGATAAATCAACTGCTATACCTGTCGGTATTCGTGAGGATGTGCCTGTTGTGGTTGGAAACATTACTTTTTTAACAGATTTTGTTATTCTTGATATTCCCGAGGATGATAGTATGTCTATTATTCTTGGACGACCCTTTCTGAATACTGCAAGGGCTATTATTGATTGCAAAAAAGGCAATGTCACTTTTCATGTTAATGGTAATGAGCATACGGTACACTTTCCGAGGAAACAGCCTCAAGTCCACAGTATCAATTCTATTGGAAAAATTCCAACAATTACTATTGGAGGTTTTGAATTTCCTCTCCCTACTGTCAAGAAGAAATATGATATTCTTATTGTTGGGTATATGCATATCCCCATTGAGGTAACCTAGTGTTATTCGAAAATTCTCCAGTTTCATGTTATTCGAAAAGAGTTTGTTAACAAGACTTGATCAACCTTGTTAGTGGATTCCTTTTGATGAGGATGAGATGGATTAAGTTAGAAAGAACAACTCTCTGTACCCTCCTTTTACTTTCCGTTATTTATATTAAATAAAGCAAAAATAGTATTTTCTGTCTATTTTCTGAATTATCCGTGCAATAAAAAATACCCTGAAAATAAAAGTTCTCCAAATGCCCTGAAAATTTAATATGATTTTTTCTAGAATATTTAAGAATTATTGGCACTGAGAACACACCAGGGGGCCCCACCATGTGCCCATGAGGGTGGAGGGCGCGCCCACCCCCTGGGCGCGCCCCCTGCCTCATGGACCCCACATGGGCCCCCTCCATTTATTCTTGCACCCACACACTTCGTCTACCTCCAGAAAAAATCACCCACTAGCTCAAACCCGAGTTCTAGCTCATCTTGCTGCCATTTTTGATCTCCTTGCTCAAAGCTCCATTCACAAAACTGCTTTGGGGGATTGTTCTTCGGTATGTGACTCCTCCAATGGTCCAATTAGTTTTTGTTATAGTGCTTTATTTATTGCAAATTTTTGCTACTTAGGTGACCCTGTTCTTGAGCTTGCATGTCAAATTTATTTGGTCCCAAGTAGTTCTATTGCATGATATGGCCTCTAGGCACTTGTTGTAGTAGTTGCTATCAAGCTTGTTGAGTTTAGTTTACTTTTATTTTAAGTTACTAAAATTTTCAGAAATTTTCAGAAAATGATGAAGAGATTTTGAGGGGATCTTCGAGCCGAAGCTCGAAGGATAAGCAAAGTGAAGAGAATAAGATGCCCAAATATAATCTCCCTCGCACGAGGAGGTTCGGCCGTGCGAATGGCCTTGTGATGAATTCTTGAGAGCAGCCGGGATTCTTGATGACTTTTATTATTTGGCTAAGAATGTGGGCCTCATCGACTACCTCCGGGACCAGCGCGAACAGTATCTGCTACTCACTAATATTTTTGTGCAAAATTTTCATTTCCATGCTAGTTCATTTTGTTTTTAAGCTTTCTTCTTGAGTGTTTGAAAAACCTTAAGAAAAAAAATTAGTTGTAGCTTTTGGCTAGTTTGCTTTGCATGCTTGTAGTAGTAGTAATAATTAAAAGAAAACCCAAAAAGATTTCTCGTTCTTCTTTTGTTTGTTGGGAGCTTTCCCGTGTAAATAGGTTTGTTTCTTTTCTTTTTCTATGGGGGTCGAGAGGAGAAGACCATGATGAAAATGTTGAGTGGCTCTCATACGCATTATTGTTGATCTAACAAAGAGCCCATATTACCTTGCCTTCTCCCTTGAATTGAATGCTTGCAGATTCCAGCTTAGTCCAATGCACGCGCACTATTATTATTATCCACACTATTCGGTTGTGCAAGTGAAAGGCAATAATGACGATATATGATGGACTGATTGAGATGAGAGAAGATGGTATGAACTCGACCTCTCTTGTTTGTATAAATATGATTAGTTCATCGTTCCTTATTCAGCTTATTATGAATGAAACATTTTTGCAATGACAATTAGAGATTATAGTTGCTCGTGCCATGCTTAATTTTCTAGGAGTTTATAATGGTTTACCTTGCGTGCCAACATGCTATTAAAATGGTTGTGATGCGGTATGATTCGAGTGGCTTGAATTGGCACATGTTCACGCATGTAGTTGAAACAAAATCAACATAGCCTCCACGATATTTATGTTCATGGTGAATTATATCCTACTCATGCTTGCATTCAGTGTTGATTAATTTTAATGCATGTTCATGACTGTTGTCGCTCTCTAGCTGGTCGCTTCCCAGTCTCTTTCTAGCCTTCATTTGTACTAAGTGGGAATACTGCTTGTGCATCCAACTCCATAAACCCCAAAAGTTATTCCATATGAATCCACCATACCTTCCTATATGCGGTATCTACCTTCCGTTCCAAGTAAATTTGTATGTGCCAAACTCTAAACCTTCAAATGAAATTCTGTTTTGTATGCTCGAATAGCTCATGTATCAACTAGGGCTGTCTATATCTTCCATGGTAGGCGGGTTATTCTCAAGAGGAGTGGACTCCGCTCCTCACTCACGAGAAAATGGCTGGTCACCGGGATGCCCAGTCCCATGCTCAAATCAAATCAAAATAATTGCAAGAAAAACTCCACCAGGATTGTTGTTAGTTGGAGGCACCCGTTGTTTTGGGCAAGCCATGGATTGATGCTTGTTGGTGGTGGGGGAGAATAAAATTTACCATTCTACTTGGGAACCGCCTATAATGTGTGTAGCATGGAAGATATCGAGATCTCTCGGTTGTTATGTTGACAATGAAAGTATACCGGTGAGTATGACTGTGACTGGATCTCTTTTACCATGAATTACAATTTCTAGTTAGCCCTTGATCTTCAGAGATGCTTTGCATTTATGTTTTGCGGTCTCAGAAAGTGCTAGCGAGATACCATCTTGTTATATCATATTATTATTGTTTTGAGAAAGTGTTGTCATCCGAGATTTATTATTATTTCTTGCTAGTTGATTATGCCATTGATATGAGTAAATACGAGACCTAAATGTTATTGTGAATATGGTTAGTTCATAATCATTGTTGAAAACTTGAATGTTGGCTTTACATATTTACAACAACAAGAGAAAACAGAGTTTGTAAAAGTTTTTCTTTATCACTTTCAGTTTATCAACTGAACTGCTTGAGGATAAGCAAAGGTTTAAGCTTGGGGGAGTTGACATGTCTCCAACGTATCTACTTTTCCAAACACTTTTGCCCTGTTTTGGACTCTAGCTTGCACGATTTGAATGGAACTAACCCGGACTGACGCTATTTTCAGTAGAATTGCCATGGTGTTATTTTTGTGGAGAAATAAAAGTTCCCGGAATGACCTGAAAATCAACGGAGAATATTTTTGTAATATATAAAAAATACTGGTGAAAGAATCAAGGCCAGGGGGCCCACACCTTGTCCACGAGGGTGGGGTGTGCCTACCCCCTGGGCGCGCCCCCTGCCTTGTGGGCACTCTGGTGCTCCACCGACCTCAACTCCAACTCTATATATTCACGTTCGGGGAGAAAAAAAATAAGAGAGAAGGATTCATCGCGTTTTACGATACGGAGCCGCCGCCAAGCCCTAATCTCTCTCGGGAGGGCTGATCCGGAGTCCGTTCGGGGCTCCGGAGAGGGGAATCCGTCGCCATCATCATCATCATCATCAACCTTCCTCCATCACCAATTTCATTATGCTCACCGCCGTGTGTGAGTAATTCCATCGTAGGCTTGCTGGACGGTGATGGGTTGGATGAGATTTATCATGTACTTGAGTTAGTTTTATTAGGGTTTGATCCCTAGTATCCATTATGTTCCGAGATTGATGTTGATATGACTTTGCTATGCTTAATGCTTGTCACTAGGGCACGAGTGCCATGATTTCAGTTCTGAACCTATTATGTTTTCATGAATATATGTGAGTTCTTGATCCTATCTTGCAAGTCTATATTCACCTATTATGTGTTATGATCCGGTAACCCCGAAGTGAGAATAATCGGGACCACTCCCGGTGATGACCGTAGTTTGAGGAGTACATGTATTCACTAAGTGTTAATGTTTTGGTCCGGTACTCTATTAAAAGGTGGCCTTAATATCCCTTAGTTTACGTAAGGCCCCCGCTGCCACGGGAGGGTAGGACAAAAGATGTCATGCAAGTTCTTTTCCATAAGCAGGTATGACTATATTCGGAATACATGCCTACATTACATTGATGAACTGGAGCTAGTTCTGTGTCAACCTATGTTATAACTGTTGCATGAGGGATCACATCCGAAATTACTATCCATCACTAATCCATTGCCTACGAGCTTTTCACATATTGATCTTTGCTTAGTTACTTTTCTGTTACCACTGTTACAATCACTACAAAACTGCTACTCTTACTTTTGCCACCGTTACCGTTACTTCCATACTACTTTGCTACTAAATACTTTGCTGTAGATATTAAGTCTTTCAGGTGCGGTTGAATTGACAACTCAACTGTTAATACTTGAGAATATTCTTTGGCTCCCATTGCATCGAATCAATAAATTTGGGTTGAATACTCTACCCTCGAAAACTGTTGTGATCCCCTATACTTGTGGGTTATCACCCGCCACGACCTCCCTAAGTGATAGCAACCGCCCGTACCACTGGCCGAACGGAGGGGGTCGTCCCCACCCCCGCAGCCGATGCGGGCGCAGCTGAATCAAGACCTCGATGGCCTCTTCTGACCCTCGAGCACGTCCAGGCCAAGGTCGAGCCCCGGAGGATACGCAGCGGGGAGACGCGCGCGTCGTCATAGATCGGCACCGCGACGAACTCCACCAGACCGATGGGTGCGGCGGCCTCAATGTCGACGAGCCCACGCTCGGTGTTGGCGGGTGCCTACCTTTTGAGGTCGGCTGCCCTGCCTTTACACGAGAGTTGCGACAAGTCCGTTGGCTGTCCGTTCGCACGTTCAAGCCAGAGATACCTAAGAAGTTCAATGGGAGGCTGAACCCGGCAGAGTTCCCGAGCATATACACCATTGCTGTTCAAGTTGCCGGGGAAGAGATGAGAAGGTGTTTGCCAACTACTTCCCTTTGGCTCTCAAGTCCAACGTGAGGTCTTGGCTGATGCACCTGCCGAAGAACTCCATTTCGTCATGGGCAGACCTGTGCCACGAGTTCATCGGTGCCTTCACTAGTGGCCACCAAGAGCCCGGCAGGCCCAGCGACCAAAAGGAAGGAGAAACTCTCCGTAAGTATTTACAACGATTACGTAAAGTTCATAGCAATATTCCAAATATCCATCCGGCAGCCGTTATAGCAGGCTTCCAGTCCAATGTGAGCAACCGTCGCATTCGTTCTAAGATGAATGTGCGGTTTCCCAAGACTGTGAAGGAACTATACACACTGGTGGATAAGTGTGCTCGGATGGAGGAAGGAAGGAAGTTGCCTGGAGAGGAGGATTGCATCAATGTTGATTCAGAGGATGAATATGAATCAACCAGTCAGAGGAAGGGCAAGAAGCCCAGTAAGAAGCCAAGAGATAAGGCAATGATTACTGTAGAAGGCTCAGGCACACCTAGTACCGGCAAGAAGGCCAAGGCTGAGGCCCCTGGCAAGGAAGTTGCCGCTTGCACAGCCTGCCGGGAAGCCGCCGCCGCTGAGAAAGCTGGGAAAGCCGAGGGCCCGTATTGCAAGATCCACTGGACCATGGGCCATGACCATTAGGAGTGTTACCAGGTTGAGCAGCTTGTCAAGAAACAGAGAGTAGAATATGATAAGTATGACAAGGAAAAAGGTCAGAATGCCACTGGCGGAAAGGGCCGAGGCGGTGAAGCAAATCACCCTAGCAAACCCTTTCGGAACCAAGGAAAACTTGCCAGGGGCCAAGACAAGGAAGTTTGTGATGATGTGAGTGAAGAAGGGAATGAAGAGGAAACCAGTGAGCAGGAATTTCAGAAGGCCATTGACGCCCTATGCATTGATGGGGGTGCATCTTTGCACGCCTCTCAGCTCCAGCTCAAGCGATGGGCATGAGAGATCAATGTCGTGGAGCTAGCGCCAGAGGCCCAGAAGCCGCTCAAATGGCCCGGCATGCCAATCATCTTTGATGAGGAGGATCATCCTGGCCGCACCATCGTGGTAGGATGCTTGCCATTGTTGGTCTCCCCGACAATTCGCAACCTGAAGGTCACAAAGATGTTAGTGGATGGTGGGGTCGGGATGAATCTGATTTCCCCAGCAGTCATCAACAAGCTTCAGATAGGAGAAGAAGAGCTAGAGGTTATCGGCACGTTTCAAGGAGTTAACCCCGGCAGGAGCAATCCTAAAGGGAAGATTACGTTGCTGGTGACGTTTGGGGGAGAACTGAACTACCGGACAGAGAAAGTTGTGTTTGATGTGGTTGATCTCCCCCTTCCGTACAATGGGATTCTTGGACGCACGGCCCTGGCCAAGTTTATGGAAGCATTCCACCATGCTTATAACACACTAAACATTCATGGGCCACTGGGAGTCATCACTATCCCATCAGATGAGAAGGATGCAATTATCTGCGTGGACAAGATGTACCAGGATGCAGTCACAGCAGAGGCTGCAGCAGCAACAGCTCCTGCCAAGAACAACAAAGGAAAGAAAAGGGATTGTAGGACTTCCGGCAAGGAGTCCGGGAAGCGTGCCCCCTCCGAATGCACGACACCCATTGACGACGTGCCGGAGTGTTCCAATAGCAAGATATCCAAGGTTGCTGCACCCCAAGTAAAGAAGGTCCCGACAGGGCTGGATGGCATTGACGGTAGTTTCACCATCAGCGCCACCCTTGATGACAAATAGGAAAGCGCGCATGTTACCTTCCTGCAGGCGAATATCGATGTGTTTGCCTGGCAACCATCTGATATCCCCGGTGTTCCCACGGAGGTAATCGAGCACCACCTTGCTGTCTGCCCACACGCCCAACCTATCAAGCAGAAAGTACGAAAGCAGGCCTTGGAAAGGGAGCAATTTATTGCTGAGGAAATCAAGAAATTGGAGGTAGCTAGTTTGGTTAGAGGAGTACTGCATCCTACATGGCTAGTAAATCCAGTGGTAGTTCGGAAGGCAAATGGGAAATGGAGGCTTTGCATTGATTTCACAGATCTCAACAAGGCTTGCCCGAAGGACCCATTTCCTTTGCCGCGCATCGACCAGATTGTGGATTCCACTTCATGGTGTGATTTGCTCTCCTTTCTGGACGCGTATTCCAGATATCACCAGATCTTTATGTCCAAAGAAGATGAAGAGAAGACATCGTTCATCACTCCATGTGGTACGTATTGCTTTGTCCGCATGCCATTCAGACTAAAGAGTGCCGGATCCATTTTTGCAAGGACAGTTCAGATTGGTTTTGAGCCACAGTTACACAAAAACATAGAAGCATATATGGATGATATCGTGGTCAAAACCAAGGATAAGACCACCCTTATCCATGATTTGGAGGAAACATTTGCTAATCTGTGCAAGATCAATTTGAAGCTTAATCCGGAGAAGTGTGTGTTTGGTGTCCCCTCTGGCAAGCTGCCTGGTTTCTTCATGTCCCATCGGGGGATTGAAGCTAACCCTGACAAGATCAAAGCCATCGTGCAGATTCAAGCACCAAGGACAGTTAAGGATGTAAGGCGCTTGATGGGATGTGTTGCCGCGCTAAGAAAGATTCATTTCCAAGTCTGTCGAGCGTGCCCTGCCGTTATTTAAAATTTTGAAGAAGGCAAGGCCCATGAAGTGGACCCTGGAAGTAGATGCAGCTCTACAGGAGTTGAAGGCCTACCTATCGTCTGTGCCTACCTTGGTTGCACCTAAACCCCAAGAGTCGTTGTTGCTATACTTGGCGGCAACCAACCAAGTGGTCAGTGCGGCCTTGGTAGCACAGCGAGAAGTAGATGAGGCAGAAAGTGGACACATAACGGCAGAGTCAGAAAAGGACCAGAACAGTAGTGAGCATGACATCAAGAGCAACCCCAAGGATGCAGTAAGGAAGAAAGTTGTCGGTGTACAAAAGTAGGGCCTCTTCTTTTGATCCCCGCATGTCGAGCGGCGTCGTCCATGTGCATGGCGATGGGCCACATGCCGCAAGATCCAGAGACAGAGCTGGGCCCCCCCGAGGCGCCGCAGGCGGTGTGGGACCCTCCGGGGGCGCCGCCGTGCCACCCACGGGTGGCACGATGACCTCCAGGACGCCCACCCCGGCGCCCACAACACGCTCTTCCCAGGTTGTGTGCGGAGAGCAGCATCACCACGCCGGTGACCCTGGACACTGCCGTGGAAAGATTCATCTGTGTCATTCGCGGGATGAAGGAGGCCAGCATACACGCCGGAGTGCTGGCAAAAATGGTGCACAGCCGCTGGGTCGTGACAGAGCTCCTTCTAACGTGGTTATGAGTCGAAGCGCGCCACGGTCCACGCCACCCACGCCAGCAGAAGCTTTGGCGCGTGCGCAGCTGCTCCTCGATTTCCCTCCTGCTGCGGAGAAGCTCGACGAGTGGAGAGCCACTATTCGGAGCCTCATCGGCATCGCCAACAAAGATGAGCCACGGCCGGCGGGGCCCTCAGGCCGGCGCTCCATCGAGCCACTGCACGCCAGCGGTGGAGGGGTCGGAGGCGCCGCGGCCACGGTGCACTCTCCTCCTCCACGCCAGCCACTACGGGTGTCGGTCCGTCGTGATGACGCTTGTGATAACATTTCCATAGCGTCGTCCGACGCACGGACCCACCGTGACCAACGCCAGGTTCTTCGGGACCGAGCCCATGAAGACGCTCGAACCACCATTGAGCGCCGGCGCGATACACACCACTAGTTAGATAGCCAGGCGAGGCCCTCCATGGACCGCCCGGCCCTGGGAGGCTCCGGCGGCCTACCTTACAAGGTGGTTTGCCTCGCCTTTACCTGTGAGCTATGGCACTTCCAGTGGCCGTCCCACCGCATGTTCAAGCCCGATGTCGGCGAGAAGTACAATGGCAACAGTCACCCATCGGAGTTCCTCGGCATCTACACCATCACGATGCAAGCCTCTAGGGCTCGCGACGATAAGGTGCTTGCCAATTACTTCCCATTGGCCCTGAAACCCAATGTGATGTCTTGGTTGATGCACTTGCCGGTGGATTCCATTTCTTCTTGGTCGGACCCGTGTCATGAGTTCGTTGTTGCCTTCACTGGAGGCCACCAAGCTCATGGCCAGGCGAGTGATTTTCATATCATTCTCCAGAAGGAAGGTGAAAACCTGCGCAAGTACATACAAAGGTTCAGTCGAGTGCAATACAACATCCCAGATGTTCACCCTGCCACCATGATCAGCGCATTCCATCAGAATGTGCACAACCGCAAGACACGTGAAGAGATAGTGATGAACAAGGTCAAGGATGTGGCCGAACTTTACGTTCTGGTCGATAGATGCGCTCGGGCAGAAGAGGGGAGGAAGTACCCTGGCGAAGACGCCGGCGCGGAAACCGACTCTATCGACGAAGACACCGCTGCCCCGACGAAGAAAGATCGTGCTTGCGTCGAGGGATCTGATGACACCGCCGCCGCCAAGAAGGCCAAGGCAGACGACCCCGACAAGGAGATTGCCGGGTGCGCCGCTTGCCGGGCCTTAGCGATTGCCGACAAGCCAGGGGGCTCCGACAAGCAGTACTGCAAGATCCACCACACCAAAGGCCACGACCTCCAGAACTGCCGACAAGTCGAGATGCGTGCTGAAAAGCAAAAAGCCAAGTATGAGAGGTGGGAGAAGGAGAAGGGCCAAGATGGCGCTAAAGGATCCGGCAAGAAGCGTGGCGGCCAAGGAGGTCACCGCGACAAGGATAACCAGCAAGAGAGGCCCGCTCGGGGCCGCGACAAGAAGCAGGAAGACGATGATCACGACGAGGACGACGAGTCCGGCGAGCATGAGTTCCAGAAGGCTACAGAGGCCATGTGCGTCGATGGTGGCGCCTCGCTGCATACTTCTCACCGCCAGCTCAAACAGTGGGCGTGTGAGATCACAGCAGCAGAGCCCCCATTCGACGCTCAGAAGCCACTGAAGTGGTCCAGCACGCCCCTCATCTTTGACGCCGAGGACCACCCTGACTGCACAACTGTGGTCGGGTGTTTGCCATTGTTGGTCTCACCAATGATACGCAACCTCAAGGTGAACAAGATTTTGGTTGACGACGGGGCTGGTCTGAACTTGATCTCACCCATTGTGATCAAAAGGCTACAAATTCCTGATGGAGACCTCGAGGAAACGGGCACATTTCAAGGGGTCAACCCGGGAAGGAGCCAGCCAAAGGGGAAGGTCACATTGCCTATGACGTTTGGAGGCGAGTTGAACTACAAGACGGAGATGATTGTCTTTGATGTGGCCGAGATCCCCTTGCCCTACAACGGGATCCTCGGCCGCCCGCACTAGCCAAGTTCATGGCGGTGTCACACTACACCTACAACACGCTGAAGATGCCTGGGACGATGACCATCATCACCGTCCCCTCCGACAATAAGTACGCGCTAATATGCACTGACCAACTCTACCGAGAAGCAGTTGCAGTAGCTGCCGCCAAGGCACTTGCTCCTGCCGCTGAAGCCACGAGAGGGAAGAAGGATACCGGCAAGACCTCTCGCACCCACTCCGGCAAGCGCACCTCTTCGGAGTGTTGTGCTACCGTCAAGGACATGCTAGAGAACTCCACCGGCAAGAGCAAGAAATCCAAAGCTGCACCACCAGAGACCAAGAGGGTGTCCGTCAAGGAGGATGGCACGGGAGGGGCTTTCACCATAAGCTCCACCCTCGACAACAAATAGGAAAGTGCGCTCGTCACTTTCTTGCGGGCGAATGTCGATGTGTTTGCATGGCGAGCATCCGACATCCCCAGCCTTCCGAGGGAATTGATTGAGCACCACCTTGTTGTGTGTCCCCATGCGCGACCCGTCAAGTAGAAGGTTAGGAAGCAAGCTTTGGAACGACATGAATTCATCACCGAGGAGATCCGGAAGTTGGAAGCGGCAGGCTTGGTGAGAGGAGTGCTCCATCCGACGTGGTTGGCCAATCCGGTGGTGGTGCGCAAGGCGAACGGGAAGTGGAGGTTGTGTATTGATTACACGGATATCAAGAAGGCTTGTCCTAAGGACCCCTTCCCGTTGCCGCACATTGACCAGATTGTTGACTCCATGGCCGGGTGTGATCTATTATCATTCCTCGACGCCTACTCGGGCTACCACCAAATCTTCATGGCAAAGGAAGACGAAGAGAAGACATCATTCATCACCCCATGTGGTACGTATTGCTTTTTACGGATGCCTTTCGGGTTGAAGAGTGCTGGCTCGACATTCGCAAGGGCGGTCCAAATTGGTTTTGAGCCCCAGCTACATAGAAATATGGAAGCTTATATGGATGACATAGTGGTCAAAACCAAGGACAAGGAGACCCTTGTACAAGACTTAGAAGAGACGTTTGCCAACCTACGCAAGATCAACCTCAAGTTGGACGCTGAGAAGTGTGTATTCGACATTCCGTCCGGCAAACTTCTCGGGTTCTTTGTGTCACAGCGTGGGATCGAGGCAAATCCGGACAAGATCAAGGCTATTGAGCAGATTGAGGCACCCAAGCGGATCACGGATGTGCGTCAGCTCACTGGCTGCATTGCCGCCATGAGCAGATTCATCTCCAAGTCCACTGAGCGTGCCCTTCCCCTTTTCAAGATCTTGAAGAAGGCGGGCCCAATGGAGTGGACCCCAGAGGCCGATGCAACATTGTAGGATCTAAAGAAATACCTTTCCTCTACACCAATACTGGTTGCACATAAACCACAAGAGCCATTGCTGCTGTATCTGGCGGCGACGAATCAAGTGGTCAGTGCCACGCTAGTGGTGCAAAGGGAGGTCCGTAAATAGGCAGTGGCGACAGCAGGATTGGCGGATGGCGAGCCAGAGATTCCCTCGGCAGGGCCCGATGCCGGCATGGCAAGGCCCCCGGCGGAGTCTAACGCTATCAGGAGAGGCCCCATGCAATCAAATGAGGTGGTGCAGAAGAAGAAGATGATGCAGCACCCGGTTTACTTTGTCAGCTCCCTCCTGCAGGGGGCTAGGTCAAGGTACTCTGGTGTGCAGAAATTGCTCTTCGGCCTCCTTATGGCCTCGAGGAAGCTGCACCACTACTTCCAAGCACACGAAATCACCGTCGTCACCCGCCTCCCATTACAACGGATACTGCACAACCTAGACACAACCGGAAGGATTGTGGAGTGGGCCTTGGAGCTTTCGAGCTTTGGTTTGAAGTTTGAAAGTACTTCGACAATCTAGAGCAAAGTCTTGGAAGAGTTCATTGCAGAATGGACCTTAACGCCTGACGAGGAAATCCAGGAGACCACCCTCCCCGGCAAGGAAGCAAGTCGCAACTGGATCATGTACTTTGACGGGGCGACGATGCTGGTGTGCTGCTCGTCGCACCCACCAGAGAGCACCTCATGTATGTAATCCAGATGCACTTTCCCAGGGAGATGTCCACCAACAACACTGCTGAGTACGAGGGGTTGCTTGCCGGCGTCAGGATCGCGGTGGACCTCGGGGTCAAAAAACTCATCATCAGGGGCGATTCACAGCTTGTCGTCAAACAAGTTAACAAAGATTATCAGAGCCATTGATGGAGGCCTACGTAGATGAGGTGAGGAAGCTGGAGGAGCGCTTTGACGGTATACAAGCGGATCACGTTCCACGAGCGGAGAACAACATCGCCGATTACCTGTCAAAGCGCGATGCATTCAAGCTACCTGTGGAACCAGGTACCTTTTTGCTTCGGTTAACTCAACCATCCATCAAACCATCAACGGAGCAGAACAAACAGAGGAAATCAGGCCCCAGCAAGTACTTTCCCGCTGAGCCCCCAGGGGCCACCGGCAAGGGTCTTGCCGTGGATTCTGAGCCTGCCGAGGAGTGACTGATTCCGATGGGCCGTCAAGCCCTGGCCGTAGAGACGGCCGCTCCCATGGCAGAAGAAATGCCTTTGGTCCTTGCCGTCGAGCCCCAGGCTCCGGCATGGGCATAACATACCATCCTATTCCTCCAAACAGGGGAGCTTCCCGAGGAGCAGGAAGAAGCAGAGAAAGTAGCCCGTCGGTCTGCCATGTATCAGTTCGTCGATGACGTCCTGTATAGGAAGAGGCCGAGCGGTGTGAAATTGAAGTGCATTCCCCAGGAGGAAGAACTGGAGCTATTGGCGGAGATACACGGAGGCATATGTGGCTCCCACATAGGGTCGAGGGCCCTTGCCGGCAAGGCATTCCGGCAAGGTTTCTTCTGGCCCACTGCCCTCCAGGATGCAACAGCACTAGTAACCAAGTGTGAAGCGTGTCAGTTCCATTCAAAGAAGCTTCATCAACCAACCCAAGTCCTTTAAACAATTCCTCTTTCCTGGCCATTCTCGGTCTAGGGGCTCGACATCCTGGGCCCTTTCCCCCGCGCTCACGGGGGATTTGAGTACTTGTACGTTGCGATTGACAAGTTCACAAAGTGGCCAAAGGTGGAAGCAGTGAGGAAGGTGACCGCGCAGTCAGCCATCAAGTTCTTCAAGGGGCTAGTGTGCCGTTTTGGTGTGCCAAACAGAGTCATCACCGACAACGGCACGCAGTTCACAAGCCACACCTTCATGCAATACATCCAAGACCTCGGCAGTAGGGTCTGTTTCGCTTCCATGGCACACCCACGGAGCAACGGCCAGGCGGAGAGGGCAAATGCCGAAGTGTTGCGAGGCCTGAGGATAAAGACTTTTGACAGGATGCACAAGAGTGGAAAGCGCTGGATTGATGAGTTGCCGGTAGTTCTTTGGTTGATCAGAACAACACCAAATCGAGCCACCGGCCAGACACCCTTTGCCCTAGTATATGAGGCAGAAGCAGTTCTCCCCACGGAACTCATATACGGGTCACCTCGAGTGCTCGCTTACGACGAGCTTGAGCAAGAGCAATTGCGGCAAGATGACGCAACGCTCCTTGAGGAAGATCGTCTTCGGGCGGCTGTGAGAGCAGCACGCTACCAGCAAGCCTTGCGCCACTACCATAGCCGTAAGGTTCATGCTCGAAGCTTTGAGGAAGGCGACCTTGTTCTTCGTCGCATTCAGTCGGCCAAGAATTCCAAGTTGACGCCAAAGTGGGAAGGTCCTTATCGGATAATACGAGTCACCAGGCCTGGCGCAGTCCGCCTGGAGACCGAATATGCAATTCCAGTGAGCAACTCCTGGAACATTGAACATCTTCGCAAGTTTTAACCATAAGGCGCGGTTGTCGGGCCCCCCGGCAACCCACCTTTTGTACAAGCCTTGTCAGCAAGGCATGTAACCCTCTGTATGAAGCTAGGCGTAGACCTTGAGCATAAATAAATGAAGGCTGGCACCCTAAGTTTTAGCATGCATGCTAGGTTAAGTCTCTCCCTCGGTTAGGCTTGATAGTGCATAGCGGTGACTAACCCCTAGCCTAGAGGTCGAGTGTGCGTCTTTCTATCTTCTTTGGTTCGTAGGGCACGTGGACACTTCTGCTGAGCCACTTGGGAGAGATAAAACGAACCGGCGCTCCAGCCCCGCAAGCCGAGACTGCCGGGGGCTGAAGACACAAGGATCTAACCACGGCAAGCCAAAGTTGCCGGGGGCTGCAGATTCAGATAAGTCTTTCATCCCCTATTGTGCATTTCCGTATGGAACTGGGACAAATGAAACCTCGTTTTGCTCCAAGACCACCGTACTCCCCCTTCTTCTTGTACCCAAGTCCCCGGGACAGAACCAGGTCGTAGACGAGGTGGCAAGGAAATAAACGAAGGGCCTAACTCTACTTCACCCTTGCCTCCGCCAAAAGCGTGAGAATGGTCGAGTGAAGTCAGGGGACGGCAAGGCCTATTGCTGAGCGACAATGTTTATCTTAAAATAACAAGGATTCATTCCTTGGCGTGGGCCTCGCTCACGCACAAAGAACCCGGCAAGCACCCTTTCTCATTAAAAACATCCCATACAGGTACAGTTCATACGGAATTAAAAACATGAGCAAGGGGATTACAAGTCTTAAATTAACAAGTGCCCGCAGGCTTACAAACTAAAAAAGAAGAAGATAAGATGCCCATAATCCCTTTCTTGTCCCTCTCCTTAGAAAGCGGAACAAGGTGGCGGGAGGGAAAAAAGAGCGCCTAGGCAAGGTACGAGGAGCAGAAGGCACCAAGAGAACATCTTGGTGCCAGGAAAGGAGATGGAAGACGAGGCAGCAGACCGGCAATACGTGACGATGGCATATGTGCCCGCGTACTCTGAGTTAATGGTCGCCATCTGTTTTCTTCGCCTTCTCTGGCCCTCCTACGCCGGCCGCCCAAGGAGACGATGGGGATCGCCCCGATGGAGAGCTTGACGAGGAAGGCCCTCGGCAGGTCTCGCGGCGTAGGGCGGGGAGACGCGGTCAGTCAGAGACGAGGTCGATGTGACCTCGCTCGACGCTCTTGTCGTCGCTGTCGCTACCCTCGTCATCACTCCTGCTTGAGGAGGGATCTTCATCGTCAGAGGAGCTCTCCACACAGCACTTTAGGAAAGTTCCAAGATCTCCAAAGACCTTGATGGAGAGCAGGCCGCCCTCCATTAACTTGAAGTAAAGGAAAAGCCCCGCCGTCAGGCTGTGGATGCGAGTGAACGTCTTGCAGCTGCGGCGGAGGTACATGACGTGAGGAGCGGGGAAGTCGATGTCGACCCGCGTGCCGCCGTTCCCGCAGCCCCTCATGTGCAACCTGAGGGTCTGGGGTGGATCTAGCTCCATCTCCCAAGAAAATGGGGTAGGGAACGGAGGCAGCGACATGGTGGCCGGCGCAGCCTGATGAAGAACTCGCGGGGCTGGTCCTCGATGTGGCCCTCCATCGGGGAAGCATCGCTGGCGGAGGCAAGGCCGGTGCGCCACCCCGTCCCCCTCTCCCCCGAGTGCCACAGCGACCCCAGCCTCACCCCCTCCCCCTTCCTCTCGTGGCCGGCTCCGCCACCACGAGCTCTTGGGGAGGAGGGATGCGATGTCGAGCAGCAACCCTCACCGCCACCATCGAAGGGCCAGCGCCTCCTCTCACCATGGTGGGTAGAAGAAAGGAGTGGAGGTGGAAGAGGATGGATGCTAAGAGAATGTGGGATGACATCCCCTCCTCCTCCTTATAAAGGGGCAAGGTCAAGGCTCGGCCGCCCACCCAAGCAATCCAGCCACCGGAGGCGCAGGAAATCAGGACCGACCCGCTGCCCCAATCAGCGACGACCCGGTTTCCCGCCTCCACAACCTGCCACATGCATGGGGGACACGTGGCGAGCAAGCAGAATTGAGGGACGGGTGAGGCGACTGTTTCCCACCCCGTGATCATGGGGGACTGACGCCTTGAAGACCACGACCCGAGTCCGCCCTAGTAACTTAGCCGCGCCTCTGCGCCTTCCTCTTTTTATGGGGAAACCGCGAGCCGCCTCTTTACCACGACATGACGCATGCATGCGGAAACTGCCCCACGCATGACCCCCACGTCACGCATGACCCTCCACGTCGCGCGTTCAACGCAGGTCGTGGGGAAGCGCAGCGGACGAGAAGTTACTATGGTAAAATCCGCCTCACCTGCCCGCGCACCATTCTGGGCCTAGCCCAACAATGCAGCGCGCTTATTTGTGGCCCAGGCTCGGGGGCTCCTGTCGGTGTACAAAAGTAGGGGCTCTTCTTTTCACCCCTTTACTTGTGCACGGGCAGTCAGGGCCGCGCGCCACAGCCACACTTAGTAGGGCAGAGGAGGGAAGCCGGGGAAAAGCCAATGCATGAGACAACCAAGGCAACGCCAAGACCAGAAGCGCAGGAGAGCAAGAGGGCGAGGTGGACTCCCTCGGCAAGATCCTTGCCGAGGCGGCCCCAGCAGCCCCGACAAGAGCCTTGCCGGGGCAACTTGCCTGACGCCAACGAAGCGAGCCACCCTTGAGCCCAAGGGTTCCAAACACCGCCAACAACTACATTGGGACCAGGGCTCGGGAGGCACCTCCATAGTGGCATGCAGATCTTTGTGAAGACCATTAATACTCAAGGTCAGATGAGAACCAGAAGACGGCAACCCTTGGTAGGATCCTAGCTAAGGAAATCCACAAGACCCCCGGCAAGACTCTTGCCGGGGACGACTGCAACGCCATGGCAAGACCCTTGCCGGACCCCCGGCAAGGCCCTTGCCGAGGGCATCAGTAGGGCCACAGCCAGGCCTGCACCTGCCAAGACTCCACCGCCATCTCCATGCAGGTGTCAGCTCAACCAGTTGAGCAGGCGCTTGCGTGGCGTCGTGCGGCCTCTACACCGACCCAGCAAGCTCCTGCGTGGTGGCATGCAAGTCTTCCTAAAGGCTCCACCACCGCGCCAGCCCAGCAGCCGCGGACGTGTGTCGAGGCCAGGTGAGGCGGCGACAATTGGGACGTGCTTCCTTGCCATCCCCGATAAAGCAAGGAGGGCACGTCGGCAGCGCATTGAATGCGTTTGTCCGATGGTCCCAGAGGATAGGCTCATCGACTGTAGACCTTTCCACCTCATGTGTGCCACTGTGGCAACCCCTTTTTTTCCTATAAAAGGAGGCCCGAGGCATACTGGAGAGGGATTTAGCTCTTTTGGGCAAAGTTGCACCCCGTAGCTAGATCAAGAACACAAAAACACTCAAATACATCCACCAAAGCAGGACTAGGGTATTACGCATCTTCGCGGCCCAAACCTGGGTAAACGATCCGCGTGCTTCCTGTCATACGCGCTCTTTGCACAACCTCGCGCTCACCTACCGTAGAAGGGATCCAAGTGACCCCATAGGTGTCGTTTCCACCGACAAAAGTGGTGTAGCACCCAGTGTACTTCGTAAGCTCCTTGTTATAAGGGGCTAGATCGAGGTACTCTGGCATGCAAAAGCTAACCTTTGGTCTCGTTATGGCCTGAAGGAAACTGAGCCACTACTTCCAAGCCCATGAGATCATGGTTGTCACTCATTTTCCATTGCAAAGGATACTCCAAAACCTTGAGGCTACCGGCAGAATAGTGGAGTGGGCTTTGGAGTTGTCAATCTTTGGTTTGAAGTTTGAGAGCACATAAACTATTCAGAGCAAGGCACTGGCAGAGTTTATTGCTGAATGGATGCCCACCCCTGATGAGGAAGTGACAGAGACAGCTATCCCCAGCAAGGAATCGCCCCAAGAATGGATTATGTATTTTGATGGTGCTTTTTCCCTACAAGGTGCAGGGGCTGGCGTGCTTCTTGTTGCCCCCTCCGGGGAGCACTTGAAGTACATCGTCCAAATGGACTTTGCCCGGGAAGAAGCCACCAACAATACATTTGAGTATGAAGGGCTCCTTGCCGGGCTCAGAATTGCAGTGGAATTGGGAATCAAGAAGCTGATCATACGAGGAGATTCACAGCTTGTGGTGGGAGAAGTCAACAAGGATTATCAAAGCCCATTGATGGAAGTATACGTCAAGGAAGTGAGGAGATTGGAGGAGCACTTTGACGGGTTGCAAACAGAGCATGCACCCCGTGCGGAAAACAGCATAGCTGATCACCTGTCAAAGTGTGTTGCGCAGAAGCTTCCTGTGGAACCAGGAACTTTTGTTCTCCGTCTCTCTCAACCCTCTGTATCGCCAGCCACAATGGCTCGGAAAAGGAGAAAGTTGGACTACGGTAAGCTTCTCCCGGTCAAGCCATCCGCTCCCGGCAGGGACCCATCCAGAAACAACTCCTCACAGCCTGCCGGACCACCCCCTCCAGCCGGGCCTATGGGCCCCGCGAACGATGTTGGTGCTCCCGCAGCAGAGGAGGTGCCGCTAGTCCTCGTTGCCGAGCCCCAGGCTCCAACTTGGGCAAGGCACATCATTCGCTTCCTCCAAACCGGAGAACTTCCCGGCGACCAAGATGAAGCTGAGAAAGTAGCCCGGAGGGCCAGCATGTATCAATTTGTCGATGACACTCTATATAGAAGGAGGCCCAAACGGTCTGAAATTGAAGTGTGTCTGCCGGGAAGATGGAAAGGAACTACTGGCTGATATTCATAGAGGAATGTGCGGCTCACACATTGGATCAAGGGAATTATTTGGGAAAGCATTCTGGCAAGGATTCTATTGGCCCACAGCCCTCCAAGATGCGGTAGATCTCGTCACAACATGTGAAGCCTATCAGTTCCATTCCAAGAGAAAACACTTGCTTGCCCAAGCCCTTCAGACAATCCCTTTATCATGGCCATTTTCGGTCTGGGGGCTCGATATCCTCGGCCCCTTCCCCTGACCAATCGGGGGCTTTGAATTCATGTTCGTCGCTATGGACAAGTTTACAAAGTGGCCGGAAGTGACTGCTGTGAGAAAGGTGACTGCTTACTCAGCTGTCAAGTTCTTGAAAGAATTGGTGTGTCGTTTTGGAAGTTCCGGCAAGGATCATCACCGACAACGGCACCCAATTCACGAGCCACGCCTTCATGCAATATGTTCGTATCCTCGGATGCAAGATCTCATTCGCCTCTGTGGCACCCTGATACGTCTCCAACATATCTACTTTTTCTCATGATTTTCCTCTTGTTTTGGACTCTAATTTGCATGATTTGAATGAAACTAACCCCGGACTGACGTTGTTTTCAGCAAAACTACCATGGTGATGTTTTTGTTGAGAAATAAAAGTTCTCGGAATGGAACGAAACTTTTTGAGGATTTTTATATCAATAAAGAGAGTTTATGGAGCCAAGACCTGCTGGAGAGGCGCACCTGGGTGGGCACAACCCACCAGGGCGCGCCCAGGTGGGTTGTACCCACCTGGTGGCCCTGCTGATACTATGAATTCACATATTTCCAGACAAATCGGGGAGAAAGAATTATCGCTATCCATGAGACGGAGCCACCGCCAGGCCCTGTTCTTCCTCGGGAGGGCAGATCTGGAGTCAGTTTGGGGCTCCGGAGAGGGAGATCTTCGATCTTCGTCATCACCAACCTATCTCCATCATCAATTCCATGATGCTCCCCACTGGGAGTGAGTAATTACTTCATAGGCTCGCTGGTCGGTGAGGAGTTGGATGAGATTCATCATGTAATCGAGCTAGTTTTGTTAGGGCTTGATCCCTAGTATCCACTATGTTCTTAGATTGATGTTGCTATGACTTTGCCATGCTTAATGCTTGTCACTTTGGGCCCGGGTGCCATGATTTCAGATCTGAACCGTTTATGAATTCATCATTATATCCATGTTTTAGATCCGATCTTGCAAGTTATAGTAACCTACTACGGTTATGATCCGACAACCCCAGAGTGACAACAACCGGGCCCACTCCTGGTGATGACCGTAGTTTGAGGAGTTCATGTATTCACTATGTGTTAATGCTTTGTTCTGGTTCTCTATTAAAAGGAGGCTTTAATATCCCTTAGTTTCCAATATGGACCCCGCTGCCACGGGAGGGTAGGACAAAAGATGTCATGCAAGTTCTTTTAATAAAGCACGTACTACTATTTATGAAATACATGCCTACATTATATCGATGAACTGGAGCTAGTGTCATATCGCTCTAGGTTATAATTGTCTCATGATGAATATCATCCAACAAGTCACTGATCCAATGCCTACGAATTTATCCTTATTGATTTTGCCGCGTTACTATTGCTATCATCATTGTTACACTTGCTACAAATTACTGCTATCACTGTTACTGTTACCGTTACTGCTATCACTACTATGAAAACTATCAAACTACTTTGCTACTGATCACTTTGCTGCAGATAATTAATCTCCAGGTGTGGTTGAATTGACAACTCAGCTGCTAATACCTTCAAATATTCTTTGGCTCCCCTTGTGTCGAATCTATAAATTCGGGTTGAATACTCTACCCTAGAAAATTGTTGCGATCCCCTATACTTGTGGGTTATCAAGACCTTTTTCTGGCGCCGTTGCCGGGGAGCATAGCTATATTTGTTGAGTCACTTGGGATTATTATCATATTATCACTATGAAGAATATGAAGGATCCATAGACTAAGATTTATCCCTCTAAGACGAGGGGAGGTAAGGAACTGCCATCCAATTCTACTTTAGATTCACCTTCTGTTATGAGTAAATTTCCAACACCACCACATGCTATAAATTTTGATATGTCTCAAGTTATTGATGACGCTACTTATACTATGAATGATGCTAGTACCTTGCTTGATAATGATGATGTGCCACTTGGTGAATTTCTTGATAGACAAATTACTAGAGTTATACAACATAATGTTGTCGAATCTGATGATGATCTTGAAACTGAAACTCCTGAAACACCTGCTAGAATTAGCCTTCCTAGATATGAATTGCCTAAGATACCAGAAGGTTATGTTATGAGTGAAGAAGCAACTAGAGATATTCTTGCTTGTAATGATAGAGATGATCTAGAGAAGTTACTACACAAGTATAAAGAAAACTCTTTGAATGATAGAATGAAATGTGATCCTAAGTTTGCTACTTCACCTATGTGTATTGCTGATAAGGATTATGAATTCTCTGTCGACCCAGAGTTAATTGCTTTGGTTGAATCTGATCCTTTCCATGGTTATGAAACTGAAACTGTTGTCGCACATATTACTAAGTTGAATGACATAGCCACCCTTTTTACTCATGATGAGAAAACTCGTTATTACTTTATTCTCAAATTATTTCCTTTCTCATTAAAGGGTGATGCTAAAGCTTGGTACAATACTCTTGCTCCTGTTTGTGTGCGTAGTCCCCAGGATATGGTTTATTACTTCTCTAAAAATTATTTTCCTGCTCATATGAAACAAGCTGCCTTACAGGAAATATTTAACTTTGTGCAAACTAAAGAAGAGAGTCTCCCACAAGCTTGGGGGAGGCTTTGCCAGCTACTTAATGCTTTGCTTGATTATCCTCTTAAGAAAAATGAAATACCTGATATCTTCTATAATGGACTAACTGATGCTTCTAGGGACTTCCTAGATAGTTGTGCTGGTTGTGTTTTCAGGGAACAAACTATTGATCAAGCTGAGGAATTATTGAATAAAATATTGAAAAATTATGATGATTGGACTATTCTTGAACCACCGCCTAAACCCACTCCGAAGAAGAGGGGT
This sequence comes from Triticum urartu, assembly GCF_056163025.1. NCBI lineage: Eukaryota > Viridiplantae > Streptophyta > Magnoliopsida > Poales > Poaceae > Triticum > Triticum urartu. The sequence goes on along the minus strand of NC_141873.1, from coordinate 161,185,763 downwards.
ATATTATATCTCAGCCCCGAAGATTTCCAAGAGGCAATGAAATCTATGAAGGAAAAAGGTATTAAAGTTGAGGATGTTAAAAATTTACCTCCTATTGAAGAAATACATGGTATTAATACACCACCAATGCCTAATGTGGTAGAGGTAAATTCTCTTATGAAGTCTAATGAAAATGATAATCCTCACAATATGCATCCTAGTCAATGCCTTTATGAGTTTGAAAACTATATTTGAATACAAGATCACTTCAATGCAAAAGTTATGAAACAATTGAAATACAACTCCGATATGATTGCTCACTTGAGTGACTTGTTATTTAGAATATCAAATGATGTTAGAGGTGTTGGAAAACATGCTTCTATGGTTCAAACTCAATTAGAACAAGTTGCTAAATATCAAAGAGAATTACTAGATGAAATGAATCATAATAGGCATGACTTTGCTGTTAGAGTTGCAACTAGAGGAGGTAAAATGACTCAGGAACCACTTTATCCCTAGGGACACCCTAAAAGAATTGAACAAGATTCACAAAGAGCCAACACTAGTGCACCTAGTCCTTCTAAAAATAAAAAGAATAATGATAGGACTTTGCACACCTCTAGTGAACCTAAAATAGAGAAACCTCCTGATAATGATAATGAAGTTTCTATCTCTGATGCTGAAACTCAATATGGTAATGAACACTCACCTAATGATAATGAAAAAGATAATGATGAGGTTCATGAAGACTCTCAACCAACAATGATAAAGAACCAGATAATGATGTTGAGATAGAACCACATGTTGATCTTGATAACCCACAATATAAAATTAAAGATATGACAAAAGAGACTTTGAGGCTAGGAAACATGATAAAGAAAGAGAACCGTGGGTTCAAAAACCTATGCCTTTCCCACCAAAGTCAACTAAAAAGAATGATGATGAAGAATTTGAACGCTTTGCTGAAATGCTAAGGCCAGTATTTTTGCGTACTCGCTTGACTGATATCTTGAAAATGCCTCCTTATGAAAAATATATGAAAGACATCATCACAAATAAGAGAAAAATAACGGAAGATGAAATCTGCACTATGCTTGCTAATTATACTTTTAAAGATGGAGTACCTAAAAAACTTGGAGATCCGGGAATACCGACTATACCTTGCTCTATCAAAAAGAATTATGTGAAAACTGCTTTGTGTGATTTAGGAGCTGGTGTTAGTGTTATGCCTTTTCTCTTTATATAAAAGACTTGACTTGAATAAACTCACACCTACTAAAATATCTTAGCAAATGGCTGACAAATCAACTGCCATGCCTATAGGTATCTGTCAGGATGTGCCCGCTGTTGTTGCTAATGTTACTATTTTCACTAACTTTGTTATACTTGAGATGCCGGAGGACGACAACATGTCGATTATCCTTGGTAGACCCTTTTTGAATACTGCAGGGGCTGTTATTGATTGCAATAAAAGCAAGGTCACTTTTCATATCAATGGTAATGAGCATACAGTGCACTTTCTGAAGAAACAATTCCAAGTGAATGGTATTAATGTTGTTGAAAAATCTCTGACAATCACTATTGGGAGTTTTCAAATACCTCTACCTACTATCAAAAAGAAATATAAAATGTTTATTGTTGGGGAAATGCAAATCCCCATTGAGGTAACTTAGTGATTTACGAAAGTTCTTCAGTTTCTTGCTAACCGAAAGTGGTTGTTAATTAGGCTTGATCAACCTTATTAATGAATCATTTTTGAACAGTATGAAGTTGATGAATTTAGTAAGCACTACTTTCTGTTCCTACCTTTTATTCTCTATTTTTATTAGTTAAATAAAATAAAATGCCATGTTTGTTTTCTGGATTTCCTGTGCAATAAAAAATGACCTAGAAATAAATGTTCTCAGAAAGCCCTGAAAATTTTATATGATTTTTTCTTGAATATTTAAAAGTTTTTGGTGCAAAAATAACCAGAGGGGGGTGCACCAGGTGGGAACAACCCACCTGGGCGCGCCAACACCCCTTGGCGTGCCCTGGTCCCCATGTGGGCCCCCTCACTTATCTCTTCGTCCCACATTGTCACCTACCTCCAGAAAAAATCACTCTCTCTCTCTCTCCCATGTTCTTGCTCATTTTGCTGCCAATTTCGACCTCTTTGGTCGAAGCTCCATTTCTGAAACTGTTTCGGGAGATTGTTGCTTGGTATGCGACTCCATCATTTGTCTAATTAGTTTTTGTTTTAGTGGTTTATACTTTGAATAATTAGCTACTCTTGGTGCTGCTGTAGATATGCTTGCATGTTGAATTCCCAGTGTTCTAAGTTGTTTGAATGCTTGCTATGGCCTCTATGTATCCCTATGAGTAGTTGCTCTTAGTTTGGTGAAGTTTTGTTGGAAAAATTTTGTGAACGAAAAATTCAGATTTTGTTCATAGGAAAAATTGTACGCACAAATGAATATCTTTAGGAAATATGGCTCAAGGAAGAACTCTAAGGGTGTTATTGGGGAGTCTTCTGACAATGATCTCCACCCTCGGAGGTTGACAGAGGTAAGGCCGTGTGAATGGCCGCACATCCCGTTCCTGCAAGAAGCTGGAATTCATGAGGAGTTCATGCAATTCATTGCCAATGCCGGTCTCACCGACTTCATCGCAGATGAGTGTGACCAGCACCAAATCCTCACAAATATGTTTGTTAAAAGCTTTACTTTCTTGCCTAGAAATAATCCTCCTGAAGTGAGCTTTGATTTATATGCTGAAAATCATCAGATGCCACTTACTGAGTTTTGTGACGTATGCTTGATCCCTTCTGACTGGAGCTTGGCCGAGCCTAGGACGACTGAGTTTGAGGATTTTTGTTGCACTTTGACAGTGGGTGATGAGAGGAGAGTGTCAGCCATCACTGCCAATGGTTTACATTTTCTTGCTGTTCATTACTTTGCATATTTCATTACCAAATGCTTGCTTGCTAGGGAGAAGGTGGGTGCACTTAGTTCACCAAACCTTGCTGTTTTATGTCATGCAATTGAGGGAGACAACACGTATAGCTTGGGAGCTATCGTGGCTTGTCGCCTACACCTTAATAAATCCCAGGGTAAAATACATGGTGGGATTTATGCTACTCGTTTGGCGGCTCACTTTGAGGTTCAGATACGCCCTCATGATTACCCTCTGACTAAGGTTTACCTAGACTGTGTAGCCATGGATCACCATCACTTTCTTGCACATGATCATCTTGACATTGCCATTCCTTATAACTTGGTCTATAACATTGACACTCGTGATGTTATTCCCTTGCATGCACCTGCTTTGATTGACTCTATTGCCAGGGGCGGATAACGGATTATGCCTGCACACATCCTCGCCTACTAGAACGCTCAGGCTACTGCTGAGGCTGCACAGGCACCTCCACAGTGGGATCAGTGGATGCCCGCTCCTCAGTACCCAGACTACTACCCTCCAGGCTACTGATTCACTACCAACTTAGGCGAAAAGCCTAAGCTTGAGGGAGTACGTGTTTCTCACCGACATTATATTCATGCTCACATATCATTCTATCTGTCGGTGTTCACACTTTTTCATTGTACCATCCATGCTTGTATTTATTTTCTTGCTTTCTTCTCGTGTCTTTGAAATACTTTAGAAAAAATAATAATAATTAGTTGTAGTAATTTACTTTCTATGCATGCTTAGTAGTAGCACTAAAAAGAAAATCCAAAAATATTTCCTTGTTCTTCTTTTGCTTGTTGGGAGCTTTCCAATGTAAATAGTTTTTCTCATTTTTGTTTGCTTGTTGAAGAAAAACCAAAAACTCCAAAAATATTTCAATATGTTTCTCTGAATTTCCTTTCTTTTATTCGAGTTGTACTAGGGGAAGACCACGATGAAAATGTTGAGTGGCTCTCATATGAATAACTGTTGAACTAATAAGAGCCCATTTTACCTTGTCTTCTCCAGTTGAATAAAATGTTTGCAGCTTCCAGCTTAGTCCATGGCACTCTTGCACTATTATTATTTTCATATCATTTTGTCATGCAAGTGAAAGGCAATAATGATGATATTCGATGAGCTGGCCGTGGCAAGGAGAAACTGGTATGAACTCAACTTGTCTTGTCTGTGTAAATATGTTTAACCTAGTGCCCATGTTCAGCCCATTATGATTAAACATGTTTGCAATGACAATTAGAGATTATAGTTTCTCATGCCATGCATAAGTAGCTGGGAGTTAATAATGATTTATCTTGGATATCAACATAGCGTTAAAATGATTGTGATGTAGTATCATGATATGGTATCCTCCTCTGAATGTTCGAGTGGCTTGACTTGGTACATGTTCATGCATGTAGTTGAATCAAAACCAACATAGCCTCTATAATGTTTATGTTCATGGTGTTCATATCCTACTCATGCTAGTGTCCAATGTTACTTATGCATTGTTGGTTTTGATTGCTGGTCATGATCGTTGTTGCTCTCTAGCTGGCCGCTTCCCAATCTTAAAATTGCTAGCCTTCGCCTGTACTAAGTGGGGATTCTGCTTGTACATCAAAAACCTTGAACCCAAAGTTATTCCAGATGAGTCCACCATACCTACCTATCTACGGTATTACCCTACCATCCTGAGTAAATTTGCATGTGCCACCTCTGAAAACTTCTAAAAAATTATCCGTTTTGTGTGCCTGGATCATTCATGGAACGACAGGAGGTGGTTGATATCTTCTGTGCTAAGCATGTTATCCTCAGGTCGAGTGTTTATTCACTCCCCATCGCACGAGGAAATGGGCGGTAATAGGGATGCCCACTCCCAAACTACAAAATACAAAAAGAGTTCATCTCTTACATAATCAAACAAAAACTCCCAATGGAGTCAAAACCTTTACTTTCCGCTTGGGGACCGCCACTAGTGTGCTTAGCATGGAAGATGTTGATAACTGATGGTCGTGAAGTGAATAAGAAGGGTGCATGTCTCACAATATCATTTATCTCTGTTTCAAAAATTGAGCTCTGGCACCTCTGCAAATCACTGCTTCCCTTTGCGAAGGGACCTTCTATTTACTTTTATGTTGTGTCATCACCTTCTATAAACAAGCGCCAAAAACTGAGTAGAGCACAGCAGTCATGATTTAGGCATTGTGTATAGCTAATGTTGGGTGCATCATGACTGGATCTTTTCTACCATGAATTACAATGTTTAGTCGCTGCTTTAACTTTGGAGGTGCTCTGCATTTATGTTTTGCGGTCTCAGAAAGAGCTAGCGAGATACCATTATTGTCATATTATTTCATGGTTGTTTTGACAACTTGTTGCTGTTTGCGATATCTTATTATTGCTCGCTCGCTGATTATGTCATTGATATGAATCATTATAATCTTTAAGAGTTATTGTCGACATGGTTAATTATAATGCTGGCTGAAAACGTGGCTGCTGTTTAAGCTTATTTATGCAAACAAGAGCAAAAGAGTTCATAAAAGTTTTTCTTTCTCACTTTCGGTTTATCAACTGAATTGCTTGAGAACAAGCAAAGGTTTAAGCTTCGATGCGTTGATACGTCTCCAAAATATCTACTTTTTCTCACGCTTTTCCTCTTGTTTTGGACTCTAGTTTGCATGATTTGAATGAAACTAACCCCGGACTGACGTTGTTTTCAGCAGAACTACCATGGTGTTGTTTTTGTGCAGAAATAAAAGTTCTCGGAATGGAACAAAACTTTTTCAAGATTTTTATATCAATAAAGAGAATTTCTAGAGCCAAGACCTGTCGGAGAGGGGCACCTTGGTGGGCACAACCCACTAGGGTGCGTCCCCTCTCCTAGCACGCCCAGGTGGGTTGTACCCACCTGGTGGCCCCGCTGACGACCCCCAGATACTATAAATTCACATATTTCCAAAAAATTAGGGAGAAAGAATTATCACGATCCACGAGATGGAGCCGTCGCCAGGCCCTATTCTTCCTCGGGAGGGCAGATTTGGAGTCCGTTTGGGGCTCCGGAGAGGGGGGGTCTTCGATCTTCGTCATCACCAAGCTATCTCCATCACCAATTCCATGATGCTCCCCACCGGGAGTGAGTAATTCCTTCGTAGGCTCGCTGGTCGGTGAGGAGTTGGATGATATTCATCATGTAATCGAGTTAGTTTTGTTAGGGCTTGATCCCTAGTATCCACTATGTTCTTAGATTGATGTTGCTATGACTTTGCCATGCTTAATGCTTGTCACTTTGGGCCCGGTTACCATGATTTCAGATCTGAACCGTTTATGAATTCATCATTATATCCATGTTTTAGATCCGATCTTGCAAGTTATAGTCACCTACTACGGTTATGATCCGGTAACCCCGGTGTGACAACAACCGGGCCCACTCCTGGTGATGACTGTAGTTTGAGGAGTTCATGTATTCACTATGTGTTAATGCTTTGTTCCGCTTCTCTATTAAAAGGAGGCCTTAATATCCCTTAGTTTCCAATATGGACCCATTGCCACAAGACGGTAGGACAAAAGATGCCATGCAAGTTCTTTTAATAAAGCACGTATGACTATTTATGGAATACATGCCTACATTATATCGATGAACTGGAGCTACTGCTGTATCGCTCTAGGTTGTAACTGTCTCATGATGAATATCATCCAACAAGTCACCGATCCAATGCCTACGAATTTATCATTATTGATTTTTCTGCGTTACTATTGCTATCATCATTGTTGCACTTGCTACAAATTACTACTATCACTGTTACTGTTACTGTTACCGTTACTGTTGTCACTACTATCAAAACTATCAAACTACTTTGCTACTGATCACTTTGCTATAGATAATTAATCTCTAGGTGTGGTTGAATTGACAACTCAGCTGCTAATACCTTCAAATATTCTTTGTCTCCCCTTGTGTCGAATCTATAAATTTGGGTTGAATACTTTACCCTCGAAAACTGTTGCGACCCCCTATACTTGTGGGTTATCACACACCCCAGAGCAATGAACAAGCTGAGAGGGTGAACGCTGAAGTGCTACGTGGACTCAAGACAAGAACTTTTGATATGCTGCAGAAGAATGGAAGGTGATGGATCAAGGAGCTGCTGGTAGTTCTCTGGTCCCTCAGAATGACACCTAACCGAGCTATCGGGAAGACTCCCTTCTCCCTGGTCTACGGGGCAGAAGCAGTTATCCCCACGGGACTCATTTACGGGTCCCCTCGAGTGCTTGCCTATGATGAAGTAGCGCAAGATCAGCACCGGCATGACGACACTTTGCTACTCGAGGAGAACCGTCTCCGGGCTGCTACGCGTGCGGCATGCTACCAGCAAGCCCTGCTTCGTTATCACAGCCGCAGGGTTCATGCCTGGTGTTTTGGGGAAGGTGACCTTGTCCTTAGGTGCGTTCAGTCCACCAAGTGTACACACAAGCTATCACCAAAGTGGGAAGGCCCTTTCCGGGTGGTACGAGTCACCAGACCTGGCGCAGTCTGTCTGGAAACCGGAGATGGCACTTAGATGCAAAACTCATGGAATATTGAGCATCTTCGCAAGTAGTACCTGTAAGGCGCAAGGCTGCCGGGCACTGCCCGGCAGCCAGCCTTTTGTTCAGGCCTTGCCTCAGCTGCATGTAACCCCTTGTACAAAGTCGGGGCAATGATCCTGTGCAAGAGAAAATAAAGAAGCGATGTAGGGGGGCCCCAACTAAGATTGCATGCATGCATGAGCACACCAAGATCACTGCATAAGCATTTCATGAGCATTTGCATATGCATGTAGATAGGATTGCATCCTGCATTCATTCCCATCTACATGAAGTTGCATGTTCCTGCCGTGAACTTGACTTCGACAAGAGACGAGAAGATTGCATGGCACAGCGATCCCCGACAAGCCAAACAGATAAGTTTTACCTCTTTTCCATTAGTGTTTTGTAAAGCTATAACTTTGCATGAGAAAACCTCGCCTCTCTTTTGAAACTTAGCTGCTCCCAAACCATGACTCGAACGTTGCTTCAGTCATGGTGGTCGCTGTAGCCTTTGGTGAAAAAGAGTTGGCAGGGGGCTGGCCCCTCTGTCTGTCCCCCGGCAAACGTAGCTCTCTGACAGACAAAGAGAGTGCTGGCAGGATATCCTGCCAGGGAAATCTTGTTTATTTTCATTAAAGAGGCACACCACCTCTGCATGGACATACACATGCACGGGTTCCCGGCAAAGTTCATCCTTTTCATTTATATGCTAATACAAGTACAAGCATTACAGGACACCAAGATGGACTCGAGAGATTACATTATTTGAATTAAAATTTGGCGATTGTTGGCTAGTTTAAGTTTGAAAAAAGATAAGTGCCCCGTGATCCCCTCTTTTTCTTTTCCCTCCTTTAGGCACTGCGGCGGAAGGAGGAAAAGACGAGAAAAGGAGCACCGAAGCAGGAGCCCACCCTAGTCTCGTCAGGGCCCATCGGGCACAACCTCACAAGACCGAGAGTGGCAAGGCTGCGAAGGAGGAGTGCGGGGGACGGGGCAGCACCTTCTGGTCGCCACCTCCAGAGCCAACAAGAAGCCCTGGCTAGAGCGCCGGTGTAGTCATCCATGAAAGCTCAGCTGGAAGACTGCTGGAGGCGAGGAGAAGGCGCCAAGAGAACATCCCTCCCCGGCTATCACCCGAAGAGGCTGGTGATGACTGTGTTGGGGAGGGAGGGGAAGAGCAGAAAGATGAGGCGGCAGGTCCCCGGTCGGAGGCGATGGCATCCACGCCAACGTACTCTGACCTGACCCCCTGCCACCGCCTTCTCCGCATTCCCTCGCTTTCTCCTCACCACCACTTCTACCGGGAAGCACCAAGACTCCAGTCCGGCGCCTCCAGTAGAGAAACAACATCTAGCCGGAGTGAGCACGGGGCTTGAGGTGCGCCGCTCCCCACCTTGGCGGGCAGGAAGGCGCGCCTCTCGTCGACATCTTCCCCAAGACCTCCGGGATGGGCAATGCTGGGATTACCGACGATCTCCAGCCTCGCCTCCTGGCCAAGCCTCGAAGAGACCAATAAATTTGTCACGCCAATGACCAGTCTCACTCCTCGAGTGCCATCACCAACATAGGGAAACAACAACCCCAAATAGGATCCCGGGGGCTGGCCCAGGCTCTTCTCTTCAGCATCGTCGGCGGAAGCATAGAACAAGGGAAGAAGAGGAGGAATTGCAAAGATGGACGACTCCGCCCTCCTCCGCCCCTCCCTTTTATAGGCTGGATGGGGAAGGGAAACCACCCCATCAACGGGTGACCACCGCCCACCTCCGCCAATTCAAGGCAGGCGGACCCTCTCCAAGATGCACTCCCGCGCCACACGCCACCGTTACCTACCCCATGCGATGCATGCCGTATACGTGGCCAAGGATAAGGGTGCATGATGGGAAGAGTAAATTGGTAGTTTCTAACCCATGCATTAAAGTCATTCACGAACCATCACTGGAGCGGCCCCACCACTATTGGCGTGACACGACGTGCGGGGAAACCTAAAACTGGCCCAAAATCAAGGCTAATGAAGCAGCAATGGAAACCTCATGAGACCAACCTCTTCAGCAACCCTAGCATGCGCACTTATTAGGCCCTACCCCGACGATGCTCAGCATCAGGTTTTGGGCAGGCCCGGGGCCTTCTAACGGTGCAACAGACCCTGGGTCTATCGCCCAGACTATGCACAGGCACGGGAACAAGATTGAAGCACCAGCCCAAGTCAGAGATTGAAGGACCAAGAGATTCAAAGAACCAACACAAAGCTCAGAGGGACCAAGATCAAGCCAGAGTACCAAGATGTCAGCAAGAGAAGTGCCTCCCTTGCTGGGCAGGCGAGCCCGGCAAGGGGCGAGGCCACCACCAGAAGCAGGGAACCAAGGCCCCCGGCAAGGTCTGCCGGGGCTCGCTGGGGCAGAACCACCCCACCAACCACTCAAGCACGACCCACGTCGTCAATCAGTGCGGTGTCAAGCCCCAGGGTGATTAAGTGGCAGCCATTCGCCACATGGCAGCCATTTCCTACACAAGAAACCCACAGATGAGCCCCGTCCTGCGACATGTCAAGAGAACAAGCGTGGAGCTGGCAAGATAGCCCGGCAAGCCTTGCCGGGCAACCAGTGATGTCACACTAAGTGGTGCATTTAATGCACCCTGTCAGCCCGCAGAGTTAGGTATGATAGCATTGTTTTCTATCATATAAGTGGATAATGACTACTTTGCCATTGTGGTGACCCATTAATCTATAAAAGGAGGCCCATGGCACCCATAGTATAGGTTAGCGGGTTAGAAAGTTGACACCTCCATATGCGTGTAGTCACAACTACCCACAGGCAACCCCTGCCGGGCAAGTGTACTGCGCCTCACCACCTCCCTTCCACCATCAATCCACCAAAGCAGGAGTAGGGTTTACGCCTCACGGTGACCTGAACCTGGGTAAATTGCTTGTGTGCTCTCTGTCGTGCTGCCGTGCGTTGGTCTGCTCTTTGTGCAATGCGACGTCCCCCTGCCGAACCAACAAGGGGCTTCCTGGTCCCATAGGTGGCCATGGATATCTCGTGACATCGACGCGTAAGAGGGGTTGTCAATCCCTCCCGGTTAAAAGATTGGTGAAGATATAGATTGGTAGATGCGAATAAAATAATGGCAAATAAAATTCAGTGAGATATTTTTGGGTTTTTGATAATATAGATCTGAAAATAAAATATGCAAATAAAGGAAAAGGCAAATAGCAATATAGATCTAAAAATATATGATGAGAAAAAGACCCGAGGGCCGTAGATTTCACCAGTGCACTACTGCAGGATGCTGCTAACGTTATGATGAGAGACCCTTTGATGAAACTGTGTGTGTGATGCATTAATGGCAAACGGTAATGTAAAATAATCGTCAAAAAAGATGCAAAACGTTTGAGATGGCAGATATATCAAACATAGTTCAGATTTTAGTTGTGTGTGCGATCCGGGGCATACCCTTCAGTTCAATGAACTGTTTGCGATGAGGCAGAAAAAAAGGAACGGGCAGCCAGATGAAGGCATGTGTGATATACGACATATAGTTCACTTGGATAAACTATTTGTGATGAGGCGGAACAATATAAACGGGCAGCCAGATGAAGGTGTGTGTGATATACGGCATACAGTTCACTCGGATGAACTGTTTGCGTTGAGCTAAGAGAACAGAAATGGTTCAACTTAACAAGATGTGTGTGATATGTGGCAAACAGGTCTGTAATCAGAAATGTGTGGGAAGACCGATCACAACCCAGACATTCCTGTTAACAAGCCCTGTGTGTTGTGAGCAAACGATTGTTGGTATACAATTGTCAGTGATTGATGAAATCATCACCGACAGGTTCCATCGTTTAGTCTGTGTGCGATGTGATTTTCTCTGTCTACAGAGGATCAACATATATACTAAAAAAGACAGCATTGCAAAACCAAATTAAGCATCCAATTACACAAGTGACTACACACATCACATTTCCACACACCAAAGTAAGCAATTACATGCATACTAAACTACGAGAAACGAGCATCTAATCATCTACTTATTGTTGCGACGACGCTTGCCATTGCTCTGCTTCCGGTTGGATTCCCGGCCGTTTTGGGAAGGAGGCACTTCCTCATGTCAACAATCCTCCTGTACATGCCGTAGCTCGTGTATGCCTCCTTGGTCGCATGCACAACGTGAGCTTTGTCGAGTTTCTCCATCTAGGCCGAGTGCCAGGCATGCTTGTCCTTGTTGTAGGAATCCTTCATGTCTCTATACTAGGGGTCTATGATGGCCTCGGTGAGGTGAACCAGTGAGTCGTTCTCATGCTCCTTGCTACCCCAGATCTTGTATTGGCCCTGGATGTCAACAAGATTCTGGCAGGTGATGCCCGAATTCTTGAGCACCTTTACATCGTTGGTGATGTCCATCGTAGAGAACATGTAGTGGGGGCTATTGACAAACCTGGCGAAATGCTCGCAAGGCCTTGTGGCCAGGCATTAGTGGTAGACAAGGACGTGGTTGCGCACACACATTTGGGCGACAGCGACCTTGGGACGAGACCCGGCATGAGCGCGGGTGTACTCGAGGTCGAACCCAACCACCTTGTACTTCTCTTCGGCAAGCAATAGCTCCACGATCTGGATGGAGTGCTCCACGCAGACCGGGTTGTTGGTGTACACCACCAAGAGCTCCGTGAACCTTCTGTGGGTGTCCACCACAACATGCATGGTGACTGCTGCTCGTCGTCGGCAGCCGCTCGGAGCGCCATTGGAGCCGCGCAGGATACCCTCTAAGAATTGGTCGTGGTGGGTGTGCTTTTTGCAATGGTGGGGCGCAATCGAAAGGTTGAAGAGACACAAGGGTTAAATGTCCGTGGTAATAAATGGGGGCCGGCTGGCCTGTAATTGTCATGTCTTGTAATGGCGTTCATAGCGGAGGACTCGAATGCACGCTTGACAACACCACACCGCACGCGTGGGCTCGAAGAGGCGCCAAATGTATCATCGGTGAGCCTGTTGCCGCGCTGCCCGACTAGTTTCGCCATGCGTCGGCTAGAAGACGGACAAATCATGGGCGTTTATTGGCAAAAAGCTTTGTAAAAACGAAGTGTGTGGAATGACTTTAGTCATAAGTTTACCCGTGGGTGATGAGGTCAAAGTTACACAGAAGGGTGATGATGGGCACTCAAGTGCGATAATTAATTCTACACTCTACAGGGCACACAGTTGAAGAAACCAACTGTGTGCAATAATGTCGAAGATCGTAGTCGAGTTAGCTATACATATCGTGTGCTATGAGATCGACAAGGTAAACAGATTCGAGAATGGTTAATAAAATCTAAGTCCATTTCATATTAATAAGGTCAAAATAGTGCTACCAATATACGAGTCTCATACGATGCCATCTCAACGATTGTACCACAAAAGCTCGAAATACTACAAGGTTCAAATTCCAGAGTTATATGGCTCAAATTTGAAGATTACAAGGTTCAAACTGATATCAGAAATGAAATTCAGCTCATCAGTTGCAAACGCTCACGCTGATCCACTGAACATGGATATTAGAGTGGTTCAAACTAATATTACAACATCTAAGTATCATTTCGAAACCTCATAATTTTTGCAAAGGGGTTAGCCACTGAGAAATCATGTATGGGGTTGACACGATGACTTCCGATTACTCTGTCATCTAAAGTTCCAAAATGAAATTCAACATTTTCGGAGCCTATTCCATTCTACCGCAGCCGCCGGCGTTGATCAACAAACCATTCATTTTTGCAAAATAAATGTAGGGCAAACCTCATTACTTCAGCACCCTTGCTCTGACAATAAAGAACTGGTGAATATAATCTCCGTTAAGGTCCCTCGGTAGGAGTTCAAAATAATTTCTGAGAGATGTAAATCTAGGCATTCGACGTGATTGTTATATTGTATCACATTATCCACCACCGGGCCTAATCTTATTTGCAAAAGAAGAGAACGTGTTAGTGCCTACATGTAGTTTTGAACACTACTACAGGACTATTTGGTTTGCAGGATTTGTAAAATGCACTAACATGCCATCTTCGATCCGACATGATTAACATGGGCATTTGATTACAATCTAGAAAAATGTCATTGTAAACTGGGAAAAGGTGTCACAAGTTGAACTCCCTTATGGTTAACATTTAATAGGAAAGGAACATCACCTCAATATATAGCTTCTCCAGGAACGGAAAGCATCCCAGGAAACTGACAACTTGGTCCAGGTTGGGGCCGATAGATTCTAGTGCCAAGACCTTCACTGTGCGCAGTTTCGGGGTCAAGCTTGTCGGAATCATTTTCTGGATGACAGACAAAGTACATCTTCAAAATTTGAAATAATGTTAACTTCTAAAAGGATAGGTAGAAGGCGACTGTTGTACCTGAACGGGTGTGGATCCAATAACAAGTTCAGAGTATTTGTTAGACGAGTAGCCCACCACTGTCAATTTCAGCGCAGAAATGACATTGATTCTTGTTGGACCTTCTTGATCAACTACAAGTAATCTCTCTAGTGAAGGTGTGTCCTCAATGACCATACCGTGGTACACATCTTGTGATGTCTTCTTGTTGCACCAGCAACACACGTAAATAGTCCGGAGAGTCATGGAGGTGATGTGGAAGCTACTCAACCCATTGATCGCCTGAAGACGAAGGTACTCGAGTGCAGTGCAGCCACAAAGCAGGCGCTCCATGTCACTGTTTGGGAGGCAGACAGCGACGAGAGCTCGAGCTGCTTCAGTCGTGGTAGAATAAGAGTGGGCACTCCATTAGGGGGGAATAGTAGTTCCTGAACTTGGTGACGCGCAGTGTGGGCGCGAGGCAGAGCATGGACGTTGGCAAGCATATACCCATCGTCAAAAGTGAGCTCCTCGAGCTAATCTAGGGCGGGGGATCGGAACCAGCTTCCTAAATTATGTAGTCAAACTCGTTCATGAGAACGAGAGTGGCTAACTTTTTGGCACTAGGATTTTTTATTTCGGGAAGCTCAAAAAACAATCTTTGCAAAGTAGGATGAGTGTGGATAAATTTGCTTTCAAGTTTTAGAACTAGTGTTGAAATAGCATCCGCATAAGATCTAGTAGTTTTAAGTATAGGAGCATCATCAAGACTTAGATTCCCAACACAATTGAAAAATTCTTGGATACGTTCTTTTCCCATAATGTTCCCTTTCCCCAAGATAAAAGTTTTAGCATCCAGATTGCATGTACATCCAATCTTAGGAGTCGGGCCATCATTTGTTGGTGCCATACCGAAATCACTCATGATTGCAAGCAAAGAACAGATCTGATGAGAAAACGGCGAACGAAAGAAAAAGAGAGGTGAACAAAATGACAATTTTTTGCGAAGTGGGGGAGGGGAAAACGAGTGGCAAATGGAGAATAATGTAAATTGCAAGGAGATGAGATTTGTGATTAGGAACCTGGTTATGTTGAAGATCCTCCCCGGCAACGGTGCAAAAAATACGTCGGTATTTCCCTGGAGAGGGAGGGATAATGTAGCATAGCGACGGTAGAGTATTTCCCTCAGTTATGAAACCAAGGTATCGAACCAGTAGGAGAACCAAGCAACACAACGTAAACATCCCCTGCACACAAATAACAACACCTCGCAACCCGACGTGTTTTACAGGGGTTGTCAATCCCTTTCGGGTAACGGCACCAGAAATTGGTGCGAGACGGTAAAAAGGTTGAAATAGATTGGATAAATAGATCGCAAATAAAATAAAATGCAGCAATATATTTTTGTATTTTTAGTTTAATAGATCTGAAAACAAAAGCAAGGAAAAAGTAGATTGCAAAGGCAAATATATGAGAAATAGGACTCGGGGCCGTATGTTTCACTAGTGACTTCTCTCAAGAAAAATGGCAAACGGTGGGTGAACAAATTACTGTTGGGCAATTGATAGAACTTAAAATAATTATGATGATATCCAGGCAATGATCATTACATAGTCATCACGTCCAAGATTAGTAGACCGACTCCTGCCTGCATCTACTACTATTACTCCACACATCGACCGCTATCCAACATGCATCTAGTGTATTAAGTTCATGGAAAAACGGGGTAATGCAATAAGAACGATGACATGATGTAGACAAGATCTGTTTATCTATATGGTGGTAGATATAGATCTCGTCTTTTATCCTTAGTAGCAATGATACATATGCGTCGGTTCCCTTTCTGTCACTGGGATCGAGCACTGTAAGATCGAACCCACTACCGGGCACCTCTTCCCATTGCAAGATAAATAGATCGAGTTGGCCAGACAAAACCCAAATATTGGAGAAGAAATATGAGGCCATAAGAGATCATGCATAAAAGAGATAAAGATACTCAAATACTTTCATGGATATAAAAACATAGATCTGATCATAAACTCGAAGTTCATCGATCCCAACAAAAAACCACAAAAGAGTTACATTATATGGATCTCCAAGAGACCATTGTATTGAGGATCAAGAGAGAGAGAGAGAGAGATGAAGCCATCTAGCTACTAACTATGGACCCGAAGGTCTACAAAGAACTACTCACGCATCATCGGAGAGGCACCAATGGAGGCAGTGAACCCCTCTTTGATGGTGTCTAGATTGGATCTGGTGTTTCTGGACTCTGCGGTGGTTGTATGAATATTTCGTCGACTCCCCAAGGGTTTTGGGAATATTTGGGTATTTATAGAGAAAAGAGGCAGTCAGGGGGCACCCGAGGGGGCCACAACTCACCTGGGCACGCCAGGGCCTCCTGGCGCGCCCTTGTGGGTTGTGCCCCCCTCAGGGCACCCCTAGGTGCAACCAGGGGCCATCTGCTTCCTTTTGGCCAATAAAAAATCATCGTAAAGTTTCGTGCCATTTGGACTCCATTTGATATTGATTTCCTGCGACGTAAAAAACATGGAAAAAACAGGAATTGGTACTGGGCACTACGTCCATAGGTTAGTACCAAAAAATGATACAAAATGACTATAAAATGATTATAAAACATCCAAGATTGATAATAAAACAACATGGAACAATCAATTTTTTTGGAATATCCTTAGTTATACGTTTCATTTCTTCATAACCCACAAGTAAACTAAGTTCATTATGATGCGCAAGGGAAATCAAGTCATCACAATTTTTGGACACGATACAATAATGAAACAATTTGCATTGGAGATTTAAATGATCACGTTCATTGCAAAGTTCACAAGGATGGTAAAGAAATTTTAAATTTTTAGCACAAGAATCTAGCCTCTCTTGCAACCATTATTTTCTAAATACTTATGCCTCTTGCAAAATCTATCTTCCTTATTTGGTGTGTACTTGAAAACTCTATGCACTCCACAAAATTGACATGCTTATAAGAGACATTTTCATCATGACTAGTGCAATCCTCACTAGTACTACAGATATTCAAAGACTTAATACTAACAACATTGCAATCATGCTCATTATTCAAAGATTGTATGCCAAACATTTTATTGCATTCTTCTTCTAACATTTTGGCACAATTATCGGAATGCTTATTTTCACAAAAGATATTAAAAAGATGAAGCATATGAGGAACACTCAATTCCATTTTTTTGCTAGTTTTCTTTTATAAACTAACTAGTGATAAAACAAGAAACTAAAAAGATTCGATTGCAAGATCTGAAGATATACCTTCAAGCACTAACCTCCCCGACAACGACGCCAGAAAAGAGCTTGATGTCTACTACACAACCTTCTTCTTGTAGACATTGTTGGGACTCCAAGTGCAGATGTTTGTAGGACAGTAACAAATTTCCGAGGTTTATTAATCCGTGTGAGGCGTAGGATGAAGATGGTCTCCCTCAAACAACCCTGCAACCGAATAGCAAAGAGTCTCTTGTGTCCCCAACACACCCAATACAATGGTAAATTGTATAGGTGCACTAGTTCGGCGAAGAGATGGTGATACAAGTGTAATATGGATGGTAGATATAGGTTTTTGTAATCTGAAAATATAAAAACAGCAAGGTAACTAATGATAAAAGTGAGCACAAACGGTACTGCAATGCTTCGAAACAACGCCTAGGGTTCATACTTTCACTAGTGCAAGTTCTCTCAACAAGGGTAACATATTTACCTAATAATAAAGAGAATTGGGTTTCTTTCGTCCATCATGGCATTTTTCAGAAAAGTCCCTCTATTTTAGAGAATTCAACCTGCAGTCCTGTTTTAAGTTAAAACGAATCGTTATTTTCGTATTTTACACAAAAGTCCCTGTCTTTTCTTGAAACAAACCCGCTGTCCGGATTTAAGTCACACCCGAACCGTTATTTTACATTTTTTGAAAACCCCCTAATGTTTTAGGTTATTCATCCGCGGATCATATTCAAGTCAAACAAATTCTTTTTAAAATCATCCATATCTTTTAAACCGTAACTCCGATTTGAACATGTTATATATGAAGTTTGATTAGAAAAATATGTAGACTATGAATATGAGATTATTTTTACATGTTAAGTATTTTTAAATATTATTTTGGAATATATTTGAGTCAAACCAAATGATTTTCTAAACTATCTGTATCTTTTAAACCGTAACTTCGATTTTACCAAATATGATGTTAATTTTACCTGTTATTAAA
This sequence comes from Triticum urartu, assembly GCF_056163025.1. Lineage (NCBI taxonomy): Eukaryota > Viridiplantae > Streptophyta > Magnoliopsida > Poales > Poaceae > Triticum > Triticum urartu. The sequence continues at coordinate 161,167,713 of NC_141873.1, read as the reverse complement.
TATTTTTAAAATATTGTTATGGAAGCAAACTTATAATTTATAACGCAAGATCCTTTTTTTCATACCGGCGGTGATCCAGAATGCAAATAAACACCCCACTATAACCATATAGGGAAAAGAAAACATCGATAACTACACATGCATACCTCTAAAAAATGTCGCAGGGTAAAACAACAGATTTCTCATCGCGACAGTGAGAGAAAGCGAGAGACAGAGAGAGAGAGAGGGAGATAGAGATAGAGAGAGAGAGAGAGGGAGGAGACAGGGAGAGAGATATGCCTTAGGATTAACCATATTCAACACACGTTTTTTTGTGTGAACATCGAGGCCATCACCGGTGAGGGTGAGAAGGAGGATAAGCGGCAACACAAATATGATGCCTCACGAAAATAAAGGAGATGGACCTATTTGTGGTCTTGAGTGATGGTTGCTGAGTTAAGAGCGTGTGTTATGTTTTCTCTCCCGTTGCAACGCACGAGATCTTTTGCTAGTAATTAGATAATATAACTATCCCTCAACATGCAACAAAGAGTCACTCCAAAGTCACTAATAGTGGAGAACAAACGAAGATATTACTGTAGGGTACGAAACCACCTCAAAGTTATTCTTTCCGATCAATCCATTGGGCTATTCCTATAAGTGTCACAAACAGCCCTAGAGTTCATAGTAAAATAACACCATAAGACACAAATCAACCAAAACCCTAATGTCACCTAGATACTCCAATGTCACCTCAAGTACCCGCGGGTATGATTATACGATATGCATCACACAATCTCAGATTCATCTATTCAACCAACACAAAGAACTTCAAAAGAGTGCCCCAAAGTTTCTACTAAAGAGAGCCAAGACGAGAACATGTGCCAACCCCTATGCATAGATTCCCAAGGTCACGAAACCCGCAAGTTGATCACCAAAACATACATCAGGTGAATCAATAGGGTACCCCATTGTCACCACGGGTATTGTAACATCCCAATTTTCAATTCGAATGTTATACATAGGTCATCATATGCATATCATATTTTATTTGCATTTTTGGTTGTGATCCTAGAAATCTTAAGCAACTCAAGGAACCAAGGAGAGAGTTTAAGGTTTCACAAATTTTCCTATTTGAATTTATTTTCAAATTTGAAAAGAGGATCAATTTGGTTTTAATATTTTTCTCTCCAATTATTTCCAAAAAAATTTCTGACAAAAGGAATATTGGAGAAGAAATTTTAAAATCAAATTAAAATTTTATTTGGATTTTATTTGCTATTTTATTTGAATTGGAAAAATATGCATTTTTGAAAATTGCATTTTTAGGCAAGAAAATTGTTCACCTTGTTCTAAATATTAGGCTTAGACGGTGAAAATTATTTCTGGTATTTTTAGAATTTTTTTAATATTTTATTAGGATTTTTCTTTCTGGCGAAATTTATTTAATAAAAATGTTTCGTCGCCCGACTGGGTCAAAGGCCCAGCCGAGCCAGGCCGGCCCACTCGCCCCGCCGCCTTACTCCTCACTGGAGGAGTCCCGCGCGCGCTGCCGCTCGGGGTGTCTGAGCCAAACTGCCGCCGCTGCCACCCACTCCTCCAAGACAGCCCCTACGGCCTCTTTAAAACCGGAGCGGCCCGCCCTCTCCTCAACCGCCTCCCTGCCGAGCCATGCCGTAAGCCGCCGCTGTCGCTCGCCGCTGCGCCGCACCACCACCGCACCGGAGCCCCATTGCAGAAACCACCGGAGCAGCGCCGGATATCGCCATCGCTTTTCTCCGGTTAACCGATAAAAAACCGATTCGGTTTTTCTTTCGGTTTATTTTAGGGTTAGGGTTTTCTCTCGGTTTATTCCGATTGGATCTAATTAGGAGACATTGTCGGTTAATCTACGGTAACGAACGATTTTCGTTCGTTAGTTTCTGTTAGCGAACGTTCGTTCGTTAGGTTTTTCTTTTTTTCATCCAGGGACCTATCCACGAATACTTTTATCACAGATTAGTCCCTCATTTTCAAACGCTCGCTACTTTTTGCTCATTTGTCCAAATCCAGTGAAACCAACGCCAAAATCTTCATATTCTTCCCCTCTTTCCAAATAATCTTGAATATGGTTTTGACAAATTAAAATTTGGTTTCAAGCAGATTTGTTTTCGAACTTCTTTTGATCGTAGTTTGAGTTTTGTAGCTGTGATTTAATTGATTCTTCTTGGAAATTGAAAGCTATTCAGTTGGATTTTCAGTTTGGATATTTTCTCTTGAGTTTTACCCTTTCATCTTATGCTTGAGTGCTTATGTATCCTATTGTTTGTTCACGATAGAGTTTCGGCAGTGCGAAGCGTGCTACTACGAGTCACTAGGGTTTTCAGATCGTCAGCAAGGCAAGTAACACTTTGATCATATCCCTTATTACCCAGTTTTTACACATTAGTTTCAGTCCTCAAATATTGCATGAGTAGGTTTGATAACATGTGGGTATTGGGAAGTAGTTGATGAGGTAGGAACCTATTGTCTTTATTCCAAACCCTGGGAGTTACTTCTATGTTATGCTTATTCTGCTATGTCATGCTTGTAGGCGTGGTTTGGTTTGAGTGATCCATGACAGATGTCAGAGTTTTAGTTAATGGTTAACTTAAGGTGGCTTCTTTAATACACATCTGGGTGGATTGGTTGAGGCACCCTAGAGCACCTAGTGGTTGTCTGGGCACCTGGAGCAATCCAGCGTTGTCCTGGGATATCCCGGAGTACCCGTGTGATCATCCTATGGTTTGCCACCCAGGCTCAAAGGGACCATAAGATTATTCATGCTAGAAACTTCCGTGTGCAGCCACATGCCATTATGGGCTCTGACATAGTTGAGTAAGTTGTGGGAAACATTTCCATGATGGTCTAGCAGATGTAGGGGATTGTTGGTGTACCGGCCTATCTATCAGTTAAGGGGACCTTTTTGGAAAAACTGTGTCTCAGACATCAGTTTCTCAAACATCATGTAGTGCGAGAAATCCAACGGAGGAGATCGAGTCTTGTGGGGAAAAGTGCGCAAACCTCTGCAGAGTGTATAAACTAATCATGGTTAGCCGTGTCCCCGGTTATGGACATCTTGAGTATCTGGTACTTGAATTATTGATTTGATCTCATCACTTTACTTAATTAATTTGTTGGGTTGAACAAACTTGTAGTTGAATAAAATATATTCCTTTGTTGTAGGGAAAAACTAGCTTTATGCAAAATGATAACCATAGAGCCTCCACCGGCCAAATATGCATATAGTTATAGTTGTTACTTGTTCATTGCTCTATAGTGTTATCTTGCCAGCATATTCCATGTACTGACCCACACAGGCTGCAACGTATTATGTTGCAGAGTTTTCAGACAAAAATTAAGGTGCACTAGGTCGTTGTCATGCACTCAGCTATGCCCTTGGAGGTGATGGACTCATTTACCATCGAAGCTTCCGCATTTATCTTATTTATATGGCCTTCAGTCATATTATCATAATAAGTACTCTCTTTGAGATATTCGATGTAATAAGTGTGTGATTGCACTCTGTTATAAATACTCGAGTACTATGCGTGTCAGCATTACAGATCCAGGGATGACACTTATGCACAGAGATTTGACCATATGAGGTCGGATCGCTACAAGATGGTATCAGAGCACACGCTGTCTGTAGGACGCGACCACTAAGATAAGCCATAGGACCTCTTCTCTACTCATTTCTTACTCCTCCACTTTCCTCTCTATAGATGGCGGACCCAAGGAACAAGTTTGCTCAACGGGATGAAGACACCCCTTTTGGACGACACTTGAAGGAGGCCACTAAATACCTGAGCATCGGAATACCAAGCTTCACGGGGACCTACTCCACCACTCTACCGAAAGAAGAGCGCTGGACAATTCGAGTACATGTCCCAGGAAGGACATTCACACCAGTTACTGAGCCGATAGAGTTTTCCTTTGATGCACCAACCTGGAGTCTAGGAAAGAGCATGGCAGCCCACGTCGCCATGGGACGCATCAGCCAAGTATACCACAAGGATCTTAAGGACACCATCTACCAGATATGTGGACGCCGAGATGAGCAATGGGAGATGATTTGCACAAGGAGGGATAAATCAATTGTAGCTTACATCCAGGAGTTAAACCAACACATTCGTCGTTAGGAGAACCAGATGTGGGCCAACATGCTAGACATGAAGAAGGTGATGACTAGGAACATAGAGCTTGAAGAGGAATTCAAGTCTACACGTGATGGATATGAAGAGGAGATTGCAGTACTACTGGAGAAGAACGAAGACCTGAAGAAGAATCTAGGAATATTCATGGGAGATCCCGCGCTAGAGGAGGGCAACCACCCAGAAGACTACATCATCATCGATGACACTAACTCCGACCCTGATAGTGATGATGATTATAAAGACGAATCTGGAGCAGATATCATGGAATCTTCCACCGATCAAAATTTCTAGTCGACCACCAAATTATCCGTAGCATTCCCCCATGTATATAGTAGTAGTCCGAGTATTTTGTAATGCTAGTTAGATCGTTTGTAGGCCCTTGTTTGAAATTGAGTGGTGTGAAATGAATGTGTTTGTCTCATGTGCATATGGGTAGTGATTTCTCTTTAGACCTCACTCTATTCTAATATCTCCCCCCTCTAAACCCATCAGATGCCTCCGAGACGTGACCCCGGATTTGTCTTCCCACCGAAGCTCACTCCGTTGATCCAACAAAAGAATGTCTTGATGTAGTTGGTAGTCCAGAACCAAGGCAACAACAACAACAACCCGCCGCCACCACCCCTAGTGGACAACTTAGCCCATTTTCTAAGGTTGAATCCGTCGGTGTTTTCCAGTAGCACCGAGCTGATTGTAGTTGATGATTAGCTCTGCAGGATTGGAAGGGTGCTGACCACCGCAGGTTACACAGATGCTGAGAACGTGCGCTTTGTCGTACGTCAATTGGATGGACCCGCAGCCTCATGGTGGGAGAATTACACAACCACTTTTCCCATAGCCGATGTCACATGGGATCAGCTTCAGCAAGCTTTCCGCACAACCCATGTCTCAACCGGAGCTATGAGTATGAAGAAGCATGAGTTTCACAACTTACGCCAGGGAAATCGTACTATGGGGCAGTACGCGGATGAGTTTAGTAAGTTAGCTCGCTATGCCCTAGATGATGTGGCCACAGATGCCGAAAGTAGGAGAAATTTATGGAAGGACTGAATGATGAGCTGAGTATGCAGTTGATGGTGGCAAAATTCACTAACTACTAGGAGTTGGTAGATAGGGCCCTCATGATTGAAGGCAAGCAGCAGCAAATAGAGAGCCGCAAAAGGAAGTATGGACAGGGGAAGTACAATTCTGCAGCTCAGCAGAAGCCTCGTTTTACCCCAAACTCGGGAGGACATACCCATCATAACCATGGAGGCCATACCCACAATGGAGGGAGTTCACATAACCACAATGGCCCTAAGAATGGAAATGGTAATGGAGGAAACAACGGTCACAACCGTTCCAACCCAACAACACCCGCTAGGAAGGATCTAAGTCACATTACCTGTTTCAAGTGCGGGAAGACTGGACACTATGGCACCGAGTGTCCCGAAGAAAAGAATGGAAATGGCAATGGGAGTTCTGGGAAGAAGCCCAACCCTTCACCAGAGGACAGGTGAACCACGTTAACGCGGAGGAAGTTGAAGAACAGCCAGATGCAGTTATAGGTAAGTTTTTGATTAAGTCATTTACTGCTACTGTTCTTTTTGATAATGGTGCATCACATTCATACACATCGAGGGGATTTGTGGATAAGTATAAGTTTCCCACCAAAGTTCTTAAGACACCTATGTTAGTAAGCTCACCTGGACCGGAGTATATGGCAAGCAGAGGACGTTTTCAGATGCCATTGGCCATAGGTAGGCATGTTTTCCCCTCAGACCTAATGGTTTTGGAGTCACAAGGTTTGGATGTGATACTAGGCATGGATTGGCTATCGATGTATAGAGGAAACATCGACTGTGCTAGTAAGTCAATTTTGCTCACCACCCTAGAGGGTAAACGGATCAAGTATGTATCTAGGCACACGCCAAGGAGGACTCAAGTAAATTCACTCTTGAGAGTTGTTCAGGAAGAAGTGCATGTTGTGAAGGATTACCCGGTTGTATTTCCAGAGGAACTACCAGGCATGCCGCCAGATCGAGACATAGAATTTTTGATAGACCTGTTGCCAGGCACCGGACCAATATCGAAGAGACTGTATCGGATGCCCGCTAATGATCTGGAGGAGATCAAGAAGCAGATTAAGGACTTATTGGAGAAAGGTTACATTCGACCAAGTTCATCACCGTGGGGAGCCCCAGTGCTCTTAGATGATATGAAGGACGGATCTCTGAGAATGGTTGTGGATTATCGGGCGTTGAATGAAGTGGCGATCAAGAACAAGTACCCACTACAGATGATCAATGATTTGTTTGACCAGTTGCAAGGAGCTAAATTATTCTCCAAGATCGATCTTCAATCAGGATACCACCAGTTGAAGATTCGAGAACAGGATATACCCAAGACAGCTTTTACCACAAGGTATGGGCTATATGATTACACGGTCATGTCATTTGGATTGATTAATGCCCCTGCATATTTTATGAGTATGATGAATAAGGTGTTCATGGAGTATTTGCATAAGTTCGTTGTCGTGTTCATTGATGATATTTTGGTGTACTCGAAGAATGAAGAGGAACACAAGGAACACTTGCGCTTAGTTCTCGAGAAGCTTAGGGAACATCGGCTGTATGCCAAGTTTAACAAGTGTGATTTTTGGTTGAAGGAAGTTGGATTTCTTGGGCATGTTATATCAGGAGAAGGTATAGCAGTAGACCCTATCAAGGTTTAGTCTGTCAATGAGTGGTTGGCACCCACCTCAGTTGGAGGGATCCATATTTTTCTGGGACTCGCAGGATATTATAGGAGATTCATTGAGATTTTTTCAAGATTGAGAAACCCATGATGGAGTTGTTGAAAAAGGACACCAAATTCAAATGGACCGAGGATTGTGAGGCCAGCTTTCAGGAATTGAAGAAATGTTTGGTTATAGCCCCATTGCTGATTCTTTCGGATATACGCATGGATTTCCAAGTATATTGCGATGCTTCTCGCTTGGGACTCGCAGGTGTACTTATGCAAGATGGAAGGGTTGTTTCATATGCCTCACGTCAGCTTTGACCACATGAGTTGAATTATGCCACGCATGATTTGGAGTTAGCAGCCGTAGTGCATGCGCTCAAGACCTGGAGACATTTTCTTATTGGAAACCATTGTGATGTATACACGGATCATAAGAGTTTGAAGTACATTTTCATGCAGAAGGAATTGAATCTTAGACAGAGGAGATGGCTGGAACTAATAAAGGATTATGATATTAAGCTACATTATCATCCAGGAAAGGCCAATGTCATAGCAGACGCTTTGAGCCACAAGAGCTATGTCAATACCCTCATAAGCGGAGGATTACCGCAGGAGTTAGTCGACAATCTCAAGGAACTTCGTTCGGATATAGTTCCAAGAGGTTTTGTTGCAGCAATGGAGGTTCAGACTACATTATTGGGAAAGATTCGAAAAGCTCAGAAGGATGATAAGGAAATTGCTGAGATAAAGGAGAAGATAAGCAAAGGAAAAGCCAAGGGTTTTCATGAGGATGAGCATGAAACTTTATGGTTTGAGGATCGTGTATATGTGGCCAATAATGCGGAGATCAGGAAGTTAATACTTTAGGAAGCTCATGACTCACCATACTCGATTCACCCCGGAAACACCAAGATGTATTTGGATTTGAAGGAACATTTCTGATGGACAGGTATGAAGAAGGATATTGCCGAGTATGTAGTAGTATGTGATGTATGTCAGAGAGTGAAGGCAGAACATCAGATGCCAGTAGGATTACTTCAGCCTATGCCAATACCAGAATGGAAGTGGGACAACTTGGCATGGACTTTATTACTAGATTACCCAGGACCAGATCAGGATATGACTCCATCTGGGTAGTAGTTTATCACTTGACCAAGGTAGCTCACTTTATCCCAGTGAAAACCACTTGCACAAGCGCGAAGTTTTCCAAGATATATATGACCAGGATCGTATGTCTGCATGGAGTTCCGAGGACCATCGTATCATATAGAGGAACATAGTTTACCTCGAAGTTTTGGAATCAATTGCACCAGACTTTGGGTACCAGGCTAGAGTTCAGTACAACCTTTCATCTATAGAAAGATGTACAGACTGAGAGAGTAAATTAGATTCTGGAGGACATGTTGAGAGCTTGTGCGCTAGATTATGGATCTAGTTGGGATGATAATTTGCCTTACGCATAGTTCTCATACAACAACCGTTATGAAGCTAGTTTGAAGATGGCCCCTTTCGAAGATTTGTATGGAAGAAGGTGCAGGACACCGTTAATGTGGGATGAAGTTGGAGATCGCCAATTGTTTGGACCAAATTTGATCAAAGAGTCTGAAGAGAAGGTTAAGTTGATTCGAGATAGACTGAAGGTAGCTTAGTCTAGGCAGAAGAGTTACACCGATACTAAACACAAGGAGGTAGTCTATGAAATCAGAGACAAAGCATATCTTCATGTGTCACCCCTTCGAGGAGATAAACGATTTGGAGTTAAGGGAAAATTGGCCCCGAGATTTGTAGGACTATACCAAGTTTTGGAGCGTATGGGAGAAGTGGCCTACAAGTTGGAGTTACCCGAAGGATTGTCAGGAGTACATGATGTGTTTCACGTTTCCCAGTTGAACAAGTGCCATGCTGAGATGGCCGATATTCCTCTAAGAGATACAATGCCCCTGGAAGCAATTCAGTTGGAGAGAGATCTAACCTACAAGGAGAAACCCGTAAAGATACTTGAGTTTGCTAGTCGAGTTACACGGAGCAAGGTTATCAAGTTTTGTAAAGTTCAGTGGATCCACCATACCGAGGATGAATCATCTAGGAGCGAGAAGAAGACCTACGGAAAGACCACCCGCACCTATTTTCTAGCCAACCCGAATCTCGAGAGCGAGATTCATCTTAAGGGGGGTAGGTTTGTAACATCCCGATATTCAAGGATGTTATACATAGGTCATCATATGCATATCATATTTTATTTGCATTTTTGGTTGTGATCCTAGAAATCTTAAGCAACTCAAGGACCCAAGGAGAGAGTTGAAGGTTTCACAAATTTTCCTATTTGAATTTATTTTCAAATTTGAAAAGAGGATCAATTTGGTTTTAATTTTTCTCTCTCCAATTATTTCAAAAAAAAGAGAGAAGATAAAACGACTTCTTCTAATGAAAGGAATATTGGAGACGAAATTTTAAAATCAAATTAAAATTTTATTTGGATTTTATTTGCTATTTTATTTGAATTAGAAAAATTTGCATTTTTGAAAATTGCATTTTTAGGCCAGAAAAATGTTCACCTTATTATAAATATTATACTTAGACGGTGAAAATTATTTCTGGTATTTTTAGAAAATTTTTATATTTTATTAGGATTTTTCTTTCTGGCCAAATTTATTTAAAAAAATCGTCGCCAGACTGGGCCGAAGGCCCAGCCGAGCCAGGCCGGCCCGCTCGCCTCGCCGCCTTCCTCCTCGCGGGAGGAGTCCTGCGCGACGCCGCAGCTTGGGGAGTCCGAGCCGGACTCCCGTTGTCGCCGCCCCCTCCTACAAGGCAGCCCCCTCGGCCTCTTTAAAAGCGGAGCTGCCCCCTCTCCTAAACCGCCTCCCTGCCGAGCCGCCGCCCGCGTCGCCGCCGCGCCGCACCACCACCGCGCCACCGCCTCCGCCGCATCGCCTCGCCGTCGGAGCCCCGCCGCAGAAACCGCCGGAGCCGCGCCTGATCTCTTGTTGCTTTTCACTGGTTAACCGGTAAAAAACCGATTCGGTTTTTCTTTCGGTTTATTTTAAGGTTAGGGTTTTCTCTCGGATTATTCCGATTGGATCTAATTAGCGGACGTTCATCTGTTAATCCGCGGTAGCGAACGATTTTTATTCGTTAGTTTCTATTAGCGCACGTTCGTTCTTTAGGTTTTTCCTTTTTATTTTATTTTTAATTTTGGCCAGGGACCTATCTGCGAATACTTTTATCACATATTAGTCCCTGATTTTCAAACCCTCGCTACTTTTTGCTCGTTTGTCCAAATCCAGTGGAACCAACGCCAAAATCTTCGCCGTGTTACCCTCTTTCTAGGTAATCAACGTGAACATGGTTTGGACAAATTAAAATTTGGTTTCAAGCACATTTGTTTTCAAACTTCTTTTGATCGTAGTTTGAGTTTCGTAGCTCCGATTTGATTGATTCTTCTTGCAAATCGAAGCTCTTCAGATGAACTTTCAATTTGGATATTTTCTCTTCAGTTATACCCTTGCATCTTTATGCTTGAGTGCTTATGTATGCTATTGTTTGTTCACGATAGAGTTTCTGGAGTGCGAAGCGTGCTACTACGAGTCACTAGGGTTTTCAAATCGTCAGCAAGGCAAGTAACACTTTGATCATATCCCTTATTACCCAGTTTTTATGCATTAGTTTCAATCCTCAAACATTGCATGAGTAGGTTTGATAACATGTGGGTATTGGGAAGTAGTTGATGAGGTAGGAACCTACTGTCTTTATTCAAAACCCTGGGATTTACTTCTACGTTATGCTTATTCTGCTATGCTATGCTTGTAGGCGTGGTCTGGTTTGAGTGATCCATGACAGATGTGAGAGTTTTAATTGATGGTTAACTTAAGGTGGCTACTTTGATACACATCTGGGTGGATTGGTTGAGGCACCTTGGAGCACCCAGTGGTTGTTTGGGCACCTAGAGCAATCCCGCCGCCTTCCTCCTCGCGGGAGGAGTCCCGCGCCCTGCCGTCGCTCGGGGAGTCCAAGCCGGACTCCCGTCGCCACCGCCCCTCCTCCAAGGCAGCCCCCCGGCCTCTTTAAAACCGGAGCCACCCCCTCTCCTCAACCGCCTCCCCGCCGAGCCGCGCCGCAAGGCCCGCCCGCGTCGCCGCCGCGCCGCACCACCGCCGCGCTGCCGCCGCCGCATCGCCTCGCCGCCAGAGCCCTACCGTAGAAACCGCCGGAGCCGAGCCGGATCTCGCCGTCGGTTTTCTCTGATTAATCGGTAAAAAACCGATTCGGTTTTCCTCGGTTTTTCTTTCATTTTATTTTAGGGTTAGTGTTTTCTCTCGGTTTATTCCGATCGGATCTAATTGGCGGACGTTCGTCCGTTAATCCGCGGTAGCGAACGTTTTTCGTTCATTAGTTTCTGTTAGCGAACGTTCGTTCGTTTGGTTTTTCTATTTTTTTGGCCATGAACCTGTCCGCGAATACTTTTATCACAGATTAGTCCCTTGTTTTCAAACCCTCACTATTTTTTTCTCGTTTGTCCAAATCTAGTGAAACCAACGCCAAAATCTTCGCCTTGTTCCCCTCTTTCCAGATAATCAAGTTGAACATGGTTTTGACAAATAAAAATTTGGTTTCAAGTAGATTTGTTTTCAAACTTATTTTGATCGTAGTTTGAGTTTCGTAGCTCCAATTTGATTGATTCTTCCTGCAAATCGAAGATCTTCAGTTGAACTTTCTGTTTGGATCTTTTCTCTTGAGTTTTACCCTTGCATCTTATGCTTGAGTGCTTATGTATGCTATTGTTTGTTAATGATAGAGTTTTTGGAGTGCGAGGCGTGCTACTACGAGTCACTAGGGTTTTGAGATCGTCAGCAAGGCAAGTAACACTTTGATCATATCCCTTATTACCCAGTTTTTATGCACTAGTTTCAGTCCTCAAACATTGCATGAGTAGGTTTGATAACATGTGGGTATTGGGAAGTAGTTGATGAAGTAGGAACTTGTTGTCTTTATTCAAAACCCTGGGAGTTACTTCTACATTATGCTTATTCTGCTATGCTATGCTTGTAGGCGTGGTCTGGTTTGAGTGATCCATGACAGAAGTGAGAGTTTTAATTAATGGTTAACTTAAGGTGGCTACTTTAATACACATCTGGGTGGATTGGTTGAGGCACCTTGGAGCATCCAGTGGTTGTCTGGGTACCTGGAGCAATCCTGCCGCCTTCCTCCTCGCGAGAGGTGTCCCGCGCCCCGCCGTCGCTCGGAGAGTCCCAGCCGAACTCCCGTCGTCGCCGCCCCCTCCTCCAAGGCAGCCCCCCGGCCTCTATAAAACCGGAGCCGCCCCCACTCTCCTCAACCACCTACCCGCCGAGCCGCGTCGCAAGCCCCGTCCGCGTCGCCGCTGCGCCGCACCACCACCGTGCCGCCGCCGCCGCATCGCCTCGCCGCCGGAGTCCTGGCGCAGAAACCGCTGGAGCCGAGCCGGATCTCGCCGTCACTTTTCTCCTATTAATCGGTAAAAAACCGATTCGGGTTTCCTCGGTTTTTCTTTCAGTTTATTTTAGGGTTAGTGTTTTCTCTCGGTTTATTCCGATCGGATCTAATTAGCGGACGTTCGTCCGTTAATCTGCGGTAGCGAACGATTTTCATTCATTAGTTTCTATTAGCGAACGTTCGTTCGTTTGGTTTTTCTTTTTTTTCGGCCAGGGACCTGTCCGCGAATACTTTTATCACAAATTAGTCCCAGATTTTCAAACCCTCGCTACTTTTTGCTCGTTTGTCCAAATCCAGTGAAACCAATGCCAAAATCTTCGCCTTGTTCCCCTCTTTCCAGATAATCAAGTTGAACATGGTTTTGACAAATTAAAATTTGGTTTCAAGTAGATTTGTTTTCAAACTTCTTTTGATCGTAGTTTGAGTTTCATAGCTCCGATTTGATTGATTCTTCCTGCAAATCAAAGCTCTTCAGTTGAACTTTTAGTTTGGATCTTTTCTCTTGAGTTTTACCCTTGCATCTTATGCTTGAGTGCTTATGTATGCTATTGTTTGTTAACAATAGAGTTTCCGGAGCGCGAAGCGTGCTACTATGAGTCACTAGGGTTTTCAGATCGTCACCAAGGCAATTAACACTTTGATCATATCTCTTATTACCTAGTTTTTACGCATTAGTTTCAGTCCTCAAACATTGCATGAGTAGGTTTGATAACATGTGGGTATTGGGAAGTAGTTGATGATGTAGGAACCTATTGTCTTTATTCCAAACCCTGGGAGTTACTTCTACGTTATGCTTATTCTGCTATGCTATGCTTGTAGGCGTGGTCTGGTTTGAGTGATCCATGACAGATGTGAGAGTTTTAATTAATGGTTAACTTAAGGTGGCTATTTTAATACACATCTGGGTGGATTGGTTGAGGCACCCTGGAGCACCTAGTGGTTGTCTGGGCATCTGGAACAATCATGCCACCTTCCTCCTCTCGAGAGGAGTCCCGCGCCCCGCCGCCGCTCGGGGAGTCCAAGCCGGACTCCCGTCGCCGCCGCCCCCTCCTCTACGGCAGCCCCCCGGCCTCTTTAAAACCAGAGCCGCCCCCTCTCCTCAACAGCCTCCCTGCCGAGCCGCGCCGCAAGTCCCACTCTCGTCGCCGCCGCGCCACATCACCACTGCGTCGCCACTACCGCATCGCCTCGCCGCCGGAGCCCTATCGCAGAAACCTCCGGAGCTGCGCAGGATCTCGCCGTCGCTTTTCTCTGATTAATCGGTAAAAAACCGATTGGTTTTTCTTTTGGTTTATTTTAGGGTTAGTGTTTTCTATCGGTTTATTACGATCGGATCTAATTAGCGGAAGTTCGTTCATTAATCTGCGGTAGCGAACGATTTTCGTTCATTAGTTTCTGTTAGCGAACGTTTGTTCATTTGGTTTTTTACAGCCAGGGACCTATCCACGAATACTTTTATCACAGATTAGTCCCTGATTTTCAAACCCTCGCTACTTTTTTCTCGTTTGTCCAAATCCAGTGAAACCAATGCCAAAAATCTTCGTCTTGTTCTCCTCTTTCCAGATAACCAAGTTGAACATGGTTTTGACAAATTAAAGTTTGTTTCAAGCAGATCGTAGTTTGAGTTTCATAGCGCCGATTTGATTGATTCTTCCTGCAAATCGATGCTCTTCAGTTGAACTTTCAGTTTGGATCTTTTCTCTTGATTTTTACCCTTGCATCTTATGCTTGAGTGCTTATGTATGCTATTGTCTGTTAACAATAGAGTTTTCGGAGAGCGAAGCATGCTACTACGAGTCACTAGGGTTTTCAGATCGTCACCAGGGCAATTAACACTTTGATCATATCCCTTATTACCCAGTTTTATGCATTAGTTTCATTCCTCAAACATTGCATGAGTAGGTTTGATAACATGTGGGTATTGGGAAGTAGTTGATGAGGTAGGAACCTATTGTCTTTATTCCAAATCCTGGGAGTTACTTCTATGTTATGCTTATTCTGCTATGCTATGCTTGTAGGCGTGGTTTGGTTTGAGTGATCCATGATAGATGTGAGATTTTTAATTAATGGTTAACTTAAGGTGGCTACTTTAGTACACATCTGGGTGGACTGGTTGAGGCACCCTGGAGCACCTAGTGGTTGTCTGGGCACCTGGAGCAATCCAACGTTGTGCTGGGATATCCTGGAGTACCTGTGTGATCATCCTATGGTTTGCCACCCAGGCTCAAAGGGATCATAAGATTATTCATGCTAGAAACTTCCGTGTGCAGCCACATGCCATTATGGGCTCTGGCATAGTTGAGTAAGTTGCGGGAAACCTTTCCATGATGGGCTAGCAGATGTAGGGGATTGTAGGTGTACCATCCTATCTATCGGTTAAGGGGACCTCTTTGAAAAAACTGTGTCTCTGTCATCCGTTTCTCAAACATCATGTAGTGCAAGAAATCCAATGGTGAAGATGGAGTCTTGTGGGGAAAAGTGCGCAAACCTCTGCATAGTGTATAAACTAATCATGGTTAGCCGTGTCCTCGGTTATGGACATCTTGAGTATCTGGTACTTGAACTATTGATTTGACCTCATCACTTTACTTAATTAATCTGTTGGGTTGATAATTATTATTTTTGGGATTGATTTGGAGGAGCCTTCTCAATGTTTTGAACAAACTTGTAGTTGAATAAAATATATTCCCTTGTTGTAGGGAAAAACTAGCTTTATGCAAAATGATAACCATAGAGCCTCCACCAGCCAAATATGCATATAGTTATAGTTGTTACTTGTTCATTGCTCTATAGTGTTATCTTGCCAGCATATTCCATGTGCTGACCCACACAGGCTGCAACGTATTATGTTGCAGAGTTTTCAAACGAAAAGTAAGGTGCGCTAGGTGGTTGTCGTGCACTCAGCTATGCCATTGGAGTTGATGGACTCATTTACCTTCGAAGCTTCCGCAATTATCTTATTTAGATGGACTTCAGCCATATTATCGTAATAACTACTCTCTTTGAGATATTCGATGTAATAAGTGTGTGATTGCACTCTGTTATAAATCCCCGAGTACTATGTGTGTCAGCATTAAAGATCCAGGGATGACACTTACGCATAGAGATTTGACCATTTGAGGTCGGATCGCTACAGGTATCCCACGCAAGACATACATCAAGTGTTCTCAAATCCTTAAAGACTCAATCCGATAAGATAACTTCAAAGGGAAAACTCAATCCATTACAAGAAGGTAGAGGGGGAGAAACATCATAAGATCCAACTATAGTAGCAAAGCTTGCGGTACATCAAGATCGTGCCAAATCAAGAACACGAGAGAGAGAGAGAGAGAGAGAGATCAAACACATTGCTACTGGTACATACCCTCAGCCCCGAGGGCGAAGTAGTCCCTCCTTGTCATGGATAGCACCGGGATGATGAAGAAGGCCACCGATGATGATTCCCCCCTCCGGCAGGGTGCCGGAATAGGGTCCCGATTGGTTTTTGGTGGCTACAGAGGCTTGCGGCGGTGGAACTCCCGATCTAGGTTTCTTTTCAGGGGTTTCTATATTTATAGGAATTTTTGGCGTCGGTCTCACGTCAGGGGGGGTCTCCGAGTCATCCACGAGGCAGGGGGCGTGCCTAGGGGGTAGGGCGCGCCCTCCACCCTCCTAGATGGCTCGGGACTCTTTTGGCCCAACTATTTTACTCCGGGGGCTTCTTTTGGTCCATAAAAAATCATCAAAAATTGGCACGTCAATTGGACTCCGTTTGCTATTCCTTTTCTGTAAAACTCAAAACAAGGAAAAATCAAAAACTGGCACTGGGCTCTAGGTTAATAGCTTAGTCCCAAAATTCATATAAAATATCATATAAATGCATATAAAACATCCAAGATGGATAATATAATAGCATGGAACAATAAAAAATTATAGATACGTTGGAGATGTATCAGGCATCCCCAAGCTTAATTCTTGCTCATCCTCGAGTAGGTAAATGATAAAAATAGAATTTTTGATATGGAATTTTTGATATGGAATGCTAGCAATTGTTTCATACTTCAATATTCTCAAACTTTTTCAACTTTCACGCAATACATGAGCATGAGCCATGGACATAGCACTATAGGTGGAATAGAATGGTGGTTGTGGAGAAGACAAAAGGAGAACATAGTCTCACATCAACTAGGCGTATCACGGGCTATGGAGATGCCCATCAATAGATATTAATGTGAGTGAGTAGGGATTTCCATGCAACGGATGCACTAGAGCTATAAGTGTATGAAAGCTCAAAAATAAACTAAGTAGGTGTGCATCCAACTTGCTTGCTCATGAAGACCTAGGGCGGTTGAGGAAGCCCATCGTTGGAATATACAAGCCAAGTTCTATGATGGAAAATTCGCACTAGTATATGAAAGTGACAACACAGGAGACTCTCTATTATGAAGATCATGGTGCTACTTTGAAGCACAAGTGTGGTAAAAGGATAGTAGCATTGCCCCTTCTCTCTTTTTCTCTCATTTTTTGGCTTTCTCTTTTTTGAGGCCCTCTCTTTTTTTGGCCTCTTTAATTATTATTATTATTATTATTATTATTATTATTATTATTATTATTATTATTATTTTCGTCCAGAGTCTCAACCCGACTTGTTGGGGAATCATAGTCTCCATCATCCTTTCCTCACTCGGACAATGCTCTAATAATGATGATCATCACACTTTTATTTACTTACAACTCAAGAATTACAACTCAATACTTAGAACAAAACATGACTCTATATGAATGCCTCCGACGGTGTACGGGGATTTGCAATGACACAAGAGTGACATGTATGAAAGAATTATGAAAGGTGGCTTTGCCACAAATACGACGTCAACTACATGATCATGCAAAGCAATATGACAATGATGAAGCGTGTCATAATAAACGGAACGGTGGAAAGTTGCATGGTAGTATATCTTGGAATGGCTATGGAAATACCATAATAGGTAGGTATGGTGGCTGTCTTGAGGAAGGTATATGGTGGGTGAATGGTACCAGCGAAAGTTGTGCGGCATAAGAGAGGCTAGCAATGGTGGAAGGGTGAGAGTGCGTATAATCCATGGACTTAACATTAGTCATAAAGAACTCACATACTTATTGCAAAAATCTATTAGTCATCGAAACAAAGTACTATGTGCATGCTCCTAGGGGAAGGGTTGGTAGGAGTAAACCATCACACGATCCCGACCTCCACTCATAAGGAAGACAATCAATAAATGAATCATGCTCCAACTTCATCACATAATGGTTCACCATACGTGCATGCTACCATCGTGCTCTAAAAGAATCAAACTTCTCATAGTATTCAATGCACTTTATCTGAAAGTTTTTATTATATCCCTCTTGGATGCCTATCATACTAGGACTAAATTTATAACCAAAGCAAATTACCAGCTTTTTAAGACTCTCAAAATAATATAAGTGAAGCATGAGAGTTCATCTATTTCTTCAAAATAAAACCACCATCATGCTCTAAAAAGGTATAAGTGAAGCACTAGAGCAAATGACAAACTACTCCGAAAGATATAAGTGAAGATCAATGAGTAGTCGGATAATTATGCAACTTTGTGAAGACTCTCTAACATTTAATAATTTCAGATCTTGGTATTTTATTCAAACAGCAAGCGAAACAAAAGAAAAGAAAATGATGCTCCAAGCAAAACACATATCATGTGGTGAATACAAATATATCTCCAAGTAAGGTTACTGATGAACGAAGACGAAAGAGGGGATGCCTTCCGGGGCATCCCCAAGCATAGGATCTTGGTTGTCCTTGAATATTACCTTGGGGGTGCCTTGGACATCCCCAAGCTTAGGCTCTTGCCACTCATTATTTAATAGACCATTGAATCTTTACCCAAAACTTGAAAACTGATCACAACACAAAACTCAACAGAAAACTCGTAAGCTCATTTAGTATAAGGAAATAAAATCACCACTTTTGGTACTGTTGTGAACTCATTCTTTATTTATATTGGTGTAATATATACTGTTTTCAAACTTCTCTATGTTTCATACCCTCCGATACTACTCATTGATTCATCAAAATAAGCAAACAACAAATACAAAACAGAATCTGTCAAAAAGAGAACAGTCTATAGCAATCTATAGCTCTCAAATACTTCTGTAACTCCAAAAATTCTGAAATAAATTTGTGGACGTGAGGAATTTGTCTATTAATCTTCTTCAGGAAGAATCAACTGAAAATCTCTCTTCTATAAAAAGAATGACAGCTAATCATGTGAGCACAAAGTTTCTGTTTTTTACAGCAAGATCACATTAACTTTCACCCAAGTCTTCCCAAAGGTTCTACTTGGCACTTTATTGAAACAAAAGAGATAAAACATGATTAATACAGTAGCTTAATCATGTGGACACACAAAAACAGTAGGGGTAAATATTGGGTTGCCTCCCAACAAGCGCTTTTCTTTAATGCCTTTTTAGCTAGGCCTGACGATTTCAATGATGCTCACATAAAAGATAAGAATTGAAAAATAAAGAGAGCATCATGAAAAATATGACTAACACATTTAAGCCTAACCCACTTTCTATGCATAGGGATTTTGTGAGAAAACAATTTATGCGAACAAGAATCAACTAGCATAGGAAGACAAAACAAGCATAACTTCAAAACTTTTAACACGCAGAGAGGAAACTTGATATTATTGCAATTCCTACAAGCATATATTCCTCCCTCATAATAATTTTCAGTACAATCATGAATAAATTCAACAATATAACCATCACATAAAGCATTCTTTTCATGATCTACAAGCATCGAAAATTTAATATTCTCCACATAAGCAAAAAATTTCTCATTCAGAATAGTGGGAGTATCATAAGAAACTCGAATACTATAAATTGTTTCCACATTAAAAGAGTAATGTTCAGAAAAAGGGTAATCATAATCATAAAATGTTTTGTAAATATAATCATCAGTACTTTTTATAGCATAAGTATCATCACAATAATCATCATAAGTAGCAACTTTGTTCTCATCATAATCAATTGAAACCTCTTCCAAGATAGTGGAATCATTACTAAATAAAGTGATGACCTCTCCAAATCCACTTTTATAATTATCACAATAAGATTAAACATCCTCCAAAATAGTGGGATCATTACTTCCTAAAGTTGACACTCTTCCAAACCCACTTTCATAAATATAATCATCATAAATAGGAGGCATGCTATCATTATAATAAATTTGCTCATCAAAACTTGGGAGACTAAAAATATCATCTTCATTAAACATAGCATCCCCAAGCTTGGGCCTTTTCATATCATAAGCATAATCACTCTCATCATTAATAGTATGGATAACACCAACAGTATAGCAATTATCATCATCACAATGAGTAATAGGAGCAACATCATTTGGGAGGATACCTTTTTACCTTTGCTTCTTCGTCTTTTCTTTTTCTTCTTCACATTAAGTATGGGTTTAATCCTCTTTTGGAGCTCCTTATTAATGAGATTGGTTGAATAGAAGGCTCATCCTCATTACCTGATTCATCATAAGAAAGAATAGGAGGATATTGGGAAATCTCTTCCCTTTCATCATTATTCTCTTCTTCTTCTATTTGTTTTCTTGTCTTTATGTAATTGGAAATATAAGGATCTTCAATGCAATTCACCACACAATACATATAAATTTCCTCTAGATCAAAATCAAGAACTTTATCAAGGATAAATTCTGGAATATCCTTAGTTATACGTTTCATTTCTTCATAACCCACAAGCAAACTAAGTTCATTAGGATGCACAAGGGAAATCAAGTCATCACAATTTTTGGACATGATACGATCATGAAACAATTTGCATTAGAGATTTAAATGATCACGTTCATTGCAAAGTTTACAAGGATGACAAAGAAATTTTAAATTTTCAGCACAAGCATCTAGCCTCTCTTGCAACCATTTAGTTTCTAAATACTTATGCCTCTTGCAAAATCTATATTACCTATTTGGTATGTACTTGCAAACTCTATGTACTCAACAAAAATTGACATGCTTATAAGAGACATTTTCATCATGACTAGTGCAATCATCATTAGTACTACGTATATTCAAAGAGTTCATACTAACAACATTGCAATCATGCTCATCATTCAAAGATTGTAAGCCAAACATTTTATTGCATTCTTCTTCTAACATTTTGGCACAATTATCAGAATCCTTATTTTAACGAAAGATATTAAAAAGATGAAGCATATGAGGCACCATCAATTCCATTTTTTGGTAGTTTTCTTTTATAAACTAACTAGTGATAAAACAAGAAACTAAAAGATTCGATTGCAAGATCTAAAGATATACCTTCAAGCACTAACCTCCCCGACAACGGCGCCAGAAAAGAGCTTGAAGTCTACTACACAACCTTCTTCTTGTAGATGTTGTTGGTTTCCGAAGTGCAGAGGTTTGTAGGACAGTAGCAAATTTCCCTCAAGTGGATGACCTAAGGTTTATCAATCCGTGGGAGGCGTAGGATGAAGATGGTCTCTCACAAACAACCCTGCAACCAAATAGCAAAGAGTCTCTTGTGTCCCCAACACACCCAATACAATGGTGAATTGTATAGGTGCACTAGTTCGGCGAAGAGATGGTGATACAAGTGCAATATGGATGGTAGATATAGGTGTTTGTAATCTGAAAATATAAAACAGCAAGGTAACTAATGATAAAAGTGAGCACAAACGGTACTGCAATGCTTCGAAACAAGGCCTAGGTTTCATACTTTCACTAGTTCAAGTTCTCTCAACAAGCATAACATAATTAGATCATTTAACTATCCCTCAACATGCAGCAAAGAGTCACTCCAGAGTCACTAATAGCGGAGAACAAACGAAGAGATTATTGTAGGGTACAAAACCACCTCAAAGTTATTCTTTCCGATCAATCCATTAGGCTATTCCTATAAGTGTCACAAATAGCCCTAGAGTTCATAGTAAAATAACACCTTAAGGCACAAATCAACCAAAACCCTAATGTCACCTAGATGCTCCAATGTCACCTCAAGTATCCGCGGGTATGATTATATGATATGCATCACACAATCTCAGATTTATCTATTCAACCAACACAAAGAACTTCAAAGAGTGCTCCAAAGTTTCTACCAAAGAGTCAAGATGAAAACATGTGCCAACCCCTATGCATAGATTCCCAAGGTCACGGAACCCGCAAGTTGATCACCAAAACATACATCAAGTGAATCAATAAAATACCCCATTGTCACCACGGGTATCCCACGCAAGACATACATCAAGTGTTCTCAAATCCTTAAAGACTCAATCCGATAAGAAAACTTCAAAGGGAAAACTCAATCCATTACAAGAAGGTAGAGGGGGAGAAACAACATAAGATCCAACTATAGTAGCAAAGCTCGCGGTACATCAAGATCGTGCCAAATCAAGAACACGAGAGAGAGAGATCAAACACATAGCTACTAGTAGATACCCTCAGCCCAGAGGGTGAACTACTCCCTCCTCGTCATGGAGAGCGCCGGGATGATGAAGATGGCCACCGGTGATGATTCGCCCCTCCGACAGGGTACCGCAACAGGGTCCCGATTGGTTTTTGGTGGCTACAGAGGCTTGCGGCGGCGGAACTCCCGATCTAGGTTTCTTTTCGGGGGTTTCCATATTTATAGGAAGTTTTGGCGTCGGTCTCACGTCTGGGGGGTCTCCGAGTCATTCATGAGGCAGGGGGTGCGCCCTCCACCCTCGTGGATGGCTCAGGTCTCTTCTGGCCCAACTATTTTACTCTGTGGGCTTCTTTTGGTCCATAAAAAATCATCAAAAATTGGCATGTCAATTGGACTCCATTTGGTATTCCTTTTCTGTAAAACTCAAATACAAGGAAAAAACCAGAAACTGGCACTGGGCTCTAGGTTAATAGGTTAGTCCCAAAAGTCATATAAAACAGCATATAAAACATCCAAGATGGATAATATAATAGCATGGAACAATAAAAAATTATAGATACATTGGAGACTTATCAAGCCCACCTGGGCGCGCCTGGGCCCCCATGCGCGCCTTGGTGGGTTGAGCTCCCCTCGGAGCCCCCCTCTGGTACTTCTTTGGCCCAACAGGTGTCTTCTGTTCCAGAAAAAATCTCCAAAAAGTTTCGTTGCGTTTGGACTCCATTTGGTATTGATTTTTTGCAAAGTAAAAAACAAGCAAAAACAGCAACTGGCACTGGGCACTATGTCAACAAGTTAGTCTCAAAAAATGATATAAAGTTGCTATAAAATGATTGTAAAACATCCAAGAATGATAATATAATAGCATGGAACAATGAAAAATTATAGATACATTGGAGACATATTAGTCCGCGCCCCATATTTGATTGGGAGGAGGGAGATGATGACTGTCAACATATCATCGGGGAGCCTGTTGATGAAGTCTAGGCCTGCTGGAGTCACTTGCGGTTCTTGCTCACCCCGCCTCCGCTTGTTGGCAGCCCCGTACTGCACCTCTGGAGTCTCCTTGTCAGTGGCGCTTTCTGATAGAAGTGGGAGTGCAGGGAATATTTATTTAAAACAGGGCACTAGAAAAGTGTATTGGTAACTAGAAGTTAGTAAGTAGGAATACAGTAAGAAAATTAAATAAGAATTGGTTGCTTAAATACTACACAATTCATTTGATATTGCTGGGTAAGTCAACATGCAGATACTTGAAAAGAAAACTTACTTCGAACAAAGTCTGGACGGATGGTATCGTTGGGGAAGTTAGCATATATCTCATGACCAGGATCTTTTATGTGCAGTGCAATTTTAGTGCCAGCTTTCAGTACGTAGAACTTAGAAATTGTTTCCAAAGGCCAGTGCCAAAATAGGAGTCACCAAGTTCATCGAGTCTTACAGTAGCAACGATCGTAAATCCATGATTTGTGTTCAGTATGACATCCCTGCAGTCTTCATTTATGTAAAGGGAAAGATTGTGCACTACATATTCTGTTGCATAGCAAGGGACGCGGTGCAGAAAATGGTAGGATTGTTAAAGAAAATATGGTAACATGCAAATATGGGGCTAAATTGAAAGAACTGTACAACAGTTGAAATCAAAGGACAAAAATCTATAATTAAACAGATAGGTAAACATGATGTCATGGAAATACGAGAGTAATTGAAAGAACAATACATCATTAATTTTCCTAATATAGAAAGAAGAGGAAAAAAATCCCCTTTAACGTATATGGTGCATGTGGCACCTTTTATCCAAATGTAGCAATATTTAGCATATGTTCAGGAAAGTAGGTCATGCCAACCGATTTAGGGTGAGATTGAACATATCGCGTGCATTCTCAAGTCATCTGGTACGGTGTGATGGAACTCCATGGATGTCTGGCGGAGGTCATAAAGTCCTGATGTGTCCGCGCACTATACACTCTATGAATGAAAGAAAACCCTCAAATCAGCTTGAATAAATATGAATTCACGTCGATTTCGGTCGGGTGATTAAAGGAGGCAGATGAACTGGGATAAGACATGAGATAATATCTCATTAAATTGGTTACCTTGTTGTCCATGAGAAAAAATCCTCAATACAGCAGATTCCCCAACCGGGCGGAGCTGGGTCGACCGCGAGCAGCGTCGAGAAAGTCGATGCGATAGGCGGCGTCAAGTGGAAGTGGCTAAATGCGGTGGTGTTTGCCAGCAGCTTGGCGGCAAAGGCAGGCGTCGAGCTAAGTGGTTGCCGCCGCGATAGGAAATGCCATGCATAGACGCGGAGGAGCTTGTGCAGGTCTGAATGGGGACCGGAGGGGGTGGCAGGCGGGGTGATGGTTTTTGTGACGTGAGGATGGTGAGGGTTTTCTCTTTTCTTTTTTGAATTGGGTGGTGAGGGTTTTCTGCCCCACAAAGAATTTCGGAGGCAACGGTTTGCTAGAGCCAACCGTGCGTGATTGACGCAATAGGCAAAATGAAAGTCACTGCACACAGTTCCAATTTTGGGAACCGTGTGTGATTGACGTACTACCTCCGTCCTAGTTTATTAGTCACCTTTGTAATTTGTACGAAATTTTGATCAAATATTTAACTAACAAATGTTTATGAATGCCATCAAAAATTATATCATTGAACACTATGTTCAAATACGCATTCAACGATATATTTTTGGCTGATCTGCACTAACATTTTGTCAGTTAAATCTTTGGTTAAAATTTAACACAAATTAGAAAGGGGACCAATAAACCAGGACGAAGGTAGATTCCATCAACCGAACTGATTGCTTCCATATCCCATATTTAGACATAAGTAAACATAGATTAAACATACTCAGGCATAGATAATAAGCGTACACAAGCATAGTTCAACCATAAGTACATAGTTCAACCATCATTAAGCATACTCAAGCATACATAGTTCGATCCCTCATCTCATCTCATCTGTCGGCACGATCCTGAAGCTTCTCCATGTACTCGGCGTACGCACCGTGTGCCACCCTGCGAGAATACTACTGCTTGAAGGAGCCAACGACCCATCCTCTTGCATGCGCCAGAACACTTTGATACGCGTCATGAAGCTTGTGGTTGCAAAATGGGCATCAATAGCCATCGTTCCAGGTCCTAATACGCCTGTTATGCATTCCCGCGTAAAGCTCCCTCAGGATTTGCCTCTTGTACCTCCTCTGGCCATCTTCATCCTCCCTGTCCACCTCGTCAGATAGCACCTATACAAACAGTAAAAAATGTGGCGTCAAATTAATGTTTACAAACTAATCTCTAGCGAACATTTGGCAGTTGCCAAAATTTGGCATCAAATCGATGTTTACATGCCGTGAAGTAGGATTAGGAATTTATGGCTATTTTTTATACATATCTAGAGATTATGGTTCGATATTTAAGCACAGTCGTCTATGTACAGACCAATCTTGAAGAAAATAATGGAACAAACATATATGTAGCTCATTCAAAATCAATTGTCAAGTCCTGGCTAGGAATTATTAGCACGAACACTAATACGTCTCCAACGTATCTATAATTTATGAAGTATTCATGCCATGTTTACAATAATTTTATATGGTTTTGGTATGATTTGCATGGAACTAACCCGGACTGACGCTGTTTTCAGCAAAACTACCGTGGTGTTGTTTTTTTGTAGAAATGAAAGTTCTCCAAATGAGCTAAAACATTTTGACGATTTTTTTGGAACAAAAGAGACCCCCGAAGCTTCGTGGAAGGACCATAAGGTGAAGGAGGAGGGCACAAGACACCGGGTGCGCCTGGTGGGCCTAGCTTGCCCCGGTGGGTTGTGCTCACCTTGAGGCCCATCTTCGCATGAAACCAACGCCAAAAAATCCCATAAATAGAGAAACCATCAGAAGTAACCCTATATCAGAAGTTTCGCCGCCGCAAGGCTCTGTAGCCACAAAAAACCAATCTAGACCCTGTTTTGTCACTCCGCCGGAGGGGGAAATCATCACCGCTAGCCATCTTCATCATCCCGGCAGCCACCATGATGAGGAGGGAGTAGTCCACCCTCGGGGCTGAGGGTTTGTACCAGTAGCTATGTGTTTAATCTCTCTCTCTCTCTCTCTCTCTCGTGTTCTTGATATGTCACAATCCTGATGTATCACGGGCTTTGTTAATATAGTCAGATCATATGGTGTTTCCCCCTCTTTATCTTGTTGTGATGAATTGAGTTTTCCCTTTGAGATTCCATTGTATCGCATTGAATACTTTTATGTATTTGAGAGCACTTGATATATGTCTTGCATATGAATACCTGTGGTGACAATGGGGTATCATATTGACTCACTTGATATGTGTTTTGGCACTTAACTCACGGATTCCCAAGGTGACATTGGGGTAATCTATGCATAGCGGTTGATGCACGTTCTCGTCTTTTGTTTCTCCGGTAGAAATCTTGGGGCACTCTTTGAGTTTATTTGTGTTGGATTGAGTATTATGAATCTGAAATTATTTGGTGTTATCTTAGTACGAACTCTTGATAAATCTATTGGAAAGGATAACTTGTGTTATTTTAGTATGAACTCTTGATAGATCGATCGGGAAGGATAACTTGGTGTTATTTTAGTACAAACTCTTGGATAGATCGATCGGAAAGAATAGCTTCGAGGTGGTTTTGTACCCTACCAACAATGTCTTCTTATGTTCTCCGCTAGATAGGAACTTTGGAGTGATTCTTCATTGCACCTTGAGGGATGGTTATATGATCCAACTAGATTAGCATTGTTGAGAGATTGCACTAGTGAAAGTATGGACCCTAGGCCTCATTTTCAAGCATTACAATACCGTTTGTGATCCGTTTTATCAATTGTTACCTTGTTCTTTTTAATTGTTCCTACTACAAAAATCAATATCTACTATCACTACTGCACTTTTATTACCATCTCTTTGCCGAACTAGTGCACCTATACAAATTCCCATTGTATTTGGTATGTTGGGGACACAAGAGACTTTTTATTATTTGGTTGTAGGGTTGTTTGAGAGAGACCATCTTCATCCTACACCTCCCACGGATTGATAAACCTTAGGTCATCCACTTGAGGTAAAACTGCTACTGTCCTACAAAACTCTGCGCTTGGAGGCCCAACACAAGTCTACAAGAACAAGTTGTGTAGTAGACATCAAGCTCTTTTCTGGCGCCATTGTCAGGGAAGTGAGTGCTTGAAGGTATATCTTTAGATCTTGCAATTGAATCTTTTAGTTTCTTGTTTTATCACTAGTTTGTTTTATAAAAGAAAACTACAAAAAAATGGAATTGAGGTTGCATCATATTATTCATCTTTATAATGTCTTTCGTGAAAATGATAGAAAGGTAAATTCTTCTGAACTGATAGAAGAAGAATTCAATGGAATGTTTGGTATAAATGATGAGCATGATTGCCATGTTGTCAGTATGAATTCTTTGAATATCCATGATGTTAATGATATGCAAAGCCATAAGCTTGGGGATGCTATGTTTGATGAAGATGATATTTTTAGTCTCCCAAGATTTGACGTGAAAATTTGTTATAATGATTGCATGCCTCCTATTTATGATGATTATAATGATGAAAGTGGATTTGGAGGGGTCATGAGTTTATTTAGTGATGAATCCACCATTTTGGATAAGGCTTCAATTGACTATGATAACAAAGTTGCTATCTATGATGATTATTCTGATGACATGTATGATATAAAGAATAATGATAACCATGAAAATTGCCATAATGATTTTAATTTTCAATCACATGATAGTTATTTTGTTGAGTTTGCTCCCACTACTATTGATGAGAAGAAATTTGCTTATGTGGAGAGTAATATGTATTCTATGCTTTGGTGTCATGAAAAGAATGCTTTATGTGATGGTTATATTGTTGTATTTCTTCATGATGCTACTGAAAATTGTTATGAGGGAGGAACTTATGCCTGTAGGAATTGCAATAATATCAAGTTTCCTCTCTATGTGTTGAAAATCTTGAAGTTGTGCTTGTTTTGCCTTCCTATGCTAGTTGATTCTTGTTCCCATAAATTGTTTGATCACAAAATCCCTATGCATAGGAAGTGGGTTAGCCTTAAATGTGCTTTCCATGTGCTTCATGATGCTCACTTTATGTTTCAATTCTTATCTTTTATGTGAGCATCATTGAAATCATCATGCCTAGCTTAAAAGGTATTAAAGAAAAGCGCTTTTTGAGAGACAACCCAACATTTACCCCTACTATTTTTATGTGTTCACATGCTTAGGCTACTGTAGTAATCATGTTTTATAGCTTTAGTTTCAATGAAGTGCCAAGTAAGACCTTTGGGATGGTCTATGGTGATAGTTGATTTGATCTTACTGAAAAACAGAAATTTTTTCTCCCAGTAAAATAATTTTCATATTTTACAAAGGTGTGATAAAATCATGGTTCTTATTGCAAAAGACTGATATAAAAATTTCCCAGGTTGTCCTAATTTTTCAGAATTTTTGGAGTAGCAGAAGTATGGTTGTTGTCCAGATCATTACAGACAGTTCTGTTGTTGATAGATTCTGTTTTTAATGCATAGTTTGCTTGTTTCCTAGTTTCTATGGCTTATATTTCTCAATATAATTGTGAAAATGATATGCTATAATAGGAATTGTGTTAGAATAATTATAAATATTGTCTTTGACAGTACCTGCTACCTCTTGAGCTTGCATTGGTTTTCCCTTGAAGAGGAAAGGGTGGTGCACCAAAGTAGAGTAAGTATTTCCCTCGGTTTTGAGAACCAAGGTATCAATCCAGTAGGAGACAATGTGCAAGCCACTGAATACCTACATAAACAAACACCAACTTGCACCCAACGCAATAAAGGGGTTGTCAATCCCTTCACAGTTATTTGCAACATGAGATCTCATAGAGATGGATAAACGGCAAAGTAATTGTTTTGGTATTTTAGGTTTATGGACCGGAAAATAAAATCTTGCAAAGAAATCAAATATGAAACTAAAAGTGTAGTTTGGAAACTTATATGATGGAAAATAGACCCCGGGGGTATAGGTTTCACTAGAGGCTTCTCTTGAGATAGAAATTATTATAGTGGGTGAACAAATTACTGCCGACCAATTGATAGAAAAGCGCAAAGTTATGACGATATCTATGGCAATGATCATGAACATAGGCATCACATCCATGTCAAGTAGACCGAAACAATTCTGCATCAACTACTATTACTCCACACATGGACTGCTATCCAGCATGCATCTAGAGTATTAAGTTCATAAGAACAGAGTAACACTTTAAGCAAGATGACATGATGTAGAGGAATTAACTGAAGCAATATGATGAAAACCCCATCTTTTTATCCTCGATGGCAACAATACAATATGTGTCGTTTCCCCTTCTGTCACTAGGATCGAGCACCGCAAGATTGAACCCAAAGCTAAGCACTTCTCCCATTGCAAGAAAAACCAATCTAGTTGGCCAAACCAAATTGATAGTTTGAAGAGACTTGCAAAGATATCAAATCATTCATATAAGAATTCAGAGAAGATTCAAATAATATTCATAGATAAGCTGATCTTAAATCCACAATTCATCGGATCTCGGCAAACACATCACAAAAGAGTATTACATCGAATAGATCTCCAAGAACATCGAGGAGAACATGGTATTGAGAATCAAATAGAGAGAAAATGCCATCTAGCTACTAGCTATGGACCCGTAGGTCGGTGGTAAACTACTCATGCTTCATCGGAGAGGGAATGGTGTTGATGTAGAAGCCCTCCATGATCGAATCCCCCTCCGGCAGGATGCCGGAAAAGGCCCCTAGATGGGATCTCATGGGTACAGAAGGTTGTGGCGGCGGAAAAGTGGTTTCGTGGCTCTCCCGGAAGTTTTTAGGGTATAAGAGTATATATAGGAGGAAGATCTAGGTCAGTAGGTCACCGAGGGGCCCACAAGGTTGGGAGCGCGCCCTTCACCCTTGTGGCTACCTCATGGCTCTTTTGACTTGCACTCCAAGTCTCCTGGGTGTCTTTTGGTCCAAGAAAAATCATCACGAAAGTTTTCTTCTATTTCACATTGGGGTAATCTATGCATAGGGGATGATGCACGTTCTCGTCTTTTGTTTCTCCGGTAGAAATCTTGGGGCACTCTTTGAGTTTATTTGTGTTGGATTGAGTATTATGAATCTGAAATTATTTGGTGTTATCTTAGTACGAACTCTTGATAGATCTACTGGAAAGGATAACTTGTGTTATTTTAGTATGAACTCTTGATAGATCGATCGGGACGGATAACTTGGTGTTATTTTAGTACGAACTCTTGGATAGATCGATCGGAAAGAATAGCTTCGAGGTGGTTTTGTACCCTACCAACAATTTCTTCTTATGTTCTCCGCTAGATAGGAAATTTGGAGTGATTCTTCATTGCACTTTGAGGGATGGTTATATGATCCAACTAGATTAGCATTGTTGAGAGATTGCACTAGTGAAAGTACGGACCCTAGGTCTCATTTTCAAGCATTGCGTACCATTTTTGCTCCATTTTATCAATTGCTACCTTTCTTTTTTGTTGTTCCTACTAGAAAAATCAATATCTACTATCATTAATAGACTTTTATTACCATCTCTTCGCCGAACTAGTGCACCTATACAAATTCCCATTATATTTGTTGTGTTGGGGACACAAGAGACTTTTTATTATTTGGTTGCATGGTTGTTTGACATAGACAATCTTCATCCTACACCTCCCACAGATTGATAAACCTTAGGTCATCCACTTGAGGGAAAATTGCTACTGTCCTACACAACTCTACAAGAACAAGTTGTGTAGTAGACATCAAACACCAACCCTAGTCGGATTACTAGAGGAAATCATTTGCATAGATGAAACAACTAATGACTTATCACTTGTACCATTCAAACAATCAATACACTACATGGATCAAACGAAACTTACTCAGATTTCATGGATTGGGAGAACATAACCATAGGATTTCTATTCCAAAAGGGGGGAGGCAGGAGTAACCAGAGAAACCCTAGGATCTATTTGACACATACATGGGTATAGATGACTAACTAGTTGTCCGTCGTCGTCGGAGTCGTCACCGGAGTCGTCGGGGTCATCGTCCGAGTCGTCACCGGAGTCGCTGTGGAACTCCACCTCCGGCTGTGGAAGCTTGACGCCATCGATGACGTCAGGGTGCAGCCATACCTCGCCGGTGGTGACGACAACCTTCGTCTCCATCTCCACGCTGTGCTCTGGTGCTTAAGCAGTCCCTGTGTCGCGACTCCCTCCGATGGGGCGCTTCGCTGACATCCTCATACACTGACGGCTTTGGGGACTGAGAGCGGCGTCGAGGATGCAAGCATAGAGAGGGGATTGTGTGTGTGTGGTGAGGATGGGGGTGCGGCCGCTCAGGCGCACCATTAATATGGAGTAGTGGGAGAGTGGCGGGCGACAGTCAAACCACTGGCTCGCCTCCCGGTGAGCCTGCGCACCGGACTGCTGGCATGCCTACCGTCGTTTCACATAGCTACTCGCATGCCTCCCAATGACACTGCGCAACAAGCATGCCTCCATCAATTCACACACCTGCACGCACGCATCCCGGTCTGCCTGCACAGCGGACTGCTCACATGCGTCCCGTCAACTCACGCCTGCTCGCACGGCACACGGGTCGTGTGGCGGCACGTATATTGTTTTTCTATTTGGATGATTAATGCTGCCGCTTTATTGCTTAACCAAAGCATGGCACGTATCCATTGTTGGTCTAACGCTCACGGTTCGAATAAACAATCCGTTTGGGATATTGGTTCTCAATTATCAATAACCTCCCGTCTGTAAGAAGATAAAGATGTAACGCCCCCGACACACCCGCCGGTGGTCGTTACTCCTGGCAGGATCTAGACTGGCCCCATAGATCAATACTAGTCTTTTCTCCGCACTTTGACCTCACTCGTGCGCACCCGGGAGCAAGTTCTCGGTCGGTCACCCATCCTGAAACTACTCCAAGCTGGGCATGCTTAACTTTTGAGTTCTTTCCGAATGGGCTCCCGGAAAAGAAGGAATTCCTTAATGATATGAGTAGTCTACCATCCCTAATAAGCCAGGCTATCACATACACCCCCACTCAGAGGAACCGACGTCCTCGTCGGGCCACAGGAATGTTCCCTCTTGGCACAAACGTCTGTGCTTCCAGTCTGGCACATCTGCCATCCCGTGTGCCATGACGGGTCACAAACGTCATGCACAACATAACCACGCACCTATCCGCAAACATCCGTGTAACCGCGAGGGTCGGCTCTGATACCAACTTGTAATGCCCCGGACACACCCGCCGGTGGTCGTTACTCTTGGCGGGATCTAGACTGGCCCCATAGATCAATACTAGTCTTTTCTGCGCACTTTGTCCTCACTCGTGCGCACCCGGGAGCAACTTCCCGGTCGGTCACCCATCCTAAAACTACTCCAAGATGAGCACGCTTAACTTTGGAGTTCTTTCCGAATGGGCTCCCGGAAAAGAAGGAATTCCTTATTGATATGAGTAGTCTACCATCCCTGATAAGCCAGGCTATCACATAAAAACACGAATGGTAGTGAGGTGGAGCTGCAGCAAGCACTAGCATATATGGTGGCTAACTTACGCAAATAAGAGCGAGAAGAGAAGCAACGCAACAGTCGTGAAGTAGAAGTGATCAAGAAGTGATCCTGAAACTACTTACATTCAAGCATAACACAAGAACCGTGTTCACTTCCCGGACTCCACCGAAAAGAGACCATCACGGCTACACACGCGGTTGATGCATTTTAATTAAGTGTCAAGTTCTCTGCAACCGGACATTAACAAATTCCCATCTGCCCATAACCGCGGGCGCGGCTTTCGAAAGTTCAAACCCTGCAGGGGTGTCCCAACTTAGCCCATCACAAGCTCTCACGGTCAACGAAGGATATTCCTTCTCCTAGGAAGACCCGATCAGACTCGGAATCTCGGTTACAAGACATTTCGACAACGGTAAAACAAGAACAGCAAGACCGCCCGATGCGCCGACATCCCGATAGGAGCTGCACCTATCTCGTTCTCAGGGTAACACCGGATAAGATAAGCGTACAGGTACCAACATAACCCAAGTTGCCAAGGGATAGTCCTGCACGGTGCTCTAGTTCGGACCAACTCTTAGACAAGTACAGGCCCGGGGGGGTTAAAATAAGATGACCCTCGGGAGCACGACTCCCCAGGTAAAAGTAGGTGGTGGTGAGGCAAATGGTAAAACCAAGGTTGGGCCTTGCTGGAGGAGTTTTATTCAAAGTGAACTGTCAAGGGGTTCCCATAACACCCAACCGCGTAAGGAACACAAAATCAAGGAACATAACACCGGTATGACGGAAACTAGGGCGACAAGAGTGGAACAAAACACCAGGCATAAGGCCAAGCCTTCCACCCTTTACCAAGTATATAGATGCATTAAAGTAAATAAGATATAATAATGACATCCCAACAAAAATCCATGTTCCAACAAGGAACAAACTCCAACTTCACCTGTAACTAGCAACGCTATAAGAGGGGCTAAGCAAAAGCGGTAACATAGCCAAACAATGGTTTGCTCGGAAAGGAGGGTTAGTGGCTGGACATTGCAATATAGGAGGCATGATATAGCAAGTGGTAGGTATCGCGGCATAGCAATAGAGCGAGCAACTAGCAAGCAAAGATAGTAGTGATTTCAAGGGTATGGTCATCTTGCATGAGATCCCGCAAGGAAGAAGAACGAGTCCATGAAGAAGGCAAACGGACGTAGTCGAACGAATCCTCACAAACACGACGTTATCGGAACTAACCCGAAGAAGCAACACCGGAAATAAGCAAGCAACATAGTAAACAACCACCACATAAACATGGCACGAAGCACAACGAAGTATGATGCATGACCGGTTTAATTATGCATGGCATGGCAAAATGCACAAACAATCCTTCAAATTAAGTGGAGCTTAATATGCAACGAGTTGCATATTGAAGGAAACACCACATTCAAGTTATTTAGTTTGATCTCATTTATGTACCCAACAATATTAAATGTTGATTAACTAGGAAAGAGGTGAAGCACGACAAAACTACCCACCTAGGCAAGTTTAAATGAGGCCGGAAACAATGAACAACAATTCCGATAAATCCTCTTGTGCATATTTTAGAGTTGGTACTGTTCTGTCCTAAACCAAATTTTAGAGTTTTAAACATGCAAGATGAGTGCACCAAGTTAAACTAGGCATTTTCTACCCCATTTACATATAAAGTTTATTAAAAACCGAGCTATGGTTATTTAGTTATTAAATAAATCATTTTAGCATGGCAATATGGAAAATAAACACAAACAACATTTTAAACATTTCAAACATGCATGAAAGTTGGATATTATGAATCTAGACAAAATTCTAAGCATTTTTCATATATAAAGTTTTTACGTATGATGCACGGTTTGCGAGTTTAAATATGCATGGAGTTTAGGGACCTTTCTGTAAAACTGCAGCCTCTGGATAAAAAGGAAAATTGCTGAAAGGAAAAAAAACAGAAGCAGGCCAAATCTAACTGGCCCAACAGGAGGGAAAACAAAAGGAGGGGTGCTGGGGCGCTCACCATGGGCCAAGGCCCATTCGGTGGTGAGGTGGACCGGTTGGGTTGCTAGGCGCGCAGCTGGCCTGCTAGCCTTGCGCTTGGTCAACACGCGAGCGAGATGAGCGGGCGAGCTGCTGCTGTTCTCGTTCCTGAAGAAAACAGAAATAGTAGCAGAACTA
The DNA here is from genome assembly GCF_056163025.1 of Triticum urartu. Lineage (NCBI taxonomy): Eukaryota > Viridiplantae > Streptophyta > Magnoliopsida > Poales > Poaceae > Triticum > Triticum urartu. The sequence continues at coordinate 161,133,150 of NC_141873.1, read as the reverse complement.
CGGCAATGGAGAAGACAACGACAAGGGTCCCGGCGACCCGAACCGGCCGGAACGGGCGGGTCGAGTCGTCCAGCGTCGGTTCCGGGCAACGGTGGCGGACGGAGCTCGGGTGCGGGACTCCAAATCCATGGCGCTGTCCAAGGTGCAGAGAGAGAGAGAGGTTAGAGACAGCGGAAGCTTCAGCGGAACAGAGACAGGGGAAGGGAGCATGTGCAGCGAGGACGACCTGGCCGTGACCTTCATCGACGGTGGGCGTGGGTGCTCAAGGTGGTCATGGGGTGGGGCGTTGGGGCCGGACCCTGTACAGAGGAGGCGGAGGAAGGCGGGGCGTCGTGCTCCTGCTGGTGGCGAGAGGGTCCTCGGTGCAAGCAGGAGGGAGCTATAGGGGCGCCTGGTCGCCGGTGACAGAGCTGGTCACGAGGACGGGTGCGGGGTTTAGACGCGTGAGGCTGTGGTCGAGGAGCTCGGGAGGCTCAGCGGCTTCGTGTCCTTGGCGGCTTCCTGTAGAGAGAGGCGAGAGGGAGTTGATGGTGAGGAGTGAGGATGGGAGAGAAGAGAAAGGAGGGAGCACAGGGAGCAGGGAGAGGGCGACGGCCTGGCAGTGGTGCTCGTCTCCGGCGAGATGGCGGTGATGCACGGGGCGACGTCGGGGCCGAGCAGAGGAAGCGTACGGGAGGGGCTCCAGAATAAACTCCTCTTCCCTGGATCAAGAGGAGACAGGGGCTTCGGGAGAGCGAGGAAGATCTCCTCTCCTTGGATCATGCACACGCAGCAGAGTGCTCCGGCGCGGCGGGGCGAAGGGATCGAGGTGGAACTGGTTGGTGGTAGGTGGGATGGATCGGCAGGATCCCGATGAAGAAGGAGACTAGGAGGATGCGCTCTTTGGCTGGTTTTGGATCCCGATGGGGAGAGTGGTGGCGGCCTGGGGATGGATGGGACACCTCCTAAAATTTAGGGTTTGGTCTGGTTATATATAGCATGTAGGTAAAAGAAGTGGGATTTGGATCATCGGATTGGGATCGAACGGTCGAGAATAAAAGGTTAGGGAGACCAAAAAGAAAAATGGAGTTGTTTTTATAGATGTTAGGGGATGATCCGGTCCCAACGGTGACGACTGCCCGGGTCGGGTCCAAGACAGCTTTCGGACGCGCGCGCGAGGAGGGCCGCGGGCTGACGAGAGAGGTTAGATTGGGCCTAGGTGGACTGGTTGTGACTGAGTAGAAGGCTGAGGGCTGCAGGAGAGAAGAGAGAGAGAGAGACCCGGCAGCAGTTTCCGGAGACCGAAAACGTCCAACGATTTGACCAACTATATTGTCGCTATAGTTATCCGTTGGGGCGTCAAACGGACTCCGAATGTGATGAAACTTGGCAGGCAGCCTATCTACACTATAACAACACCACATGTCAACTTTCAACCCGTTCCGAGAACATTTTCTAGCCACTTATAAAAATAATATTTCGGAGGTGCCGCGGGCGTGTGCAAGTGTGGACGGGCTCAGAACGGACAACGGAAAGAACAGGGAGGCCAGGATGGATGCAAGTTTTGAAAACATGATGATGCAATGCACATGATGACATGACAAGATGCGACATGCAAGCAAAATACAAGGTAACAACAGCGAATAACTGGAAGACACCTGGCACATCGGTGTCGGGGCATTACAACACTCCACCACTACAAGAGGATCTCGTCCCGAGATCTAGGATGGCACCGGAGGGAAACGGAAGAGGAAGAGAAGAGGTAAAACAAAGTTGCTTCTTTGACAAATGAGTGAAACCAAAGAACCTTGAGAGGTTGAACAAATTGAAAGAAAGAACACAACGAAGATGAACGAAGTTGAAAACACTCCGTTAGAAAAGAGGAACCAGGAGCATTACTAGAACCTTGTAGGTTGAAAGACATAATAAAAAGGTTGCGATGGACAAGAAGCAACATGCAAGCACTCCAGTAAAAATGAGATGTACAAGGAATGATAAATATTAATTACAACAACACTCCGGTTGGAAATGGGAGGCATAGAATATGAACTTGGCAAAAAGAAAGAACTTGAATGAGACCCCTGTTAGAACAGGAATGATAGACACAACACTCTGGTTAAAACAAGATAGAGAAGGAATACAACTGATATAATTGGGACAACACTCCGACTGTAAATGGAAGGAATTGAGGATGAGCTTGACAAGATGAGAAGATACTTGATGAAAACAACAACACACTACCTTCGGAACAAATGTAAGAAAGGAATTAAAAGAACAGAGGAAAAAACAACATCTTCTACCTCAAATGAGCTTGCAAAGGCATCCTTAGGCGAAGGATCGAACGAAGTTGTTGGAAAACCAACAACGAAAAGAGTAAGCTTGTTGTGGGCATATGGAAAACACGTCAAAATCTTGAGGTGAAATTCTGCCACTAACAAAAATAATAGATTGGATTGATATCAACAAGGAGATGAAAACTCCTTCATCAAGATGAGAAGCGGAAATTGGATCATAGATAAGCACCGTAATGGCAACAAACCTTGGGGAAGGCTTTAGGTGAAATATAACCCAAGATAATTCCAATGAAGAGATTGATGGTTTGAAAAGATGTCTCGAGCGAAGAGAAAATGATGGATTTAGATATGTCACTCTTGAAACTTGTGAATCATGAAACACGAAGGGAAATTATCAACAATGACATAACACCACCTCAAATGATAAGGTAGAAAGAATTGCACTTCGGAATGCAAGAAGAGGAATACTTGCTCCCATCAAAACAAAACATATGTTGAACACCATGTTTATTTTAGAGTATATCTTGGCGGATCTTAGCTCCAAGAGAAATCTTGAAGAACAATTGAAGAATCAAAAGAATCCTTGACGAACCACCATGTAGCCTCCATGAAGAACTCCGGTAATAAAAGAATGATCAAAAGGAAGTGAAGGATGCAAAGAATAAGATTTAAGCCTTGCAATGATTAGTTGGAGCTTTGAAATGATATAATTGAGAGATGTTGGGACTCCGGGAAAGTATGAAGCACTTGAACCGAGAATTTACTCATCGTGAACACAATCCAGAAGAATGAATCCATCACTTGGATGAAGCAAGAATAAGAATTACGTTATGCGTATCCTTCACCAATTTAGATTGATGACAAGCAACGGATTTGTCATACTACATATTCTCGTGGAAAGGATTAAGATAGATAGAGTGCAAACTTAGGAAGGTCTTCAACGAACCACCGGTAGGATTTGGAAAGAATGAATGAATTGATACAAAAACAACGAAAGAGAATTATTGAACGAACCACCGTCAGAATTGAGAATGAAAATAGCAAAAGCACAATTCACCGGGAAGAATTGGAAAACGGATGAAGATACTTGCTGGGATTTAGATACAAGAGTGCGAAGAGATCATGAACTGATTAGAGGATATTTGTACGATGCACTGGTAAGATTTGGAGAACGGGAGCTGAAAGCTGGGAATGCGTAATATTTGAAAAGATGGCCTCCGGGGGAAAGAAATGGAAACAACTCATGAAATGCTCCGAATGGGTGAAAAGAATTCTCACAATCGAAAACAATTATGAGAGGATGGCAACAAGTTAGAACCACACATCTCTGAGAGAACGTACCAAGATTTGAGAGAAACTCTTCTTCGGTCTTCAAATGTTGAGAATGGCGATGAGCAGCACCACCATGAATTATTGTGGCACTCCGGAATGATGAATAGAAAGGTTGAGCCAACGGTGAAAAGAATTTGACAAATCTTGGAGAAAAACATATGACTGATAATAATTTATTCTTACATCAAACTTGGAGAAGAATTTGAGAGTAACTCCGGGAAAATAAAAGAGTCAGGTAAGATCCTGAGAAAAAACCTATGGGTTAGGGCCCACTCAAACGAAACACCTTCGAACGATCGCTTGAAAAGAGAGATTGCACTGGTTGAATTAAATGGCTTGAATGAGATAACATCCTCAAAAGAATTTGAGCGAATTGAGAAAGGAAACTTGAATCTTCTGAGATATCTTCAGCACTCCGAAACAATTGAATAGCGAGAAGTGGAATGATAATGAGGTGCACCGGCATGGAAAAGCATTTGACACGAGGAAAAAAGGAATATAATCAACACTGAAATCTTGAATTGAATCCACCGGAGAAGAAAAAGAACGAAGAATGACTAACTTGAAGCTTCGTTAGTATCTTCCTGAGAATCACCGGATAAGAATATTGACGGAGAAGAATGGAGAGACTTCACATAAATAAGATGTATACTCGATTAAGAAATCTTAGTCCTCGAAGAAAAAGGGGTGGGTGGGCGGGAAAACAAAAGCACCTTGGGGACAGATGAAATGAACAACGTTGGGAAAACCGAGAGGTGATCTTGCGGATGTTGAAATGATTGGATCCACTTGAAGAGAAACACGCTGGTTGAACAAGGATTGACAAGACAACCTCGATGATCAAGAGGGATTGGTATTCACATAGAAATATGAAAACACCGCTTAGGAAAGGTATGGAATCAACACTTGTCTTCGAAGCAACTCGAATAGCACAATCAAAACAAAAAACAAAGGATTGGTTGCAAAATAAGCCAGAAACAAACATATGATAGATCCCATATCGTATCATGCGTCTGTTGGAAGGATATCCTACGAGCTACTTGAATTCCCACTTATAAAATCCCGAAACTTTCTGGTTATGCAATCATGTGTTGGGGATACAGGGGAAGCATAATATCTCACCCAAAACTAGCAAATCCTACATCCAGCTGTATCCATCCTTCAACACATAACCAAGAAACCTTCGGAAATCGTTTACCTCAACCTTCAAAAAGCATCTGTTATACGAGTTATGGCGATACTCCCGAACTCCCTCCCAGTACTGGGTGGCGTCGAGGTTATCTCACCAACAATGCATAAAAGAGATTTTCGATGTCAGCGAACTCAGGTATTCCAGAACTTCAACGATAAAATTGTGGCGACAACACCTCGGAGCTCAACTCCTCGGGACACTGCCACAACCCCTAAATGTCAGGAGGCACCAAGAACAATGTTCTCGTCACAAAACCATCAGAAAGATTCCAAGATACCCGCGTGATCCTAAATTTTTTTAGTGAAATTTGAGGAGAGAAGAGTCAAAACTTCTACGTCAGGAGGCCTCACAAGAGCGACGAAGGGACTGAGGAGTAAAAAGAATCCTACTCTATGATATATATATAATCCTAAGACTCAAAACATTTTGTTCTAGACTCAACAACGTCAGCAATTCGGTCAAGCAGGGGCTCCTAAGTCGGGGATGGCTCTGATTACCAACTTGTAACACCCACAATGCGGCTATATCTCCCACGTGTCTGGGCATGACTTAGAGGCATAGCCGCATGGTAGGTTTGTCGCAAGAGGGGTAATCTTCACACATCCCATGTACTGAATAAGAAAGGGATAAAGAGTTGGCTTACAATCGCCACTTCACACAAATACAAGTTAAACATACATCATCCAGAATACAATCAAGGTCCGACTACGGAACCAAAGTAAAAGAAGACAATCCCAAATGCTAGATCCCCGATCGACCCAACTGGGCTCCACGACTGATCAACAGGAAACGAAAACAACACAATGAACACGACCTTCATCGAGCTCCCACTTGAGCTCAGTTGCGTCATCTGCACTGGTATCATTGGCACCTGCAACTGTTTGGAAGTATCTGTGAGCCACAAGGACTCAGCAATCTCACACCCGCGAGATCAAGACTATTTAAGCTTATGGGTAGGAAAGGGTAGTGAGGTGGAGCTGCAGCAAGCACTAGCATATATGGTGGCTAACATACACAAATAAGAGCGAGAAGAGAAGCAACGCAACGGTCGTGAACTAGAAGTGATCAAGAAGTGATCCTGAAACAACTTACATTCAAGCATAACACAAGAACCGTGTTCACTTCCCGGACTCCGCCGAAAAGAGACCATCACGGCTACACATGCGGTTGATGCATTTTAATCAAGTTAAGTGTCAAGTTCTCTACAACCGGACATTAACAAATTCCCATCTGCCCATAACCGCGGGCATAGCTTTTGAAAGTTCAAACCCTGCAGGGGTGTCCCAACTTAGCCCATCACAAGCTCTCACGGTCAACGAAGGATATTCCTTCTCCCAGGAAGACCCGATCAGACTCGGAATCTCGGTTACAAGACATTTCGACAATGGTAAAACAAGACCAGCAAGACCGCCCGATGCACCGACATCCCGATACGAGCTGCACATATCTCGTTCTCAGGGCAACACCGGATAAGCTAAGCGTACAGGTACCAACATAACCCAAGTTTCCAAGGGATGGTCCCACACGGTGCTCTGGTTCGGACCAACACTTAGACAAGCACTGGCCCCAGGGGGGGGGTTAAAATAAGATGACCCTTGGGAGCGCGACTCCTAAGGTAAAAGTAGGTGGTGGTGAGGCAAATGGTAAAACCAAGGTTGGGCCTTGCTGGAGGAGTTTTATTCAAAGCGAACTGTCAAGTGGTTCCCATAACACCCAACCGCGTAAGGAACACAAAATAAAGGAACATAACACCGGTATGACGGAAACTAGGGCGGCAAGAGTGGAACAAAACACCAGGCATAAGGCCGGGCCTTCCACCCTTTACCAAGTATATAGATGCATTAAAGTAAATAAGATATAATAATGATATCCCAACAAAAATCCATGTTCCAACAAGTAACAAACTTCAACTTCACCTGCAACTAGCAACACTATAAGAGGGGCTGAGCAAAAGCTGTAACATAGCCAAACAACGGATTGCTAGGAAAGGAGGGTTAGAGGCTTGACATGGAAATATAGGAGGCATGATATAGCAAGTGGTAGGTATCGCGGCATAGCAATAGAGCAAGTAACTAGCAAGCAAAGATAGAAGTGATTTCGAGGGTATGGTCATCTTGCCTGAGATCCCGCAAGGAAGAAGAACGAGTCCATGAAGAAGACAAACAGACGTAGTCGAACGAATCCCCACAATCACGACGTTATCGGAACTAACACAAAGAAGCAACACCGGAAAGAAGCAAGTAACATAGTAAACAACGACCACATAAATATGGCATGAAGCACAACCAAGTATGATGCATGTCCAGTTTAATTATGCATGGCATGGCAAAATGCACAATCAATCCAACAAATTAAGTGGAGCTCAATATGCAACGAGTTGTATATTGAAGGAAACACCACATTCAAGTTATTTAGTTCGATCTCGTTTGTGTTTGTACTATTCTGTCATAAACCATATTTTTGAGTTGTTAAACATGCAAGATGAGTGCACCAAGTTAAACTAGGCATTTTTCTACCCCATTTACATATAAAGTTTATTAAAAACCAAGCTACGGTTATTTAGTTATTAAATAAATCATTTTAGCATGGCAATATGGAAAATAAACACAAACAACATTTTAAACATTTCAAACATGCATGAAAGTTGGATATTATGAATCTAGACACAATTCTAAGCATTTTTCATATATAAAGTTTTTACGTATGATGCACGGTTTGCGAGTTTTAATATTCATGGAGTTTAGGGACCTTTTTGTAAAACTGCAGCCTCTGGATAAAAAGGAAAATTGCTGAAAGGAAAAAAACAGAAGCAGGCCAAATCTAACTGGCCCAATAGGAGGGAAAACAAAGGAGGGGTGCTGGGGCGCTCACCATGGGCCAAGGCCCATTCGGTGGTGAGGTGGACCGGTTGGGCTGCTAGGCACGCAGCTGGCCTGCTAGCCCTGCGCTCGGTCAACGCGTGAGCGAGACGAGCGGGTGAGCTGCTGCTGTTCTCGTTCCTGAAGAAAACAAAAACAGCAGCAGAACTACGGCAATGGAGAAGACAACGACAAGTGTCCCGGTGACGGGGTCGACGGGAACCGGCCGGAACGGGCGGGTCTAGTCGTCCGACGTCGGTTCCGGGCAACAGTGGCGGACGGAGCTCGGGTGCGGGACTCCAAATCCATGGCACTGTCCAATGTGCAGAGAGAGAGAGGTTAGAGACAGCGGAAGCTTCAGCGTAACAGAGACAAGGGAAGGGAGCAGGTGCAGCGAGGACGACCTAGTCGTAACCTTCATCGACTGCGGGCGTGGGTGCTCGAGGTGGTCGTGGGGTGGGGCGTTGGGGCCGAACCCTATACATAGGAGGCCACAGGCGAGGTGGAGGAAGACGGGGCATGGAGCTCCTGCTGGTGGCGAGAGGGTCCTCGGGTGTAGGCAGGAGGGAGCTGCAGGGGCGCCTGGTTCACGGTGATGCAGCTTGTCACAAGGACGGGCGCGGGGTTCGGACACGCGAGGTTGTGGTCGAGGAGCTTGGGAGGCTCGGCGGCTTCGTGTCCATGGCGGCTTCCTGTAGAGAGAGGCGAGAGGTAGTTGATGGTGAGGAGTGAGGACGGGAGAGACGAGAAAGGAGGGAGCACGGGGAGCAGGGAGAGGGCGATGGCCTGGCGGTGGTGCTCGTCTCTGGCGAGCTGGCGGTGATGCACGGGACGATGTCGGGGCCGAGCAGAGGAAGCATACGGGAGGGGCTCTAGAAGAAACTCCTCTTCCCTGGATCGAGAGGAGACAGGGGCTTCGGGAGAGCAAGGAGGATCTCCTCTCCTTGGATCGTACGCGCGAGGTAGAGCGCTCCGGCGCGGCATGGCGAAGGGATCGAGGGGGAACTGGTTGGTGGTAGGTGGGATGGATCGGGCAGGATCCCGATGAAGAAGGAGACCAGGAGGATGTGCTGGTTGGCTGGTTTTGGATCCCGATGGGGAGAGTGGCGGTGGCGTGGGGATGGATGGGACACCTCCTAAAAATTAGGGTTTGGTCTGGTTATATATAGCATGTAGGTAAAAGAAGGGAGATTTGGATCATCGGATTAGGATCGGACGGTCGAGAATAAAAGGTTAGGGAGACCAAAAAGAAAAACGGAGTTGTTTTATAGATGTTAGGGGATGATCCATACCCAACGGTGACGACTGCCCGGGTTGGGTCCGGGACATCTTTCGGATGCGCGTGCGAGGAGGGCCGTGGGCTGACGAGAGAGGTTAGATTGGGCCTAGATATACTGGTTGTGACTGAGTAGAAGGCCGAGGGCTGCGGGAGAGAAGAGAGAGAGAGACCCGGCAGAAGTTTCCGGAGACCGAAAACGTCCGACGATTTGACCGACTATATTGTCGCTATAGTTATCCGTTGGGGAGTCAAACGGACTCCGAATGCGATGAAACTTGGCATGCGTCCTATCTACACTATAACAACACCGCATGTCAACTTTCAACCCATTCCGAGAACATTTTCTGGCCACTTATAAAAATAATATTTCGGAGGTGGCGCGGGCGCATGCAAGTGCGAACGGGCTCAAAATGGACAACGGAAAGAACGGGGAGGCCGGGACGGATGCAAGTTTTGAAAACATGATGATGCAATGCACATGATGACATGACAAGATGCGACACGCAAGCAAAAGACAAGGTAACAACAACGAATAACTGGAAGACACCTGGCACATCGGTCTCGGGGCGTTACAAAAGATTAGATCAAAACTGGTCTCTAATTTGACAAAAAGTACAATGCCACTTTGTATTGGTGTCCATATGACAACAGATAAATTTCATTAACTTCAAATAAGTTTTGGATGTACTAGAATTTAAAAATCAAGATTCTCAATGTTTGAAATTTCTTGCATGGGGAGTAAACATGCACCCAGTGAGACCCACGTGTTTTTGCAATCCATTTAGGTGCACTATTACGTGTGCATGTTGCTCAAATTTGATTTTTGCACATTATACCCCTAGAAAATCAATCAATGTACTAAAACGTCTTAATGATCTCTGTTTTTTTCAAAATTAAAACGTCCCTCCTTTGGTAACATATGTTCACCGCGGGATAATTTAACTTGCATCGTAGTTGCGGTGGATTCGCGGTGTGTGTGTGTGTGTGTGGGTGGGTTCGTCTGGGGGGTGGCGGGTTGCTCGCAGTACACTACGAGTCATGAGCCACCGTGTGGGTTGGCCGTTTTGTGAGGCAGGTGCCACATCAGAGTCGTGAATTCATTATTTAAAACATTACACAACCCTTTCATGCATACATGTTTTGGCCACACATGCAGTCGATGGTTGTCCTACATGACACTCGATACTCGTGCGTGACGCTTTCTATGGGCCCGCGAGGTCGTCGTCCATCACTTTGACAAATAGCCGACGGTGAGGTTAATTTGACCAGCAAGGTAGAATCTTTTTTGTTTGTGTTATAGTGGGAGTATATATATAGTATGCGTCGAAGAGGTGGGAGGGGACTAGCATATATACTATACGTATGCATCCGTGAACAAGTACACCTCACTCAGTGTCGGGACTTTTCGGTTTACGAGGCACGTGCCACATCAAAGTTGTGAAATTAGCTATTCAAACATCACACAACACCTCTTTGGGCCACATGCATCTAGTCGGTGGTTATCCAAGGATACTCATGTGTGATGCTTCCATCTGTGGGCCCGCCAGGCCATCGTCGATGCATGCATCACTTTGACCTACATCGGGAGAGGTTAATTAATTTCACCATTGGATTCTTTTTGGGCTCTATTATGGTAGGAGCATATAGTATGCGTCGAAGAGGGGGAAGGGGACCATCATATGTAGTACGCTTCATGAACCTCGCTCTGTGTGGGGACTTTATGGTTTTTGAGGCATGTGCCACATAAAAGTTGTGCTTTATGGGTATTCAACATATGTTTCGCCCACATGCAAAGCGATGGTGGTTGTCCTCTTGCACCCACTTAAGCGGTTATCAGCGATATCGATGCTTTCCATTTGTGGGCCCGCATGATCCATCACTACTTTGCCTGACAACGAGAGAGGTTAATTTGACTTAGGAGGGGGTTATTTGTTTGTTTGTAATACAATATATATATATATATATAGGACATGCTCTGGGATGACATGATACAGTTTGAGCACACACATGCATGTGTACGCATGAATCCCTCCCATCGAGTTGAAATGGCTAGTGCAACAACACGCCATGAACCGATCTCGCTCTGTGTGGGGACTGTATGATTTGCGACGCACGCGCCACATCAATGTCGTGAAATGATATTCAAACATGCATGCACACATCACCTCCATACATATGCATGTAGTGGTTGTCTTCAAACGGTACACTCCCTCGCTTGGTTATCGGCGACAAGCCTATATATTCGTGGGATCACGTGGACATCCATGATCACCTTGACCAACAACAAGATAGCTTACCATGGTAGATTCTTCCATCGGTTCGTGTTATCGTAGTATAGGACATGGTGAGATTCAGACCTAATTAAGTTTGAGTGCATACTATGCACGCATGCATGCATGAATTCCCGTCATTGGCTTGAAGTGTGGTGTGACATACATATGCATCGTCAAACTAACCCTTACTCAGTGTGGGGATTTCTGGTTTGAAAGCACGGTGCCACATCAAAGTTGTTCCATTGTGTATTCAAAACACACCTCTCCATACATATGTTTGGGCCACACGTAGGTAGTGGTTGTCTTTGGGGACTAGCTACTTGCGTGATTATTGGCGAGCTAGCCCATCTCCGGGGTCGCATGGACGACCATCACTTTGACCAACAACAAGAGAGAGGTTGTACGACCAAGGTGGATTATTCTAGGTCCGTTTACGATCCATCTTGGTGAGATGCCTCTCTGGCCGCCGACTAAAAGTGGGTGTTTGTGGGGGGGGGGACTGCTACTTCGCACTTTGCTAGGTGAACCTTGAGTGGGGGGGGCATGCATTCATAGCTTAGGATTCCCTTTTTGCCGACACGAGGGGGGAAAGCAATACCATGCGCTTTGCGAGATACGTGCCACATCGAAGTTGCATTTGGTATTTAAACATAAAACCACCCTTTTCATACATATATTTGGTCCACATGCAAGTGTGTTCATGTTCTAACCCTCTCTCGCATCACTTTTTCGCCAAATTTCTGAACATTAGACAAGTCGGATGACGCAACAGACACGGTTCACTCACACTAACCATGTGCCACACTGATACGTCTCCAACATATCTATAATTCTTGATTGTTCCATGCTATTATATTATCTATTTTGGATGTTTAGAGGCTTTATTATACACTTTTATATTATTTTTGGGACTAACCTATTAACCAAGAGCCCAGTGTCAGTTTCTGTTTTTTTCCTTGTTTTAGAGTATCACAGAAAAGGAAAATCAAACGGAGTCCAATTGACCTGAAACTTCACGGAACTTATTTTTGGAACGGAAGCAACCCAGAAGACTTGGGGTGTACGTAAGGGAAGCAACGAGGAAGGCACGAGGCAGGGGGGCACGCCCACCCCCCTGGGCGCGCCCTCCACCCTAGTGGCTCCCCTGACGTACTTCTTCCTCCCATATATACCCATATACCCTAAAAACTTTGGGGAGCACAATAGATCGGGAGTTCCGCCGCCAGAAGCCTCCGTAGCCACCGAAAACAAATATAGACCTGTTCCGGCACCCTTCCGGAGGGGGCAATCCCTCTTCGGTGTCCATCTTCATCATCCCAGCGCTCTCCATGACGAGGAGGGAGTAGTTCTCCCTCGGGGCTGATGGTATGTACCAGTAGCTATGTGTTTGATCTCTCTCTCTCTCTCTCTCTCTCTCTCTCTCTCTCTCTCGTGTTCTTGAGGTGATACGATCTTGATGTATCGCGAGCTTTGCTATTATAGTTGGATCTTATGATGTTTCTCCCCCTCTACTCTCTTGTAATGGATTGAGTTTTCCCTTTGAAGTTATCTTATCGGATTGAGTCTTTAAGGATTTGAGAACACTTGATGTATTTCTTGCGTGGGATACCCGTGGTGACAATGGGGTATCCTATTGATCCACTTGATGTATGTTTTGGTGATCAAGTTGCGGGTTCCGCCCATGAACTTATGCATAGGGGTTGGCACATGTTTTTGTCTTGACTCTCCGGTAGAATCTTTGGGGCACTCTTTGAAGTACTTTGTGTTGGTTTGAATAGATGAATCCGAGATTGTGAGATGCATATTGTATAATCATACCCACGGATACTTGAGGTGACAATGGAGTATCTAGGTGACATTAGGGTTTTCGTTGATTTGTGTCTTAAGGTGTTATTCTAGTACGAACTCTATGATAGATCGAACAAAAAGAAAAACTTCATGTTATTTTACTACGGACTCTTGAATAGATCGATCGGAAAGGAAAACTTTGAGGTGGTTTCGTACCCTACCATAATCTCTTCGTTTGTTCTCCGCTATTAGTGACTTTGGAGTGACTCTTTGTTTCATGTTGAGGGATAGTCATATGATCCAACTATGTTATTATTGTTGAGAGGACTTGCACTAGTGAAAGTATGAACCCTAGGCCTTGTTTCAACGCATTGCAATACCGTTTGTGCTCACTTTTATCATTAGTAACCTTGTTGTTTTTATATTTTTAGATTACAAAAACCTTTATCTACTATCCATATACCACTTGTATCACCATCTCTTCGCCGAACTAGTGCATCTATACAATTTCCCATTGTATTGGGTGTGTTGGGGACACAAGAGACTCTTTGTTATTTGGTTGCAGGGTTGCTTGAGAGAGACCATCTTCATCCTACGGATTGATAAACCTTAGGTCATCCACTTGAGGGAAATTTGCTACTGTCCTACAAACCTCTGCACTTGGAGGCCCAACAACGTTTACAAGAAGAAGGTTGTGCAGTCGACATCAAGATCTTGTCTGGCACCGTTGCTGGGGAGGTTAGCACTTGGAGGTATATCTTTAGATCTTGCAATCGAATCTTTTTGTTTCTTGTTTTATCACTAGTTTAGTTTATAAAAGAAAAATACAAAAAAATGGAATTAAGTTTGCCTCATACGCTTCATCTTTTTAATATCTTTTGTGAGTATGATGGAAAGGGAAATTGAGCCAAAGTGTTAGAAGAATGCATTAAAATGTTTGGCACTAAATCTTTCAATGATGAGCATGATTGCAATGTTGTTAGTATGAACTCCTTGAATTTCCATAGTTCTAATGATTATTGCACTAGTTATGATGAAAATGTCTCCTATAAACATGTCAATTTTTGTGGAGTACATTGGGTTTGCAAGTACACACCAAATAGGGAAGATAGATATTGCAAGAGGCATAAGTACTTAGAAACTAAATGGTTGCAAGAAAGGCTAGATGTTTGTGCTGAAAATTTAAATTTTCTTAGCCGTACTTGTGAACTTTGCAATGAACGTGATCATTTCAGTACCCAATGCAAATTGTTTCATGATTGTATCGTGTCCAAAAATTGTGATGACTTGATTTCTCTTGCACATCATAATGAACTTAGTCTGCTCTTGGGTTATGAAGAAATGAAACGTATAACTAAGGTTATTCCAGAATTTGCCCTTTATAGAGTTCTTAATTTTGATCTAGAAGAAATTTATATGTATTGTGCGGCGAATTGCATTGAAAATCCTTATATTGCCAATTACATAAAGAAAAGAAAACAAATAGAGGATGAAGAGAATACGAATGAAAGGGAAGAGACTTCCCAATATGCTCCTATTATTTCTTATGATGAATCAGGTAACGAGGAGGAGCTTTTTATTCAAGAAATCTCATTAATAAGGAGCTCCAAAAAGAGGATTGAACCCACACATGATGTGGTGAATAAGAAGGAAAGAAAAAGGAAGAGAGGTAAAAAGATATCTCTCCCAAATAATGCTGCTCCTATTACTGTTGTGCCTCATGAAAATATAATTGTGGAAGATGATGCACTTGATGATGATCTCGTTATGCCTATTGCTTGTTGTGATGATTATGATTGGGAAGATAATGATACTTCTTATGATCTTGAAAATATTTTTGGCACTTGTTTGGAAGAATATGATAATTGCTATACTATTGGTGCTATCTGTACTATTAATAATGAGGGTGGTTATGCTTATGATATGAAAAGGCCCAAGCTTGGGGATGCTATGTTTGATGAAGATGATGTTTTTGAGAATATATTTGATGTAATTAATGTTTTTCCCAAGCTTGGGGATGCTACATTTAATGAAGATGATATTTTTAGTCTCCCAAGTTTTGATATGCAAATTTATAATGATGATAGCATGCCTCCTGCTTATGATGATTATATTGATGAAAGTGGGTTTGGAAGAGTGTCAACTTTAGGAAGTAATGATACCACTATTTTGTAGGATGTTGAATCTTATTATGATAATTATGAAAGTGGATTTGGAGAGGTCATGACTTTATTTAGTAATGATTCCACTATCTTGGAAGAGGTTTCAATCGATTATGATGAGAACAAAGTTGCTACCTATGATGATTATTGTGATGATACTTATGCTGTAAAAAGTAGTGATGATTATATTTATAAAACTTGTCATGATTATGATTACCCTTTTTATGAACATTACTCTTTTAATGTGGAAACAATTTATAGTATTCGAGTCTCTTATGATACTCCCACTATTCCGAATGAGAAATTTTTTGCTTATGTGGAGAGTAATAAAATTTCTATGCTTGTAGATCATGAAAACAATGCTTTAGGTGCTGGTTATATTGTTGAATTCATTCATTATGCTACTGAAAATTATTACGAGGGAGCAATATATGCTTGCAGGAATTGCAATAATACCAAGTTTCCTCTCTATGTGCTTAAAGTTTTGAAGTTATGCTTGTTTTACCTTCCTATGCAAGTTGATTATTGTTCCCATAAGTTGTTTGCTCAAAAAATCCCATATTGTTCCCATA
Organism: Triticum urartu; assembly: GCF_056163025.1. Taxonomy (NCBI): domain Eukaryota; kingdom Viridiplantae; phylum Streptophyta; class Magnoliopsida; order Poales; family Poaceae; genus Triticum; species Triticum urartu. The sequence continues at coordinate 161,117,421 of NC_141873.1, read as the reverse complement.
CAAATTGGGTTAGACTTAAATGTGTTATTCATATTCTTCATGATGCTCTCTTTATGTTTCAATTCTTATCCTTTATGTGAGCATCATTGAAATCATCATGCCTAGCTAGGGGCGTTAAATGATAGCGCTTGTTGGGAGGCAACACAATTTTATTTTTGTTCCTTGATTTTTGCTCCTGTTTAGTAATAAATAATTTGTATAGAATCTGTTTTGGTTGTGTTTTTTGTGTTTAATTAGTGTTTGTTCCAAGTAGAACCGTTGGGAAGACTTGGGGGAAGTCTTGTTGATCATGCTGTAAAAAACAGAAACTTTAGCGCTCACGAGAATTGCTGAAATTTTTTATTGGAGAGTGCTATTTAGTTAATTCTTTTTGAATATGATTAATAGATAAATTCCTCACGTCCACCAATTTATTTGAGAATTTTATGAGTTCCAGAAGTATACGTTTGATACACATTACTACAGACTGTTCTGTTTTTGACAGATTCTGTTTTCTATGTGTTGTTTGCTTATTTTGATGAATCTATGAGTAGTATCGGAGGGTATGAACCATAGAGAAGTTGGAATACAATAGATATTACACCAATATGAATTAAGAAAGCGTTCATTACAGTACCTTGAAGTGGCGATCTATTTTCTTATACTAACGGAGCTTGCGAGTTTTCTGTTAAGTTTTGTGTTGTCAAGTTTTCAAGTTTTGGTTAAAGATTCGATGGACTATGGAATAAGGAGTGGCAAGAGCCTAAGATTGGGGATGCCCAAGGAACCCCAAGGAAATATTAAAGGACAACCAAGAACCTAAGCTTGGGGATGCCCCGTAAGGCATCCCCTCTTTCGTCTTCGTTCATCGGTAACTTTACTTGGAGCTATATTTTTATTCGCCACATGATATATGTTTTGCTTGGAGCGTCATTTTATTTACTTTTGTTTTGCTTGATGTTTGAATAAAATACCAAGATCTGATATTCCTGAATGTTAGAGAGTCTTCACATAGTTGCATAATTATTCGACTACTTGTTGATCTTCACTTATATCTTTCGGAGTAGTTTGTTGTTGCTCCAGTGCTTCACTTATATCTTTTTAGAGAACGGTGGTGGTTTTATTTTATAGAAATTATTGAATCTCGTGCTTCACTTATATTATTTTGAGAGTCTTTAGAACAGCATGGTAGTTTGCTTTGGTTATGAAACTAGTCCTAATATGATGGGCATCCAAGAGGGATATAATAAAAACTTTCATATAAAGTGCATTGAATACTACGAGAAGTTTGATTCCTTATGATTGTTTTGAGATATGGAGAAGGTGATATTAGAGTCATGCTAGTTGAGTACTTGTGGATTTGAGAGATACTTGTGTTAAAGTTTGTGATTCCCGTAGCATGCACGTATGGTGAACCGTTATGTGATGAAGTCGGAGCATGATTTATTTATTGATCATCTTCCTTATGAGTGGCGGTCGGGGACGAACGATGGTCATTTCCTACCAATCAATCCCCCTAGGAGCATGCGCGTAGTACTTTGTTTCGATAACTAATAGATTTTTGCAATAAGTATATGAGTTCTTTATGACTAATGTTGAGTCCATGGATTATACGCACTCTCACCCTTCCACCATTGCTAGACTCTCTAATACCGCACACCTTTCGCCGGTATCATAAACCCACCATACACCTTCCTCAAAACAGCCACCATGCCTACCTATCATGGCATTTCCATAGCCATTCCGAGATATATTGCCATGCAACTTTCCACCATTCCATTTACTATGACACACTTCATCATTGTCATATTGCTTTGCATGATCATGTAGTTGACATTGTATTGGTGGCAAAGCCACCGTTCATAATTCTTTCATACATGTCACTCATGAGTCATTGCACATCCTGGTACACCACCGGAGGCATTCATATAGAATCATATTTTGTCCTAAGTATCGAGTTGTAATTCTTGAGTTGTAAGAAAATAAAAGTGTGATGATCATCATTATTAGAGCATTGTCCCAGTGAGGAAAGGATGATGGAGACTATGATTCCCCCACAAGTTGGGATGAGACTCCGAACGAAAAAAGAGGCCAAAGAAGCCCCAATAAAAAAGAGGCCATAAAAAAGAGAAGGCCGAAATAAAAAAATAAAAAAAATTGAGAGAAAAAGAGAGAGAAGGGACAATTCTACTATCCTTTTACCACACTTGTGCTTCAAAGTAGGACCATGATCTTCATGATAGAGAGTCTCCTATGTTGTCAGTTTCATATACTTGTGGGAGTCTTTCATTATAGAACTTGGCTTGTATATTCCAATGATGGGCTTCCTCAAAATGCCCTAGGTCTTCGTGAGCAAGCAAGTTGGATGCACACCCACTAGTTTCTTTTGTTGAGCTTTCATACATTTATAGCTCTAGTGCATCCATTGCATGGCAATCCCTACTCACTCACATTGATATCAATTGATGGGCATCTCCATAGCCCGTTGATACGCCTAGTTGATGTGAGACTATCTTCTCCTTTTGTCTTCTCCACAACCACCATTCTATTCCACCTATAGTGATATGTCCATGGCTCACGCTCATGTATTGCGTGAAGATTGAAAAAGTTTGAGAACATCAAAATTATGAAACAATTGCTTAGCTTGTCATCAGGGTTGTGCATGATTTAAATACGTTGTGTGGTGAAGATGGAGCATAGCCAGACTATATGATTTTGTAGGGATAGCTTTCTTTGGCCATGTTATTTTGAGAAGACATAATTGCTTAGTTAGTATGCTTGAAGTATTATTATTTTTATGTCAATATTAAACTTTTGTCTTGAATCTTATAGATCTGAATATTCTTGCCACAATAAAGAGAACTACATGGATAAATATGTTAGGTAGCATTCCACATCAAAAATTCTGTTTTTATCATTTACCTACTCGACGACGAGCAGGAATTAAGCTTGGGGATGCTGATACGTCTCCAATGTATCTATAATTTTTGATTGTTCCATGCTATTATATTATCTGTTTTGGATGTTTAGGGGCTTTATTATACACTTTTATATTATTTTTGGGACTAACCTATTAACCCAGAGCCCAGTGCCAGTTTCTATTTTTTTCCTTGTTTTAGAGTATCATAGAAAAGGAAAATCAAACGGAGTCCAATTGACCTGAAACTTCACGGAACTTATTTTTGGAACGGAAGCAACCCAAAAGACTTGGGGTGTACGTAAGGGAAGCAATGAGGAAGGCACGAGGCAGGGGGGTGCCCCCACCCCCCTGGGCGCGCCCTCCACCCTTGTGGGCCCCTTGTGGCTCCCTTGACATACTTCTTCCTCCCATATATACCCATATACCCTAAAAACTTCGGGGAGCACAATAGATCGGGAGTTCCGCCGCCAGAAGCCTACGTAGCCACCGAAAACCAATCTAGACCCGTTCCGGCACCCTGTCGGAGGGGGCAATCCCTCTCCGGTGGCCATCTTCATCATCCCAGTGCTCTCCATGACGAGGAGGGAGTAGTTCTCCCTCGGAGCTGAGGGTATGTACCAGTAGCTATGTGTTTGATCTCTCTCTCTCTCTCTCTCGTGTTCTTGAGGTGATACGATCTTGATGTATCATGAGCTTTGCTATTATAGTTGGATCTTATGATGTTTCTCCCCCTCTACTATCTTGTAATGGATTGAGTTTTCCCTTTGAATTTAGTCCTTAAGGATTTGAGAACACTTGATGTATGTCTTGCATGGGATACCTGTGGTGACAATGGGGTATTATTGATCCACTTGATGTATGTTTTGGTGATCAACTTGCGGGTTCCGCCCATGAACCTATGCATAGGGGTTGGCACACGTTTTCGTCTTGACTCTCCGGTAGAATCTTTGGGGCACGCTTTGAAGTACTTTGTGTTGGTTTGAATAGATGAATCTGAGATTGTGTGATGCATATCGTATAATCATACCCATGGATACTTGAGATGACAATGGAGTATCTAGGTGACATTAGGGTTTTGGTTGATTTGTGTCTTAAGGTGTTATTCTAGTATGAACTCTATGATAGATCGAACGGAAAGAATAGCTTCATGTTATTTTACTACTGACGCTTGAATAGATTGATCAGAAAGGAACTTTGAGGTGGTTTCGTACCCTACCATAATCTCTTTGTTTGTTCTCCGCTATTAGTGACTTTGGAGTGATTCTTTGTTGCATGTTGAGGGATAGTTATATGATACAACTATGTTATTATTGTTGATAGGACTTGCACTAGTGAAAGTATGAACCCTAGGCCTTGTTTCAACGCATTGCAATACCGTTTGTGCTCACTTTTATCATTAGTTACCTTGCTGTTTTTATATTTTCAGATTACAAAAACCTTTATCTACTATCCATATACCACTTGTATCACCATCTCTTCGCCGAACTAGTGCACCTATACAATTTACCATTGTATTGGGTGTGTTGGGGACACAAGAGACTCTTTGTTATTTGGTTGCAGGGTTGCTTGAGAGAGACCATCTTCATCCTACGCCTCCTACGGATTGATAAACCTTAGGTCATCCACTTGAGGGAAATTTGCTACTGTCCTACAAACCTCTGCACTTGGAGGCCCAACAACGTCTACAAGAAGAAGGTTGTGTAGTAGACATCACACACCGGTGCCCCTGTCATGCACATCCGAACAATACATTGGGCTCCTTGAGGCTTCCCGTCTCAAAAATACCTACCCGCCTGCAGTTTTTTTTCTGTTTCATAACACACGGTTACTATGTATTGACCGTTGGTGATGTTTCTTATTCCCAATCCCGCCAGCATCCCTCGAAAATATCTTCCCACCTTGAGGGTTTTTCTGTTTCATAACACACGGTTGTTATCTCCGGACCATGTGCGATGTACCGTCATCCAAATTTTCAATAGCCCCATCATTTCACTCCCGCGTAGTTAAATTTTCAATCACCGCGTCATTTCCTAAAACACACACCCCGCCCCCTCCACACACATCCGCCCCCTCCACACACACACCGCCCCCTAACACACACACCAAAACCTCCTTAGGCGCGCACACACACCAAAATCTCCTTGGGCGCGCGCGCACACACACACACACCTGTCCCTCACACAAAACCCTAGCAACGTTGTCGCGCCTCCGCAAGGCCTCCATTGTTAACATCTGCCGGTTTGTCCATGCAGCTTACCCATCGATCTCCATACCTAGGCCGCCCTGAGTTTCTTAGATCATGCCTGGCAAACGCCCCCTTTCCCAAAGATCCCCATCCCCATCCCCCACTCCAGAGCGTCACAGTCTAAGCCCGACTACACTTCCCGTGGAGCTCGAGGAGCGACTGGCCCAAAAGAGGTGTGTCGCGGTCTGTTCGCCCGACGTCGCCGAGGAAGCTGATGACCATTACTGGCCATAGGCACTCAATCAGCGGGCTAGAGTATGGGGGTATGTCGTGGACGCCGGCTACGACATCGAGGTCGTCGACAGCGATGGCCTGAGGCGGGCTATGTCACAGGTTAAGTGGCCCACCCCCAACCCCTCGGGTTCAACCATCGTTGATATCATCCATGGCCACGCCGCTGATCTCCTCTATCTCGCTGTCAAGAATTTGCCATCCTACATTACCATCGAGCCCCTTTTGTCATTTCTGAAGGACATGTTCTGCAACACTGGCTTGGGATCCACAACTTCCAAGTCAGACCTCATCGACGACGACCACAAGGAGGGAACCCTCTCCGACTCTTCCAAGGGGAAAGATCCCATCTGCTCTTCCAAGGGGAAAGAGCACATGTGCGACATCAGGGAGGGCACCCTATAGCCATGCTCTTCCAACGGGAAGGAGCCCATCTGTGACAACATGAAGCGCATCCAGGGTCCGTGCACTTGCCACGGGAATGAGCCCATCTGTGACAAGTGAGGAAACCCATGATTTGTTTTGTCGTGTCTGTTCACAGGGGGAACCCATGATTTGCTTTGTCGAGTCCCTTTTGTAGTGTAGTGAGAATATGTCCTCTTTTAATTGCTATATTTGGTTGTTTGCAGTATGCCTTGTTTATTTCAGTTGTTCACAATGTGATGCTCTATATGTGCAATTATTTAGTGTGCAATACATTTGATCAATCTAGTTTTAAACATATCGATAGGAATGCATATATTTGCTTGCTGTTAAGCCTGTTATAGCTAGCATATGCCTCTTTTATAGGTTTTTGATTGTTCGGTTGTTTGTAGTTAGCATATGTCCAGATTCAAATGCTATCTTTGGTTATTCGTAGTATGCCTTTTTTAATTTATTCCAGTTATTCACAACATGATGTTCTATATGTGCAAGTATGAACTGTACAGTTCAATTTCATCAATACCAGTTTCAAAAATACCACTATGAATGACTACATTTGGTTGCTACATCTTGTAGTTAACACACCTTTCCATTTTTATTTAACAATAACAAGTGTACTTAGACCGGCACAATACCAGTTTGAATGACTTGTTTGCTTGTTGTTAAATGTTAGGCCTATTGCAGTTAACACCCCTTTCCACTTGTTTTGCTTTACTAGCGTGCTTAAACCTGCACACTGAAGCTATCTTTTGGAGATTATTTTGTCTGCCACGGATATATTTGGTTGATGTTTAGCCTGTTGTGCTTAACATGCCTCTCGATGTACCTACACATGAAAATTTTGGGAACGACTGTTGTTTTCCATTGAGGTTAGTTTCATCCCATGGCTTATATATACTCACTATTCAGGATATCGATAGCTGGTACCATATAGGCCAGGGCTGATAAGGGACTAATCGGTGAATCAGACTTTTAACTCAATATATCCGTAACCCATTTATCGTTAGGTTAACTAGGGCCATATGTAATATATCTGGGGCTACATACCAACATGCATTGTACTTAATGTCTAAATATGCAATCCTAGGTTACATAGCATCAAGGAAGAGTGTTACCTTAATGTTCTGATGATGTCTAGATATACGTAGAAGAGCAGCAACAACAACAACAACAACACATCCCTGTTTGGATACTCAACTTAGCTAGAGGTTAGAGTTAGTTTCTAGCTCATGACTAACCCTGAACTAACTCCATCCAAAGAGGTCTTTGGATGACAGGGTTAGATTGACAATAAATGCACTAGGAGAACTAGCTCCAATTAGCACCTCTTGGGTTGGATATTTTTTTGGGTGGGTTAGATGCAACTAGCTCAAACTAGCCCTCATGTTTGGATATACTTTAGGGCTATTTGAGCCCGAACTCGCTCAAACTAACTCTAACCCAAGACAACAGCAGTTAATCAACCGATAATTTGTAAGAATGCGATAAACTCCTTCTGGCCCATAATATAAGATGTTAATTCATCTAATATGTGAGTATATTGGATGTTATAAGATATTAACAAAGAGTGTTCTACTACATCATTGTGCAATTTTTTTTAGCTTCTAATATTAACTTGGTGCTTTTTGGTACATATGTCATTGGTAAAGATCCACGCTTCGACCCTTTCTGCATATGAGGCAATGAGATATCGATGAACTAGCATCAAGTGAGGTAGCTGATAAAGATTGTTAGTAAAATGGCTCAAAATATGGCAATTAAACTATTTGTTTACACTTTATCCAAGACAACAGCAAACTGCAGGATGGTAAGTAAGAACTCTGCAACCTTCTTTTTCCTTCACATAATGAGTTGTGTTAGATGACAATGTCTGAATCTTTTTCCTTCGTTCCCAAAGCAGTTTACTCAAGATTACCTCTCAAACTACATTATTGGTGGCATGCAAAGGTTAAAGTATTTCTACCAGAACATGATGATTATCTAGATGTTTTCATGAAGACCGTGAAGGATGGGCGGTCGGCCATCACAAGGGGTTGGACTAGAGTCGTGTGTGCCTTCTGCATGGAGGAGGGCACTGATTTCTACTACGCAACTTTATTCTTGTAGACTCGTGTTGGGCCTCCAAGCATAGAGTTTTTTAGGACAGTAGCAATTTTCCCTCAAGTGGATGACCTAAGGTTATCAATCCATGGGAGGCGTAGGATGAAGATGGTCTCTTTCAAACAACCCTGCAACCAAATAATAAAAAGTCTCTTGTGTCCCCAACACACCAAATACAATGGTAATTTGTATAGGTGCACTAGTTCGGCGAAGAGATGCTGATACAAGTGTAATATGGATAGTAGATATTGATTTTTGTAATAAGAACAATAAAAATAGAAAGGTAGCAATTGATAAAAGGGAGCACAAGCGGTATTGCAATGCTTGAAAATGAGGCCTAGGGTCCGTACTTTCACAAGTGCAATCTCTCAACAATGCTAATCTAATTGGATCATATAACCATCCCTCAACGTGCGATGAAGAATTGGGACCTCTTGAGCTTGCATTGGTTTTTCCCTTGAAGAGGAAATGGTGATGCAACAAAGGAGCGTAAGTATTTCCCTCAGATTCGATAACCAAGGTATCAATCCAGTAGGAGACTATGCAACAAGCCACAGAATACATGCACAAACAAACACCAACTTGCAACCAATGCGACAAAGGGGTTGTCAATCCCTTGGCGGCTATTCGCAAAGTGAGATTCGATAGAGATGGATAAATAGTAAAGTAATATTTTTGGTATTTTTGGTTTATAGAACGGAAAGTAAAAGATTGCAAAGTAAGGGAACGGTGACCAAAATTAGCAAGTTGACGGGAAACTAATATGATCTAAAATAGACCTGGGGGCCATAGGTTTCACTAGAGGCTTCTCTCAAGATAGAAATTATTACGGTGGGTGAACAAATTACTACCGAGCAATTGATAGAAAAGCACAAAGTTATGACAATATCTAAGGAAATGATCATGAATATAGGCATCACGTCCGTGTCAAGTAGATCGAAATGATTCTGCATCTACTACTATTACTCCACACATCGACCGACTCCTGCCAGCATCTAGAGTGTTAAGTTCAGAAGAACAAAGTAATTCATTAAGCAAGATGACATTATGTAGCGGGATTAACTCAAGCAATATGATGAAAACCCCATCTTGTTATCCTCGATGGCACCAATACAATGTCTGCCTTGCTGCCCCTACTGTCACTGGGAAAGGACACCGCAAGATTGAACCCAAAGCTAAGCACTTCTCCCATTGCAAGAAAAACCAATCTAGTTGAGCAAACCAAATCGATAGTTCGAAGAGACTTGCAAAGATATCAAATCATGCATATAAGAATTCATATGAGATTCAAATAATATTCATAGATAAGCTGATCATAAATCCACAATTCATCGAATCTCGGCAAACATACCGCAAAGGAATATTACATCGAATAGATATCCAAGAACATCGAGGAGAACTTTGTATTGAGATTTAAAGAGGGAGAAGAAGCCATCTAGCTACTAGCTATGGACCCGTAGGTCTGAAGTAAACTACTCATGCTTCATCAGAGAGGCAATGGTGTTGATGTAGAAGCCCTCCGTGATCGATTCCCCCTCCGGCAGGATGCCGGAAAAGGCCCCAAGATGGGATCTCACAGGTACAGAAGGTTGCGGCGGTGGAAAAGTAGTTTCGTGGCTCCCCTGGATGTTTTTGGGGTATAAGAGTATATATAGGAGAAAGAATTAGGTCAGGGGAGCTATGATGGGCCCACAATGTCGGGGGGGGGGGGCACGCCCCACCCCCTGGGCCCGCCCTCCACCCTTGTGGCCGCCTCGAGGCTCCTCTTACTTGTACTCCAAGTCTCCTGGGTGTCTTCTGGTCCAAGAAAAAACACGGAGAAAGTTTTATTCTGTTTGGTATTCCTTTTCCACGAAACTCTAAAACAATGAAAAAACAGAAACTGGCACTGGCACTGGGCTCTAGGTTAACAGGTTAGTGCCAAAAATCATATAAAATAGCATATTAATGCATATAAAACATCGAAAATAGATAATGTAATAGCATGGAAACAATCAAAAATTATAGATACGTTGGAGATGTATCAAGCATCCCCAAGCTTAATTCCTGCTCATCCTCGAGTAAGTAATGATAAAAACAGAATTTTTGATGTGGAATTCTACCTAACATATTTATCCATGTAATTCTCTTTATTGTGGCATGAATGTTCAGATCCTTAAGATTCAAAACAAGAGTTTAATATTGACATAAAAACAATAATACTTCAAGCATACTAACAAAATAATTATGTCTTCTCAAAATAACATGGCCAAAGAAAGCTTATCCCTACAAAATCATAGAGTGTGGCTATGCTCCATCTTCATCACACAAAATATCCAAATCATGCACAACCTCGATGACAAGCCAAGCAACTTTTTCATACTTTTGACGTTCTCAAACCTTTTCAACTTTCACGCAATACATGAGCATGAGCCATGGACATAGCACTATAGGTGGAATAGACGGTGGTTGTGGAGAAGAAAAAAAGAAGGAGATAGTCTTACATCAACTAGGTGTATCAACGGGCTATGGAGATGCCCATCAATAGATATCAATGTGAATGAGTAGGGATTGTCATGCAACGGATGCACTAGAGCTATAAGTTTATGAAAGCTCAAAAAAGAAAACTAAGTGGGTGTGCATCCAACTTGCTTGCTCATGAAGACCTAGGGCATTTGAGGAAGCCCATCGTTGGAATATACAAGCCAAGTTCTATAATGAAAAATTCCCACTAGTATATGAAAGTGATGTCATAGGAGACTCTCTATCATGAAGATCATGGAGCTACTTTGAAGCACAAGTGTGGAAAAAAGTATAGTAACTTCGTCCCTTCTCTCATTTTCTCTTTTTTGGGGGCCTTCTCTTTTTTTATTTGGCCTTTCTCTTTTTTTCCTCACATGGGACAATGATCTAATAATGAAAATCATCACACTTCTATTTACTTACAACTCAAGAATTACAACTCGATACTAGAACAAAAATATGACTCTATGTGAATGCCTCCAACGGTGTAGCGGGATGTGCAATGAATCAAGAGTGGCATGTATAAAAAAATGATGAATGGTCGCTTTGCCACAAATACGATGTCAACTACATGATCATGCAAAGAAATATGACAATGATGATGCGTCTCATAATAAACGAAATGGTGGAAAGTTGCATGGCAATATATCTCGGAATGGCTATGGAAATGCCATAATAGGTAGGTATGGTGCCTGTTTTGATGAAGGATATGTGGTGGGTTTATGGTACCGGCGAAAGTTGCGTGGCACTAGAGAGGCTAGCAATGGTGGAAAGGTGAGAGTGCGTATGAACCATGGACTCAACACTAGTCATAAAGAACTCACATACTTATTGCAAAAATCTATTAGTCATCAAAACAAAGTACTACGCACATGCTCCTAGGGGGATAGATTGGTAGGAAAAGACCATCGCTCGTCCCCGACCGCCACTCATAAGGAAGACAATCAAAAACATCTCATGCTCCAACTTTGTTACATAACGTTTCACCATACGTGCATGCTACGGGACTCACAAACCTTAACACAAGTATTTCTCAAATTCACAACTACTTACTAGCATGCCTCTAATATCTCCATCTTCATATCTCAATACAATCATAAGGAATCAAACTTCTCATAGTATTCAATGCACTTTATATGGAAGTTTTATTATATCTCTCTTAGATGCCTATCATATTAGGACTAATTTTATAACCAAAGAAAATTACTATGCTATTTAGAGACTCTAAAAATGATATAAGTGAAGTACGAAAGTTCATCAATTTCTATAAAATAAAACCACCACCATGCTCTAAAAAGATATAAGTGAAGTACTAGAGCAAATTTGCCTAGCTCAAAAAATATAAGTGAAGCACATAGAGCATTCTAATAAATCATGATTCATGCGTGTCTCTCTCAAAATGTGTGTACAACAAGGATGATTGTGGAAAACTAAAAATCAAACACTCAAATCATACAAGATGCTCCAAGCAAAACACATATCATGTGGTGAATAAAAATATAGCCTCAAGTAATGTTACTGATAGACGAAGACGAAAAGAGGGGATGCCTTCCTGGGGCATCCCCAAGCTTAGGCTTTTTGAAATCCTTGAATATTACCTTGGGCTGCCTTGGGCATCCCAAAGCTTAGGCTCTTGCCACTCCTTATTCCATAGTCCATCAAATCCTTACCCAAAACTTGAAAACTTCACAACACAAAACTCCAACAGAAAATCTCGTAAGCTCCGTTAGTAAGAAAATAAATCATCACTTTTGTTACTGTTGTGAGCTCATTATTTGTTTATATTGGTGTAACATCTACTGTATTCCAACTTTTCCATGGTTCATACCCCCCGATACTAGCCATAGATGCATCAAAATAATCAAACAACACACGAAAAACACAATCTGTCAAAAACTGAACAGTCTGTAGCAATCTGGAGATGTCGAATACTTCTATAAATCGGAAATTTCCGAGAAATTAGGAAGTCCTAGACAATTTTTTTTATTAATCCTCTGCAAAAAAGAATCAGTATTTTATTGCACTTCTGTAAAAAATGAAAACTAATCTCCTCGGTGCAAAAGTTTCTGTTTTTCAGCAGGATCAAATAAACTATCACCGTAAGTTATCCCAAAGGTCTTACTTGGCACAAACACTAATTAAAACATAAACCACATCTAACCAGAGGCTAAATGAATTATTTATTGCAAAAAAGAACCTAAAAAGCAAAAATAAAAAAAAATTGGGTTGCCACCCAACAAGCGCTATTGTTTAATGCCCTTAGCTAGGCACTAATAATTCTAATGATGCTCACATAAAATATAGCAATCGAAACACAAAGAGAGCATCATAAAACATGTGACAAACAAGTTTAATTCTAACATGCTTCCTATGCATAGGGATTTTATAAGCAAACAAATTATCAACACAAGCAAAAACTACCATATGCAAGGAAGAAGAAAGAAACAATAGCTATCTCAACATAACGAGAGGTAATTTTGTAACATCAAAATTTTTACAACCATATTTTCCTCTCTCATAATAATTACATGTGTGATCATATTCAAATTCAACAATATAAGTATCACATAAAATATTCTCTTCATGATCCACATGCATGCAAAGTTGACACTCTTCCGAAATAGTGGGATTATCATAAAATAAAGTCATGTCCTCACTGAACCCACTTTAAGTATTATTGCAAACATTATTATCAATCTCATATTCATCATAGGGCTTAACTAAATTTTCAAGATTATAAGAAGAATCACACCAATCATGATCATTGCAACAAGTAGGGGTCATAGCAAAACAAGCATCCCCAAGCTTTGGGTTTTGCATATTATTAGCACAATTGACATTAATAGAATTTATAATAATATCATTGCAATCATGCTTTTTATTCAAGGAGCTATCGTGAATCACTTCATAAATTTCTTCTTTTAACACTTCATCACAATTTTTAGATTAATGAATTTCAAGCAAAACCTCATAAATATAATCTAATGCACTCAACTCACAAGCAATAGGTTCATCATAATTGGATCTCTTAAAAAGATTAGCAAGTGCATGAGGATCCATATCAATAGATTTTTAGCAAGCGAAGATGCAAGAAAATAGAAGGCACATGGCAACACAAGCAAAGATAGCAAATGAGCAAAAAGGCATATAGAAAGAAGGGCAAAAAAAGGCAAATCTTTTCGAAAATCGTTTTCGAAGTGGGGGAGAGGAAAACGAGAGGTGAATGGCGAATAATGTACTAAGAGAGATGAGAGTTTATGATGGGTACTTGGTATGTCTTGGCTTGGTGTAGATCTCCCCGGCAATAGCACTAGAAATACTTCTTGCAACCTCTTGAGCTTGCGTTGGTTTTTCCCTTGAAGAGGAAAGGGTGATGCAGCAAAGGAGCGTAAGTATTTCCCTCAATTTTGAGAACCAAAGTATCGATCCAGTAGGAGACTACACAACAAGCCACCGAATACATGCACAAACAAACACCAACTTGCAACCAATGCGACAAAGGGGTCGTCAATCCCTTCATGGTTATTCGCAAAGTGAAATCTGATAGAGATGGCAAGACGGTAAAGTAATATTTTTGGTATTTTTGGTTTATGGAACGGAAAGTAAAAGACTACAAAGTAAGGGAACGGCGACAGAAATTAGCAAGTTGAAAGGAAACTAATATGATGTAAAATAGACCCGGGCCATATGTTTCACTAGAGGCTTTTCTCAAGATAGAAATTATTAAAGTGGGTGAACAAATTAATGTCGAGCAATTGATAGAAAAGCGCAAAGTTATGACAATATCTAAGGCAATGATCATGAATATAGGCACCACGTCCGTGTCAAGTAGATCAAAATGATTCTGCATCTACTACTATTACTCCACACATCGACCGAATCCTGCCTGCATCTAGATTATTAAGTTCATAATAACAGAGTAAGGCATTAAGCAAAATGACATGATGTAGAGGGATTAAGTCAAGCAATATGATCAAAACCCCATCTTGTTATCCTCGATGGCAACAATACAATACGTGCCTTGCTGCCCATACTGTCACTGGGAAAGGACACCGCAAGATTAAACCCAAAGCTAAGCACTTCTCCCATTGCAAGAAAAACCAATCTAGTTGGCCAAACCAAATCGATAGTTCAAAGGGACTTGCAAAGATATCAAGTCATGCATATAAGAATTCAGAGGAGATTCAAATAATATTCATAGATAAGCTGATATTAAATCCACAATTCATCAGATCTCGGCAAACACATCGCAAAAAGAGTATTACATCGAATAGATCTCCAAGAACATCGAGGAGAACTTTGTATTGAGAATCAAAGAGAGAGAGAAGAAGCCATCTAGCTACTAGCTATGGAGCCGTAGGTCTAAAGTAAACTACTCATGCTTCATCAGAGAGGCAATGGTGTTGATGTAGAAGCCCTCCGTGATCGATTCCCCCTTCGGCAGGATGCCGGAAAAGGCCCCAAGATGGGATCTCATGGGTACATAAGGTTGCGGCGGTGGAAAAGTGGTTATGTGGCTCCCCTCGATGTTTTTGGGGTATAAGAGTATATATAGGTGAAAGAATTAGGTCAGAGGAATTACGAGGGGCCCACAAGGTTAGGGGGCGCGCCCTCCACCCTTGTGGCCGCCTCGAGGCTCCTCTGACTTGTACTCCAAGTCTCCTAGGTGTCTTCTGGTCCAAGAAAATCATGGCGAAAGTTATATTCCGTTTGGTATTCGTTTTCCGCGAAACTCTAAAACAAGGAAAAAAACAGAAACTGGCACTGGACTCTAGGTTAATAGGTTAGTCCCAAAAATCATATAAAATAGCATATTAATGCATATAAAACATCCAAAACAGATAATATAATAGCATGGAACAATAAAAAATTATAGATGCGTTGGATATGTATCAAGAATCACTCCAAAGTTCCTATCTAGCGGGGAACATAAGAACAAATTGTTTGTAGCTATTCTTTCTGATTGATCTATCCTAGAGTTCGTACTAAAATAACACCAAGTTATTCTTTCCGATCGATCTATCAAGAGATTGTACTAAAATAACACTAAGTTATTCTTTCCGATCGACCTATCAAGAGTTCGTACTAAAATAACACCAAAACAAATTCATATTCATAATACTCAATCAAACACAAAGAACCTCAAAGAGTGCCCCAAGATTTCTACCAGAGAAACAAAAGACGAGAACGTGCATCAACCCCTATGCATAGATTACCCCAATGTCACCTCAGGAATTCGCGAGTTGAGTGCCAAAACACATATCAAGTGAATCAATATGATATCCCACTGTCACCATGGGTACTCATAGCAAGACATACATCAAGTTCTCTCAAATCTATAAAAGTATTCAATCTGATAAAACAAAATCTCAAAGGGAAAACTCAATTCACCACAACAAGATAGAGAGGGGAAAACACCATATGATTCGACTATATTACAAAAGCCCGCGATACATCCAGATTGTGACATCTCAAGAACACGAGAGAGAGAGAGAGATTAAACACATAGCTACTGGTAAAAACCCTCAGCCCGAGGGTGGACTACTCCCTCCTCATTATGGTGGGCGCCAGGATAATGAAGATGGCCACCGGTGATGATTTCCCCCTCCGGCGCAGTGTCGGAACGGGGTCTAGATTGGTTTTTCGTGGCTATAGAGGGTTGCGGCGGCGAAACTTATGATCTAGGGTTTACCCCGGGGGTTTTCGAATATTTGGCAATTTATAGGGCGAAGAGGCGGTGTGGGAGGCCACCGAGGTGGGCACAACCCACCAGGGCGCGCCTGGGCCCCCAGGCATGCCCAGGTGGGTTGTGCCCCCACGGGGCACCCCTCTGGTACTTCCTTGGCCCATTGGTGGTCTTCTGGTCCAAAAAAATTTCTAAAAAGTTTCACTATGTTTGGACTACGTTTGGTATTGCTTTTTTGCGATGTAAAAAATAAGAAAAAACACCAACTGGCACTAGGCAGTATGTCAATAGGTTAGTCCCAAAAAATGATATAAAGTTGCTATAAAATGATTGTAAAACATCTAAGAATGATAATATAACAACATGAATACTTCATAAATTATAGATACGTTGGAGACGTATCAACACCCCCAAGCTTAATTCCTACTTGTCCTCGAGTAGGTAAATGATAAAAGAAATAATTTATGAAGTGTGAATGCTAGGAAAGTGCATAAGTTTGATCAATGATAATTTCAATCACTTTTCCTAGCATCACAACATCAATTCTTTCTGATAAAACTTCTCATGTTAAAGTAGCAACCAATTCACATGTTAAGGTTCAAACAATGAATTCTCTTGAAACTCAACAACCTATATTCTTAGTCACCAAACAATTGTAATTCAACTTATTCAACAGAGTCTAAGTAAGAGCTCCACATAATCAATCATCATATAGTCTTCCATGATTGCTACTACTCAAAGCATATTCTTATAACAAATGGCATCCATCAAACACAGAGAAAGATATGGGCTTAATATTTTGCCTCCCAACTCATTTATCATAGAGATAATTGTCAACAATAATAAATCATGATCAAATATATTTGACTGGTCATATGTGGCTAGATCTTTCCCCACAACATGATGCTTGTGAACTAGAGAGTAATTGAGGTTGAAATGGGAATGCCTACTATTGTCTCTTGCATAAAAGTAAATACTAAAAAGTAAAAGATATGCCCTTCGCAGAGGGAAGTAGAGGTTGTCATGCGCTTTTTATTTGGATGCCCAAGCTCTTAATGCAAATGAATGTTACATTATATTGCCCCTTATGATAGCAACCTTTATTATGCAGTCCGTCACTTTTATTACTTTGCCATCGCAAGTTTGGACAACGCTCAATTTTCCCTTACTATAATAGATCAAACATATTTGGGAGCAGTTTTTATTGCTTTATGCACCGATGAAAACTTACTTGAGGGATCTTATTCAATCCATAGGTAGGTATGGTGGACACTCATTGCAAGAAACTGGGTCTAAGGGTTTTGGAATGCACAAGTAGTATCTCCACTTAGTACAAATTTTTGGCTAGCAAAAGATCCTATGCAAACACCACATGCTGGAGGATCCATAACAATATAACTTCTATGCAAATATACACAACCATAACTCATTACGTTGTCTTCCTTGTCCAACTTCAACTAATTTTCTCAAGTTTGAAAATAATTAATGGGTATTCACAATCATAGAAGATGTCCAAGATAATATATTTGTATGTGAAAGTTCTCTTCCTTATACTAATCACTCATGAATTGCTTGTATGACCAATATTGTGATTGTCAAGCTTCAAAGGATTTCACTTTTTAAAACCAACATGAAGCTACTACTAGGCATGATATGAGCATATAATTTCAACTTCATTATATTCAATTCATTCAACAATTTACTCATAGGATATAAGTGAAGCACAAGAGTAATTGACAAGCTACTCCAAAAAGATCAAATGAGTAGTTAAGTAAATGGGTGGCTATTTGGGGACTCTCTTTTATTTAAAAACTTTCAGATCTAAGTATGTTATTAAAACAACAAGTTAAACAATATAAAATGAAATTCGAAGAATGGCACACATCATGTGAAGAAGCAAAAACTTAGGCTCAACCGAGGCTAACCGATAATTGTTAATGAAGAAAAGTGGGATGCCTACCGGGGCATCCCCAAGCTTAGATATTTGATACTTCTTGGAATATTAACTTGGGATGCCTTGGGCATCCCCAAGCTTCAGCTCTTGTGTCTTCTTCATTCTTCTCATAAAACGGCTTCCCTAATTCTTAAAAACTTCAACCACTCAAAACTCAACAAGAACTCGTAAGATACGTTAGTATAAATCAATGCAACACCTTATCATTCTCTACTGTAGCAAATCACTAAAATTATAACTTAAAATTGCATACTAAATGCCTCTGCATATTTAATAGTCCTATCCTCAAATAGAATCCTTAAGCCAGCAAACATATGCAAACAATGCAACCATAACGGCAATCTGCCAAAACAGTATAGTCTGTAAAGAACACAAGAAAATGAATACTTCTTTAACTCCAAAAATTCTGAAAATTTAACACGCTGTAGAAAAGTTATCAGAGCTTATACTGCAAAAGGTTTCAGCATTTTATCACATTCTTACTTTTCTAGGGAATTTTTGCAACAACGATAAACTTTCTATTTTGAAACACAACATATAGAATTGCAAAATAAGCATGTAAAAAGGCTATACTTGACATTTTTATTGAAGTAAAAGATGCAAAACATTATTATAAATTACAGAAATAAAATACTAACAAAATAAAATGACTCTCCAAGCAAAACTCATATCATGTGACGAACGAAATATAGCCCCAAGTAAGATTAGCGATAATGTTGGAGACGAAAGAGGGGATGCCTTCCGGGGAATCCGCAAGCTTAGTTGCTTGGATCTTCCTTGAATATTAACTTCGGGTGGCTTTGGAATCCCCAAGCATAGGGTATTGTCACTCCTTATTCTCCTCATATTGATATCTCACCCAAAACTTGAAAACTTCAATCACACAAAACATAACGGAACTTTGAGAGATAGGTTAGTATGATAAAGCAAATCATTCATTTTGGTACTCACAAAGACCAGATTCATAATTGTTCTCACAAAATGCCTACTGTACTGCTACCTATTGAGCATGTGTTGGTTTTCCCTTGAAGAGGAAAGGGTGATGCAGCAAAGTAGCGTAAGTATTTCCCTTAGTTTCTGAGAACCAAGGTATCAATCCAGTAGGAGACTACACGCAAGTCACCTAGTACCTGCACAAACAAACAAGAACCTCGCAACCAATGTGATAAAGTGGTTGTCAATCCCTTCACGGTGACTTACGAAAGTGAGATCTGATAGAGATGATAAGATAAATATTTTTGTGGTATAAATTGCAAAATAAAGATTGCAAAACAAATAGAAAACTAGAATTGTAGATTGGAAACTTATATGATGTAAAGTAGACCCCGGGGCCATAGGTTTCACTAGTGGCTTCTCTCAAGATAGCATGTACTACGGTGGGTGAACAAATTACTGCCGAGCAATTGATAGAAAAGCGCATACTTATGATGATATCTAAGGCAATGATCATGAATATAGGCATCACGTCCGTGTCAAGTAGACCGAAATGATTCGACATCTACTACTATTACTCCACACATCGAACGCTGTCCAGCATGCATCTAGATTATTAAGTTCATAAGAATGGAGTAACACATTAGGCAAGATGACATGATGTAGAGGGATAAACTCAAGAAATATGATATAAACCCCATCTTTTTATCCTCGAGGGCAACAATACAATACGTGTCGTTTCCCTTTCTATCACTGGGATCGAGCACCGCAAGATTGAACCCAAAGCTAAGCACTTCTCCCATTGCAAGAAAGATCAATCTAGTAGGCCAAACTAAATCGATAATTCGAAGAGACTTGCAAAGATATCAAATCATGCATGTAAGAAGTTAGAGAAGAATCAAATAATATTCATAGATAATCAAGTTCATAAACCCACAATTCATCGGATCTCGGCAAACACACCGCAAAAAGAGTTACATCGAATAGATCTCCAAGAAGATCGTGGAGAAATTTGTATTGAGATCCAAAGAGAGAGAAGAAGCCATCTAGCTAATAACGATGGACCCGAAGGTCTGTGGTAATCTACTCACACATCATCGAAGAGGCTATGGTGTTGATGTAGAAGCCCTCCGTGATCGAATCCCCCTCCGGCAGATCGCCGGATAAGGCCCCAAGATGAGATCTCACGGGTACAGAAGGTTGCGGCGGTGGAAAAGGTGTTTCGTGGCTCTCCCCGAAGGTTTCAGGGTATAAGAGTGTATATAGGGGGAAGAAGTAGGTCGGTGGAGCTGCAAGGGGCCCACGAGGGTGGGGGAATCGCCTGGCCCCCTTGGGCGCGCCCTCCTACCTCATGGCTTCCTCGCTGCTTTCTTGACGTCCACTCCAAGTCTCCTAGATTGCGTTTGTTCCAAAAACGATCCTCGCGAAGGTTTCATTCCGTTTGGATTCCGTTTGATATTCCTTCTCTGCGAAACACTGAAATAGGCAAAAAAACAGCAATTTGCACTGGGCTTTCGGTTAATAGGTTAGTCCCAAAAATAATATAAAAAGGTATAATAAAGCCCATTAAACATCCAAAACAGATAATATAATAGCATGGAACAATCAAAAATTATAGATACATTAGAGACATATCAAGCACCCCCAAGCTTTATTCCTACTCGTCCTCGAGTAGGTAAGTGATAAAAACAGAATTTTTGATGTGGAATGCTCCCTAACATAATTTTAAATGTAATTCTCTTATTGTGGCATGAATGTTCAGATCCAAAAGATTCAAGATAAAAGATTAATATTGACATAAAATTAGTAATACTTCAAGCATGCTAACCAAGCAATTATGTTTTATCAAAATAACATAGCCAAAGAAAGCTTATCCCTACAAAATCATATAGTTTAGCCATGCTTCATTTTTGTCACACAAAATGCTCCCATCATGCATAACCTCGATGACAAGTCGAGCAATTGGTTCATACTTTTAACGTGCTTCAGCCTTTTCAACCCTTACGCAATACATGAGCGCAACCCATGGATATAGCACTATAGGTGGAATAGCATATGATCATGGGGGTTATGTGAGAAGACAAAAAAGGAGAAAGTCTCACATTTACGCGGCTAATCAACGGGCTATGGAGATGCCCATCAATTGATGTCAATGCGAGGAGTAGGGATTGCCATGCAATGGATGCACTAGAGCTATAAGTGTATGAAAGCTCGTCAAAAGAAACTAAGTGGGTGTGCATCCAACTTGTTTGCTCACGAAGACCTAGGGAATGTTGAGGAAGCCCATCATTGGAATATACAAGCCAAGTTCTATAATGGAAAATTCCCACTAGTATATGCAAGTGACAAAATAAGAAACTCTCTATCATGAAGACCATGGTGCTATTTTGAACCACAAGTGTGGAAAAAGGATAGTAACATTGTCCCTTCTCTCCTTTTCTCTCATTTTTTTGTTTAGGCTTCTTTGGCCTGTTTTTTTATTTGGGCTTCTTTGGTATCTTTTTTTATTTCACTTTCCTCACATGCGAAAATACTCTATTAATGATGATCATCACACTTTTATTTACTCATAACTCAATGTTACAACTCGATACTAGAACAAAAATATGACTACATGTGAATGCCTCCGGCGGTGTACCGGGATATGCGATGAATCAAGAGCGACATGTATGAAAGAATTATGAAAGTGGCTTTGCCACAAATACGATGTCAACTACATGATCATGCAACGCAATATGACAATGATGGAGCGTGTCATAATAAACAGAACGGTGGAAAGTTTCATGGCAATATATCTCGGAATGGCTATCGAAATGCCATAATAGGTAGGTATGGTGGCTGTGTTGAGGAAGATATAAGGAGGCTTATGTGTGATAGAGCGTATCGTATCATGGGGTTTGGATTCACCGGCAAAGTTTGCACCAACTCTCGAGGTGAGAAAGGGCAACGCACGGTACCGTAGAGGCTAGCAAATTGTGGAAAGGTAAGAGTGTGTATGATCCATGGACTCACATTAGTCTTAAAGAACTCATATACTTATTGCAAAAGTTTATTAGCCCTTGAAGAAAAGTACTACTACGCATGCCCCTAGAGGGATAGATTGGAAGGAAAAGACCATCGCTTGTCCCCGACCGCCTCTCATAAGGAAAGCAGTGAAAGAACACCCCATGCTTCAAATTTGTCACACAACATTTACCATACGTGCATGCTACGGGACTTGCCAACTTTAACACAAGTATTTCTCAATTTCACAATTGCCCAACTAGCATGACTCTAACATTACCACCTTTATATCTCAACACATCTATCAAGAATCATAGTATTCAATGCACACTATATGAAAGTTTTTATCATACCCATCTTACATGCCTATGATATTAGGACTAGTTTTATAGCCAAAGAAAATTACCATGCTGTTCTAAGAGACTCTCAAAATTGTGACGCCCCCGATTCAATCGTACACTAATCATACATGCAAACGTGTACGATCAAGATCAGGGACTCACGGGAAGATATGACAACACAACTCTACAAATAAAATAAGTCATACAAGCATCATATTACAAGCCAGGGGCCTCGAGGGCTCGAATACAAGAGCTCGATCATAGACGAGTCAGCGGAAGCAACAATATCTGAGTACAGACATAAGTTAAACAAGTTTGCCTTAAGAAGGCTAGCACAAACTAGGATACAGATCGAAAGAGGCGCAGGCCTCCTGCCTGGGATCCTCCTAACTACTCCTGGTCGTCGTCAGCGGGCATCACGTAGTAGTAGGCACCTCCGGTGTAGTAGGAGTCGTCGTCGAAGATGGCGTCTGGCTCCTGGGCTCCAACATCTGGTTGCGACAACCAGATAGAAGGGATAGGGGGAAAAGAGGGAGAAAGCAACCGTGAGTACTCATCCAAAGTGCTCGCAAGCAAGGAGCTACACTACATATGCATGGGTATCAAATGGAGTAAGGGTATCATATGTGAACTGAACTGCAGAATGCCAGAATAAGAGGGGGATAACTAATCCTTTCGAAGACTACGCTTCTGGCAGCCTCCGTCTTGCAACATGTAGAAGAGAGTAGACTGAAGTCCTCCAAGTAACATCGCATAGCATAATCCTACCCAGCGATCCCCTCCTCGTATCCCTGAGAGAGAGCGACCACCGGTTGTATCTGGCACTTGGAAGGGTGTGTTTTATTAAGTATCCGATTCTAGTTGTCATAAGGTCAAGGTACAACTCCAAGTCGTCCTGTTACCGAAGATCACGGCTATTCGAATAGATTAACTTCCCTGCAGGGGTGCACCACATACCCCAACACGCTCGATCCCATTTGGCCGGACACACTTTCCTGGGTCATGCCCGGCCTCGGAAGATCAACACGTCGCAGCCCCACCTAGGCACAACACAGAGGTCAGCACGCCGGTCTAAACCTAAGCGCACAGGGGTCTGGGCCCATCACCCTTAGCACACCTGCATGTTGCGTGGGCGGCCGGAAGCAGACCTAGCCTAGTGGCGTTCCAGTCCAATCCAGCGCGCCCCGCTCCGTCGCTGACGTCAAGAAGGCTTCGGCTGATACCACGACGCCGGGATACCCATAACTACTCCCGCGTAGATGGTTAGTGCGTATAGACCAAATGGCCAAACTCAGATCAAATACCCAGATCTCGTTAAGCGTGTTAAGTATCCGCGAACGCCGACCAGGGCCAGGCCCACCTCTCTCCTCGGTGGTCGGAACCTGCCCTGTCGCTCCACCTCAAAGATCCACACAGAGGGCCGTTGGGACAAAGGTCCTTTCAGCCCCCAATCCGTGAATCACTCGCGGGTGCTCCACAAGCCGACCCGTCTTTAGTCACCACATGTATCCTGTAGAAAGTATATAGTAATATACCCGTGATCACCTCCCGTGTGATCACGGCCCAGTAGTATAGCATGGCAGACGGACAAGAGTGTAGGGCCACTGATGGAACACTAGCATCCTATACTAAGCAGTAGGATAGCAGGTAATGGTAACAACAGTAGTAACAAGGACAGGCTATGCATCAGGATAGGAATAACGGAAAGCAGTAACATGCTACACTATTCTAATGCAAGCGGTAAAGAGGAGAGTAGGCGATATCTGGTGATCAAGGGGGGGGGGGGGGCTTGCCTGGTTGCTCTGGCAAGAGAGAGGGGTAGTCAACACCGTAGTTGTACTGGGTAGCAGCGGCGTCGGTCTCGGTGTCTAGCGAGAGAAGAGGGGGAAGAAGCAATAAATATAATGCAAACAAATGCATGACGATGCATGACATGACAAAGCGTGATGCTAGGTGTGCCCTAACGCGGTACGAGGTGGTACCGGTGAAGGGGGGAAACATCCGGGAAATTATCCCCGTGTTTCGCGTTTTCGGACAGACGAACCGGAAGGGGAAAGATGCGTGTTCGCTATGCTACGGATGCGTGGCGGATGAACGGGCTGCGTATTCGAATTCGTCTCGTCGTTCTGAGCAACTTTCATGTTGAAAATATTTTAATCTGAGCTACGGATTAAAAGATATGAGTTTCTAAAGATTTTATTAATTTCTGGAATTTAATTAATTATTTAAATTAATTCGAAAAATAGACTAATGTCATCAGCATGATGTCATGCTGACATCAGCAGTCAACTAATCAGTTGACCTAGTCAAACTGACATGTGGGTCCTACTGTCATTGTCTATGACTAACTAAACAGGTTTAATTAGTTTAGTTAATTGATTAGGTTAGTTAAAAACAATTAATTAAGTTAATTAATTAATTAATTAGTTAATTAGTTATTTATTATTTTTAATTCTCTTTTTTTTTAAAAACATTTTTGTTCTGGGGCTGGGGCCCCTTTGTCAGTGGGCCAAAGGCCTAGCGGGTGTGGGCGCCGGGCGGAGGCCGTAGCCCGCCCGGTTGCGGGGCGAGGCCGTGGCCATCCGGTCGCGGGGTCGCCGGCATGGGGACGAAGGCGAGGCCAAGGGTGGCCAGCAGCGGCGATGGTGGTCGCGTCGGAGGTAGCAGGGGGCTGCGGTGGTGCGGGCCACGGCAGGTGCGAGCGCTCCGGGAAGGAGAAGCACTGCGGGTGCGGCTCGGCGCGACGGCACGCCGGGCGAGACGAGGCCGCGGTGAGCACGGGCGGGGCGCGTACAGGGCGATGGCCAGGGGCGTGCGCAGAGTGCGGTGACCGCGGTGACGGACGAGGAGAGGGGAAGCTCACAGGGGAGGGAGTAGGGCACGGGCAGCGGGCTCGGGGGAAGGTTGGGGTGGTCCGACGACGGAGCGGATGAGGACGTCCGGCGAGGCTTGACGGAGCCGATGAGGAGGCGAGGCGACGTGGAGCGGCTCCGGCGAGCGGCGTCCGTCGGGGCGTCCGGCGTGGCGTGGGGATGGGGCGGCTCTCGGCGATGGCGGGGCAGAACCGGGCGGCGTCGAGGTTCGGCGACGAGGGCGGAGGCGCCATGGTGCGCAACGGCGGAGCGGGGGGCGTCGAGCGGCGTCGGGGCGCCTTTTCCCCCGTCCAGATCGGGGAGGAAGCGAGGGGGCGAGCGGGGTGGGGCGAGTGAGGGTCTCATCCCCGATCCAGATTGGATCGGGAGGGGGGAACGTCGTGGGGGGGGGTAGCAGTTAGGGTTTGACCGGGGGGGTCGGGGCGACCTAGTAGGGCGTCGGGGTGGGCCGGCCCATTCGGGCGGCTGGGGCCAGCTGGGCCTCTTGGCCCAGCGGGGGGGGGGGGGGTTCTTTTTTTTTATTGTCTTCTGTTTTTTGTGTTTTCTTTTCTTTTATTTATTTTCCTTTACTGTTTTATTTTATTTCTTTAACAGTTATAGTTTAATAATAAGTTAAAGTCCACTCCTAAATTGGAGTTGAAAAAAAGTTTTTAGTGACTAAATAAACTAGTTTAATATTTGTTTATATTTAATAGCACTTATATAATTGTTTTTTTTGCTAGTGTTTTATTCATCTCATAGTATTTAAACATTTTAAAAAGGTGTGGCTTCTCCACCATAATTATCTGTGCAATATTTGGTTCACTCCGAACATTTTTGTTTCTATGTTTGAAAACTTTTGTTGTTTGCCATATTTTGAATTGATTTTGAATCGGTTTTGTACTAACGAAAGATTAGCAACAGTAATTGAAGTGACGTGGCATCATTAGCAGAGAATTACTGTAGCGTAACTATCCGGGCGTCACAATTCTCCTCCACTACAAGAAATCTCGTCCCGAGATTTAAGAGGTAGCGAAAGGGGGAAAGGTTTGGTAACGAATCTAGCGGGTCTTCTTACCCTAGTTTGCTCTTCTCGAAGAGGCCGGTCCAACAAATTGATGTCTTCATTTCTCTGCTTCAGGTCATCATAATGAAGTTGTCGTCCTTCCTTCAGGATCTTCACCGTACATACGAAAGGGTAAGAAGGGAAAACTCGATATGGATGGATTCTAACAAGATCGAGCATCAGACGGTTAACTCAGGGAAGAAGCATAAGTATCTCTCGATTTGAAACTTAAGAAGATATCGAGAGTGAAGTAAGAAGGTACCATGAGGAGCATTCAAACGGATAGGCAATCGTTCGATGCCTAACCAGAAGGTGAAAGGGTTTCAGGGCAACGAGAATAGGTATTGCGCCTCATACCAGAATAGATCACTAGACAGGTGGTCCGTGAATTATATACGAAGTCAAGCGCGAGGAACAACCTTGGAAATAGGGTGTATAGGAGAGTCAGGTTTCGATCCTGGGAACTGTGGGTTATGGGCCCACCATGTGGGTTAAAACTAGGAAGGGCGTTGACATCTTGCACGATCATGTGAGCAAGGCATGTCAGAGGATAGTCCGTCAGTTAAGTCGGCAACAACATCGGTACCAAAGGGACGAAGAGAACCATTCTCCTGCTCGTTGAAACGAGGCGGACCAATAGGCAAAGTTCTCGTCCATCGGTGGTTACCGAATGTCATCAACAATCGCAACAGGGTCTTGCGGACAGAGTGGTACAACGAGGTGTTTACACAAGCAGGGAAATATTACTGCTTATATATTATAGATCACGAGGAGGTTTAAACAAACCAATGGAAGGAAAATGTGATCATCAGATCAAACCGAACAGTGTAAAGGATAGCGTGTTTGACACATATACCAGGGGTATACCCTTCCCAAGGACAAGCAGAGTATGATATCCATGACAGGATATAATGTAGAAAACCTTTTAGGTAGGGGAGAGAAATTTCATGACATTATCCATACAACGATGTTTGGATAATTTGATTAAGAAAATTTAGCTTTGTGCTTCAAGTGTTCTTATCGATGATAGGAGTACCACATACATGCTTCGAGATAGCACTGACATGGTCTTCAAACAAAGGTCCGGCATTTGGATATACAAAGGATTCATCAGGAACAATTTATAAAGAAAGTCATTCCATTTCCTCATGGAAGAATGGTTAACCTTGCTAAAAAGGAAACTAAAACATTAGGTCCTCCGGTCAGGTGGGCTAGGCATGACATCACCTTACCGGGTCATATAAGGATCAATGATATGTCTCTAGAAAAATGTTCCAACCATCATATCTGACCAAGATTTAGATCTGATTGGTGTCAGGATACCTCAGACTCAGGATGCCTGAGAAGAAAAGGTGCAACACAATTGGCGAGACGACATTGTAAGATTCTCGGGAAATGTACTATGGTAGCGAGTTCCGAAACAAGAGTTCATCATTAATCCATGGAGAGGATGAGGAGGTGGCTGATGGACTCAGCGACAATTCAACGGGGTATCCAAAAAAAATAGACCTCCACAATTATGTGGATAAGGAGATACATTTGTTAGATCAAATGATATAATGAAATATGCTCGAGGAAAACATACACAATTAAACCTTGGTTGAAAGGTGCACCCGAAATATGGGTTGGGTCGCACGACCAATGTCAGAATGGTGATTCAATAATCAATAGTACAAGGATGAACGGCCGACCATTAACTTCAAAGCAATAGGGTTGCTAGAAGGGCAGAATCCAAACAGCACCGTTCACTTGTTGGTACCCCGGTTGGAATCAACACGAGGACCAAGGAATGAACGGAGATGGCAGGAAGTATCACTTGTACAAAGAATTCATAAGGGTGGTGATATTCTCATGACATTCTTGGCAACAAAGGTGGTAATACTCCAAGGTAAAGGAGAACAATTGCTGGATAGCAAGGATCTTAAGGTATAACACCAAACACGGACAAGTTTGTGTTGAAGGGAAGGCAATAAAGTGGCCGATGATAACACAAATCATCGGGGCAAGGATGGTATTTCTCATCATGAATTCAGTTGATACCCTTGAAGAGCTCAGAATGCTGATGATTAAAATTAGCACGATAATGATGTATCCGTTCAGGCTAGGGCAGACATGGAGTATTAAACATGTAAGCGATGAAGATCTCTAATCCTCGTTGAATCGATTCCGTTATCGTTGTCCTTGAGTGTTTCATAACTCAAGGCCCGTGAAAAATTGGAGTCCGTGAGAATGTAATACCCGATGAAGAACTCATAAGAGGTTATGCAGTTCCATGATAATCTCGAGATACCAGGGGGGTAATGCTCGACGATAGATCAAAGTAGAGATTGGACTAGGGTATTGCTCTGCAGAAGACAATTGCTTAAACTTGCACGAGAAATGTTATTTAAAGGAGAACATGGTCAGAACCACGATTGCAAAAGTCCAGATCCCAGAGATAAGATGAAATTATACCAAGGGAATAATTAATTTAAGAAAAGCTTTAATGATAAGATCTACATCGTGTCCATGGGCATGAACACAAAGTTCAAGGTCGACTCCCACTTCTTCAATATATAACCTTCCATTCACTTTTCGCTTTCGAAGAAGTTGTAGTGTTGAAATTTTATCTGGCAAAATACCAGAAGTGTATGACTCGTGAAAACTATCGAGTTCACACATATTAAAGAAGGCATTGGTTCAACCCATCGAGGCATCTTAGGAACATATACCACAAACTTCAGGAGTAATTATCACCAGCTCGAATGTAGAGCAAGGTTGAGAAAGTAGATGATACCATTTGCCAAAGGCATTATGTATCTGAGGGAAGGCTCACAAGGTTATTGAATATGAAGGACGCTGTCGGATCAAATCCATTAAAGGATCTTCCGGTCCATAACAGAGCTGACGTGAGCACCGGCACACAACCAGAGGAAGTAACAATGCAAAGGCATTGGATTATGGAAACAACTTAATAATCCAGAGCTCAAATGCAAAGGAATTATAATTTTCAAATCAAGGGATCAGAAGCAATGTTCTGATTAGGGATGGATAAGTTGAATAGCCTTAGGGGTACAATCGACGGCAATTGGATTTGTTGAGAACCAGCTCATGTTTTAAAATGACGTCTGAGCCGGAAAGATAATTTAGAAGGATCAACTGATGATTGCATGCATTCGCACTCATGTTGAATCAAAGGGATCAAAATGACGGTGTCTAAGGATACTACCGAATATTGTCAGACATATGGAAAACATCCATCATGCAAACAGACAAGTATTGCAGAGCAATAAGCTACTAAGGATTTTTGGAGGATCGAATAGTATTTCGATGACCATTGTGAAACACATGGACAACTGGGGGATGAGCGGATACTCGATAAGTGTGAGAATTATCCGTAGGGGTATTCAGGTGATAAAGAACAGCAAGGCGGTAAGCTCAAAGGATTATCGAAACAACGACGAGTATTTCGAGGTGTCTTGTAATAACAAGACCAACTGGGAATAAAAGTAAGAACGACAGGTGTAAGTATTTATCCATAGGGATTTTTCGGTGGTAATGAATTGCAAAAGCAATGGCACAAAGTTTCAAGAGAACATCAGAGAGTATTATCAGAATCTTCTGTTGAAGCAGTCCATCATCTGTAATGAAGGGCTCTCCGGGAGAAAGTGATAACGAGATCCTAATGTTAGATTTGGCAAAATTCATTTAACCCGAATAGAAGAGAGTTCAAAGTCCCAGAGTAAGGATCGAGGAGTAAAAGATCCTAATACCACCCAGAGGGCGACGTGGGCCCGTAAGCCGCACAGCCATGTTAGTAAAAGTTTTTCAATGACTAGACTCGACTTCGGCCAAGGAGTTGGAAAGGGGGATTCCTACAGGCAGTCGGCTCTGATACCAACTTGTGACGCCCCCGATTCAATCGTACACTAATCATACACGCAAACGTGTACGATCAAGATCAGGGACTCATGGGAAGATATCACAACACAACTCTACAAATAAAATAAGTCATACAAGCATCATATTACAAGCCAGGGGCCTCGAGGGCTCGAATACAAGAGCTCGATCATAGACGAGTCAGCAGAAGCAACAATATCTGAGTACAGACATAAGTTAAAAAAGTTTGCCTTAAGAAGGCTAGCACAAACTGGGATACAGATCGAAAGAGGCGCAGGCCTCCTGCCTGGGATCCTCCTAACTACTCCTGGTCGTCGTCAGCGGGCATCACGTAGTAGTAGGCACCTCCGGTGTAGTAGGAGTCGTCGTCGAAGATGGCGTCTGGCTCCTGGGCTCCAACATCTGGTTGCGACAACCAGATAGAAGGGATAGGGGGAAAAGAGGGAGAAAGCAACCTTGAGTACTCATCCAAAGTACTCGCAAGCAAGGAGCTACACTACATATGCATGGGTATCAAATGGAGTAAGGGTATCATATGTGGACTGAACTGCAGAATGCCAGAATAAGAGGGGGATAACTAATCCTTTCGAAGACTACGCTTCTGGCATCCTCCGTCTTGCAACATGTAGAAGAGAGTAGACTGAAGTCCTCCAAGTAACATCGCATAGCATAATCCTACCCGGCGATCCCCTCCTCGTATCCCTGAGAGAGAGCGACCACCGGTTGTATCTGGCACTTGGAAGGGTGTGTTTTATTAAGTATCTGATTCTAGTTGTCATAAGGTCAAGGTACAACTCCAAGTCGTCCTGTTACCGAAGATCACGGCTATTCGAATAGATTAACTTCCCTGCAGGGGTGCACCACATACCCCAACACGCTCGATCCCATTTGGCTGGACACACTTTCCTGGGTCATGCCCGGCCTCGGAAGATCAACACGTCGCAGCCCCACCTAGGCACAACAGAGAGGTCAGCACGCCGGTCTAAACCTAAGCGCACAGGGGTCTGGGCCCATCGCCCTTAGCACACCTGCACGTTGCATGGGCGGCCGGAAGCAGACCTAGCCTAGTGGCGTTCCAGTCCAATCCAGCGCGCGCCGCTCCGTCGCTGACATCAAGAAGGCTTCGGCTGATACCACGACGCCGGGATACCCATAACTACTCCCGCGTAGATGGTTAGTGCGTATAGACCAAATGGCCAAACTCAGATCAAATACCCAGATCTCGTTAAGCGTGTTAAGTATCCGCGAACGCCGACCAGGGCCAGGCCCACCTCTCTCCTAGGTGGTCGGAACCTGCCCTGTCGCTCCGCCTCAAAGATCCACACAGAGGGCCGTTGGGACAAAGGTCCTTTCAGCCTCCAATCCGTGAATCACTCGCGGGTGCTCCACAAGCCGACCCGTCTTTAGTCACCACATGTATCCTGTAGAAAGTATATAGTAATATACCCGTGATCACCTCCCGTGTGATCACGGCCCAGTAGTATAGAATGGCAGACGGACAAGAGTGTAGGGCCACTGATGGAACACTAGCATCCTATACTAAGCAGTAGGATAGCAGGTAATGGTAACAACAGTAGTAACAAGGACAGGCTATGCATCAGGATAGGAATAACGGAAAGCGGTAACATGCTACACTATTCTAATGCAAGCGGTAAAGAGGAGAGTAGGCGATATCTGGTGATCAAGGGGGGGGCTTGCCTGGTTGCTCTGGCAAGAGAGAGGGGTCGTCAACACCGTAGTTGTACTGGGTAGCAGCGGCGTCGGTCTCGGTGTCTAGCGAGAGAAGAGGGGGAAGAAGCAATAAATATAATGCAAACAAATGCATGACGATGCATGACATGACAAAGCGTGATGCTAGGTGTGCCCTAACGCGGTACGAGGTGGTACCGGTGAAGGGGGGAAACATCCGGGAAATTATCCCCGTGTTTCGCGTTTTCGGACAGACGAACCGGAAGGGGAAAGATGCGTGTTCGCTATGCTACGGATGCGTGGCGGATGAACGGGCTGCGTATTCGAATTCGTCTCGTCGTTCTGAGCAACTTTCATGTTGAAAATATTTTAAT
Source organism: Triticum urartu (assembly GCF_056163025.1). Classification (NCBI taxonomy): domain Eukaryota; kingdom Viridiplantae; phylum Streptophyta; class Magnoliopsida; order Poales; family Poaceae; genus Triticum; species Triticum urartu. The sequence continues at coordinate 161,085,244 of NC_141873.1, read as the reverse complement.
CCGAGTTACGGATTAAAAGATATGAGTTTCTAAAGATTTTATTAATTTCTGGAATTTAATTAATTATTTAAATTAATTCGAAAAATAGACTAATGTCATCAGCATGATGTCATGCTGACATCAGCAGTCAACTAATCAGTTGACCTAGTCAAACTGACATGTGGGTCCTACTGTCATTGTCTATGACTAACTAAACAGGTTTAATTAGTTTAGTTAATTGATTAGGTTAGTTAAACACAATTAATTAAGTTAATTAATTAATTAATTAGTTAATTAGTTAATTATTATTTTTAATTCTCTTTTTTTTAAAAAAAAACATTTTTGTTCTGGGGCTGGGGCCCCTTTGTCAGTGGGCCAAAGGCCTAGCGGGTGTGGGCGCCGGGCGGAGGCCGTAGCCCGCCCGGTTGCGGGGCGAGGCCATGGCCATCCGGTCGCGGGGTCGCCGGCATGGGGACGAAGGCGAGGCCAAGGGTGGCCAGTAGCGGCGATGGTGGTCGCGTCGGAGGTAGCAGGGGGCTGCGGTGGTGCGGGCCACGGCAGGTGCGAGCGCTCCGGGAAGGAGAAGCACTGCGGGTGCGGCTCGGCGCGACGGCACGCCGGGGGAGACGAGGCCGCGGTGAGCACGGGCGGGGCGCGTACAGGGCGATGGCCAGGGGCGTGCGCAGAGTGCGGTGACCGCGGTGACGGACGAGGAGAGGGGAAGCTCACAGGGGAGGGAGTAGGGCACGGGCAGCGGGCTCGGGGGAAGGTTGGGGTGGTCCGACGACGGAGCGGATGAGGACGTCCGGCGAGGCTTGACGGAGCCGATGAGGAGGCGAGGCGACGTGGAGCGGCTCCGGCAAGCGGCGTCCGCCGGCGAGGTCGGGGCGTCCGGCGTGGCGACGGGGATGGGGCGGCTCTCGGCGATGGCGGGGCAGAACCGGGCGGCGTCGGGGTTCGGCGACGAGGGCGGAGGCGCCATGCTGCGCAACGGCGACGCGGGGGGCGTCGAGCGGCGTCCGGGCGCCTTTTCCCCCGATCCAGATCGGGGAGGAAGCGAGGGGGCGAGCGGGGTGGGGCGAGTGAGGGTCTCATCCCCGATCCAGATTGGATCGGGAGGGGGGAACGGCGTGGGGGGGGGGTAGCAGTTAGGGTTTGACCGGGGGGGTCGGGGCGACCTAGTAGGGCGTCGGGGTGGGCCGGCCCATTCGGGCGGCTGGGACCAGCTGGGCCACTTGGCCCAGCGGGGGGGGGGGGGTTCTTTTTTTTTTGTCTTCTATTTTTTGTGTTTTCTTTTCTTTTATTTATTTTCCTTTACTGTTTTATTTTATTTCTTTAACAGTTATAGTTTAATAATAAGTTAAAGTCCACACCTAAATTGGAGTTGAAATTTTTTTTAGTGACTAAATAAACTAGTTTAATATTTGTTTATATTTAATAGCACTTATATAATTGTTTTTTTTGCTAGTGTTTTATTCATCTCATAGTATTTAAACATTTTAAAAAGGTGTGGCTTCTCCACCATAATTATCTGTGCAATATTTGGTTCACTCCGAACATTTTTGTTTCTATGTTTGAAAACTTTTGTTGTTTGCCATATTTTGAATTGATTTTGAATCGGTTTTGTACTAACGAAAGATTAGCAACAGTAATTGAAGTGACGTGGCATCATTAGCAGAGAATTACTGTAGCGTAACTATCCGGGCGTCACAAAAATAATATAAGTGAAGCATTGAGAGATCAATAATTTCTACAAAATAAAACCACCACCGTGCTCTAAAAAAATATAAGTGAAGCACTTGAGCAAAATTATCTAGCTCAAAAGATATAAGTGAAGCACATAGAGTATTCTAATAAATTCCGATTCATGTGTGTCTCTCCCAAAAGCTGTGTACAGCAAGGATGATTGTGGTAAACTAAAAAGCAAAGACTTAAATCAAACAAGATGCTCCAAGCAAAACACATATCATGTGGTGAATAAAAATATAGCCTGAAGTAAAGTTACTGATAGACGAAGATGAAAGAGGGGATGCCTTCCGGGGAATCCCCAAGCTTAGGCTTTTGGTTGTCCTTAAATTTTACCTTGGGGTGCCTTGGGCATCCCCAAGCTTAGGCTCTTTCCACTCCTTATTCCATAATCCATCAAATCTTTACCCAAAAACTTGAAAACTTCACAACACAAAACTCAACAGAAAATCTCATGAGCTCTGTTAGTATAAGAAAACAAATTACCACTTTAAGGTACTGAAATGAACTCATTCTTTATTTATATTGGTGTTAAACCTACTGTATTCCAACTTTTCTATGGTTCATACCCCCCGATACTAGCCATAGATTCATCAATATACGCAAACAACACACGAAAAACAGAATCTGTCAAAAACAGAACAGTCTGTAGTAATATGTAGGTTTAGAATACTTCTGTAACTCCAAAAATTATACCAAATTAGGACGACCTGAATAATTTGTGTATTGATCTACTGCAGTTGGAATTGGTATTTTATCGCTCTCTGGTAAAAACTGAAAATTATTCTCGTGAGCGCATACTTTCTGGGTTTTTTTCCAGCAAGATCAAACAAAAATCATCCAAGAAGATCCTAAAGGCTTTACTTGGCACAAACACTAATTAAAGCATAAAAACACAATCATAATAGAGGATAGATTATTTATTTATTACTAAATAGGAACAAAAAGCAAGGAACAAACATAAAATTGGGTTGCCTCCCAATAAGCGCTATCCTTTAACGCCCCTACCCAGGCATAAAACCAAGAATATATCTAGGTATTGTCATCTTTGGTATGCAATCCATAAGTGGCTCTCATAATAGATTCATAAGGTAATTTAATTTTCTTCCAAGCAAAGTGTTCCATGCCTTTCCTTAATGGAAATTGGAATCTAATATTTCCTTCTTTCATATCAATAATTGCACCAATCATTCTAAGGAAAGGTCTACCAAGAATAATAGGACAAGTAGGATTGCAATCTATATCAAGAACAATAAAATTTACGGGCACATAATTCCTATTTGCAACAATAAGAACATCATTATTTCTTCCCATAGGTTTCTTAATGGTGGAACCTGCAAGATGCAGATTTAAAGAACAATCATCAAATTCACGGAAACCTAGCACATCACACAAAGTTTTTGGAATCATTGAAACACTAGCACCTAAATCACATAAAGCATAGCATTCACGATCTTTAATCTTAATTTTAATAGTAGGTTCCCACTCATCATAATGTTTTCTAGGGATAGAAACTTCTAATTCAAGTTTTTCTTCATAAGATTGCATTAAAGCATCAACGATATGTTTAGTGAAAGCTTTGTTTTGATCATAACCATGAGGAGAATTTAGCAAGGATAGCAACATGGAAAAAAATCTATCAAAGACAAATTTTCATAATTAAATTCCTTGAAATCCAAAATAGTGGGTTCATTGCTATGTAAAGTTTTGACCTCTTCAATCCCACTTTTACCAATTTTTGCATCAAGATCTAAAAACTCCGAATCATTGGGACGCCTTCTAACCAAAGTTGACTCATCTCTAGTCCCATCTTTATCAAGATTCATATTGGCAAAAAAAAAATTTAATAGGCGACACACCAATCACTTTTAGATCTTCATCATTATTATCATGAAAACTAGAAGAACATGCTTTTACAAAGCAATCTTTTTTAGCACGCATCCTAGCGGTTCTTTGTTCGCACTCATCAATGGAAATTCTCATGGCTTTGAGAGACTCACTGATATCATGCTTCGGTGTAATAGATCTATGTTTCAAAGAATCAACATCAAGAGAAATTCTATCCACATTCCTAGCCAACTCATTGATCTTAAGCAATTTTTCTTCAAGCAAAGAATTGAAATTATTTTGCGAATTCATAAATTCTTTAACACTAGTATCAAAATCAGAGGGCATCTTATTTAAATTTCCATAAGAGTTGTTATAGGAATTACCATAATTATTAGAGGAATTACTAGGGAACGGCCTCGAATTAAAGTTTCCTCTATACGCGTTGTTACCAAAATTGTTCCTACCAACAAAATTCACATCCATAGATTCATTATTATTATCAATCAAAGTAGACAAAGGCATATCATTAGGATCATAAGAAACACTCTTATTAGCAAACAATTTCATAAGTTCATCTATCTTTCCACTCAAGACATTAATCTCTTCTATCGCATGAACCTTTTTACTAGTAGATCTTTCGGTGTGCCATTGAGAATAATTAACCGTGATATTATCTAGGAGTTTAGTAGCTTCTCCTAAAGTGATTTCCATACAAGTGCCTCCCACAGCCGAATCTAAAATATTTCTAGAAGCAAAATTCAATCCAGCATAAATGTTTTGTATAATCATCCATAAATTCAAATCATGTGTAGGGTAATTACGTATCATTAATTTCATCCTCTCCCAAGATTGTGCAACATGATCATGATCAAGTTGCTTAAAATTCGTAATATCATTTCTAAGAGAGATGATCTTAGCGGGAGGAAAATACTTAGAGATAAAAGCAACTTTGCACTTATTGCATGAATCAATACAATTTTTAGGTAAAGAAGAGAACCAAGTTTTAGCACGATCTCTAAGCAAAAACGGAAATAGCTTCAATTTAACAATATCATTATCCACATCTTTCTTCTTTTGCATATCACACAAATTAACGAAGTTTTTTAGATGGGTAGCGGCATCTTCACTAGGAAGGCCAGAAAATTGATCTTTCATGACAAGATTCAACAAAGCGGCATTAATTTCACAAGATTCAGCATCGGTAATTGGAGCAGTCGAAGTGCTAATAAAATCATTATTGTTGGTATTGGAAAAGTCACACAATTTAGTATTATCTTGAGCCATCGCGACAAACAATCAATCCAACACACAAGAAAACAAGAGGCAAGCAAAAAGAGACGAACAAAAAAGGGCGAATAAAACGGCAAAGGTGAAGTGGGGGAGAGGAATACGAGAGGCAAATTGGCAAATAATGTAATGCGAGGGATAAGAGTTTGTGATGGGTACTTGCTATGTCTTGACTTGTGCGTAGATCTCCCCGGCAATGGTGCCAGAAATCCTACCTGCTACCTCTTGAGCATGAGTTGGTTTTCCCTTGAAGAGGAAATGGTGATGCAACAAAGTAGCGTAAGTATTTCCCTCAGTTTCTGAGAACCAATGTATCAATCCAGTAGGAGACTGCACGCAAGTCACCTAGTACCTGCAAAAACGAACAAGAACCTCACAACCAACGTGATAAAGGGGTTGTCAATCCCTTCAAGGTCACTTATGAAAGTGAGATCTGATAGAGATGATAAGATAAATATTTTTGGTATTTTTGTGGTATAGACTGGAAATAAAGATTGCAAAATAAATAGTAAACTAGAATTGTAGACTGGAAACTTATATGATGTAAAGTAGACCCGGGGGCCATAGGTATCACTAGTGGCTTCTGTCAAGATAGCATGTATTACGGTGGGTGAACAAATTATTGCCGAGCAATTGATAGAAAAGCGCATAGTTATGATGATATCTAAGGCAATGATCATGAATATAGGCATCACGTCCATGTCAAGTAGACCGAAATGATTCGACATCTACTACTATTACTACACACATCGACCGCTGTCCAGCATGCATCTAGATTATTAAGTTCATAAGAACGGAGTAACACATTAGGCAAGATGACATGATGTAGAGGGATAAACTCAAGCAATATGATATAAACCCCATCTTTTTATCCTCGATGGCAACAATACAATATGTGTCGTTTCCCTTTCTATCACTGGGATTAAGCACCGCAAGATTGAACCCAAAGCTAAGCACTTCTCCCATTGCAACAAAGATCAATCTAGTAGGCCAAACTAAATCGATAATTCGAAGAGACTTGCAAAGATATCAAATCATGCATATAAGATTCAGAGAAGAGTCAAATAATATTCATAGACAATCAAGTTCATAAACCCACAATTCATCGGATCTCGACAAACACACCGCAAAAAGAGTTACATCGAATAGATCTCCAAGAAGATCGAGGAGAACTTTGTATTGAGATCCAAAGAGAGAGAAGAAGCCATCTAGCTAATAACTATGGACCCGAAGGTCTGTGGTAAACTACTCACACATCATCGGAGAGGCTATGGTGTTGATATAGAAGCCCTCCGTGATCGAATCCTCCTTCGGCAGACCGCCGGAAAAGGCCCCAAGATGGGATCTCACGGGTACAGAAGGTTGCGGCGGTGGAAAAGGTGTTTCGTGGATCTCATCGAAGGTTTCAGGGTATAAGAGTATATATAGGTGAAAGAAGTAGGTCGGTGGGGCTGCGAGGGGCCCACGAGGGTGGGGGCGGGACTGGCCCCCCTGGGCGTGCCCTCCTGCCTCGTGGCTTCCTCGCTGCTTTCTTGACATCCACTCCAAGTCTCCTGGATTGCGTTTGTTCCAAAAACGATCCTCGCGAAGGTTTCATTCCAATTGGATTCTGTTTGATATTCCTTTTCTGCGAAACACTTAAATAGGAAAAAAATAGCAATTTGCACTGGGCTTTCGGTTAATAGGTTAGTCCCAAAAATAATATAAAAAGGTATAATAAAGTCCATTAAACATCCAAAACAGATAATATAATAGCATGGAACAATCAAAAATTATAGATACGCTGGAGAAGTATCATGTACCTTATCATTTACACAATTTATGTTGAGCAATATAAGCCATAGAAACTAGGAAACAAGCAAACTATGCATTGAAAACAGTATATGTCAAAAATAGAACACTCTGTAATGATCTGGACAACAACCATAGTTCTGCTACTCCAAAAATTCGGAAAAATTAGGACAACCTAGGAAATTTGTTTATCAATCTTGTGCAAAGAGAACCAGGATTTTATGACGCTTCCGCAAAAAATGAAAATTATTTTACTAGGAGCAAAAGTTTGTGTTTTTCAGCAAGATTAAATCAACTATGACCATAGACCAGCCCAAAGTTCTTACTTGGCACTTTATTGAAACGAAAGCTATAAAACATGATTAATACAGTAGACTAATCATGTGAACACACAAAAACAGTAGGTAAAAGTGTTGGGTTGTCTCCCAACAAGCGCTTTTCTTTAATGACATTTTAGCTAGGCATGATGATTTCAATGATGCTCACATAAAAGATAAGTATTGAAACATAAAGAGAGCATCATTAATCACATGTCAAGCACATTTAAGTCTAACCCACTTCCTATGCATAGGGATTTTGTGAGCAAACAATTTATGGGAGCAAGAATCAACTAGCATAGTAATGCAAAACAAGTGCAACTTCAAAACTTTCAACATAAAGAGAGGAAACTTGATATTATTGAGATGTGCAGAAGCATAAGTTCCTCCCTCATTGTAATTTTCAATAGCATAATGAATGAATTTAACAATATACCTATCACATAAATCATTCTTTTCATGATCTACAAGCATAGAAAATTTATTACTCTCCACATAACCAAAATTATTCACATGAATAATAGTGGGAGCAAACTCAACAAAATAACTATCATGGGATTGAAAATAAGAATTATGATGACAAGTTTCATGCTTATAATTATTCTCTATAACATATATGTCATCACCATAATCATCATAGATAGCAACTTTGTTGTCACAATCAATTGAAACCTCTTCCAAAATAGTGGATTCATCACTAAATAAAGTCATGACCTCTCCAAATCCACTTTCATCAATATAATCATCATAAATAGGAGGCATGCTATTGTTATAACAAATTTGGACACCTAATCTTGGGGGACTAAAAATATGATCTTCATCAAACATAGCATCCCCAAGTGTAACATCCCAATTTTCCTAAATTTGTATGTTATTAGATCATTCATATGCATCTCATATTTTCCATGCATTATTTGTCTTTCTGCAATATTCGAATCATTATGCAACTAAAGGCAATTTATTGGAGCGGAGATAACATGACTTCTCCCCTGTTTACAAAATATTCATAATGTGCAGAATATTATTTCCAGTTCGTTTGATTTGTTCTGGTATTTTTATTATTCTTCAAAATATTTTTATTTGTGGATTTATTGCTATTTAAGTGATCTATTGCATCAAAATGAATTTTCAAAAATTGCATTACGTGAGGAACTAGTGTTCCTGTAGTTTATATTAGTAGTATATATTTTACTATGTCTCTATGTATTTTTATGTAGTTTTTAATAATGTTGTATTTATTTTTGTTTAATGACGTAGTTTTTGTAAAAACAAGGGGGGAAACTAGCCGGCCGGCCAACCCACTAACCAGCCGGCCAGCCAGCACTGCTTCCCACCAACCGAGCCGCTGCGGCCTACTAGTGCGCGGCGCCCAGCCCACCTACTCCCGCGCTTCCAGTCGCGAAGCGGTACACGCGCCGCTGCACTGCTCGCCCGACCCGCACTCGACCCTCTGCCCCTCTCACACTGACGGGTGGACCCCACACCACCTTCTCCCACCCCGAGCCAGACGCTACCGCCGCGCGCTCGCACGCCGAGGCCAACCTCGATCGAGCCAACGCCTGGCTCGATCCCGTGCACTCCGGAGACATCAGCGCGAGGAGAAAGCCATAGAGGGACCTACGGCAGCCTTTTCCCCACCCCTCATCGTCCGCACGCCTCCGTAGGGCATTTTGGATCTCGGAAGAAGCTCCGCCGACCGCCGCCATTCGCCGGACGTTTGCGCCGCCGTAAGAGCTCGTACAGCCGGACCTCTTGCACCGTTCGAACCTCCACTCAAAGACGAACTCTTTTGACACCTCTAAGTACTCTGTAGAGCACCATGACGCTACCGCCGCCGACGTCCACCGCCACCGGAGCACCGCCGCCGCTCACGAGCTCACCGCCGCCGGTACACTGCGCCTCGCCGCCGTCCAACACCACCACCACCTCCGCCACTCACCGCCGCATCCGCCCGTCACTTCCCCTCGCTGGACCACCACCAGAGAGCCGCGGCCTCCAACGCCCGACCGCCGCCGCCGATTCCTTTGTCATCTGGTGAGCACACGCCTCCAGGAAATCATGTGTCGCCACGTGGCGTCGCTACAAGAGCTTCTACAGGGGTTCGCTACAGTGCCGAGGAGATTTCTGTTTCTTTTTGTTTTTCACAGATTTTCATCCAAAATTGAACTAGCTATATCTTTTATTATATAAGTCCAATTTAGGTAATTCTTTTTCCTGTGCACTCACAAAAATCAGCACTTTATCATAGTACGAAAAGTTCACATGTTTGCACTTTTCAAGTTTGAATTCGAATCAAACCTTCAGGAGGCCGTAACTCTTAAACCGTTTATCGGATTCGAGTGATTCTTTTTTGCTTTGTGACCGTAGTGCTTTTTAGGTGCTGTTAAGCTACTGGTGTTGGGTTTTTGAATGGTTTTCTTGATGTTGGTTTTATCTTGGCTTTATTCGAACTTTGGTGATTGATTTGTTGAATTGTGTGAAATGTGTAGATTGTCCGGAGTGCGACGCGAGCTATTGTCAGGAGTGTGACCTTTTGAACCAGAACCAAGGCAAGTTACATGTTGATCATCCTTTACCTATTGTTATCTATGCATGTAGTGATATCACACTATGAATATATGCATGTATAGGAATACTATATTATTTTTGGCTATACTATTGAGCTATTTTCCCGTCATTGCAGATCGTGGTAGATGTAGTTTGCTATGCTTTGTAGACGGGGGTGGTTCGTGTATACACTAACTTTATGTGAGGATTATATATATAACAATTTGAGTAGTAAATCAGGATTTAATTCACCTCTGGCAGAAGTGGTATTGCTAGGGTGGTTTCAAGAACATCATGGTTTATACCCTCTGAATGTAAGTGGACGACCGCCTAGGCTCAAAAATATTAGACAAACTTAGTGACTAGTAGCTTCCATGTGTGGCCACTGGCTAAATGGGCTCTGGCTTAGTTGATCAGTTGTGGAACCCTGACCCGGATGTGCCAGCAGATGTAGATTTCATAGTTGGGATGGGCCTCCTATCAAGACTAGGGGACTGCTTCTGAAAGACTTCGTCTCAATCTTCGGGTTGGGTCCAGTGGGTAAAGCATACTGAACTCTGCAGAGTATTAAAAAAATAATCATGATTAGCCGTGCTCCCGGTTATGGGCAAATTTGAGCCACTATGCCATTACAGTTGTTGGATGATCTTGACAGATGTGACACTTAATAAATTTGTTGGGCAACTTAACAATGGGTAGGTTGGAATTGGAGCTTCCAATTCAACCTTGTTTATATAATTGTAGTAATAAAAGAACTAAATTAAAATATGACTATTAGGTAGTTATGAGGAGAAAATCATCTTTCCACAAAATAAACCCTCAAGCCTTCCTTTTGATATACTATGCATATACATGTAGGTCTGCTTTATTATTACTCTTGTGTAACTTGCCAATGCATTCAAAGTATTGACCTATATGGCTGCAACGTCTCATGTTGTAGGATATTCAGACGAAGAGTAAGGTACCGTTAGGGTCGCGAGTCTGCACTCAGCATCGCCAGTGGGCTATGATGGGACTCACCGTTATTTTCTGCTACATTTCCGCTGTTTGATTGAATAAAGCTATCCATGTTCTATGCATATTGTTTTATTTTATACATTCTGGATCATACGTTGTAATAAATGGTTGACTTGCTATTCTGGTATTCATCTATACTATGTGTGCTAGCGAGTTTGATCCAGGGACTAGCACGGTAAGCACAGAGACTCAAATCCTTCGAGGTTTGGTTGTTACAGATGGTATCACAGTAGTGTGTTGACTGTAGTACGTGACCCTAAAAATGGATTAGAAAAGCCATAGGAGTGAAAATTATTTTATCAAATAGTTATACTTCTTGCTGTTTATTAGTTAACCCCCTCAAGTATCTTGAACAGTTAAGTAGGAACTAGTGCTGAGACCACCATTCATGTTTGTTTTATATTGCAATGTTATCATGTTAGCGTATCTAATTATGCCCAATTTGGTTGTATGAAGATACTAGATTGTTTGCTTGATTGGTAGTTTGTTTGTTGTATGTTCGTTGGTGTTATTCGTTGTTGTGTTTTGTTGGCTTGATCATATTATGCATATGGGTAGAATATATTTATATATACATAGCTTTTGGCCCTACTGTATCTATAACTCATCTATGCTTGCCCACTAGATGTCGCCGAGGCGTGACACTAGATGCACTGATGCAGGAGGAGACAACAATGGCAATGAAGTACCCCCATACATCCAGCAGGTTATTGAGGGACATGCTCAGTTGATCCAGTTGCTTGCTCAGAACCAGAACAACAACAATAACAACAACAATCTGCCGCCACCGCCACCTATGGATATGCTTACCAGGTTCTTGTGGTTGAATTCTTAGAGGTTCTCCAGTTCCCCTGAACCTATTGTGGCTAATGATTGGATCCGTGCAGTCAATAGGAACCCAGAGACGATTGGATGCACAGATGCAGAGAGGGTAAGGTTTGCCTCACATTTGTTGGAGGGTCCTGCCGCAGCTTGGTGGGACAACTACTTGGTCACTTATCACAATGCTACTATCACATGGCCTCAGTTTCAAGATGCTTTCTGTGCCGCGCAAGTGTCTGCTGGTGCTATTGAGTATCCGTTTCCCTCCTTTTCCCGCTAGGTGAGTCTAAAAAAGAAGGAGTTTTGTAGTTTGCACCAGGGAGGTCACACAGTTAACGCTTATGTGGAGGAATTTAATAATCTTGCATGTTATCCTCCTAATGATGTTAACACTAATGCAGCTAGGCAGGAGAATTTCTTGGAGGGCCTAAATTATGAGTTGAGCCTTCAGTTGATAGTGGCCTCTTTTAGGAATTGTCAGGACCTGATTAATAAGGCTATTGTGTTGGAGGGAAAGCAACATGCCATAGAGAATCGCAAGAGTAAGTACAATAACAATAACATGTATAATTCAGGACCACAGCAGAAGCCACGCACTTCATATAATGGTAATGGAGGTAATGGACATAATCATCATGGAGGTAATGGACATAATCATCATGGAGGGAATGGCCACAACCATAATGGCCACCACCATCACAATTGGCACAAGAGTAACAATGGCAGTGGTAGAGGAAATGGTAATGGTAATGGAGGGAATAATAACCAGCGCCACTAGAGTATGCCTGTATGGAGGGATATTAGCCAGGTTTACTGCTATAAGTGTAGGCCGATGGGCCACTACTCCAATGCTTGTCCAGAGAGCAAGAACGGTAATGGGGATTCAGGAGTCAGCAAGCCAAACCCCTTCCAAAAGGGTCGTGTCAACCATGTTAATGTTGAGGAGGTCTATAATGAACCTGGTGTAGTGATCGGTAAGTTCTTGATTAATTCAGTACCTGCACTTGTTCTTTTTTTATACTGGTGCATTGCATTCATTTATTTCGAGGGTATTTGTTGATAAACATGGATTGCCAACCAAAACACTTAGTATGCCTATTAGAGTGAGTTCCCCAGGAGCTGAGATGATAGCACGTGTTGGTTGTCATCAGTTGACTTTGTCTATTGGGAAGCATGAGTTTCCTACGGATTTGATTATATTGAAGTCACAAGGTCTGGATATTATTTTGGGTATGGATTGGTTGCAGTTATATAAAGGTCGTATTGATTGTGCCAGTCGATCTATTACTCTTAGTGCACCGGAAGGGAAGAGGATCAAATATGTATATAAGTATAAGCATAATCAGGTGCAGGCGAACTCTCTTAAGGGGGGTAGTATGGAAGAGGTGACAGTTGTGAGGGATTATCTAGATGTGTTTTTCCAGAGGAGTTGCCAGGTATGCCACCAGATAGAGATATTGAGTTTCTTATTGATTTAATACCAGGCACTGGACCTATTGCAAAGAGACTGTATAGAATGCCTCCTCAAGAGTTGGAGGAATTGAAGAAGTAGATAAGAGAATTGCAGGCGTAAGGATTTATTCGCCCAAGTTCATCACCTTGGGGAGCTCCAGTTTTGTGTGTGGATAAGAAGGATGGGACTTTGAGTATGTGTGTTGATTATCATTCTCTGAATGAGGTAACCATTAAGAATAAGTATCCCTTACCTATGATAAACGATCTATTTGACTAGTTGGAGGGAGCTACTATGTTTTCTAAGATTGATCTTCGTTCTGGTTATCATCAATTGAAGATTCATGGGCAAGATATTCCAAAGGTTGCTTTTACTACGAGGTATGGGTTGTATGAATATACTGTTATGTCATTTGGATTGACTAATGCTCCTGCATACTTCATGAATATGATGAACAAGGTGTTTATGGAGTTCTTGGATAAATTTGTGGTTGTTTTCATTGATGATATATTGGTGTTCTCCAAAAACAAGCAAGAGCATGAGGTGCATCTGCGTTTGGTAATGGAGAAACTGAGGGACATCAGTTGTATGCCAAGTCCAGGAAATGTGAGTTTTGGCTGGATGAGATAGCATTCCTTGGACATGTTGTTTCAGGTAATGGAATTGCAGTTGATCCATCTAAGGTTGCTGCAGTTACAGAGTGGGATACACCCACGACAGTTGGGGAGATTCATAGCTTTTTGGGCCTTGCAGGTTATTACAGGAGGTTTATTGAGAACTTTTCCAAGATTGCAAAGCCTACGACTGAATTGTTGAAGAAGGAGAAGAAGTTTGTTTGGACTGATGAACGTGAAGCCAACTTTCAGGAATTGAACCGGCGTTTGGTTACAACACCAGTCTTAACTCTGCCAGATATACATAAGGACTTCCAGGTATATTGTGATGATTCTCGTTAAGGACTTGGGATTGTTTTGATGCAGGAAGGTAAAGTTGTTTCTTATGCTTTACGTCAGCTTAAGAATCATGAGCATAATTATCCTACACATGATTTGGAGTTAGCCTCAGTTGTGCATGCATTGAAAACTTGGAGGCCATATCTTATTGGTAATCACTGTGATATATTTAGTGATCATAAGAGCTTGAAGTATATTTTTACTCAGAAGGATTTGAACCTCGGGCAGAGGAGATGGTTGGAGCTTATTAAGGATGATGATTTGAATGTGCAGTATCATCCTGGTAAGGCTAATGTTGTTGCTGACGCGTTGAGTCGTAGGAGCCATGCTAATGCAATTAATGTTGATAATATGCCATCGAAGTTATGTGAACAGTTCAGGAATCTCAGTTTGGAGATGGTTCCTAAGGGATATTTGGCAACACTTGAGGTAAAGCATGCTTGATGGGATCAAAGAATCTCAAAAGGATGATAAGGAGATTGATGAGATAAAAGAGAACATGGTTAAAGGTAAGGCAGAAGGTTTCCATGAGGATGAACATGGAGCCATATGGTTTGAGAAGCGTATTTGTGTACCTCAAGATGCAGATATTAGGAGTTGATTCTTCAGGAGGCGCATGATTCACCTTATTCTATTCACCAAGGTAATACTAAGATGTATTAGGATTTGAGGGAAAGATTTTGGTGGCCTAGCCTGAAGAGGGAAATTGCTGGATATATTGCAACATGTGATGTGTGCCAGAGAGTTAAAGCAGAACATCAGAGACCAGCATGTTTGTTACAGCCATTGCCTATACCTGACTGGAAGTGGGATGAGATTGGTATGGATTTCATTATAGGTCTACCGAGGACTCGGTCAGGTTATGATTCTATTTGAGTAGTTGTTGATCGTTTGACTAAAGTTTCTCACTTCATCCCGGTAAAGACTACTTATACCAGTGCTGAGCTAGCAAAGATTTATATGTCTAAAACTATTTGTTTGCATGGAGTTCCAAGGAAGGTAGTGTCTAATAGAGGTACTCAGTTCACATCTAGTATATATTTTACTATGTAGTTTTTAATTATGTTATATTTATTTTTGTTTTAGTGCTGTAGTTTTTGTTAAAAAAGGGGGAAACTAGCCGGCCGGCTAGCCAGCTAACCAGCCAGCCAGCAAGCTCTGCGGCCCACCAACCGAGCCGCCGCGGCCCACTAGTGTGCGGCGCCCAGCCCACCTACTCCCGCGCCTCCAATCGTGAAGTGGTACACGCGTCGCCGCACTGCTCGACCGACCCACTGCCCCTCTCTCGCTGATGGGTGGACCCCGCGTCACCTTCTCCCACCCCGAGCCGGACGCTATCACCGCGTGCGTGCACACCGAGGCCGACCCGGATCGATCCGATGCCTGGCTCGATCCCGTGCACTCCGGAGACATCACGCGCGAGGAGAAACCCTAGGGGGAACCTACCGCAGCCTTTTCCCCACCCCTCATCGACTGCATGCCTCTGTAGGGTGTTTTGGATCTCAGGAGAAGCTCCGCCGACCGCCGCCATTCACCGGACGTTTGCGCCGCCGTAAGAGCTTGTACAGCCAAACCACTTGCACCGTTCGAACCCCCACTCAAAGACGAACTCTTTTGACACCTCTAAGTACTCTGCAGAGCACCAGGACGCTATCGCTGCCATTCATGAGCTCATCGCCACCAGTACAATCCGCCTTGCCACCGTCCAACACCACCACCACCTCCGCCACTCACCACCGCATCCGCACGTTGCATCCCCCTCGCCGGACCACCACCGGAGAGCCGCCGCCGCCAACGTCCTACAGCCACCGCCACTTCTTTTGTAATCTGGTGAGCACCCGCCTCCAGCGAATCACGTGTCGCCACATGGCGTCGCTATAGGAGCTTCTACAGGGCTTCGCTACAGTGCCCAGGAGATTTCTGTTTCTTTTTGTTTTTCACAAATTTTCATCCAAAATTCAACTAGCTATATCTTTTATTATATAAGTCCAATTTACGTAATTCTTTTTCCTGTGCACTCACAAAAATCAGCACTTTATCATAGTACCAAATGTTCACATGTTTGCACTTTTCAAGTTTGAATTTGAATCAAACCATCCGGAGGCCGTCACTCTCAAACCGTTTATTGGATTCGAGTGATTCTTTTTGCTTTGTGACCGCAGTGCTTTTTAGGTGCTGTTAAGCTACTGGTGTTGGGTTTTTGAATGGTTTTCTTGCTGTTGGTTTTATCTTGGCTTTATTCGAACTTCGGTGATTGATTTGTTAAATGGTGTGAAATGTGTAGATTGTCCGGAGTGCGACGCGAGCTATTGTCAGGAGTGTGACCTTTTGAACCAGAACCAAGGCATGTTACATGTTGATCATCCTTTACCTATTGTTTTTATGCATGTAGTTATATCACACTATGAATATATGCATGTATAGGAATACTATATTATTTTTGGCTATACTGTTGAGCTATTTTCCCATCATTGCAGATCGTGGTAGATGTAGTTTGCTATGCTTTGTAGACGGGGGTGGTTTGTGTATACACTGAGTTTATGTGAGGATTATATATATAACAATTTGAGAAGCATCAACAGTAGGTACAGCGCCACCAGAATTTTGACCAGGCTCAAGTGGATCATGCAGTGCTTGTCCCACTTGATTTGGAAGGCGATGTTGGTGTTGTTGTTGCTATAGAGGTGAGACAGGTGCAGTGGGCGGTGGTTGTGGAAGACGCATGAGCAATTTATTAAACTTGTTATCAAGCTTTGTTTTGAATGCCTTCTCAATGCCATCTATCTTCTCCATGGCCTCTTCAAATCTTTTTAGCACATCTTCCACCTCTCCACTCATCATTTTCTGAAACTTATCATGTAACTCTTTGTTTGTCATGTTCTCACAGTCAGTCTCGTCATCTTGTGATCCTGCCCTGGTTAGCAGCAAGAGAAAAACACAAGAATATGATCCTATGGACTACTAGGAAGTGGCTATGGTGTTGTGGAAAGTCATAAATCCATCAAGTGAATCTCAAATTATTACAAGTTCTTACCAAGCAGCAGGTGGTGATTAGCAACCGTTGTAGTCAAAACTCTCAAAGCTTGGATAGAGCGATCACCAGGGAGAGTCAAACACACGACTTAGATGTATGTGGAGCTAGGAAGGCTTATAATATGGTAGCAATAATCAATTCAGAGATGCAAAGTAGAATAAACGCTCAACGAAGGTACTGTGCTGGTCCTAGGCTAGACCGTGCTAGAGACGCGAGCCTAGAACACTAACAAAATCACGGCGCGACACGTAAACAAGGGAGGAGCACAGTATGAATCTATTTTTTCACTTTTTTCCTCTGCAACAATTTTTTTCGAAAAAGTCTAAAAATGGTCTAAAAACTGCATAGCCAGAATTTTTCCAGACTTAGTTTTTTTGAAACTGGAACTATTTTTCTACTGCGGGTAACACGGAAGTTCGGGAATCCTACTCTGTCATGACTAAGAGTATGGCGTGATCTGGAAATTGAAAACAAAGCAACAAATATTGGACTTGGACTAAGACTAGTGGCGGAGATGAATCTGGTGGAACTTGGACTGGTGGTTGTATATGGCGATGGTATATGTGGACTCGTATTGGTGGTGGTATATGGTGATGGTATATGTGGACTCGGATTGGTGGTTTTTTATGGCGATGGTATATATGGACTTAGATTGGTGGTTGTATATGGCAACGGCGATTGATATGGTGGGGGTGGTGGTATATTGAAGCGGCGATGTATATGGTGGGGTGGTGGTATATGGCAATGATGAACATGGTGCGGCGGCGACGTGACAACCTGTGACCAGAACTCGAAACTCTAAAGAATCTAGATGTTAAGACCAGCAACTCGACATGACGATGCAACCAAAAATTCAACAAAGCAAAACTCTAAAAAGATTATGCAATGGCTCCGATTGGTTCGCTTATGAGGAACTAACCCTAAATTTTTTTGGCTTTTTCATGGACTATAGGTATGAAGAATATACTTGATCTAAACTACGAAAAACTATAAAATCTCACCGAGCAACCTGGAAATCTGATAGCACTTGATAGAGGCTAAGGTGTCCCGTCTTTCGATGAGATGGCGGCTATCGTTTATGGTGGAGTAGACTTTGACAATCCGACTATGAATGTGCGAGGACGTCGCTCCTTATCAAATGCTAAACCAACTCTGAGAGGTTACTGACCACGCCGGAGCATGATCAACCTGACCATGAGGGTCTATTTCCTCCAAGCAAATGAAGAACAAGCAAGAAACTAAGATTGCAATCTGGATATTGTGAATATAAGATGAAAGCTTTATTGATCAAGGCGGGGTTCTGTGACACCTTGTTCTATTCGTTGAACACAAACGAAGTACGCGAAGTTGTAGCTATGGTGAACTTTTAATCTAAACAAAACCCAAAGTCTAAATGACGCCCTAAGGGCTGTATATATGGAGGAAGAGGGGGGATTTCGTGGCTCTTGGAGGAGGGGTCCGAAACCAAACCTAACTCTTGTTTCCCCACACATACGAACTCTAAAAACAACCTATAATCAAGTATTTCGAAATTACATTGGCCTGACCCAATAATAAGGTGACGCAACACTTAGAATAGCCTCTGAACAAAATTTATGTAGTGGCATCTTGTATATTTCGTCCAAGGCTTCATGCACTCATTATGGTGGCTTCAAAGTCCTGGAATCATCACTTGTAACTCCATTCTTGTTCCCCTTGCGCATGCCATCATCTCCATGCTTGAACTTGCTCCAAGGTTCATGTTTCTTGTCCAAGCTAGGCCCTTCATTTGTAAGCCAAACAAATGTATCCAATTTAGGTAGCATCATATTCTCATGAACATTAGAATCGTTACCAAGAAACGAAAGTACCTAGTAATTCAATTGGCGTGCGCGAGCTCTAGTAATTGGTCCAGTATGTATAGCAGTAGGGGCTGTGGGTGTAACAATGGTATTGATGTCCTCATCATTTGATTGTGACCTCGACCGCTGCAATGATGACATATAATGTCATGTGTTTTCCCTGTTAACTGTTAATGCCATGGATGAAGGAGAGCTGTGTGCGGGACCAGAAGGTGTACTCTAGGCGGATGGTGGTGGTGCCTGTTTTGCTGCAACGATTCTGCATCTACTACTATTACTCCACACATCGACCGAATCCTTCCTGCATCTAGATTATTAAGTTCATAATAACAGAGTAAGGCATTAAGCAAAATGACATGATGTAGAGGGATTAAGTCAAGCAATATGATCAAAACCCCATCTTGTTATCCTCGATGGCAACAATACAATACGTGCCTTGCTGCCCCTACTGTCACTGGGAAAGGACACCGCAAGATTAAACCCAAAGCTAAGCACTTCTCCCATTGCAAGAAAAACCAATCTAGTTGGCCAAACCAAATCGATAGTTCAAAGGGACTTGCAAAGATATCAAATCATGCATATAAGAATTCAGAGGAGATTCAAATAATATTCATAGATAAGCTGATATTAAATCCACAATTCATCAGATCTCGGCAAACACATCGCAAAAAGAGTATTACATCGAATAGATCTCCAAGAACATCAAGGAGAACTTTGTATTGAGAATCAAAGATGGGATCTCACGGGTACAGAAGGTTGTGGCGGTGGAAAAGTGGTTCTGTGGCTCCCCTCGATGTTTTTGGGGTATAAGAGTATATATAGGTGAAAGAATTAGGTCAGAGGAGCTACGAGGGGCCCATAAGGTCGGGGGGCGCACCCTCCACCCTTGTGGCTGCCTCGAGGCTCCTCTGACTTGTACTCCAAGTCTCATGCGTTTGTTCTGGTCCAAGAAAAATGATGGCGAAAGTTTTATTCCGTTTGGACTCTGTTTGGTATTCCTTTTCTACGAAAGCCTAAAACAAGGAAAAAATAGAAACTGGTACTGGCACTGGGCTCTAGGTTAAATAGGTTAGTGCCAAAAATCATATAAAATAGCATATTAATGCATATAAAACATCCAAAACAGATAATATAATAGCATGGAACAATAAAAAATTATCAATACGTTGGACACGTATCAAGCATCCCCAAGCTTAATTCCTGCTCGTCCTCGAGTAGGTAAATGATAAAAACAGAATTTTTGATGTGGAATGCTACCTAACATATTTATCCATGTAATTCTCTTTATTGTGGCATGAATATTCAGATCCGTAAGATTGAAAACAAGAGTTCAATATTGACATAAAAACAATAGAACTTCAATCATACTAACAAAATAAGTATGTCTTCTCAAAATAACATGACCAAAGAAAGCTTATCCCTACAAAATCATATAGTCTGGCTATGCTCCATCTTCATCACATAAAATATTCAAATCATGCAAAACCCCGATGACAAGCCAAGCAATTGTTTCATACTTCTGACGTTCTCAAACCTTTTCAACTTTCACGCAATACATGAGCGTGAGCCATGGACATAGCACTATAGGTGGAATAGACGGTGGTTGTTGAGAAGACAAAAAGAAGGAGATAGTCTCACATCAACTAGGTGTATCAATGGGTATGGAGATGCCCATCAATACATATCAATGTGAGTGAGTAGGGATTGCAATGCAACGGATGCACTAGAGCTATAAGTTTATGAAAGCTCAAAAAAGAAAACTAAGTGGGTGTGCATCCAACTTGCTTGCTCATGAAGACTGAGGGAGTCCTGTATTAGGGGGTCTCCGGACAGCCGGACTATATCCTTTGGCCGGACAGTTGGACTATGAAGATACAAGATTGAAGACTTCGTTCCGTGTCCGGATGGGACTCCACTTGGCGTGGAAGGAAAGTTAGGCAATACAGATATGTATATCTCCTCCTTTGTAACCGACCTTGTGTAACCCTAGCACCCTCCGGTGTCTATATAAACTGGAGGGTTTTAGTCCATAGGAGAACATACAATCATACCATAGGCTAGCTTCTAGGGCTTAGCCTCTATGATCTCGTGGTAGATCAACTCTTGTACTACTCATATTATCAAGAATAATCAAGCAGGACGTAGGGTTTTACCTCCATCAAGAGGGCCCGAACCTGGGTAAAACATCGTGTCCCCAGCCTCCTGTTACCATCCGCCTTAGACGCATAGTTCGGGACCCCCTACCCGAGATCCGCCGGTTTTTGACACCGACATTGGTGCTTTCATTGAGAGTTCCTCTTTGCCGTCACCATAAGGAAGGATGCCTCGTCTCGTTGTTGAGAACAACATCACCGCCGGGGGAGCCCTGGCTGTCGGCCAAACTCTCCGGCTAGGCAGTTTCATCATGACCGTCCGTTCAGCTACTGCCCCGACGATGACTTCTCGGGTCATCGAAAAAAACCTCCACGTAGGCTCGGAATTCGCCAAGCAGATGGATCCAATGGAGCTGTCTTCCCTAAATGAGCTCTTGGATCGCATCGCCGCCTTGGGAATCGCTATGGACTATGATCGGATTGGGCTTAAACCCAATCAAAGGGAGATTCACTCTCCACCGGTCACCCACCATGTTGTGGTGGTGGAGGAACAATGCGGCGATTCCTCTTCTATCTTGAGGACTAACTATGTCCGGATTCCTGAGCTCTCCGAGACGGATACCCATTTACGGGAGGACATCACCCAAGCCCTGGAACTAGAATCAGGCAGCGGGCCAGACTTATCGGGCAACATACCAGAACCCAAAATTCCAATATTTGAAACACCTCGGCCCCTGGGTCTCAGATTGGGTAGGGGTTCAGACTCAAATCCACCCACCCACCCAGACTTAAACGATCTTTCCCACATCAGGCAAGAGCCCCATGAAACTGCACATCATTATTGGGCCAGATTCCTCCTTGTGATGAACAAGGTTAAGGACTGTCGCGAGGAAGACATAGTCTCATTTTTCTGCAATAATTGCACGGACAAGGGAATCCTTAACGCCTTAAGTCGTCGTGACATATCACGCTTCGCTGACTTGGCGTCCATAGTACGAAAGTACTGTGCGATGGAAAGCGCCTGGAAAACCGAAACGAAATGTTGGGATAATCCGGCTAAGAATATACACCCTGTTCGAAGTAAAAGGGTGCACTATCATAAGACACCCGAGTTAGTTACAAAGAAACAAAAACCCTCTACAGGGCATGGAACCGTATTGGAGGGATGGCTTAATGGACCCTGCAAAATTCATAGCACAGCGGATACCGTACCAACGCACAACCTTAGAGCATGTTGGATACTGCGGCAGGTGGCCAAAAGTGGTGAGGATCTTCTTATCCCAAATGCCACAGAGCACCATCCCATGGATAACAATACGGAATTAACATTTTTTGAAACCTTTGCATCAAATAATAGGCGCAAGCGAACACTCCGCAGCCTCACCGAAATCTGCCACGCAGCAATGAATCCATGGAATGACACGGCTATTACCTTCAATGCCAGTGACGAACCTAAATTACGAACTGCCCGAGCACCAGCTGCACTGGTCCTGAGTCCAATTGTGGACGGCTTTCGACGCGCCAAAGTTGAAAGTGCGTTATATCGACTAGAGGGGGGTGAATAGACGATTTTTATGAAAGTCTTCAAAATGTGGAAGTTTCGAAGACAAACGATAAAAATAAACCTATTACCATGCAGTGGAAGGTAGACTACACTAGGCAAACCATAGTCAAGTATTCAATGAAGTGAAAGCACAATGACTAATAGCAGCTAGGTAGTAAGGATCAGGTAGGAAGATATTATGAAGCCAAACAGAACACACAGTCACTCAGTGAAGACAAAAGATAGTGCAATCATACAATGACTTCACAAGGACCAACAGTAAGTAAAGGGAAGGGAAGGATGAAACCAGTGACTCGTTGAAGACAATGATTTGTTGGACCAGTTCCAGTTGCTGTGACAACTGTACGTCTGGTTAGGGCGGCTAGGTATTTAAACCTGAGGACACACAGTCCCGGACACCCAGTCCTGAACACACAGCTTAGGACACCTAGTCCTCACCGTATTCCCCTTGAGCTAAGGTCACACAGACCTCGCCCAATCACTCTGGTAAGTCTTCAAGGAAGACTCCCAAACCTTCACAGACTTCATTCACCGGCGATCCACAATGTCTCTTGGATGCTCAGAACGCGACGCCTAACCGGCTGGAGGATTCACAGTGCTCAAGTGTAATAAGTCTTCAGATCACACAGACAAGAAGACTTAAGTGATGACTAACACTCTTTGGCTCTGGGTGGTTAGGGCTTTATCCTCGCAAGGAATTCTCTCTCAAAGGCTTCGAGGTGGGTTTCTCTCAAACGACAAAAGCCGTACTCTAACTCTGAGCAGCCAACCGTTTATGGTTGTAGGGGGTGGGCTATTTATAGCCACTAGGCAACCCGATCTGATTTGTCCGAAATGACCCCGGGTCACTAAGGAACTGGCACATGTTCCAACAGTCAGATTTCAAACTCACACGACAACTTTACTTGGCCTACAAGCAAAGCTGACTTGTCCGACTCTGGACAAGATTCGCTCTCATAGTCTTCACTCGAAGACATAGGTTTTGGTTAAGCATCACTTCAGTCATTCTGACTGGTTCTCTTGGACCCCACTTAACAGTACGGTGGTTCCTATGACTCAACAAAGAAGAAAAAGAACTACGAAAGATCTAAGTCTTCGAGCTCCATAGGCTTCATGCGATGTCTTCTCTTGTCATAGTCTTCAATGTGAATATCTTCATATACCACCTTTGACATCAATGTCTTCATACATTTTTAGGGGTCATCTCTGGTAGGAAAACCGAATCAATGAGGGACTTCTACCTTTGTTATCCTGCAATTCTCACAAACACATTAGTCCCTCAACTAGGTTTGTCATCAATACTCCAAAACCAACTAGGGGTGGCACTAGATGCACTTACAATCTCCCCCTTTTTGGTGATTGATGACAAACTAGTTGAAGTTTTCAACGGGGAATATAATATGTGAAATTGTAAAGGAATTGTCTTCATTGGTTGCAAGGGCTCCCCCTAAAGATGTGCATATAAGTAATTTGCTTTTGGAATGCAAATGCACATGGCAGGTTGTACTCATGGAGATCCTCTTCAACTTATGATGAAGGTATGTGAAGATAATGACATGCATAATGGAAAATGGACGTCTGCAAAATGATCTAAGTGCGGAATTTATCGTCGCACATGCGGAATTTATCGTCGCATCACGAAGTAGCAAATAAGTAGCAGACGACCATCGAGTTTAGGTGTTACAACTCAAAGAACCAAATGTATCAAAACGAGAGTTGTAAACACGAGGCAAAATATAAAGCAATCGCCCATGTGGACCCGCTTGAAGACTATCAAACTCATACGCTTCTCCCCCTTTCGTCAGTAAGGACCAAAAAGGTTTGAAGAGATAGAGCATCTACTCGTTCCCATGAAGAGTAGGTGAAGCAGCAGGGTCGTCGGTGGTGTTCGGTGGTGCAGAAGAACTTGGAGCAGTGTCAAAGCATGCTGAAGGAGGTGGCGGTGAAGTAGCATCGTCTTCATCCTCGATCACTCTGGCATTCACAGTTGTAGCAGAGGAAGAGAACTCAGAGTCTTCAAGAGATGGAGTTCGTCGCAGCACTGCCCTTCGAGGAGGTGTGGAGTCAAACTTGAAGCGTTCAGAGAAGCCATCCTCGTGAAGATCATCTTCAGAGCACATAAGCGTCAGTCCTTTCCATGTGCGTCGAGAGGTTTCATGGGCAACAAAGGAATTCTTGGTGGCAAGATTACGAATGCGGTTGACATCCACCAAGAGGCTTTGCATTTGGCGCTTCAGCCAGTCATGATGCATATCATGTTTCTGATGAAGAGCCACAAGAAGCTCTCGGTTGTTGAGAACACGAGATCGCTTCTTGGGTCGTTGGCCAATAGTGCTATCGATGGCTTCAGTAAGGGCAAGATGTGGTGCACGTGTAGTTCCAGCCAAAGGATAAACACGAGTGACTGCTTCAACTCCTTCAATGTTCTGAGAAAAACTTTGATGCTCCGCATTCTGAAGACTTAGAGGTTCCTTGGCAGGCTCAGGATAAATGGCTTCAACAGACATATCCACATCAGGAAGAAAGATCCGATGATTGCGAGCAGATGGCTGATATGAGATAGCGGAGTGGAGTTTAATCAGCCACATTATCCATGGAGCATAGAACTTCAAGCCAAAAAGATCAGAGCCTGATGCAGCAAGTTGGCGGATGAAGAAGTCCTGTGTATTGAAGCATTTGCCATGAAGAATATAGAAGACCAAAGTCTTCATTGCACCTTCCAGCTTGGCATGTGGAGAATGTCCTTTGATGGGCCAGAGAGTTCGCCTTATGATGTGATAAATAGTCCTTGGCAGATACTCAAGGTCTTCAACGAAGAACTCCTTGGGATATGCAGCATCTTGGGGCAATGGCTTCATCATACTGAGCATCTGACTCATGTTTGGTTCAGGCTTCTGAAAGATGCTCTCCATAGCTTCACTGTGAAGCTGACAGCCAGGTTCGTAGAGATCGCCAGGAGTGGGTAGACCAGTGAGCTCAATGATATCAAAGGCTTTGGCTTCGTGATGAACATTTCCTGTCATCCACTCCAGGACCCAAGTCTTCGGATCTCTGTTGTACCCACAGATGTGAAGTGTGGCATAGAATTGGAGCAGCAACTCTTCATTCCAGTGCTCTTGGTCGGTGACAAATGGCAGCAATCCAACCTCTTTGAAGCAATCCAGAGCTTCTTCTAGACAGGGCAGACCAGCTATTGCTTCGATGTCAAGACGCTTATGTGGGAAGATGCGACCTTGATTGTATAGAATGCAGGAGTAATAGCTTCGCTGCGGATAGCCCCAGAACCGATCAGATGATATTCTTTCCCTTGAGTAGGGGTTCCTGGAGCTATTGAAGAAAGTGTTGTCTGCTTTGAAGCCATTGATATTGAAGGATCCAGGTGCTGATGCAGGACCTGGAAACCTGGGCAATCTGGGGATTGGCTTCTGTACCTGAGGCCTGTGCTCAACATGGTAGTCAAACTGAGGACCAGCAGCAGGCACAGGAACAGAAGCAGTAGCATCATTGGCTTCACTAACTTCTGGTGCTTGGGTAGGTGAAGACTCCACATTGGCTTCAGCCATGACAGCGTAAGTGGCGTCGGTGGCAGCCTCAAAATTCTCAACCTCCACTTGATGAGCTGGAGGGTCGGTCAAAGTCACGTTCTCCTCGAGAACAGCTTCTTGGTGAGACGGGGGTGTAGCAGCGCTTGGGGTTTCTTCTTCATCGGCTGTTGCAGCCGGAATGTCTTCAGCAGCTTTAGCTTCAGACTCAGAGACTGGAGGCCTTGGTCCTTTGTGAAGCCTGCGTAACGCTGGCGACGCCTGTGGAGTTGGAGTTGGCTGGGCCTCAAAGTCATCTTCCTCTTATGCTTGTGGGCGATTAGCCCATGATGCATCCTGAGCAATTGGCGTTAGAGGACGACCAATGCTGATGAGTTCGCTGTGCGTTAGCACAGGCGATGATACCTATTGGTGCTCGAGCTAAGGAAGAACTGCATCATCTTCAACATGGTCATGGTGACCAATGTCTTCAGCAGCGGTGGGATCAGCTGCTGGAAAGTCTTCAGCTTCATGAGCCTCTGTGAAAGCAGGCTCATGGACAGTCAGTTGGCGCTCTTGAGGTTCAGCGTTAGGGCGAACCATGGAGATGGATTCAACAATCAAGGGCTCTGTGGGAGCAGCTCGTTCCTTCTTGGTCTTCCGCTTCTTCTTGGAGGGAGCAGTAGCAGAGGCTTCAGGATGTTTCCTCTTTCTGGCTTCAGCCTCAGCAGTCCTCGTCTTCTTCAGTTCTGAAGCGGTTGACCTAGCCTTTGGCTTCGAGCCAGTCATGCTAGTTGGGAAGACAATGGGATCTGCTTCCTGCCTTGGTGCATTGGGTTCGGCCACAGTGTGCTTCTTCTTCTGCTTGGCAGCCATCCTGGGATCAATGCCCGGATGCCCAAGGGCCTTGCGCTTCTCAGCCTTGTTGTAGCCTTGCACACACTTGTCAGCCAGGCTCTTCATGCGCTCATGAGAACCCTGAGCTTTTGCGCATTTCTTGAGAAAGGCTTCTTTGAGCTCGTGCAGCATAATCTTGAAGTTTTTCACCTCTTGCACGGTGAGCTTGGCCATATGCTTCTTGAACTAAGCTTTCTCAAAGTCAATCTTTTGCTTCAGTTCAACAATGCACTGGGCGATAGCTAATTCTGAAGCAATGGCGCCATGGAAGGTGACACTGAGGCCAATGGGAAGTTGCAGATCTTCGAAGCTAAGGTTGGGTGTGTCAAACCACTCATCAATGAAGTTGTGGATGATTGCCACGTCAAAGAAAAGCAGATCATTGAAGATTTCTGCTTCTTCTTTGCTCTTGATGAGTTGCTCAAGAGCGTCATCTGCAAGATCTTCATCACTAGACAGATCGATGGCATCGTTTCGCAGAATGGCAGCAGCTGTCAGTTCTTGGCCGGTGTGTGGCAGAGGCATCTTGACTTTCTAGGGCTTGGAGATGCGTGATAAATCTTCAGACTGCACATTGTCTTCAGGAGGTGCAGTAGCCAGCGGCTTCGCCCGTGAGATTTTTGGTGCAGAGGCAGGCTTTGAAGCTTTAGGCTGCTTCAACTTCTTTGGCTTAGGCGCTGCAGGCGCTTCATCTGATTCAGCGTCATCTGCAGGCTCATTCACGGTTTTCCCTTGAACCACGATGTGAGTGATGAGACCTTCCAAGTTGTAGAAGGGCCCAAGAAGACTGGGTTTAGCTTCACGAGTTCCATCGGCACGGGGAGCAGAGGGACCAGGGTTGAAGTCTAATCCCAAAGACTTCTTGTTGTGCTTCGCTAAGTTCTGGGCAAACTGGAAGTTGCGCTTAAACAGATTGTCGTCACGACACCATAGCAGTGACGATGGGTCAGCATCCGCAGGCTGTGGTCCACGGACCATGCAGGGATAGAAGCCTTGTTCAATTGCTTCATCTCTGGTCCTAGGTTGAAGATTTTTGTAGAGGATGTCTCCCCATGGTCGCTTGATGGCATTCTTTTCAGCATATTCCTTTGTCACAAATCTGTACTTGAACCACTGTTCTGCCCAATAGCGTCGAATCCATTGGATTCGTGTCTTGCGCTGATTGTAATCCTCTTCAGGATCTGTCTTGTAAAGTTCTGAGAGGTCATCAGGCAAATCTCTTGATGTTCCCCCACGACGCTGTCTGCCTCCCTTCCTTGCAGATTTCTCTGAAGCCATGAACTTTAAACTGAAAGGCTTCAATAGGTTCAAAGGCTTTCGCCTGCTGGACAAACAGGAACTGGCTTCGGGAGAATTTATATGTTGCTGTAAGAATTCTGCAAATGAATGCAGACTATGAGAACCAAGGGATTCTCCCACGGACATGTACCTGTGACAGCATTAAGGTGCGAGGGAAGGGGAAGAGGTCATATGCATTCTCAGAAGATTTTGAAGATAAATCAGTTTAGAAGACATTGACCTCATTGTGCGAAGACATTCACTCATAGATAAGGAGTTGGTTCCAGATTTGTACGAATCCATGGATCAGTACAAGTGAGGAATCTA
Organism: Triticum urartu; assembly: GCF_056163025.1. Lineage (NCBI taxonomy): Eukaryota > Viridiplantae > Streptophyta > Magnoliopsida > Poales > Poaceae > Triticum > Triticum urartu. The sequence goes on along the minus strand of NC_141873.1, from coordinate 161,056,947 downwards.
ACTACTTTGTGAAGCATAAGTGAATATACTAGGCATATTATGAGATGCAGTATGAAAGGGATCCAACTGGTGTGAATAGAAACTTCTTGTGGTAGAAAATGACGAAGCTATAGATCAAAGGGGCCGTAAAAAGGAAGTTTTATTTACCACACGAAGAACTGCCAGACGGAGTGGAAGAGGAGGCCGAGCAGTTCGATCGTCCATGCCCTAACTTGGCGACGGAGGACACCTACGGTGACGGTGGAGAAGACGATGTCCGCGGTCGGCGTGAAGACGGCGTCGGAGAGGTTGCGGCAGTGAAGCGCTTCGTCGCCGGTGTCGTCGAGAGCTAGCGGTGGCGCTAGGGTTCGTGCGAGAGTGGAAGAAGAGATAATGACTATGGTGAGGCGTGTATTTATAGGGACAGGGGCGGCTCAGTGTTATTACACAGGTGCCCCTGGCGATTCACATCTGAGGAACACGTGGCCATCATGCAGCATATCGGGGGTTGTTCCACGTCCCACGCACGCCTGGATTGTTGGGTGGTCGTTCCCACTTCTCCGGGTTTCAGGTGAAGGAATGAGCATTGAAAACAGAATTAATGTTTGTCTCTATATCTTCTACTGACAAGGACGCAGAGAAGACATTTGACAGTTTCAAAAGAATGCATACGATTTGGAGAGATAGAGTTTGAGATAGAAAACATAGAGAGGTTAGGGTCCGATCACATTCACTTAGTTCAAAAGATTCAGCAAGAAGACATAGCTATAAGTGAATGCTGTAGAGGACAGAACACTAGTATATATATATAATCAACATAGTGAAGATAATCATGAAGACATGTTGAGATTGAAGCCAAACCAAATGTGAAGACATAGCAAATGTAATGCCATGAGTGAAACACTTCAAACAGAACATTTGGTGGTCGCGTTACCCACCATATAGGAAGTATTAGACCCAGACACGGCGCACAATTATCGTGGCGCTCCGAAGTCAAATTCCTCATTAATGTATTCACACTTAGAATGCATGTGTTCATTGATTGAAGATATACTTTACTTCATGTGTTGCACATCTAAGTCATCAATATGCATAAGTGTTAGGATGTGTGCCAGATCACAGGACATTTGAGGATTCCAAGATATTTAGCTCACACCTTAACTTGCAAAATCTCTTCTCATCCAAGGGCTTGGTGAAGATATCTACCAATTGTTCTTCAGTGTTGACGTGTATGATATCAATGTCTTCCTTCACAACATGATCTCTGAGAAAGTGATGACGAATCTCAATGTGCTTTGTCTTTGAGTGTTGAACTCGGTTGTTGGCAATCTTGATGGCGCTTTCATTGTCGCAGTAGAGTGGCACTTGCTTCAGATGAATGCCATAGTCCTTGAGTGTTTGCTTCATCCACAGAAGCTGAGCGCAGCAAGATCCAGCAGCAATGTATTCAGATTCAGCAGTGGAGAAAGATACACAGTTTTGCTTCTTTGAAGACCAACATACAAGTGATCGTCCCAAAAAATGACATGTGCCTGATGTAGACTTGCGATCCACCTTGTCACCAGCATAATCAGCATCCGAGAATCCAACCAGATCAAATTCTGAGCCCTTTGGATACCATAATCCTAGAGTTGGGGTATGAGCCAAATATCGAAGAATTCGCTTCACAGCTAAGTGATGCGACTCCTTTGGTGCCGCTTGGAATCGAGCACACATGCAAACACTAAGCATAATATCTGGCCTAGATGCACATAGATAAAGTAAAGAACCAATCATGGAGCAGTATACCTTTTAACCGAACTCTTTACCATTGTCGTTAGGACCCAGATGATGTTTGGCTGGCATTGGCGTCGTGAAGCCTTTGCAGTCTTGCATACCGAACTTCTTCAGGCAATCTTTGAGATACTTCTCTTGAGATATGAAGATGTCGTTGCGTTGCTGTCGTATTTGATGACCGAGGAAGAACTTTAGCTCTCCCATCATGGACATCTGATATTGCTCTTGCATCATATATCCAAACTCTTCACTATACTTCTGATTGGTGCAGCCAAAGATAATGTCTTCCACATATATTTGGCACACAAACAGTTCACCATCATATGTCTTCCTGAAGAGAGTGGGGTCGAGGGAACCAGGTATGAAGCCTTTTCTCTTCAGGAAGTATTTGAGTGTGTCATACCAAGTCCGAGGGGCTTGTTTGAGGCCATACAGTGCCTTGTTGAGCTTGTATACCATGTCAGGATGTTTTGGATCTTCAAAGCCAGGCGGTTGTGCAACATACACTTCTTCTTCAATCTTGCCATTGAGAAAAGCGCTCTTCACATCCATTTGATATAGAAGTATGTTATGATGATTTGCATAGGCCAGCAGTATGCATATGGCTTCAAGTCGAGCCACGGGAGCAAATGTTTCATCGAAGTCAATCCCTTCCACTTGAGTATATCCTTGAGCAACGAGATGAGCTTTGTTTCTGACAACTGGACCATGCTCATCTTGCTTGTTGCGGTATATCCATTTGGTGCCTATTATATTGTGCTTCCGAGGGTCAGGACGCTTAACCAGTTCCCATACATTATTCAGCTCAAACTGTTGAAGCTCTTCTTGCATAGCTTGAATCCATTCAGGTTCCATGAAGGCTTCTTCAACTTTCTTGGGTTCTGTTATTGAGACGAATGCGAAGTGCCCACAAAAATTTGCTAGCTGAGTTGCCCTTGAACGAGTGAGCGGACTGGGTGCATTGATGCTATCAATTATTCTCTCAATCTGCACTTCATTGGCAACGCGAGGATGTATAGGGCGAAGATTTTGCTCTTGCTGATCATTGTCATTGTTAGAAGGATTGTCTTCAGGCTGAGCATTGTCTTCAGGTTGATCAGGTGCGAATCTGATAAGTTCCTCTTCAGGTTGAGCTTCAGAGGGTATGATTTCTCCAGTTCCCATTAGTTTGATTGATTCACTGGATGGAACTTCATCTAGCACATTTGGCAGGTGCTCTCTTTGTGAACCGTTAGTCTCATCGAACCGCACATCCACTATTTCAACCACTTTATAATGAAAGAGATTGAAGACTCTGTAGGAGTGCGAATCCTTTCCATATCCAAGCATAAAACCCTCATGTGCTTTTGGTGCATATTTTGAAGTGTGATGTGGATCCTTGATCCAGCACCTGGCGCCAAATACTCTGAAGTAACTGAGATTTGGCTTCTTGTCAGTAAGGAGCTCATAAGATGTATTGTTCAGAAGCTTGTGAAGATAAACATGATTGATTGTATGGCATGCAGTATCAATGGCTTCAGGCCAGAATTTTCTTGGAGTCTTGTATTCATCAAGCATCGTTCGGGCCATCTCAATGAGTGTTCTGTTCTTGCGTTCGACGACGCCATTCTGCTGTGGTGTGTACGGGGCTGAGAATTCATGTGTGATTCCCAAAGTATCAAGATATGTATCAAGGCCAGTGTTCTTGAATTCAGTGCCATTGTCACTTCTGATGTGCTTTATCTTGGCGCCATAGTTGTTCATTGCTCGATTGGCGAAGCGTCTGAAGACATCCTACACTTCAGTCTTGTAGAGGATTATGTGCACCCAAGTATATCTAGAATAATCATCAACAATGACAAAGCCATAGAGACAAGCAGTAGTAGTAAGAGTTGAGTAATGAGTGGGACCGAAAAGATCCATGTGGAGCAGTTCGAAGGGTCGAGTAGTTTTAATGTTGTCTTCGAGGGACGTTTGGCCCTCGTCATCTTTCCTGCTTCATAGGCACCGCATAAGTGATCTTTCTTGAACTTGACGCCCTCGATGCCTATGACATGCTTCTTCTTTGCAAGGGTGTGGAGGTTCCTCATGCCAGCATGCCCTAGCCTCCGATGCCAGAGCCAGCATTCTGAAGCTTTTGCTAGAAGACATATGGCAAGCTGTGGTCCTGCTGAGAAATCTACCACGTACAAATCATCTTTCCGATACCCTTCAAACACTAGAGACTTGTCAGATTCCATTAGAACAAGGCAACGATATTTTCCAAACATTATGATCATGTTCAAATCGCAAAGCATTGAGACAGACATTAAGTTGAAGCCAAGGGATTCAACAAGCATGACTTTATCCATGTGTTGATCCTTTGAGATTGCAACTCTACCTAGACCCAATACCTTACTTTTACCAGTGTCAGCAAATGTGATGTGACTCTTGTCGGATGGACGTAAGGTTGAGTCCATAAGAAGGCTTCTTTTGCCAGTCATGTGATTGGTACACCCACTATCACTAATCCATTCTGAAGACGCTGGTGTCGTACCCTACAGTGCAGTTAGGGGGGTAGGCTTCATGAAGAGAATTGTGAAGCAACAACATTTGACGAACCAGTGGGTTATGAAAGCTTAGATCCAGATTAGGACTGATAGGGAGAGTAGCAAGCGATTCAGGAACGAAGTACATAGTAAGACCATTCGGGCATTTGATCTTGCGCCCTACAAGATGTTTAAGGTCCCCAGCAATAGCGTCAGACGATTTTGGTTTTCTGCTGGAGACCTTTCCCTGCAAAAGAGAGTTAAGCTTTCTTAGCCACCCACATCTTCAAGGGTGGCTTAGAAGCAATAAGTCTAAGTGCAGTGTCTGAGAACTTTGGCTTTGGAGCCCTAGCAAAAAGTCTTGCAGGCGGACAATAGTACTCATAGGAATACGTAGAATAGTTCTTGGTCTTATGAACATGGCGGTTCGATGAACCGCGCTCATATTCATAGGCCTGGGTATGGTTTCCCTGCAACACATTTGCGTTAGTGTGACTCAGGTGAGTCCTCTGTCTATATGAAGCCTTTGGACCGTATGAAGCCTATGGTCTAGGGTTTGTCTTCTTCACCTGTGGTGTCATGATGACATTCACAGGAAGATTTTCCAAACACTTTTTCGGCACCCAGATCTTCTTCATAGGCGGCCCATTCCTGCAGTTAGTACCAATATACCTGGCAAACACTTCACCATTCTGATTCTTAAACAGTTTATAGTTTGCATCAAAGGATTCATCAATGACAATGGGGTTAGCACAAGTGAAGCCAGATAGATTGGATGGATCTGCTGAAGGTTCCTTTGCAGCAACCCGTGTGGTTTTGGGGTACTGCTCAGGTTTCCAGTAAGAGCCATCATCATTCATTTTCCTTACGAACCCAACACCCTCTTTCCTCGGGTTTCGGTTCAGAATCTACCTTTTGAGGACATCACATAGTGTCTGATGCCCTTTAAGACTTTTGTACATCCCTGTTTCAAGCAATGTCTTCAACCTAGCATTCTCATCAGCAATAGCAGAGGTATCCTCAGCAGAGGGGTTAGTTCCCACATCAACATTTGAAGATATTGCAATAGTAGCAGCAGTACAACATTCAGCAATAGAAGTAGCATTATCACGCTCAATGCATTTAAGACATGGTGGTTCAAATCCTTCCTGAGCGGAACTGATCTGTTCGGCGCGAAGTGACTCGTTTTCCTTTTGAAGATCTTCATGAGCCGCTCTCAATTTCTCAAGATCTTGCTTCCTTTGAAGATAATCATAGGAAAACTTTTCATGAGTTGTTGAGAGTGTTTCATGACGACATTCAAGTTCCTCATACTTAACGTGAAGATTTTTTATGTCTTCAATTAAGGACTCGGATTGAGTCATTTTAGCGTCTAACAGATCATCGCTTTTGTCTAACAGTTTTTGAATATGTTCCATAGCTTTCTGTTGTTCAGTTGCAATTTTAGCAAGTGCTTTGTAGCTGGGTTTTGAACCACAATCAGAGTCATCTTCACTAGATGTTTGATAGTGAGTAGTGCGTGTGTTTACCTTGGCACCGCGTTCCATGAAGCAGTAGGTAGGACCGGAGTAGTCCTTGTCATTTGCATCGGTGTCGGTGATGAAGTCATTGTCTTCAGTGTTGAAGATGGACTTGGCAATGTATGCTGTAGCCAGACTTGCAACGCCAGAGTCGGACTCCTCCTCAGACTCCACCTTGCCTCCTCAGAAGAGGACTCCTCCTCTGAATCCATTTCCTTGCCAACAAACGCACGTGCCTTGCCAGATGAGCTCTTCTTGTGTGATGAAGACTTTGAGGAAGACTTGGAAGAAGACTTTGAGTATTTCTTCTTCTTCTTCTTGTCGTCAGAGTCATATTCCTTGCTCTTCTTCTTCTTTTTGTTCTCATTGTCCCACTGCGGACACTCAGAGATGAAGTGGCCAGGTTTCTTGCACTTGTGACATGTTTTCTTCTTGTAGTCATGAGCAGAAGCTTCATCATTCCTTGTGCTTGATCGTGAAGACTTTCTGAAACCTTTCTTCTTGGTGAATTTTTGGAACTTCTTCACAAGCATAGCAAGTTCCTTTGCAATGTCTTCAGGATCATCAGAACTGCTGTCTGATTCTTCTTCAGATGAGGAGACAACTTTTGCCTTCAAGGCACGAGTTCGCCCATAGTTTGGACCGTAGATATCTCTTTTCTCAGAAAGCTGAAACTCATGTGTGTTGAGCCTCTCAAGTATGTCAGACGGATCGAGTGTCTTGAAATCAGGACGTTCTTGAATCATTAGGGCTAGGGTGTCAAACGAACTGTCAAGTGATCTCAGTAGTGTCTTGACGACTTCATGCTTGGTGATCTCAGTAGCGCCGAGGGCTTGAAGCTCATTTGTGATGTTAGTGAGTCGATCAAACATGAGCTGGACATTCTCATTGTCATTTCGCTTGAAGCGGTTGAAGAGGTTGCGAAGGACACTGATTCTCTGATCTCTCTGGGTTGAGACGCCTTCGTTGACCTTAGAGAGCCAGTCCTAGACTAGCTTAGATGTTTCCAAAGCACTCACGCGGCCATACTGTCCTTTGGTCAGATGACCACAGATGACATTCTTGGCAGTAGAGTCCAGTTGAATGAACTTCTTGACATCAGCAGCAGTGACACCTTCTCCAGCCTTGGGAACGCCGTTCTTGACGACATACCATAGGTCGACGTCAATGGCTTCAAGATGCATGCGCATCTTATTCTTCCAGTAGGGATATTCAGTTCCATCGAAGACGGGGCACGCAGCAGAGACTTTAATTATCCCTGCAGTCGACATAGCTAAAACTCCAGGTGGTTAAACCGAATCACACAGAACAAGGGAGTACCTTGCTCTGATACCAATTGAAAGTGCGTTATATCGACTAGAGGGGGCATGAATAGGCGATTTTTATGAAAGTCTTCAAAACGTGGAAGTTTCGAAGACAAACGATAGAAATAAACCTATTACCATGCAGCGGAAGGTAGACTACACTAGGCAAACCATAGTCAAGTATTCAATGAAGTGAAAGCACAATGACTAATAGCAGCTAGGTAGTAAGGATCAGGTAGGAAGATATTATGAAGCCAAACAGAACACGCAGTCACTCAGTGAAGACAAAAGATAGTGCAATCATACAATGACTTCACAAGGACCAACAGTAAGTAAATGGAAGGGAAGGATGAAACCAGTGACTCGTTGAAGACAATGATTTGTTGGACCAGTTCCAGTTGTTGTGACAACTGTACGTCTGGTTAGGGCGGCTAGGTATTTAAACCTGAGGACACACAGTCCCAGACACCCAGTCCTAAACACACAGCTTAGGACACCCAGTCCTCACCGTATTCCCCTTGAGCTAAGGTCACACAGACCTCGCCCAATCACTCTGGTAAGTCTTCAAGGAAGTCTCCCAAACCTTCACAGACTTCGTTCACCGGCGATCCACAATGTCTCTTGGATGCTCAGAACGCGACGCCTAGCCGGCTGGAGGATTCACAGTCCTCAAGTGTAACAAGTCTTCAGATCACACAGACAAGAAGACTTAAGTGATGCTAACACTCTTTGGCTCTAGGTGGTTAGGGCTTTATCCTCGCAAGGAATTCTCTCTCAAAGGCTTCGAGGTGGGTTGCTCTCAAATGATAAAAGCCGTACTCTAACTCTGAGCAGCCAACCGTTTATGGTTGTAGGGGGTGGGCTATTTATAGCCACTAGGCAACCCGACCTGATTTGTCCGAAATGACCCTGGGTCACTAAGGAACTGACACGTGTTCCAACGGTCAGATTTCAAACTCACACGGCAACTTTACTTGGGCTACAAGCAAAGCTGACTTGTCCGACTCTGGACAAGATTCGCTCTCATAGTCTTGACTCGAAGACATAGGTTTTGGTTAAGCATCACTTTAGTCATTCTGACTGGTTCTCTTGGACCCCACTTAATAGTACGGTGGTTCCTATGACTCAACAAAGAAGAAAAAGAACTACGAAAGATCTAAGTCTTCAAGCTCCATAGGCTTCATGCGATGTCTTCTCTTGTCATAGTCTTCAATGTGAATATCTCCATATACCACCTTTGACATCAATGTCTTCATACATTTTTAGGGGTCATCTCTGGTAGGAAAACTGAATCAATGAGGGACTTGTGTTATCCTGCAATTCTCACAAACACATTAGTCCCTCAACTAGGTTTGTTGTCAATACTCCAAAATCAACTAGGGGTGGCACTAGATGCACTTACAAAAGTACTCATGGACGGCGGAAGTGGATTAAACCTCATCTATGAGGAAACTCTTCAAAAAATGGAAATAGACTGGAGCCGCATTGAGCAAAGCAGCACAACCTTCAAAGGAATCATCCCCAGTCGGGAAGCACGCTGTGCTAGGAAAATCACACTAGATGTGGTATTCAGCACGCCGGAGAACTATAGGTCCGAAGAAATTACATTCCAATTGGCCCCGTTCAGTAGTGGATACCACGCCCTTTTAGGACGGGAGGCGTTCACGATCTTCCAAGCCATACCCCATTATGGGTACATGAAGCTCAAAATGCCCGGGCCCAACGGAATCATCACTCTCGCTAGTGATTCGGACACAGCACTCCACGCCGAAAACAAAACACCCGCATTGGCCCTCGAGGCATTATCCGAAGCCCTTTCGACCGAGGAATTAACTGTGCTACGCTCCACGGTGGACAGGGACGACGTAATACTTGACAAGAGATCCAAGTCCACCTCTTTTAAACCAGCGGATGAAATAGTCAAATTCCAAGTCCACCCAATGGACCCCACAAAAACAACCTCCATCGGGGCACAGTTAAACCTCGCCGTGGACGCCACACTACGAGAGTTCCTGCGCGAGAATTGGGACATATTCGCCTGGTACCCCTCAGACATGCCAGGAATCCCACGCAGGCTGGCCGAGCACAGCCTCAATATCCTAAAGGGATTCAAGCCAGTCAAGCAGGCTCTTCGGCGTTTCTCTGAACCTAAGAGATAGGCGATGGGAGAGGAACTAGCCAAGTTATTGGAGGCCGGATTCATTAGAGAAATAAAACACCCAGACTGGCTAGCAAACCTGGTGATGGTACCAAAAAAGGACAAATCCTGGCGCCTATGTGTCAATTTTAAGGACCTCAACAAGGCTTGCCCAAAGGATCCCTTCCCCTCCCCCGCATTGATCAAATTATCGATGCTACCGCAGGACACGAGTCATTGTGTTTCCTCGACGCATACTCTTGCTACCACCAAATCAAAATGGCGGAGTCCGACCAAGCCACAACGGCATTTATCACACCATACAGCCCATTCTGTTTCAACACAATGCCTTTTGGGCTCAAAAACGCCGGCGCAACGTATCAGCGCATGATTCAGACATGTCTGGAGAAACAGATCGGCAAAACAGTAGAAGCATACGTAGATGATGTGGTCATAAAAAAACACATCGACTTAATCCAGAAAAATGCGTTTTCGGCGTGCCAGCTGGAAAGCTCCTGGGTTTCATTGTCTCCAATAGAGGAATTAAAGCTAATCCAGCCAAAATTCGAGCTTTGTCATAGTTGGCTACCCCAACAGACCTCAAGAAAATCCAGAAATTAACTGGATGTGTGGCGGCTCTAAGACGCTTTATCTCCCGCTTAGGAGAAAAGGCACTGCCCCTTTATCGCCTCCTTCGACGTACCGAACACTTTGAGTGGACGGACGCCGCCACAACCGGATTGGAAGAAATAAAAGCCATACTGGCAACCAACCTAATCCTGGCCGCGCCAAACACCGGCGAACCAATGCTGTTGTACATTGCGGCAACTCATCAAGTTGCAAGTGCAGTGCTCGTCGTCGAACGAGAAGCTGACGGTCATAAATTCCCTCTTCAAAAGCCGGTATACTATGTATCCACCATCCTCACTCCATGGAAATCATGGTACCCACATTACCAAAAGATAGCCTATGCGGTATTCATGGCATCCCAGAAGCTGCGACACTACTTTCAGGACTGTTCAATTACAGTAGCCTCGGAAGTGCCACTTAATGATATTATAGACAACCGTGACGCTACGGGCCGAATTGCCAAATGGGCCATTGAGCTCCTCCCGTTCGACATAACATACAAACCTCGGCGGGCCTTTAAATCGCAAGTATTGGCTGACTTTGTCGCCGAATGGACGGAAGCCGAACTCCCTAAAGAGTATGGCGCATACTCCAATTGGATCATGCACTTCGACGACTCTAAAATGCTGGCCGGTCTAGGGGCTGGCGTCATCCTGACGTCCCCAACCGGAGATACCGTTCAGTACGTACTGCAGATACTGTACACATACTCCAACAATGCAGCCAAATACGAAGCTCTGTTGCATGGTCTTCGGATGGCAGTCTCCATGGGCATTCAATGCCTGGAGGTGCGTGGGGATTCAAACCTCGCAATATCCCAAAAAAATGGAGACTTCGATGCCAAGGATCCGAAGATGGCGGCCTATCGAAAGATCGTCCTAAAAATGCCAGCTCGGTTCGAGGGGCTCGAATTTCACCATGTGGCTCGGGAAAACAACCAGGCGGCGGATATCCTCGCTCGCATCGGTGCAAAACGCGACGCAGTCCCCCCAACATCTTTTTGGAGAGGTTGTTTAAGCCATCGGTGGTATGGGAAGGGGACACCGATAACAATAGTCCGGACCCGGCCAAAACGCCCGATACCGAACACCCTGACATAATCGGAGGCTCTGCCACCGAAATAACACCTTCAGCCCACGTAATAATGGCCGTCATCGCCCCGTGGACAAAACCATTCCTGGCCTACCTAACTAGGCAGGAACTTCCCGAGGACCAAAATGAGGCACGCTGCATAGTGCGGCGATCTAAAGCCTACAGGGTCCACGAGGGAGAGCTATATAAGAAAAGCACTACCAGAGTCCTTCAAAGGTGCATCTCCAAAGAGGAAGGGCGGAAGCGTTTGGCAGAAATTCACGTCGGACTCGGCGGCCACCATGCCGTAGCCCGAGCCCTTGTAAGCAAGGCCTTCCGTACAGGTTTTTATTGGCCGACGGCCCGGGCAGACGCACAGGACTTGGTCCAACGCAGCGCCGGTTGCCAGCTTTTTGCAAACCAAAGCCATATGCCACCCACCGCCCTCCAAACAATCCCCATTACCTGGCCCTTTGCGGTCTGGGGGCTTGACATGGTCGGACCCCTTAAGGAGGGAACCCACAAGAAAAAATACTTACTGGTCATGGTGGATAAATTCACCAAATGGATAGAAGCCAAACCTGTTAAAACAGCCGAATCCGGACCGGTGATAGACTTCATATCCGGGGTTGTACACCGTTATGGCATCCCCACAGCATCATCACTGACAACGGTACGAACTTCACGGCCGACAAGGTAAAACTCTGGTGTAGCAACATGGGCATCAAGCTCGATTACGCTTCCGTCTATCACCCACAAACCAACGGCCAAGTTGAGCGAGCAAATGGTCTTATCATGAGCGGCATTAAACCCAGATTAGTGCGGTCCTTAACGGAGTCTAACACGCACTGGGTAGAGGAGCTCGACTCCGTACTCTGGGGGCTGCGGACCACGCCGAATCGTAGTACCGGATATACACCCTTCTTTATGGTGTACGGCGCAGAGGCAGTCCTGCCCTGCAACATAATTCATGACTCACCTCGAGTGTGCATGTACGAAGAAAGAGAAGCCGAGCTCAATTGGTAGGACAGTCTGGACACCCTGGAGGAGGAGCGCGACGTGGCAAAAGCCCGTTCCGCATTTTATCAACAACAGGCTTGCAGATACCAAAGCAGAGAAGTACAGGCCAAAACTTATAATGTTGGCGAGTTAGTACTACGCCTGCCGGAGAAGAAAAAGTCCAAGCTCGAGCCCAAATGGGAAGGTCCCTTCATTATTGACCAAATTCTGACATGTGGAGCGTACCGTCTGCGGGATGCATCGAATAATCGACTTGAGCCGAACCCATGGAACGCAGCGAGGCTCTGAAGATTCTACGCCTAGTGCCGGACTCTATGTTTGTCTCCTTCCTTTGTCCATTTTTTGAACATATATTATCTGTCTTTTTTTCTCTTTCTTTCTTTTATTCTTTCTCACAGCCTTCAAGGGCCAGCTTGTGCCTCGCTTGCACATTATAGATGCGCTAACCGCGTTCATTATACCTGGGGGCTTCTTACACAGAAGCTTAATTATCCATCTGGGCTTCATGCCCAGCACATGTGTTATTCTTCCACATGTACCTTTTCTTCGCCATTATATGTGTCGATATGACTTAAGTTTTGGCCAAGCTGGGTTGCCTGGCTCTTGTATTTATGCCCTACGTTCTTGTTAATTCAGCTAGGGCATAAGGGGAGCACCTCTGCGATTGTTACTGCCGGGTCAGCCGGATATGTACCTCAGACTGGGTGAAGCCGAAAGCTAACGTTCTTAAGGGAATATTCGGTTGGTGAACAAAAGATGATTTTTATTTATTTATTTTCCATATGTGCCCCCAGATGTTTTTTCCTGTGTTTCCTCTCGCAGTCCGGACATGCATTTTAGGGCATGCGTACCCAGGGAAAGGAACCCTTAACGGAACTATTCTCCCTGGAAGATGTTTCTTACTACCCATGTAATATAACATAACTAGTTGGGCACTTGTCTGTTCAAGCACTAATGACCCCTACGCCTGGTCTCCACGCATACCCCGGTTCTTATATAACTGAGTGGGTATTCGGATACACTCCGGACTATCGGGTCCTGAGGTTGAAGCGAAAAGGTCCGCCATGACAAATGATCTACATTCCGGCTAGAAGGCATTATACATGTCATTTTAATTACATAGTCATGTAGACTGGCTAAATTTCTCTTCTATACCATCCAACAGGCGGTCTATCCTACAGTCCTGTTGGGAATACTTTGCGGCTAATTCTACTTGCCCATAGACTAAGCTAACGGGGATCTCTTTCCCGTCGGGCCCCACAGGTCCGACCTCGGCCATGTGATTTGGGTCAGCCTTGGTATACCGCGTCTTCACCATGGCCCAGGCTTCCCTGGCATCTTGACGGCAGGCAGATATCTTCCATAATCGGAAGCGCCGCCGTGCTCCCTTGAGCTTCTCCACAAGCTCTCCAACGCCTTCTGGCAGGGAGACGGATGGCCACAAGGCCTGGGCAATACCTTGCATCACCTGCCGAACTTGTTCGTGCAGTTGTGAGAGCTCGGATAGAAGATCACCCGCAGACCCAGGCATCTCCTCCGCGTCGAAGCTGCTTATTCTCCTTCTCGGAGTCCGCCAGCTGGGCTCGAACATCTTTCAGTTCCACGCTCAACTTGATATTGGCGTCTTGGAGATTGTTTTTCTCCCGCCTGGCCTCAGTCAGCATGCGTTCGCCAGCCTTTAGCTATCGTACGGCATGTCGCTCCTCCGGATTCTCTCCGGATTTATCTGCAACATCTATTATTAGATCTGCAACCATGCTGCATGCTATATGGTACCTATCATTCTTTGAAAGAAATGTTACCAGCTGGGGACTTTTTAGGTTCCTTCAATGCGGCAATAGCGGCCCGAAGTTGGGCCTTGCATTCCTCCAGCTCCTGTGACAGTCGACTATTCTTCTCTGTAAGAACCTGCACAATAAGATGATCCTTAAATCAGTTTTGCTAACTGTTTCAAGTCTCAGGGGCTACTGATACATATACTTGTTAGATTTTCTTACTCGTACATCCTTTACATACTGGTCCATGGCTCTGGCTAGACCATTTTGAGTAGCATAGAGGTATGCCTCTCCAGAATTGAAGGCATCAAATGCCTCTGGTGAGAAGCAAATGTCGCGGAGTACGGCCCAGCGACGCCTATGATTCATGGTGCTCTCCACTTCTGAATGTGTAGCGGATATCCTATCTGCATCCTCTGTAGGGGGACTATCCGGCGTCCGCCCCATGTCAGCTTCCGCCTCTATGTCCGGTCCTGGAGCCCGACTGGTGGAAGCATGATCGGCAGCCTCACCGGACATATTCCGACGAGCATTTTTTCTGTTAAAGAAACATGGACATCATTACATTTCAAGAAAGACGACAACCACGGAGCGGGGTTTCTGTCATACCTCTGCGCCGACATCTCCATCCTGGCCGCCTTCCTTTTTGGCCTGCCCGACCTCGGTGCCTCTTGTTGGCGAGTTGCTGCGGGTTCGGCATGGCGTCCCGAATGCCTTCCCTATAAAAACACCATATGTATATGATAGGTGAAGTGTCTAAAAGGGGATCCTAGTTTTTGGAGTTGGGATTTTTGGTTTTTCTTACATGCGATGCAGGAAGCAGTCCGGGATAGTCGGCCGTAATGGCCACCATGGCGTCATCACAGCTTAATTGATAGAACTGCCGATCTATCAGCTCCACAAATATGACCGGATCTTCTTCGAGTCCGGCATCGAGAGCCCGGTTTTCATAGTTCCTGCCGCAAAATGGCAAGGTGAGTACCTATAACAAAGAATGCGGCAAGAACAGGAGTAAGGAGATATAACTCACCCAGCTTGGGGGGTTGTACATGGAGAATCCATCCCGTGGCTTGATGCGGATGAACTCCTCTTCCTCTCCCTTGAACAATTTGGACATAATTTTTTCTAAAGCGGCAGCGTTGTCCGGACCCTTACGCCCGCAACGGGTGGCGTCATCTTCCCCGTTAAAACACCACAAGGGGTGCCCTCGATATTGAAGTGGTTGCACTCCCCGCATTATGCATATTGACATAACCTCGGTTACTGTCAATCCTGATTGAGCCAGCGCTTTAATCCAGTTCATCAGGTAAAGGACTTCTCCGTTGTCTTCCTCCTGGGGGCTCCGTGGGCGCCAACTTCGGCGTTTCTTCAGAGGAGCATTGTTGTACTCAGGAAGACCCCGCCGAAAAGGGTCCGGAAGGGGGACGTCCTCCATATAAAACCATTCCGAAGGCCAGTCTTCGGATGTCTTCTTCGGAGTACCGGACAGGTATCCGGTTTCGGCGATGCGCCATATTTCGGCTCCGCCCACTTGATAAAGTGACCCCTTCTGTGTGTGAGGGATGAGGCAAAATAACCTTCCCAGGAATAACTCGCAAAGGGCAACATAGCCGGCAATGTGTAAAATGGAAGCAGGGGTGAAATTATGCAGTTGGAGGCCGTAAAACTCTAGGAGCCCGCGGAGGAACGGATGAATAAGAAATCCGAGTCCCCTCAATAAATAACAGACAAGACATACCCGCTCTCCTGTAGAGGGGCTGGGGAAGCTCTCCGTTTGCTCCCCGCCATTGTAGGTGGTGAGCCCGGCTCGGAAGGGCACCATATACGCTGGAGGGAGAAATCCCTTAGTCTGTAGTTCGACTAATCGACGGTGTGGGACTGAACACCTCTCCCAATCACCGGGCTTAGGGCTACGGGGGCGGGACGAGGAGCTGCGGAGGTCGGCCATGCGGGAGTGGATCTTTCTGAAGCACGCTCCGATGGATTCTCGCTGGGGGAGGATGGTATGGATTGGATCTAAGAATCTCCATCCCTTTAATAGACAATTTATTTATCTGACTAGGGGGGCGAATGTAAAAATGCCCTGGCGCCTCGCATTCATTCGACGCGTGGAAGATAGCCCTTATTGGGTGCAGAAGCCAAGAGGTTCAACATTTATGGGACCGGACACTGCTTAACAAACGTTCGCAATTTGGAGAAGAACCTGCCTTGCAATGCCGAAGACAACACTGCGCGCCAGACTCATCGTCATTGAAGCCTGGTTCGGGGGCTACTGAGGGAGTCCTGGATTAGGGGGTCTCCGGACAGCCGGACTATATCATTTGGCCAGACTGTTGGACTATGAAGATACGAGATTGAAGACTTCGTCCTGTGTCCGGATGGGACTCTACTTGGCGTGGAAGGCAAGCTAGGCAATACGGATATGTATATCTCCTCCTTTGTAACCGACCTTGTGTAACCCTAGCCCCCTCTGGTGTCTATATAGACTAGAGGGTTTTAGTCCGTAGGACAACATACAATCATACCATAGGCTAGCTTCTAGGGTTTAGCTTCTCCGATCTCGTGGTATATCAACTCTTGTACTACTCATATTATCAAGAATAATCAAGCAGGATGTAGGGTTTTACCTCCATCAAGAGGGCCCGAACCTGGGTAAAACATCGTGTCACCAGCCTCCTGTTACCATCCGCCTTAGACGCACAGTTCGGGACCCCCTACCCAAGATCCGCCGGTTTTGACACCGACAAAGACCTAGGGCGTTTGAGGAAGACCATCGTTCAAATATACAAGCCAAGTTATCTAATGAAAAATTCCCACTAGTATATGAAAGTGATATCATAGGAGACTCTCTATCATGAAGATCATGGTGCTACTTTGAAGCACAAGTGTGGCAAAAAGGATAGTAACATCGTCCCTTCTCTCTTTTTCTCTTTTTTAGGGGCCTTCTCTTTTTTATTTGGCCTTTTTCTCTCTTTTTTATTTCCTCACATGGGACAATGCTCTAATAATGAAAATAATCACACTTCTATTTACTTAAAACTCAAGAAATACAACTCGATACTAGAACAAAAATATGACTCTATGTGAATGCCTCCGGCGGTGTACCGGGATGTGCAATGAATCAAGAGTGACATGTATAAAAAATGATGAACGGTGGCTTTGCGACAAATACGATGTCAACTACATGATCATGCAAAGCAGTATGACAATGATGATGCATGTCATAATAAACGGAACGGTGGAAAGTTGCATGGCAATATATCTCGGAATGGCTATGGAAATGCGATACTAGGTAGGTATGGTGGCTGTTTTGAGGAAGGATATATGGTGGGTTTATGGTACCGGTGAAAGTTGCACGGCAATAGAGAGGCTAGCAATGGTGGAAAGGTGAGAGTGCGTATAAACCATGGACTCAACATTAGTCATAAAGAACTCACATACTTATTGCAAAAATTCTATTAGTCATCGAAACAAAGTACTACGCGCATGCTCCTAGGGGTATAGATTGGTAGGAAAAGACCATCGCTCGTCCTCGACTGCCACTCATAAGGAAGACAATCAAAAATATCTCATGCTCCAACTTCGTTACATAACGGTTCACCATACGTGCATGCTACGGGACTCACAAACCTTAACACAAGTATTTCTCAAATTCACAACTACTTACTAGCATGACTCTAATATCACCATCTTCATATCTCAAAACAATCATAAGGAATCAAACTTCTCATTGTATTCAATGCACTTTATATGAAAGCATTTATTATATCCCTCTTGGATGCCTATCATATTAGGACTAAGTTTATAACCAAAGTAAATTACCATGCTGTTTAGAGACTCTCAAAGTAATATAAGTGAAGTACGAGAGTTCATCAATTTTCATAAAATAAAACCACCACCGTTCTCTAAAAAGGTATAAGGGAAGTACTAGAGCAAATTTGCCTAGCTCAAAAAATATAAGTGAAGCACATAGAGCATTCTCATAAATCATGATTCATGCGTGTCTCTATCAAAAGGTGTGTACAGTAAGGATTATTGTGGCAAACTGAAAATAAAGGACTCAAATCATACAAGACGCTCCAAGCAAAACACATATCATGTGGTGAATAAAAATATAGCCTCAAGTAAAGTTACCGATAGACGAAGAAGAAAGAGGGGATGCCTTCCCGGGGCATCCCCAAGCTTAGGATTTTTGACATCCTTGAATATTACGTTGGGGTGCCTTGGGCATCCCCAATCTTACGCTCTTGCCACTCCTTATTCCATAGTCCATCAAATCCTTACCCAAAACTTGAAAACTTCACAACACAAAACTCCAACAGATACATCAAAATATATCACCACTTTTGGTACTATTGTGAACACATTCCTTATTTATATTGGTGTAATATCTACCGTATTCCAACTTTTGCAAGGTTCATACTCCCCAATACTAGCCACAGATACATCAAAATAAGCAAACAACACGCGAACAACAGAATCTGTCAAAAACAGAACAGTCTGTAGCAATCTGGAGATTTTTAATAATTATGTAACTCCAAACATTCTGAGAAAGTAGGAAGTCCTAGATAATTTTTTTATTAATCCTCTGCAAAAAGAATCAGCATTTTATCTCCCTTCTATTAAAAATTTAAACTAATCTCCTGGTCGCAAAAGTTTTTGTTTTTCAGCAGGATCAAATTAACTATCATCGTAAGCTATCCCAAAGGTCTTACTTGGCACAAACACTAACTAAAACACAAAACACATCTAATCAGAGGCTACATGATTTATTCAAAGCAAAACAGGAGCTAAAAAGCAAGAAAAAAAATAAAATTGGGTTGCTGTGACGCCCCCGATTCGATCGTACACTAATCATACACGCAAACATGTACGATCAAGATCAGGGACTCACGGGAAGATATCACAACACAACTCTACAAATAAAATAAGTCATACAAGCATCATATTACAATCCAGGGGCCTCGAGGGCTCGAATACAAGAGCTCGATCATAGACGAGTCAGTGGAAGCAACAATATCTGAGTACAGACATAAGTTAAACAAGTCTGCCCTAAGAAGGATAGCACAAACTGGGATACAGGTCGAAAGAGGTGCATGCCTCCTGCCTGGGATCCTCCTAAACTACTCCTGGTCGGTGTCCGCGGGCTGCACGTAGTAGTAGGCACCTCCCGAGTAGTAGTAGTCATCATCGACAGTGGCGTCTGGCTCCTGGGCTCCAACATCTGGTCGTAGCAATCGGGTATAGAAAGGGGGAAAAGGGGGAGCAAGGTAACCGTGAGTACTCATCCAAAGTACTCGCAAGCAAGGTGCTACACTACAAATGTATGCGTTGGTATCAAATGGCAAAATGGGTAACATATGTGGACTGAACTGCAGAATGCCAGATAAGAGGGGGATAGCTAGTCCTATCGAAGACTACGCTTCTGGTAACCTCCATCTTGCAGCAAAAGAAGAGAGTAGATGGTAAGTTCACCAAGTAACGTCGCATAGCATAACCCTAACCGATGATCCTCCCCTTGTCGCCCTGTGAGAGAGCGATCACCGGTTGTATCTGTCACTTGGAAGGATGCATTTTATTAAGTATCCAGTTCTAGTTGTCATAAGGTCAAGGTACAACTCCAAGTCGTCCTGTTACCGAAGATCACGACTATTTGAATAGATTAACATCCCTGCAGGGGTGCACCATAATTCCCAACACGCTCGATCCCTTTTGTCCAGACACACTTTTCTGGGTCATGCCCCGCCTCGGAAGATCAACACGTCGCAACCCTACCTAGGCACAACAGAGAGGTCAGCACACTGGTCTAAATCCTATGGCGCAGGGGTCTGGGCCCATCGCCCATTGCACACCTGCACGTTGCGTACGCGGTCGGAAGCAGACCTAGCCCCCTTAATACAAGAACGAGCTTACCGTCCAATGCGGCGCGCGCCGCTCAGTCACTGACGTCACGAAGGCTTCAGCTGATACCACGACGTCGAGTGCCCATAACTGTTCCCGCGTACATGGTTAGTGCGTATAGGACAGTGGCCAGACTCAGATCAAATACCAAGATCTCGTTAAGCGTGTTATTTTGAAATAACTGCAGACGCCGACCAGGGCTAGGCCCACCTCTCTCCTAGGTGGTCTCAACCTACCCTGTCGCTCCGCCACAAAGATCCACTCAGAGGTCCGTCGGGACAAACGTCCTTTTGGACCCAATCCGTGAATCACTCGCGGGTACTCTTCGAGCCGACCCGTCTTTAGTCACCACAAGTATCATATATTAGGTCTAAGTATATACCCGTGGTCACCTCCCGAGTGATCACGGCCCGATAGTATAGCATGGCAGACTGACAAGAATATAGGGCCACTGATGATAAAATAGCATCCTATACTAAGCATTTAGGATTGCAGGTAAGGTATCAACAGCTGTAGCAACAATGACATGCTATGCATCAGAATAAGATTAATGGAAAGCTATAACATTCTACACTACTCTAATGCAAGCAGCATAGAGAAGAGTAGGCGATATCTGGTGACCAAGGGGGGGGCCTGCCTGGTTGCTCTGGCAAGAGAGAGGGGTGTCAACACCGTAGTTGTACTGGGTAGCAGTGGCGTCGGTCTCGGTGTCTAGCGAGAGAAGAGGGGGAAGAAACAATAAATATTAAGCAAACAGATGCATAGCGATGCATGACATGACAAGTATTGGTGCTAGGGGTGCCCTAACGCGGTATGAGGTGGTACCGGTGAACGGGGGAAAACATCCGGGATAATATCCCCGGTGTTTCGCGCTTTCGGACAGATGAATCGGAGGGGGAAAGTTGCGTGTTTGCTATCCTAGGGATGCGTGGCGGATGAACGGGCTGCGTCTCCGGATTCGTCTCGTCGTTCTGAGCAACTTTCATGTACAAAGTTTTTCCATCTGAGTTATGGTTTATTTTATATTAATTTTAAAAGATTTAAATCATTTTTAGGATTAATTTAATTATTTTAATTCAACATTATGCAGAACAGTGTTTGATGACGCAAGCATGACATCAGAGTGATGTCAGCGGGTCAACTGGTCGGTTGACCAGTCAAACCAGACAGGTGGGTCTAGTGGGACCCACATGTCATTGTCAGGGACACAAACATGGGGGTTAGACTAACTAAATGGGTTAATTAGTGGTTGGGGCCCAGCCGTCAGTGACTATTTAGTTAACTAACTTAATTAATGAAATAATTAGTATTTTATTTATTTACAAAAATGTTTTAAACGACGCGGGCCCGCATGTCAGTGGCAGTAGCTGCCACATCAGCGCAGTTGACTTCAGTCAACGTGGCCAGTTGGGGCCCCTAGGCCCACAGGAAGTGACCCAGGGGCGGGCCCCGGTGTGCCAGCTCAGCGGAGCCATCGGAGTAGCTTCGGTGAGCTCGTGCGCAGCGGCCGAACACCGGCGAGTGTCGGGATTTGCCTACGGGGCACCAAATCGAGCACCGTCTCTTGCGTTCGAAAGAGGAGAGTGCCCCGCGTCTATCTACGTCGTCGGAATGCGCGGGGGTGGCCAGAAATTACAGTGGAGAGCACATCGGCGGACGGCCGGAGTCGGTCATGAGGGGAAATGGCGACGCAGCACCCTAGCGAGCCAACTGAGAGGCCAGGCGAGACGTCCGTGAGGCGGCGAATTCAACGGGCGCTGGCCCGTGACCATTTGGTCATCGGAGGCACGCCGGCGACGAGCACAGGCGGTGACGACGTTTGGGTGTGCATGGAAACAACGACTCCGGGCACGGAGAGCAGCGGCAAGTGGTGCGTTCGAATCCTACGGCTACGGAGAGCACGACTCCGAGCTCAATCGAGCTCGACAACGTCCATGGCGATAGCAGCATCAACGACGACGGAGCTCCATCTGGGCAAACATGGCGCGACGGCTACGGGCGGCAGGAAGTGCAGAGAGGACGGGAAGGGAGACGTGGAGCTCACCGAGCGGTCACGAAAGACCCTTGGTGGTTTAGGAGCAGCAGAGTTGATGACACTCATCGGAGACGCGCCGGGGATCCGAGGAAGAAGACGAGGCCGGGACAGCGTTCGCAGGCACCAGGCGTCCTGTGGCTTGTCAGGGAGACGTAGTCGAAGGAGGTGGAGCGAGCGGACACGTCGAAGAGATGCGGAGGTCGCCGTGGCCGGGAGTTCTACGGCAGCGAGGTCATGGTGGCGCTCGGATGCGGTGGGGAACGAGGGGGAGAGCGAGGTGGATCAGAGGGGAGAGCGAGCAGGGTGAGAGGGAGAGGGGCCCGAGGAGGCCGGGGCGCTGGCGATCTTATCCCCTCCTCGATGCCGGTGAGGGGGGTTCGGCGGCGACCGCGCCCTGTAGCGACATGCAACCGAGGAACAGGAAGAGGGCGCGGTCGGGGAGCTGGGCCAGATGGGCTGCTTGGCTGGCTGGCTGCTGGCTAGCTGGGCCTTTCAGCCCAGGGGAGAGGGGTTTCTACCGTTTTTTCTTTATTTTAGTTTATTTTTACTTTTTATTTATTTTCTTTTCTCTTTTGAATCATTTTAAAATATCTAGGCATTTTCTAAAAAGGAGTTCTCTTCACTATAATTACCTATGTAATATTAGGCACTACCAGAACATTTTTGTTTTAATTTTTGAAAACTTTTATTTTTGACATTAATTTGAATTTGAATTTTGAAACGGTTTTGAATTAACCCGAAATTAACTACAGTGACTGAGGTGACGTGGCACCATTAGCGTGGGATTACTGTAGCTTAATTACCCGGGCGTTACAAAACTCCTCCACTACAAGAAATCTCGTCCCGAGATTTTAGGAGGTAGAAGGAAACAATGCGGGGTATTCATCACGCACGCGGTCCTCGCGTTCCCAAGTGGCTTCATCTTCAGAGTGATGCGACCACTTGACTTTGAGGAATTTGATCGCCTTCTGACGTGTGCGGCGTTCAACTTGGTCAAGAATGCGGACCGGATACTCTTTATAGGAGAGGTCCTTTTGCAATTCGAGCATTTCATGGTCTACTGCTCGGATTGGGTTCTTGAAGCAACGGCGGAGCTGTGACATGTGGAACTCATCGTGAACCTGAGAAAGTTTCGGCGGAAGCTCCAGTTGATACGCCACTTTTCCACGCCTTTCGAGAATAGTGAATGGGCCAATATAGCGAGGAGCTAGCTTGCCCTTTATCCCGAAGCGGTGAGCACCCTTCATTGGTGTAACTCGAAGATAAGCCTTTTCGCCAAGTTGATAGACCATGTCTTTGTGATGACGGTCATACTGACTCTTCTGACATGACAGAGCAGTCTTGAGATTCTCGCGAATAATGCAGACTTGTTCTTTGGCCTATTGGATAATATCCGGACCGAAGAGTGGACGTTCCCCAGTTTCTGACCAGTTCAGAGGGGTCCGACACTTTCGGCCATATAACACTTCAAAGGGGGACATCTTCAGACTAGCTTGATAGCTATTATTATAAGAGAACTCGGCAGATGTAAGAGATTCCTCCCATTTCTTGCCGAAGGAAATTACACAAGCTCGAAGCATGTCTTCGAGAACTTGGTTGACATGTTCAACCTGCTCTTGCGACTGAGGATGAAACGCAGTACCGAACAACAGATGAGTTCCCATAGCTTCTTGGAAACTTGCCCAAAATCTTGAAGTGAATAAGCTGCCACGGTCTAAACTGATAACTAGTGGAATACCATGAACTGAAACAATTCTGGACATGTAGAGAGTTGCAAGCTGACTACCAGTGATTGTTTCTTTGACTGCCAGAAAATGTGGAACTTTAGAAAGCCGGTTAATGACGACAAGAATAGCATCATTACCTTTCTGCGATTTGGGAAATCCAATGACGAAGTCCATTTCAACATGGTCCCATTTCCATTCAGGAATAGAGATAGGTTGCAGAGTTCTAGCAGGCCTTTGTTGTTCAGCTTTGATACGATGGCAAACGTCACACTCAATAACATAACGAGCAATGTCCTGCTTCATATTAGACCACCAGAATCTCTGACGGATGTCCTGGTACATCTTTGTACAACCGAGATGAATAGACAAAGGCGTATCATGAGCTTCTTTCATAACCTATTTAGTCTAATCCAGGTTTTTCCTCGAACATGGTACCACTAGGCGGCCTTTGAAGTAAAAGGCGCCATCATCAGCGATAGTGAAGAATGAGGGCTTTCCTTCTGCTAGATGGCGTTTAATCTTATGGACTTCAGAGTCATAACCTTGAATAGTCTTTATACCATCTACGAGAGCTCGTACGACAGCCAGGGTATTTAGAGAACCCTTAGTAACAACATGAAGATTCATCTTTTGGAACTCTGGGGGAGGGGGAACGAGTGCACCAGGGGGAACAATATGAAGGTTCAGCTTTTTGAATTCTTCAACAAGCGAGGGCTGAACTTTGTGAACCTGGAGGTGGTTGTAGTAAGACTTGCGGCTCAAGGCGTCAGCCATTACATTAGCCTTGCCTGGGGTATAGGACATACCCACGTCAAAATCTGCAACAGTCTCCATCCATCTCTGTTGATGGAGGTTCAGGTCTGGCTGAGTAAATAGATACTTCAGACTTTGATGGTCGGTGAAGATCTCGCAACGATTACCGAGAAGGTAATGTCGCCACTGCTTCAAACCATGAATGACAGTAGCAAGCTCGAGGTCGTGAACTGGGTAGTTTTCTTCATGAGGGTGCAGTTGACGAGAGGCATAAGCAATCACTCTGTGCTCTTGCATTAGGACACAGCCTAATCCTTGACAGGAAGCGTCGCAGTAAATGACGAAGTCCTTCTTAGTATCAGGTGGAGCAAGCACTAGGGCATAAGTCAACTTGTATTTGAGCGGCTGGAAACTTTCTTGACACTTGTCTGTCCATTGGAACTTGACGCCCTTATGCAACAGATTAGTCAGAGTCCTAGCGATCTTGGAAAACACTACAAAAAAAGAGACATCCGTGACATTTTGGGCCGAACAATTTTTTTCTGTCATACATATGACACTTCTATGACGATAATTGTGACAAAACCCGGTATCATCTTAGATGTGGTGGGCTCCTACTTCTATGACAAAAAATCATGACAGAAAATGGGCTTTTCGTCCTGGGCGGGCCGGAGACGTAGCTGCATGACATTCTTTGGGCCGTCCATGATGGAAAAAACCGTGGTAGAAACGAGGGCGAGGAAAATTTCGGGGAGTTCCCGGTTACGGTTGGAGGCCGGGGGCTGAGCGATGCACGTTTCTCTCGTACACGTACACGCGCGTGTGCGAGGCGTTGGCTCTAACTGAACCCGAGCGAGGCGTTGTGCTCTAACTGAACCCGAGCGATTGCACTGTAGGCTACGCGTTACTGAACTTGAGCGATCGATTGATGGCTGTTAACTTAACCCGATCGAGCGATTCCTTCGCTACTACTGCTAACTGAAGCTGATCGATTGGATGAACAGTGAGCGTGAGGGGGGGGGGGTGGATGAATAGTGAGCGGTGACGTTGCCTCTGGATGAATAGGACCCCGTGGTGTGGAGGGCTGGATGAACAGTAGACAGTGGAGGGGTGCCCGTGGAGGGGTGGTTGAACAGGACCCCGTGGTGTGGAGGGCTGGATGAACAGTAGACGGTGGAGGGGTGGTTGAACAGTAGCCGGTGGAGTAGCGCGCGGTGGAGGCTGGATGAACAGGAGCCCGTGGAGGCTGGAGGAGGTCGACGGTAGCCCGTGGAGGCTGGAGGAGGTCGACGATGAAGATGAACAATATCCCGTGGAGTCCCGTTTTGCGGTACGCCACACCCCTCCCGATGAACAGGACCCCCGTTTCGACCGTAGGAGGTCCTTTTCGTCCGTTTTGCGGTATGCCACACCCCTCCCGATCAACAGAACCCCCGTTTTGACTGTAGGAGGTCCGTTTCCTCTGTTTTGCGGTATGCCACACCCCTCCCGATCAACAGGACCCCCGTTTCGACCGTAGGAGGTCCGTTTCCTCCGTTCTGTGCTACGCCAGGCCTCGTTTCCATCGCATGTTCCGTCCAAGCCCTCCCGATGAACACGACCACGCATTCCGTTCCAACCCAGCCGGTTGGCTCCCATGCGTTCCGTTGCCTCCCGATGAACACGACGCATTCCGTTGCCTCCCCATGAACACAACGCATTCCGTTGCCTCCCCATGAACACGACGATGACGTTGTTTCTCCGTTCCGACCCAACCATGTACACGAGGCCTCACCGTACGTATGCGCGAGTAGGCGTTCGAGACCCAACCCGTATGTACACATACGTGGCCGTATTTTCTTTCTTGCACCCTGGCCGCTGTACGTAGGTGTACATGCCACGTGCGCGCCTCTACTATGACACGTGCGCGCCTCTACATCCACCAGTATATATGTACGTACACGTTCGCGACCAGAATGACAACGCTACGTACGCTTCGACCAGGTGGGTCCCGACTGTCAGGCACTTCTTTGCGTGTGAAGATGTAGTTGGTGGGTCCCAGCAGTCAGGGGGGAGAATCGTTTTGTTTTTTTCGCCTGGACGCACTTCCTTGCGTGCGAAGGTGTAGCTGGTGGGTCCCAACAGTCAGGGGGAAACGTTTTTTCGCAAAATACGGTGGCCCGTCCGGTGGGTCCCCTCTATCAGGTGGAGGAATAATTATTTTGCGCGTAATAAGGAGGCACTTCCTTGCTGCGTCCCAGCTGTCAGTGTCTCCACGCATAGTACTCTTTCGATGTAAGTCGGTCATTGACCACATTGACCACGCCGCGCTGAGAGCACCACGGCGGTGGACGATGGCGAGGCCTAGGAAGGGGATGACACGGAGGCAGGGAAGACTCTACAATTGTTTCCCACACGGAGGGGAGTATGACTGTACGAGGGTTTACTGGTTTGTCTGCCATCGCCAGAGAATAACAGCAGGTGTGTGTGAGTAGAGGGATGGCTAGGCCAGCGATGGGAGTACGGTGGAGCGGTGAGGCCTGCGCGGCAGCACAGCCCGCCGTGGGGAGGAGGGAGCAGGCAGTCCCGCCGGCGCTTGTTTGAGCGGCTGGAGTAGGAAGAGCAGAGATTGAAGAAGCACGACGGTCGTTGGATGGACATCCAACAGTCAGTGCTTGTGCGTCAACCTTTTTTTAGGAAAGCCTCAAATCTGTGGAAAATAGCATACAGCCCATCTGCCATTATTTCTAATAATTTACAGCCCATTTGCTAATTCTTAAGGTTTTTTTGGAGCCCATATTCTTTTTGTTAGCATTACATCCCATATTGTGGCCATGGTTAAAAAATTATACGAAATTTTGCATATTTCGGTGCGGTCCGAACTGTTTTTAATCCCGAAATTTCGACTCACATTCAAACTGATTTTAAAAATAAATGTATATTAATATAAAATCCAACAAATTCTCCACGCATAAAAATTAATGTAATTTAAAATCTTGAAATGAAAAAAATGATATTTGAAACTAACTGCCGGTTTGATGTGTTTTAAAAATGTACAGCCCATTTCTCATTACTGATGGGCCATTTTCTCGGCCAGCCGAACGAAAGCTCTCCTCGTCTTGAAAGATTTGCAACCCAACAGGCCTGACAAAGCAACTTACTTGGAAAATCACAAAAAAACTGGGCTGTGGCCGTGGACCCAGTTGTCGGCCTCTCCACTTATAGTACTCTTCCGATGGAAGTCGTTCCTTGACCACGTTGACCACGCCGCACGGAGAGCACCACGGCGGTGGACGACGGCGAGGCCTAGGAAGGGGACGACGTGGAGCCGGGGAAGACGCGGCAGTGGAAGCCCCGCGCGGAGAGGACTACGAGGGTTCACTAGTTCGGCTGCGGTGTGAGGCTGCTGTCGCCGCAGCGCCTGGCCAGCGATGGGAATAGTAGGGGCTGTGAGGCCTCTGCGGCAGCACAGCCGGCCACGAGAGGCAGGAGCATGCGGCACGACCGGCGCTGCTTTGGGCGGCTGGATCAAGAAGACCAGAGGTTGAAGAAGCACTACGGCCGTTGGATGGACATCGTACGGTCACTGGAGCTAGAATCGTTTATATTGACTAAGTTGACAAAGCCCTTCATCCCCGTCAACTTAGTAGGCCCACAAGTGAGCCTCCCACCAAGGTGGGTCCCAGCTAGCCGGGGGAGTATTCATTTTTTGTGCGTAATAAGGAGGCGCTTCCGGTGGGTCCGAGCTGACAGCGGGGGGAACATTTTTTTTCGTGAAATACGATGGCCCGTCCGGTGGGTCCCAGCAGTCAGGGGGAAACGATTTTGTTCGCAAAATACTGGTGGCCCGTCCGGTGGGTCCCCACTGTCAGGTGGAGGAATAATTATTTTCCGCGTAATAAGGAGGCACTTCCTTGTGGCTGTCGTGGATCCAGCTGTTAGCCTCTCCATGTACAGTACTCTTCCGATAGAAGTCGGTCATTGACCACATTAACCACGCCGCGCCGAGAGCACCATGGTGGTGGACGATGGCGAGGCCTAGGAAGGGGGCGACGCGGAGCCGGGCAAGACGTGGCAGTGGATGCCCACGTGGAGAGGAGTATGAGCGTTCACTGGTTCGGCTGCGGTGTGAGGCTGCAATCACCGCAGATTAACAGGGGGTGTGGGTGAGTGCAGGGATGGCCTGGCCAGTGGTGGGAGTAGTATGGGGGCGGCGAGGCCTCCGCGGTAGCACAGCCGGCCAGGGGATGCAGGAGCAGGCGGCACGACCGACGCTGCTCTGGGCGGCTGGAGCAAGAAGACCAGAGGTTGAAGAAGCACTATGGCCGTTGCATGTACATCATACGGTCACTGGAGTATTGACTAAGTTGACAAAGCCCTCCGTCCCCGTAAACTTAGTAGGCCCACAAGTCAGCCCAACAATATGGTGGGTCCCAGCTAGCAGGGGGTATTAATTTTTTGGGCGTAAAAAGGAGGCACTTCCTTGCATGCGAAGATATAGCTGGTGGGTCCGACTTGTCAGCGGGGGGAACATTTTTTCGTGAAATACAGAGGCCCTTCATGTGGGTCCTAGCTGTCAGGTGGAGGAATCATTATTTTGTGTGTAATAAGGAGGCATTTCCTTGCGTGCGGCCATGGACCTAGCTGTCAGCCTCTTCACGTACAGTCCACTTTTGATGGATGTCGTTCATTGACCACGTTGACCAGGCCACGTCGAGAGGACCAGGGCGGTGGACGACGGCGAGGCCTAGGAAGGGAACGACACGGAGCCAGGGAATACTCGACAGTTGTTTCCCACGCGGAGGAGTACGAGGGTTTACTGGTTCATCCGCCATTGCCGGAGAATAACAACATGTGTGGGTGAGTAGAGGGATGGCTAGGACAGCGATGGGAGTATGTTGGGGCCGTGAGGCCTGTGCGGCAGCATAGCCGACCGCGGGAGGAGGGAGCAGGCAGTCCCACCGGCGCTTGTTTGAGTGGCTGGAGCAGGAAGAGCAGAGATTGAAGAAGCACGACAGCCGTTGGATGGACATCCAACAGTCACTGCTCTTGTGTGTTGACTAAGTTGACAGGGCGTTGCGTGTGCGTCAACCTTTTTTTATGAAAGGATATGCGTCAACCTGTAGTAGGCGCACAAGTCAGCCTCAAATCTGTGGAAAACAACATACATCCCATCTGCCATTATTTCTAATAATGTATAGCCCATTTGCTAATTCTTAAGAAATTTTTGGAGCCCATCTTCTTTTTGTTAGCATTACACGCCATATTGTGGCCACGGTTAAAAAGTATACGAAATTTTGCATATTTAGGTGCGGTCAACTGTTTTTAATCCAGAAATATCAATTCACATTCAAACTATTTTGAAAAATAATTTATATAAATATAAAATCCAAATAATTGTCCATGCATAAAAATCAATGGAATTTAAGATCTTGTAATGAAAAAAAAATTGAAACTAATTCCCGGTTTGATGTGTTTTAAAAATGTACACCCCATTTCTGGGCAAACCGAATGAAACTCTCCTCGTCTTGAAAGATTTGCAGCCCAGCAGGGCTGATAAAGCAAGTAGGCCTTGTTTGTGTATTTCTTTTAAAAAATAGAACTGGGCTAGCCATTTTCAGCAAGAAAGAAAACACAACTGGGCTCATGATGTGGTAAACATAAATAAAACCCTGGCTAGACGGGCCACAGCCCCGTTGTTACCCTGATTCATCGCTAAAACTAGTATAAATAACAACTGCTTGTTCCTCAAAAAAAACTGCGCGACTTGCTGGGTCCTTGGTGTTAGCCGCTCGTAGTGTAATTCTCTCGTTTATTGACTACGTTGACAATGGCGTGAGCCCCAGATGTCCAACCATTAGGAGGAACCATATTTTTGGGCTTGTACTATAGAGGCACTTGCTTGCGTGCTGCCATGACGCGTGTTGGGGCTAACGTCGCCGGAGAATAACATGACGTGTGGGGGAATAGAGGGAGGGACTGGCCAACGTTGGAGGGTACGTATGGTAGGTGGCAGAGGCGCATCCAGCCATGGGAGGCGGGAGCAGGCGGAGCCGACTGGGTGGTTTGGTTTGGGCGGCTGGAGGAAGAAGAAGACAAGAGATAGAAGATACACGCCAGATGTTGGATGTCAATCCAACGCTGGTAGGCAGAATCGTTTGTTGACTGGCTAGTAAGTCGACACCACCTTGGATAGGCTATTTCCTCGCGGGTCCCAAATGTCAGAATCCAAATCTGTCACGGTCATGCAGCCTTTCCTATGAAAATTTACAGCCCATTTGATGTGCTAGTTCGAAATAAGTTTGTGGGTGCTGGTGGCGGCTAAACACTTGGCTTCTGTAATGCACAGTGAGCTCAAGAAGCCGGTGAGAGTGATGTTATTTCCCTTGGTAGGGATTTGTTACAATATTTCACTCTAAATTAAACGAATGGCAAGCCATTTGACTTTTCTCAAAGAAAATATGACAGTCACAGCCGAGTTGAAAAGGGCAGGAACATCTAACTCCAGCTTACAAACTATACAAAAGCACGAGGGTTAATTGTTCATCAGGTTTACAAAAACAACTAGATTGAAAAGGGCAACAACATCTAACTCGAGCACTATTTTCGGCAGTCACAGTCAAATGGATCGGTCAGGTCCATAGAATGAACATCCTGGGTCGTAAAATTTACTGGAGTATGACCACAATATGTTGTAAATAGAAGGCCGACACGTTCAGAAGCTCTTTTGCCCACCTAAAACTCCTTTTTTTGCTCTTTGACATACCCATCCATCAATTCAGTAAATATATGGGCTTTTGAATTGATTTTACTATTTACTAGTGTGGATGGGCTGTTTTGTCTTGGGCCCAGAGAAACAATTACTACTAGTACAATGGAGACACTCTACAGCTACCCAGAAAAACAATTAATAGTAGTGCAGTGGAGACACTCTACCGCTTCTGGCTCCTCCTAGGTCATTGAAACGTCTCATTCTACTAAATGCCATTATACTTTTGTTCACCGACATGCGGGCCATGCAGCGCGCGGGCCCAAATGCCATCCACCAATTAGAAGGCAGTATGCAGGCGGAGAGTCTCCCCGGTCGTAGCGCGGCAGTAACGAGCCGTTGTATCACAAACCCCCACCTCCCCGCAGTCTAAGTTTGACGGACGAAGCAACCATCATTTCACTCTTCGCTGAATCCCCTTCTCCCTCACCGTCTTCAAGAAAGGCAACACTCGCATCTGCCACTGTTCTTCTCTCAGAACGAAGGGAAGGTAAGCGGATCCGTGATGTTGGTATATTTTCGTTCAGAGAAAAAAAGAACTTTTGCAAAGTAGTAACCGATCCTCACTCTCTTTTTCGTCTCATTGTCATTGCGATTGTGTTTTCCTTTCAGTGGTCTCCTAGTATTCATCAGTTTCATGATGGACCAAGGAGAACCAGGCAAAGATCTGTTGATATTGGAGCAGACACGGGAGGCTGATCCCCACAAGACAGAAAGCTCCAAGAAGATGGAGGCAACCACCGAGCCGACCCCAGATACGCTCACGGCCACTACTGAGATGGTCAACGCCTCGTTTGAGGTTACAGCCCCCGTGGGACTACAGGAGCAGTTTTCCCCCTTTGAGGATGTGTCCCCCCCCCCCCCCCCGCTGAGCTGTCCAAGGTGATTTCCTTCTTTGCGGATCTCGATTGTGGTTTTTCATCTAAGTATGTGGTGATTTTTTTAGAAAAGGAAGTATGTGGTGATTAATAATGCAAAATTTTATTAGCTTCGATGCCATGCTATACATAGTGGTTTAAATAACTTCTATTTCTTATACAGAAAAGTAATTCAGAATTTGTTTCTGTTTCAATTAGAGCCCTGATGCAGACAAGGATTGTGTGGTTGTACATGTCACTCGCTATGAGGCGGACGACCTGAATATACGCACTGGGAAAACAGAGTTCTTAGGCTGTTGGATCCTGGAAGCCATTTGCGGTTCAACCAATGAGAGAGTTGTATTCCAGCCTCACTGTTGTTAGGCGTGTTTTCCAGGGTGTACTGAAGCACAAGAAGTTCAAATCTACTCCTTCATTTGTGATGCATACTATTCTTGTCAAGCTTACGTAGGAAGATGACGTGGCATGCCTCCACAAACAAGTTTATCAGTGGCAAGGCCACAAGGTTGTCTTCATGAAGGTTCACAGGATTGAGCTGCTGCGGGACGTTCTCGATGATGTTCATGGCAAGGTCCGTCTTGTGTCCAGCCCAAATTAGATTGAGGCATGAAATAGTTTCCCAAGCTAGTGTTTAGTAGTAGCTTGGATTGTGTCTAATTATCCGAACCTTGCCTGTTATCGACCCCTCTGGGGCTAGTACTCTGTTTGAATCCGTCTATGGTAACTGCTGCAACTTTTGTGTGCCCGTGAATCATGTGAGAACCATCGTAATTGTTGCCGAAACAGATGAATCCTCACTAGTTTTTTCATGAATATGGCATGGTAAGACATAAGTTATCACGGTTTATCATACGAGCAGTGTGTGTTTTGATGAAATAGAGCACTCGTTCGAGAACCATGCACCGACGTATACATAAGTACTTGTAAACACTGTTGGTGCTACCCCACTTGTAAGCATTTGTGCAAAACATGGAACATTGGCTCAGCTCGCTTCAACACTAGGCTATCGACCAGCTAACAATCAACAATCTATTGTCTGACATATAAGCAACTATGTATCTTGTTACAGTGGTTCATGCAGTTAATTGAGGCCACAATGTATTAAATTCCAAACGTTCACACGCTAGTCCAGCGCTCATCTGGAACACTCACATTAAACTCGTCTTCATAAAAAACTTGAAAAGCATAAGTTAAGCAATTTTATACATCTCTATGATTCATAGAACATAACAAACATATACTAGTTCATAGCAAAAGACAAAGTTGTGAGAAGGTTTACAAATCAGGGAAAAACAAGCAACGCTTCTCTGAGCAAAGGGCCTCCCGGCAGGCTTAAATTTCCTGGAGTTCACTCTGGTTTTTCTTGTTGCCACCATCCAGGGTTAGATTCTCTCATTCCAGAATAACCAATTATAATTGTGGTCTGAGCTGGAATGCTGAACTAAACCATGCAGTGTACTGACCAGCTGAAATGCTTGTGCATTCCACTAAATTGAAGCACTGCTATTTACAGAAATAAGCAGACCACAATGCCTCTTGTCCGCGCACCTGTCCAAAAAATGGCCGTGCAGCCGTGCCAGCTAGTCGTCGGTCCATGGATGAACTGGTAGAAAGTGCATTCCGGACTAGGATGCAGTTGTTTTCGCTCGTCCCTGCACTGCAATCAGGAAGTAAAACGAACGAATCAGCTTCTTTTAGATTGCGTTGGTCATTCTACCTTAGTTACTACCAATGTAGGGATACCTTGAAGACGGGAGGTTAGACGACGGAAATAAGGGATAGCCATCTCATTTTGCGCAGTTGTACTAAAACGGAGGTGTGTGCTTTTGATTGCGCGGATAGAAACGATACGTAGACAGACATCCCGAAACAATATGGAGATAGACATCTCTATTTGCGCAAATACGAGATATGGTTATTTAAGCAGTGACGGATATTACTACTTTCCCCCATTTCCTCTTAGAACCAAGTCCTAGATTCATGCTACAGCTTTCCCACTTTCTTCCCTGTTTGAACCAACGCTTTGAGTCGACTGTATGAACTAGCTTTACTTCTAATAATAGTAGAAGTCTAGGTGGCTTTGGAACAGCGGACAGAAGTAGAAAAGGATCCACACGAAGGGAGCTGGGGCAGTAGAGCAAGGCAGGTTTCGAAGGAATATATACCTGAGGGTCGTCGGCATGTGGCAAAGACGGCGTCGGGAGGCCTCATCTTGTCCACAATACCACAGGGAGGAAGAAGGGGTTGGAGGCCCTCTCGAGTCGGCGCTCTCTCGGAGAGAACGACACGGCCGCCGATCGGGACGCGCGGGCAGCCGTTGGTCTCCTCCCTCGCTGCCGACGACAGCGTGAACGATGCACCTACACCCCTGCCCCGGTAGAGGTTGTCCGGCCGGATTTGTGACCAGCCGTGAGGTGAGAGAGAGTGTGGCCACCTATGTGTTGCTTTGATCTGGAGAGCATGAGAGAGTGAACGAGAGGAACCCTAGTAAAGCAAGCGCTAAGGTTCCTGCTTTTATATATAGTGGAGTGATCTTGTTGTACCAGCTTCAAAAAAATGCACTCCTACGTGTACCCGCGAGCGGGTGTGAGAGAACTAGTGCGTGCATGCACTGCTTCTCTTCGTGAGAGTACAATATACTATGCCCAAAGAACATTCGCCGCAAGAGTAATAGTATAAGTGTGTGACGTGTGAGCTAAAATAAAATGTGTGCGCTATCTTTTGTTTTTTAGAAGTTCCGAGGGTAGGGTGTGTAGAGCACATATGTGAGTGACGTCTACCTGTAGATAGACAGTGGGTGTGACGTGCGAGTCTGCGAGAGGACTCGGGAGAGTCGTGACTCATGAGGGTGCGTGTGCATGAAAGAGAGGGGGGCACATATCAATGCAATGCATGTGTCCATAAATCACTATCCGACAAACGTTCGCCACAAGCCTTTTCCTGACGAACTGTAACACCCACGATGCGGCTATATCTCCCACATGTCGGAGCATGACTTAGAGGCATAACCGCATAGTAGGCATGTCACAAGAGAGGTAATCTTTACACCTCCCATGTACTGAATAAGAAAGGGATAAAGAGTTGGCTTACAATCGCCACTTCACACAATACATAAATATAGCATTACATCAACCAGAATACAATCAAGGTCCAACTACGGAACCAAATAAAGAAAGATAACCCCTAATGCAAAAGATCCCTGACCGCCCCGACTGGGCTCCACTACTAATCAAGAGTGGAACAAAACACTAGGCATAAGGCCGAGGCTTCCACCCTTTACCAAGTATATAGATGCATTAATTAAAATAAGAGATATTGTGATATCCCAACATATCCATGTTCCAAACATGGAACAAACTCCATCTTCACCTGCAACTAGCAACGCTATAAGAGGGGCTGAGCAAAGCGGTAACATGGCCAAACAACGGTTTGCTAGGAAAGGAGGGTTATAGGCTTGACATGGCAATATGGGAGGCATGATATAGCAAGTGGTAGGTATCGTGGCAAAGCAAAAGAGTGAGCAACTAGCAAGCAAAGATAGAAGTGATTTCGAGGGTATGGTCATCTTGCTTGAGATCCTGCAAGGAAGAAGAACGAGTCCATGAAGAAGACGAACGGACGTAGTCGAAAGAACCTCACAACTTTGGAACGGAACCGAAGCTAACGAGAGAAGCAACCCGGCAAGAAGCAAACAACATAGTGAACAACCACCACATAAACATGGCATGATGCACAACCAAATATGATGCATGTCCGGTTTAATGAGGGCATGGAAAAGAGCACAAGCAATTCTACAAATTAAGTGGAGCTCAATATGCAACGAGTTGCATATTGACGGAACAACACATGACTTATTTAGTTCTCTCTTGTTTAGGAACCCAACAATGTTAAATGTTGATTAACATGGCAAGAGGGTGAAGCATAATAAAACTACCTATCTAGGAAAATTTAAATGAGGCCGGAACAACAAGCAACAAATCCGGTAAATCCCCATATGAATTTAGCAAATGAAGCAAACATCAATTTAAAACTTCTTGTTGTTGTTATCATGATGCGGATGACATATGCAAGTTTATGCAAGTTTTATGAAAATATTGATAAGAGCATTATGAAGCATTTGTCACCATGGTGTAAAGAAAGGGTGCCACGGCGATGAATCCAAAAATGATGCCACGGCAACATATCGGTTCCGGTAGCTCACGGAGATACCGGTGCAAAGGAAGCAAGGGTGCGGATGTTCGGAACATGCTAGCGGGTTCCCACATGTCGGTGACAAGGCAAAAGAGGGGCAATGTGCACCGACAACTCGGACACGGAGCAACACACGGTTCAACTCATACATCGCAAGCATTCATCCACGGGCGTCATGTCGGTGGTATACCTTTGAAGCATGCCTTTCGGGCGGAACGAGTTCGTAGTGGAAGTGGTGGATGTAGATGTTCTCGCGACGGTAGTTGTACATGTTAGCGGTAGTTGAACTTGGCGATCCCGAGAGGGTACTTGCCGGATCTGCAACACCATAAACGTTCATGCCAGAGAACTTGATATTCCCGGGTCTTCCAAAAACGACGTGGTACTTGGCAAAGTGCACGTCAACGGTAGTCAAACTTGATGGTTTTTGTTCATGGGTCTTCGGCATCGGTAGTCGTTCTAGGCACCGGGTGTCGAGGTACTTGGCGTTCTTTGTCTCGCAGTGTAGTCAAACTTGATGTATCTGAGGGCTCCGGGCATCGTGGTACTTGGGGTCTCCGGACTTGCTGGTCTCGTTCTTGCGACGGTGGGCATACACGGTTCGGAGAGGAACTTGTCGTTTCGGTATGAAGTCGTTCGATCGTCGGTCTTGCCGATGGGGTACATGGCGAACCCGGTAGTCGATCTTAGCGTAACCAGTGGTTGTGGAGGTGCATAGTCGTAGATGTACAGGGTCATCGTAGCGAAGGCAAGGCAACGCGGCGGTGGCCTGTGCTTCATACGTCTCCGTCGTATCTACTTTTCCAAACACTTTTGCCCTTGTTTTGGACTCTAACTTGTATGCTTTAAATGGAACTAACCCGGACTGACGCTGTTTTTAGCATAATAGCCATGATGTTGTTTTATGTGCCGAAAACAATAGTTCTTGGAATGACCTGAAACTCCACGGAATATCTTACAATAAATAATAAAAAATCCTCGCCAAAGATGAAGACCAAGGGGCCCACACCCTTCTCACGAGGGTGGGGGGCGGCCCCCTAGGGCGCGCCCCCCTACCTCGTGGGCCCCCTGGAGACCCCCCGAATCCAAATCCAACTCTATATAACTGCTTTCGGGGAGAAAAAAATAGGAGAGAAGAAATCATCGCGTTTTACGATACGGAGCCGCCGCCAAGCCCTAAAACCTCTCGGGAGGGCTGATCTGGAGTCCGTTCGGGGCTCCGGAGTGGGGGATTCATCGCCGTAGTCATCATCATCCATCCTCCATCACCAATTTCATGATGCTCACCACCGTGCATGAGTAATTCCATCGCAGGCTTGCTGGATGGTGATGGGTTGGATGAGATTCACCATGTAATCGAGTTAGTTTTGTTAGGGTTTGATCCTTAGTATCCACTATGTTCTGAGATTGATGTTGCTATTACTTTGCTATGTTTAATGCTTGTCGCCCGAGTGCCATGATTTCAGATCTGAACCTATTATGTTTTCATCAATATATGAGAGTTCTAGATCCTATCTTGCAAGTCTATAGTCACCTATTATGTGTTATGATCCGTTAACCCCGAAGTGACAATAATCGGGATACTTACCGGTGATGACCGTAGTTTGAGGAGTTCATGTATTCACTATGTGCTAATGCTTTGTTCCAGTTCTCTATTAAAAGGAGGCCTTAATATCCCTTAGTTTCCATTAGGACCCCGCTGCCACGGGAGGGTACGACAAAAGATGTCATGCAAGTTATTTTCCATAAGCATGTATGACTATATTCGGAATACATGCCTACATTACATTGACGAATTGGAGCTAGTTCTGTGTCACCCTATGTTATGACTGTTACATGATGAACCACATGCGGCATAATTATCCATCATTGATCCGATGCCTACGAGCTTTCCATATACTAGTTTACGCTTATTTACTTTCCCGTTGCTATTGTTACAATCACTACAAAATACCAAAAACATTACTTTGCTTTCGTTACTCTTTTGTTAGCATTACCATCACTATCATATTACTTTGCTACTAAACACTTTGCTGCAGATACTAAGTTTCTAGGTGCACAAGGGGAGCCAAAGAAGATACTAAGTTTCTAAAAGGAACAAAAAGAAAAATGATAGAACTGTGCAAATCCCAAGTGACAACTCAGCTGCTAATACTTGAGAATATTCTTTGGCTCCCCTTGTGTCGAATCAATAAATTTGGGTTGAATACTCTACCCTCGAAAGCTGTTGCGATCCCCAATACTTGTGGGTTATCAAGACTAATTTCTGGCGCTGTTGCCGGGGAGCATAGCTCTATTCTTTGAGTCACTTGGGATTTATATCTTCTGGACACTATGAAGAACTTGAGAGATCCAAAAACCAAGATCTATCCCTCAACTACAAGGGGAGGTAAGGAACTTCCATCTACCTCTGCACTTGATTCACCTTCTGTTATGAGTAAGCTTGCGACACCTAC
This sequence comes from Triticum urartu, assembly GCF_056163025.1. Classification (NCBI taxonomy): domain Eukaryota; kingdom Viridiplantae; phylum Streptophyta; class Magnoliopsida; order Poales; family Poaceae; genus Triticum; species Triticum urartu. The sequence goes on along the minus strand of NC_141873.1, from coordinate 161,018,539 downwards.
ACCTGCTTCTGCTATTCGATCTGATATGCCGCATGTTATTGATGATGCTACTTCTGCTATGCATGATACTTATGATGAAACTACCTCTATGCCTGATACTACTATGCCACTTAGTGATTTTCTAGAGGAACGACTTGCTAGGGCTAGAGAGATTGAAAATATTGAATTTGATTATGAAGATGAAAGTGATGATGAAGAATCACTTGTTATTCTTGAGGGTTATTTATTTGATCAAGATGCTTCTTTAGCTATTTTAGCCTGCAAAGATAGATGTGAACTCAAAAGGTTATTAGCTAAATGGAATAAGCAATCTCCAAATGCTAGGATGATACCTGGCCCTACATTTTCTACTTCACCTATATGTGTTGTTGATAAGGATTATGAATTCTCTGTTGATCCTGATATTATTACGTTGGTTGAATCTGATGCTTTTCATGGCTATGAATCTGAAACTGTTGGAGCACATCTTACTAAATTAAATGATATAGCCACCCTGTTCACTAATGATGAGAGATCTCGCTACTTTTACATCCTTAAAATATTTCCGTTCTCATTAAAGGGTGATGCTAAGATATGGTTTAATTCTCTTGATCCTGGTTGTGTGCGTAGTCCCCATGATATGATTTATTACTTCTCTGCTAAATATTTCCCTGCTCATAAGAAACAAGCTGCTTCAAAGGAAATATACAACTTTGTGCAAATTAAAGAAGAGAGTCTTCCACAAGCTTGGGGGAGGCTTCTCAAGTTACTTAATGCTTTGCCTGATCATCCTCTTAAGAAAAATGAAATACTTGATATCTTTTATAATGGACTAACCGATGCTTCCAGAGATTACCTGGATAGTTGTGTTGGTTCTCTTTTCAGGGAAAGAACACCGGATGAAGCTGAAATCTTATTGAATAATATGTTGACAAATGAAAATAATTGGGCACCTCCTGAGCCAGCTCCTGAGCCAGCTCCTGCTCCAATTAATGATCCTATTCCTAAACCAACTCCGAAGAAGAGAGGTGTTTTATTTCTCAGTCCTGAAGATATGCAAGAGGCAAAGAAATCTATGAAATAAAAAGGTATTAAAGCTGAAGATGTTAAGAATTTACCTCCTATTGAAGAAATACATGGTCTCAATTTATCGCCTGATGAAGAAATATATGATCTTAATCCTTTATTTATTAAAGAACCTCCAGACCACGATAACCCGACACAGGTAGTAAAGGTAAATTCTCTCTATAGATATGATAAAGCTGAAATCCCTCCTACTAAAATTGCTAGTCAATGCTTGGATGAGTTTGATAATTTTATGTTTAAGCAAGAAGACTTCAATGCTTATTTTGGTAGACAATTAAAACAAAATGCTGATATGATTAAATACTTGGGTGATTATATGGCTACTATTAGAGGTGAACTTAAACTTGTTAGCAAACATGCTTCTATAGTTGCCACTCAAGTAGAACAAGTACTTAAAGCTCAAAAGGAATTGCTCAATGAGATGAATAGTAAGAAAAATAATTGTGCTGTTAAAGTGGCTACTAGAACTGGTAGAAAGACTCAGGAACCTTTGTATCCTGAAGGCCACCCTAAGAGAATTGAGCAAGATTCTCAGAGAAATAATATTGATGCACCTAGTTCTTCTAAAAGGAACAAAAAGAAAAATGATAGAACTGTGCAAACTTCTAGTGAACCTATTGCTGAACCACCTGATAATCCAAATGATATTTCTATTTCTGATGCTGAAACACAATCTGGTAATGAACATGAACCTAATGAAAATGTTAATGATGATGTTCATAATGATGCTCAACCTAGTAATGATAATGATGTAGAAATTGAACCTGCTGTTGATCTTGATAACCCACAATCAAAGAATCAACATTATGATAAGAAAGACTTTGTTGCTAGGAAACATGGTAAAGAAAGAGAACCCTGGGTTCAGAAACCCATGCCTTTTCCTCCCAAACCATTCAAGAAAAAGGATGATGAGGATTTTGAGCGCTTTGCTGGAATGATTAGACCTATATTTTTGCGTATGCAATTGACTGATATGCTTAAAATGAATCCTTATGCTAAGTACATGAAAGATATTGTTACAAATAAAAGAAAGATATAAGAAGCTGAAATTTCCACCATGCTTGCTAATTATACTTTTAAGGGTGGAATACCAAAGAAACTTGGGGATCCAGGAGTACCTACTATACCATGCTCCATTAAAAGAAACTATGTTACAACTCCTTTATGTGATCTTGGAGCCGGTGTTAGTGTTATGCCTCTCTCTTTATATCATAGACTTGACTTGAATAAGTTGACACCTACTGAAATATCTTTGCAAATGGCTGATAAATCAACTGCTATACCTGTCGGCATTTGTGAGGACGTGCCTGTTGTGGTTGCAAACGTTACTATTTTAACGGACTTTGTTATTCTTGATATTCCCGAGGACGATAGTATGTCTATTATTCTTGGAAGACCTTTTCTTAATACTGCAGGGGCTGTTATTGATTGCAACAAAGGCAATGTCAGTTTTCATGTTAATGGTAATGAGCATACGATACACTTTCCGAGGAAACAACCTCAAGTTCATAGTATCAATTCTATCGGAAAAATTCCATTGATTATATTTGGAGGTTTTGAATTTCCTCTTCCTACTGTCAAGAAGAAATATGATATACTTATTATTGGGGATGTGCAGATTCCCGTTGAGGTAACCTAGTGTTATTCGAAATTTCTCCGGTTTCATGTTAATCGGAATGAGTTTGTTAACAAGACTTGATCAACCTTGTTAGTGGATTCCTTTTGATGAGCATGATATGGATGAAACTAGAAGCACAACCCTCTGTACCCTTTCTATACTTTCTGTTATTTAGTTGAAATAAAACAAAATAAATAATTCTCTGTCTGTTATCTGATTATCCGTGCAATATAAAAATACCTCGAAAATAAAAGTTCTCCAAATGCCCTGAAAATTAAATATGAATTTTTATAGAATATTTGAGGATTTATGGAACAAAGAACACACCAGGGGGGCAACCACCTTGCCACGAGGGTGGAGGGCACGCCCACGCCCCTAGGGCGCGCCCCCTGCCTCGTGGGCCCACGGTGGCCTCCTCCACTTATTCTTTCAGCCACACACTTCATCTTCCTCCCCCAAACACGAAAAACCAACTCAAACCCGAGTCCAAGCTTGTTTTGCTGCCATTTTCGATCTCCTTGCTCAAAGCACCTCTCACAAAACTGCTTGGGGAGATTGTTCCTTGGTATGTGACTCCTCCATTGGTCCAATTAGTTTTTGTTCTAGTGCTTTATTCATTGCAAAATTTTACTTCTTAGGTGACCCTGTTCTTGAGCTTGCATGTCAAATTTATATGGTCAAAAGTAGTTTTGATGCATGATATAGGCCCTAGGCACTTGTAGGAGTAGTTGTTATCAATATTATTGAGTTTGGTTTACTTTTATTTTGAAGTTACTAAAAAAATTCAGAATTTTTCAGAGGAAGAAATATGTTTAGGAAAATGTTCCAAGGTGGTTCTTCAAAGAAGCAAGGACCCGGGCTTGCAACGTGTGATGTTGACGAAGAGCCACCAAGAGACGCTCCAGTGCGTCCTTATGAGTGGCCTTCTGAAAATTTTATGGATCGAGCGGGAATTAAAGAAGAATTTAACGCATATTTGCGTAATGCCGATCTTGAGGACTTTGAGGCAGACAAATGCCCCCAGTATCATGAGCTCACAAGCTCTTTTGTGAGGAGGTTTGAGTATTCATCTTCGCGTAATTCTCCTTCAGTCATGTTTGATCTTTATAACAAATCTTATACCATGGACTTAGAGGATTTCACTTTTGCTTGCAAACATCCACAATGGGGTAGTGTTAGGGATCCCCCTAAATCTGAATTTAGAAACTTTCTTGCTAGTATAACTGTAGGGGAATCCAGAGATATAATGCAAGCTACCATAGGGAGCATTCACTTTCCTGCTATACATTATTTTGCTCTCTTCATAGGTAGGTGCATAAATGCTAAGGATGAAGCATGTCACATGTGTGTCCCTGACCTTCAGGAGTCCTGTGTCAGGAGATCAATTTTATCATATGTGAGCTATTGTAGCTCGTAGGTTGCATCATAATAGATATAATGGAGATTTCTTTGGAGGAATTTATGCAACCCGTTTAGCTAAATTTCTTGAGATAGACGTTCGTGAAGGAGACATGGAGTTGCCTCCTGCTTATTTAGATTTTGATTCTATGGTTTCTCACCATTTTGTCAAGAGGAACGAATTACCTCTCCATTACCGATTAATGTTTGACAGACGCCGTGCTGTCCATATTACTCTCCCTACTCCTGCTTTCTTTGATTATCAGGCAAGAGGATGATATACTATTACCAGAGAGGAGGCAGATGAGTATGAGAGGAGAGCGGAGGCCGCTCGTCGCCACGCTGCAGCTCAGGAGGCGATAGCCGCTGCATCTCAGTACGACCCCAACTATTATTATGGATATCAGCCAGGCCAGCCGTGGCCATAGACCAACTTAGGCCAAAAGCCTAAGCTTGGGGGAGTACGTATTTCTCACCGACATTACATTTATGTTCACACACACTCATTGCCAGATGTCGGTGCTCATACTTTTTCATTGTATCATCCATGCTAGTTTATTTTCTTTTATGCTTTCTTCTTGTGTGTTTAATAAACCTTAAGAAAACCAAAAAAATTAGTTGTAGCTTTTAATTAATTTACTTTCCATGCTTGTAGTAGTAATTAAAAAGAAAACCCAAAAATATTTCCCGCTCTTCTTTTGCTTGTTGGGAGCTTTCCCGTGTAAATAGTTTTATTTCTTTTCTTTTCTTTGGGGGTCAGTAGGAGAAGACCATGATTAAATTGTTGAAGTGGCTCTTATATGCATTATTGTTTATCTGACAAAAGAGCCCATATTGCCTTGTGTTCTCTTGTTTATTGAATGCTCATAGATTCCATCTTAGTCCAATGCACGTGCACTCTTATTATTATTCACATCGTTCGGTCGTGCAAGTGAAAGGCAATTATGATGATATATGATGGACTAACTGAGACGAGAAAAGCTGGTATGAACTCGACCTCTTTTGTGTTTGTAAATATGATGAGTTGATCGTTCTTAATTCAGCTTGTTATGAATAAACATGTTGGCAATGAAAATTAGAGATCATAGTTGCTTGTGCCATGCTTGATTAGCTATGAGTTATAATGATTTACCTTCTGTGCCAACATGCTATTAAAATGGTTATGATGTGGTATGATAGGGTGGTATCCTCCTCTGAATGATTTAAGTGACTTGACTTGGCACATGTTCACGCACGTAGTTGAAACAAATCAACATAGCCTTCACGATATTTATGTTCATGGTGGATTATATCCTACTCATGCTTGCATCGAATGTTCATTAATTTTAATGCATGTACATGGCTGTTGTCGCTCTCTACTTGGTCGCTTCCCAGTCTTTTCCTAGCCTTCACCTGTACTAAGCGGGAATACTACTTGTGCATCCAAACTCCTTAAACCCCAAAGTTATTCCACATGAGTCCACTATACCTTCCTATATACGGTATCTACCTGCCGTTCCAAGTAAATTTGGATGTGCCAAACTCTAAACCTTCAAATAATCACCCTGTTTTGTATGCTCGAATAGCTCATGTATCAACTAGGGCTGTCTGTATCTTCCATGTTAGGTAGGTTATTATCAAGAGGAGTGGACACCGCTCCTCACTCACGAGATAAAGGGCTGGTCACCGGGATGCCCAGTCCCATGCTTTATGCAAACTAAATCAAAATAATTGCAAACAAAACTCCCCCTGGGACCTGATGTATGTTGGACGCACTCGTTGTTTCGAGCAAGCCATGGATTGATGTTTGTTGGTGGAGGGGGAGTATAAACTTTACCATTATGTTTGGGAACCGCCTATAATGTGTGTAGCATGGAAGATATCGCCATCTCTTGGTTGTTATGTTGACAATGAAAGTATACCGCTCAAAATGTTATTCACCTCTATTTTAAAACCGAGCTCTGGCACCTCTACAAATCCCTGCTTCCCTCTGCGAAGGTCCTATCGATTTACTTTTATGTTGAGTCATCACCCTCTTATTAAAAAGCACCAGTTGGAGAGCACCACTATCATTTGCATTCATTACTGTTCATTTATATTGGGTGTGACTATGATTCGATATCTTTTACCATGAATTACAATGTCTAGTCAGTCCTTGATCTTTAAAGGTGCTCTACATTTATGTTTTGCGGTCTGAGAAAGGGCTAGCGAGATACCATCTTGTTATATCATATTATGATTTTTTTGAGAAAGTGTTGTCATCCGAGATTTATTATTATGGCTCGCTAGTTGATTATGCTATTGATATGAGTAAACATGAGACCTGAGAATTATTGCAAATATGGTTAGTTATAATCTTTGCTGAAAACTTGAATGCTAGATTGACATATTTACAACAACAAGAGCAAACGGAGTTTGTAAAAGTTTTTCTTTATTTCTTTCAGTTTGTCAACTGAATTTCTTGAGGACAAGCAAGGGTTTAAGCTTGGGGGAGTTGATATGTCTCTGTCGTATCTACTTTTCCAAACACTTTTTCCCTTGTTTCGGACTCTAACTTGTATGATTTGACTGGAACTAACCCGGATTGACGTAGTTTTTAGCAGAATTGCCATGATGTTGTTTTATGTGCAAAAAACAAAAGTTCTCGGAATGACCTGAAACTCCATGGAATATCTTACAATAATTAATAAAAATCCTCGCCAAAGATGAAGACCAGGGGGCCCACACCCTTCTCATGAGGGTGGGGGGCGCCCCCCCTAGGGAGCGCCCCCCCTACCTCGTGGGCCCCCCGGAGACCCCCCGACTCCAACTCCAACTCTATATAACTGCTTTCGGGGAGAAAAAAATAGGAGAGAAGAAATCATCATGTTTTACGATACGGAGCCGCCGCCAAGCCCTAAAACCTCTCGGGAGGGCTGATCTGGAGTCCGTTCGGGGCTCCGGAGAGGGGGATTCATCGCCGTCTTCATCATCAACCGTCCTCCATCACCAATTTCATGATGCTCACCGCCGTGCGTGAGTAATTCCATCGTAGGCTTGCTGGACGATGATGGGTTGGATGAGATTCACCATCTAATCGAGTAAGTTTTGTTAGGGTTTGATCCCTAGTATCCACTATGTTCAGAGATTGATGTTGCTATGACTTTTCTATGCTTAAAGCTTGTCACTAGGTCCCTAGTGCCATGATTTCAGATCTGAACCTATTATGTTTTCATCAATATAAGACAGTTCTAGATCCTATATTGCAAGTCTATAGTCACCTATTATGTGTTATGATCCGTTAACCCCGAAGTGACAATAATCGGGATACTTACCGGTGATGACCGTAGTTTGAGGAGTTCATGTATTCACTATGTGCTAATGCTTTGTTCCGGTTCTCTATTAAAAGGAGGCCTTAATATCCCTTAGTTTCCATTAGGACCGCGCTGCCACGGGAGGGTAGGACAAAAGATGTCATGCAAGTTCTTTTCCATAAGCACGTATGACAATATTCGGAATACATGCCTACATTACATTGACAAATTGGAGCTAGTTCTATGTCACCCTATGTTCCGACTGTTACATGATGAACCACATCCGGCATAATTATCCATCATTGATCCGATGCCTACGAGCTTTCCATATACTGGTTTACACTTATTTACTTTCCTGTTGCTATTGTTACAATCACTACACAATACCAAAAACATTACTTTGCTTTCGTTACTCTTTTGTTACCGTTACCATTACCATCACTATCATATTACTTTGCTACTAAACACTTTGCTGCAGATACTAAGTTTCCAGGTGTGGTTGAATTGACAACTCAGCTGCTAATACTTGTGGGTTATAAGTGCTCACCGGTGAAGCAGCAGCGGCTTGGCACGGCGACGAGGAGGTCTGTAGGAGGCGGGACGAGCCGGATGACGTGGATCTCGTCGAAGGCACGGCTCCGGGTGGAGGCAAGCGAGTGGGATCGAGCGACAAGGAGAAGCGGGAGGAGAGGCACCGCGGGAAGGAACTGACGCGGGGAGCACCCCTCCTGTGTGTGAGCGAGGACAGGCAGAGAGATGGGGAACGGGCGCGGCACCAGGTAAGGGCCCACCGGGCGGCACACTGGCTGGCGCGGGGCAAGGAAGTGCAGGCGTGGCTCGCTGGTATTGAAGATCGAGAGGGAGGAGTGAGGGGGTTCGAGCGAACAGGGATGGGGGTCGGGTATCTCCATGGCGGCGTGAGGAGGAGGGGATCGAGGGAGAGAGAGGGTGTAGCGGCTGGGCCTTGGGCCGGCTAGGTCAGGCCGCAGGTGGGCCTTAAGCAGGTTGGCTCGACCTAGATGGGCCGCGGGGATGGTTGGGCCAGCTTGGCAGGAGCTATCTCTCTCTCCTCTTCCTATTTTCTTTAGCAGAAAACAAATAAGGGGAAGAAAAAGAAAGAGGGAGGTTAGGGAAAGAATTTACGCGGGAGGTTAATTTCCCCAGACTAAAAAAATGAGCTTGTTCCCAAAAAATAGGAAAGAGCACACGTGTGAAGTTTGAATTCAAACTCATTTGAATTTAAATCAAATGAGTGTGAGAAGGAAGTCGATATTCGATAGGTCCAAAAATGTTGGGAATTTTGGTAGAGCTCCGGAAAGTGGTAAAAGAATTATATGGAAAGGTTTTAGGAGCAACTCGAAGCAGAAAAGACTTGAGAGTTTAAATTGCAAGTGTGTTTGCGGTTAATTCCAAACTAATGGAATATTATTTTATAGCTCCCTAATAATATTGGGCGGATATATGTTATAACGAGAAAATCACCATGTGCATTTCCCTCGATTTAAATGGATCGAAGATCCATACGATTTGATTGTTGAGAAAAAGATGGCATGATGACATGACGCAATGCAAAAATAAAAGGGCACGCACAAATGAAACACATGGCGAAACCCGGAACATATGGAAGTCTTCTCGAGCATCGTTCTCGGGGTGTCACAACACTCCACCACTACGAGAGTATCTCGTCCCGAGATCTAGGATGGCACTAGAGGGAAACGGAAGAGGAAGAGAAGAGGTAAAACTAAGTTGCTTCTTTGACAAACGAGTGAAACCAAAGAACCTTTAGAGGTTGAACAAATTGAAAGAAAGAATACAACGAAGAACAACAAAGTTGAAAGCACTCCGTGAGGAAAGAGGAACAAGGAAGAACAAATTCGGACAGCACTCCGGTTGAAAAGAGATGGAAGACTTGAAAAGGCGAAAAGAACTTGAGCAGAGGACACAACAGTCCGGTTAAATGGATAAGCAAAGGAAAGAAAATGATCTTGACAAAACAAGAAGATGGGTTGAAGAGAGCAACATCACAAAGCCTCCGGAAGAAATGAGATGATGGAATGGAATGAACGGAGGAGAAAACAAGATCTTGGTAGAGCACGCTTACCAAAAATGCTAGAACCGAGTTGTTGGATTATCAACAACGAAAAGGATAAGCTTGAAGTGGGCTTATGGAAAACATCCCAAAATTATGAGGTGAAATTCTGCCACTAACGAAACAATAGATTGGATTGATATCAACAAGGAGACGAGAAACTTATTCACCAGGAGGATAAATGAAGAACTTGGGTCATTTATGAGCACCATAAATAGCAACAATCCTTAGGGAAGGCTTTAGGTGAAACATGACACAAGATAACTCCAATGAAGAGGTTGATTGGTTAAAAAGATGTCTTGAGCAAAGAGAAAATGATGGATTTAGATATGTCACTCTTGAAAAACTTGTGAATCATGAAACATGAAGGGAAAATTATCAACAATGACATAACACCACCTCAAAAGATAAGATAGAACGAATAGGACTTTGGGATGCAAGATGCAGAATGCTTGAACTCCTCTGAAACGAATTTCAATGAACACTTCGAGAAGAAATTGAATCCTTGATCAACCATCATGTAGAGCCTCCATGAAAAACTCCGGTAAGAAAAGAATGAACAAACAAAATGAAGGATAAAAGAATAAGGTTGAAGCCTTGCAATGATTTAGATGGATCTTCGTGATGATATAATGCGGAAAACATGGAACTCCGGAAAAGAAAAGATGAAACAATTTAAACCGAGAATTTGATGAGCCTCCCGAATAAAGAATTAATCACCTGGATGAAAAAAAGAATAAGAATTACGTTATGCGCATCCTTCACCAATTTAGATTGATAACAAGCAACAGATTTGGCATACTACTTATTCTCGTTGAAAAATGGATTAAGTGAGATATAGCATAAACTTGAGAAAGTCTTCGACGAACCACCGGTAGGAATTGAAAGAACAAATGATTTAGTATGATAACAAAGGAAGAGAAATCTTGAACGAACCACCGTAAGAATTGAAAAGAAAGTAGCAAAGGCACAATTCACCGGGAAGGATTGGAGAACGAATGAAGATACTTGAGGGAATATAAATATATGAGGACGAAGAGATCACGAGCTGATTAGAGAATACTTGAATGATGCACCGATAAGATTTGGAGAACGAGAGCTGAAAGCTGGAATGAATAATTATGAGATGATGGGCTCCAGAGAATCAAACTGAAAAGGCTCCTGAATTTCTCCGGATGGGTGAAAAGAATTCTCACAATTGAAAACAATTTTGAGAGGATGGCAGTGAACAAGAATCACGAATCTTCGAGAGAAAGTACAATATTTAGAGGAAACACTTCTTTGGTCTTCAAATGTTGAGAATGATGAGAAGAAAACAACACCAATTTGTTGAGACACTCCGGAATAATGAAGAATAGAAAGGTTGAGCCAACGATGAATAGAGTTATAAGATATTGGAGAAAGGCATTTGACTGATGAAAATTCATTCTTATGTCAAACTTTCAAATGAATTTGAGAATAGCTCCGGGAAAAATTAGAAGAGTCAGGTAAGATCCTGGGAAAAAACCTGTGGGTTAGGGCCCACTCAAAAGAAACACCGTTGAAGGATTTAAAAGATAGATTGCGCCGGTTGAATTAAATGGTTTGAATGAGATAACATCCTCAAAATAGCTTGAACGGATACAAAGTGGAAACACGAATCTTCGAGATATCTTCAGCACTTCGGAAAAATTGAATAGCGAGGAGTGGATGATTAAGAGATGCACCGGCATGGGAAAGCATTTGAAACGAAGAAAGGATATGATCAACAAAGCTTGACTTGAATCCACTGGAGAAGATAAAAGAAACGAAGAATGATGAACTTGAAGCTCCGTAAGTATCTTCTTGAGAATCACCGGATAAGAACATTGACGAAAAAGAATGGAGAGACTTCCCATGAATAAAATGGATAGTAGATTTAGAAATCTGATTCCTTGAACGAAAAGGGAGGGAGGGCGGGAAAAACAAAGACAACTTCGGACGGATGAAACAAACACCGTTGAGAAACTTAGAATTAATCTTGCGGATGTTGAAATGATCGGATCCACTTGAAGAGAAACACGCCGGTTGAAAAGGATTGACATGCCAATCTCGATTATCATGAAGGATTTGTATTCACATAGGAGTATGAGAACACCGCTTCGGAAAGGTATGGAATCAACACTTGACTTCGAAGCAACTCGAATACCACAACTCAAAACAAAACAAATGATTGGCTTGTAGAATAAGCCGGAACAAACATATGATAGAGATTTCGTCTGAAGTTTTCATGGTGGGGCCCACACGGGCTCGATCGTACAACACCATCATGTACAAGGCAGTGCACATGACATACGAAGCATCCCTGAGTCAGCATAGCCAAGGACTCTTTAAGACACAACGAGACCACTGTAAAACCAACCGTGGATAGGCGGACCACTAGACGTCGAGCCCCAATTTCATATCATACATCTGTTGGAAAGATATCCTAGGAGCTACTTGAATTCCCACTTATAAACTCCTGAAACTTTCTGGTTATGCAATCAGGTGTTGGGGATACAGGGGAAGCATAATATCTCACCCAAAACTAGCAAATCCTACATCCAGCTGTATCCATCCTTCAACACATAACCAAGAAACCTTCGGAAATCATTTACCTCAACCTTCGAAAAGCATACGTTATACGAGTTATGGCAATACTCCCGAACTCCTGCCCCAGTACTGGGTGGCGCCGAGGTTATCTCACCAACAACTGCATAAAAGAGATTTTCGATGTCGGCGAACTCAGGTATTCCAGAACTGCAACGATAAAATTGTGACGACAACACCTCGGAGTTCAACTCCCCGGGACACTGCCACAAGCCCTAAATGTCAGGAGGCACCAAGAACAATGTCCTCGTCACAAAACCATCAGAACGATTCGAAGATACCTGCGTGATCCTAAATTTTTTTTAGTGAAATTTGAGAAGAGAAGAGTCAAAACTCTACGTCAGGAGGCCTCACCAGAGCGACGAAGGGACTGAGGAGTAAAAAGAATCCTACTCTCCGATATATATAGACCTATAAGACTCAAATCATTTGTTCTAGACTCAACAGCACCAACGATTTGATCAAGCAGGGGGCTCCTAAGTCGGGGAAGGCTCTGATTACCAACTTGTAACACCCACGATGCGGCTATATCTCCCACCCGTCGGAGCACGACTTAGAGGCATAACTGCATAGTAGGCATGTCGCAAGAGGGGTAATCTTTACACCTCCCGTGTACTGAATAAGAAAGGGATAAAGAGTTGGCTTACAATCGCCGCTTCACACAATACATAAATATAGTAGTACATCAACCAGAATACAATCAAGGTCCGACTACGAAACCAAATAAAGAAAGATAACCCCTAATGCAAAAGATCCCCGACCGCCCTGACTGGGCTCCACTACTGATCAACTAGAAAAGAAACAACACAACTAGCACGATCTTCATCAAGCTCCTCCTTGAGCTCGGTTGCATCACCTGCATGGTATCATCGGCACCTGCAACAGTTTGAAGTAATATGTGAGTCACGGGGACTCAGCAATCTCACACCCGTGAGATCAAGACTATTTAAGCTTATGGGTAGGAAAAGGTAGTGAGGTGGAGCTGCAGCAAGCACTAGCATATATGGTGGCTAAATTACGCAAATGAGAGTGAGAAGAGAAGCAAAGCACGGTCGTGAACTAGAAGTGATCAAGAAGTGATCCTGAAACTACTTACGTTCAAGCATAACTCCAAAACCGCGTTCACTTCCCGGACTCCACTGAAAAGAGACCATCACGGCTACACACGCTGTTGATGCATTTTAATTGAGTTAAGTGTCAAGTTCTCTACAACCGGACATTAACAAATTCCCATCTGCCCATAACCGCGGGCACGACTTTCCAAAGTTCAAAACCCTGCAGGTGTGTCCCAACTTAGCCCATCACAAGCTCTCACGGTCAACGAAGGATATTCCTTCTAGCGGGAAGACTCGATCAGCCTCGGAATCCCGGTTACAAGACATTTCGACAATGGTAAAACAAGACAAGCAAGACCGCCCGATGCGCCGACATCCCGATAGGAGCTGCACATATCTCGTTCTCAGGGCAACACCGGATGAGACATCCTATGAGTAAAACCAAACCTCAAGTTTCCCCGAGGTGGCCCCGCAGTCTACTCGGTTCGGACCAACACTTAGACAAGCACCGGCCCGAGGGGGCTTAAAATAAAGATGACCCTCGGGAGTGCGACTCCCAAGGGAAAAGGTAGGTCGTGGCGAGGCAAAAGGTAAAACCAAGGTTGGGCCTTGTTGGAGGAGTTTTATTCAAAGAGAACTGTCAAGGGGTTCCCATAACACCCAACCGCGTAAGGAACGCAAAATCAAGAAACATAACACCGGTATGACGGAAACTAGGGCGGCAAGAGTGGAACGAAACACCAGGCATAAGGCCGAGCCTTCCACCCTTTACCAAGTATATAGATGCATTAATTAAAATAAGAGATATTGTGATATCCCAACATATCCATGTTCCAAACATGGAACAAACTCCATCTTCACCTGCAACTAGCAACACTATAAGAGGGGCTGAGCAAAGCGGTAACATGGCCAAACAACGGTTTGCTAGGAAAGGTGGGTTATAGGATTGACATGGCAATATGGGAGGCATGATATAGCAAGTGGTAGGTATCGCGGCATAGCAAAAGAGAGAGCAACTAGCAAGCAAAGATAGAAGTGATTTCGAGGGTATGGTCATCTTTTCTGAGATCCCGCAAGGAAGAAGAACGAGTCCATGAAGAAGATAAACGGACGTAGTCGAATGAACCTCACAACTCTGGAATGGAACCGAAGCTAACGAGAGAAGCAACCCGGCAAGAAGCAAACAACATAGTAAACAACCACCACATAAACATGGCATGATGCACAACCAAATATGATGCATGTCCGGTTTAATGAAGGCATGACAAAGAGCACAAGCATTTCTACAAATTAAGTGGAGCTCAATATGCAACGAGTTGCATATTGACGGAACACCACATGACTTATTTAGTTCTCTCTTGTTTAGGTACCCAACAATATTAAATGTTGATTAACATGGAAAGAGGGTGAAGCATAATAAAACTACCTATCTAGGCAAATTTAAATGAGGCCGGAAAAATAAGCAACAAATCCGGTAAATCCCCATATGCATTTAGCAAATGAAGCAAACATCAATTTAAAACCTCTTGATGTTGTTATCATGATGCGGATGACATATGCAAGTTTATGCAAGTTTTATGAAAATATTGATAAGAGCATTATGAAGCATTTGTCACCGTGGTGGAAAAGAAAGGGTGCCACGGCGACGAATCCAAAAATGATGCCACGACAACATATCAGTTCCGGTAGCTCACGGAGATACCGGTGCAAAGGAAGCAAGGGTGCGGATGTTCGGAACATGCTAGAGATGGTGGGGTGTTCCCAGATACCGGGTTCCCACATGTTCGTGACAAGGCAAAAGAGGGGCAACGTGCACCGTCAACTCGGACACGGAGCAACACACGGTTCAACTCATACATCGCAAGCATTCATCCACGGGCGTCGTCTTGGTGATATACCTTCGAAGCATGCGTTTCGGGCGGAATGAGTTCGTAGTGTAAGTGGTGGACGTAGATGTTCTCGCGACAGTAGTTGTACATGTTGGCGGTAGTTGAACATGGCGATCCCGAGAGGGTACTTGCTGGATCCGCAACACCGTAACCGTTCATGGCAGAGAACTTGATATTCCCGGGTCTTCCATAAACGGTGTGGTACTTGGCGAAGTGCATGTTGGCGGTAGTCAAACTTGATGGTTTTTGTTCATGGGTCTTCAACGTCGGTAGTCGTTCTAGGCACCGGGTGTCAAGGTACTTGGCATTCTTTGTCTCGCAGTGTAGTCAAACTTGACGTATCCGAGGGCTCCGGGCGTCGTGGTACTTGGGGTCTCCGGACTTGCTGGTCTCGTTCTTGCGATGGTAGGCATACACGGTTCGGAGAGGAACTTGTCGTTTCGGTGTGAAGTCGTTCGGTCATCGGTCTTGCCGATGGGGTACTTGGCGAACCCGGTAGTCGATCTTGGTGTAACCAGTGGTTGTGGAGGTGCATAGTCGTAGACGTACAGGGTCACCGTAGCGGTACTTGACGTCCAAGGGGTTGAGCGGGACGCGGACGAAGCCGGGAGGCGAAGGCAAGGCAACGCGGCGCGGCCTGTGCTCACCGGTGAAGCAGTAGCGGCAGCAGCAGCTTGGCACAACGACGAGGAGGTCTGCACGAGGCGGGACGAGCCGGATGACGTGGATCCCGTCGAAGGCACGGCTCCGGGCGGAGGCAAGCGAGCCAGCGACGGTGTCTTGCAATGGCGGGCACGTTCTCCGGCAGCTCGGGAAAAGGTGAACGACGACGGCGAGAGGGTGCAACAGCTGATGCTGCTGCTGGCGGCGAGGTCGAGGTGGGATCGAGCGACAAGGAGAAGCGGGAGGAGAGGCGCCACGGGAAGGAACTGACGCGGGGAGCTCCCCTCCTGTGCATGATCGAGGAGAGGCAGAGAGATGGGGAACGGGCGCGGCACCAGGGAAGGGCCTGCTGGGCGGCACGCTGGCCGGCACGAGGCAAGGAGGTGCAGGCGTGGCTCGCTGGTATTGAAGATCGAGAGGGAGGAGCGAGGGAGTTCGAGCGAACAGGGATGGGGGTCGGGTATCTCCCTGGAGGCGTGAGGAGGAGGGGAACGAGGGAGAGAGAGGGTGTAGCGGCTGGGCCTTGGGCCGGCTAGGTCAGGCCGTAGGTGGGCCTTAAGCAGGCTGGCTCGACCTAGATGGGCTGCGGGGATGGTTGGGCCAGCTTGGCAGGAGCTATCTCTCTCTCCTCTTCCTATTTTCTTTAGCAGAAAACAAATAAGGGGAAGAAAAGGAAAGAGGGAGGTTAGGGAAAGAATTTGCGCGGGAGGTTAATTTCCCCAAGCTAAAAAAATGAGCTTGTTCCCAGAAAATAGGAAAGAGCACACGTGTGAAGTTTGAATTCAAACTCATTTGAATTTAAATCAAATGAGTGTGAGAAGGAAGTCGGTATTCGATAGGTCAAAAAATGTTGGGAATTTTGGTAGAGCTCCAGAAAGTGGTAAGGTTTAGAGCCACTTGGTTCATATGAATGGATTCCTATACTCCCTTAATTTCAAAGGAAAATAAACATTAGCGTATATTCAATAGAAAAGTTCCTATGATATGAACCAAAATACATCTCTTTTCTAATCGTTCCTCATAGGAATTGAGATACATGTCATCTCTAGATTCAATAGAAAAGTTCCTATGATGTGAACCAAATGACATCTCTTTTCCAATCCCTACTCACAGGAATTGAGATGCTCCATGTCATCTCTTTCCCTACAACTTCCATGTATACATCTTCTATTCCTAAATAGATAGTACAACCCACTAGTAGCTTTTTTCCAAAACATGCAACTATGGCACAAGAACTATATAGTGTGCCAATAACTTTGAAAGATGGTCGCTGGATGAAGCTAACCCGACAGTGCAGAGATAGGAAAATCCGAGCACTACTGGCCGTTGGATATCATCAACATTCCACCAGATCTGCCACATGTACAATTTAGAAGACTCCATGGTTGAACTTAAGCATAATGCACAAACCTCAGAACACAAGCACTTCTCCTTTGTTCTAGAATCTTCTGTATCATAATTGATTATTTTTTTCTAAATGAATTGCAATTATTTGTTTTTTACTTTATGATTTACAATGCACAACCCCATGAATCTTAACATTTTTATAAAACTAATTGATTTTGAATGAGATGAACTATAAGAACTAAACGAACCTCTACATCATGCATATATGACTCAAAGCTTTACATGCTATAGTGTGTATTTATTCATAATTTGGTTTCGAAATCTCATGCGTTCAATACATGTGTACCTTACTAGTTTTGAGTAGAGTAGCAAATTTCACGCGGCCCCGGGTATATCAAAATGCAGGGCCCATGCATCATTGCCTTTTGGTCGAACCTACGTCCATAATATTTTGTATGTACTATATCTCCACTGGTCCCCGAACCCAAAATGTTGCCTCGTTCCCGTAAAACCAAGTGGCCCACACATATTTAAGGCGTCAACTCGAACCCGTTTACTACAACATGGCCCCGCACGCCGTAGTACTCCTACAAACCCTACCGCCGCACTCATCATTGGTTTTCTTCAAGAGGACGAGGGAGAAGCCGATTTGGAGGCGCATTCAAAAAAAGGATCTGTAGTGGAGGCCCCTACCCTAGGGTGCCCTAGATAGCTGCCGCACGCATCATTGTTTTCTCTTTTCTTTATGCTCTTGCGCCCTAGAGTGAAATGATGGTTGCTTCGTCCGTCCAGCTTAATGCGGGAAAGGTGGGGCTTTGTGATTTGACCCCTCATCGCTCATTTTCTACTACTGCGGCACTACGACCGGGGTGCCTCCAATTTCAACCGCTGCTCCGAACTGTAATTTGGTGCATCGCACATGGAACAAGACGGTGGATGAGCCACATGTCGGCCAAAGGGGTCCTGTTAAGTGTGTCGCCATTTCGTGTGCGGACTGGCCCTGCTTGAGTTGCTACGCCAACACGACAGGAGCAGCCTACCACTTGGTTTTGCTCCTTGGTGAATCCTGACTATTGATCTAAAAAGATATGTGTTGAACTACCCTCTCTGTCTCGGTTTTTTTTATTTTTAGGCATCTCGGTTTATAGGGCCTGCACGTAGTTCTAGGTCATCCATTTGACTAACTAAATATGAGTTACTATGTCACAAAAAGTATATCATTGGATTCTTAAGCGGATGTAGTTGTATTTAAAAGTCGAGGGCGGGGCTTTTCCTGCGTGGCAGGCGGGGCAGTTCCGCCTAGTCGGTTCGACAGAGACGCGAGAAGATGAGGGAGTAGGCTGCTGCAAACATAGGGCTGTGTGATTTGACAGCGAGTTACTGCTGGACAGGTGGGGCCCCGTGATTTGACTTGCCATTATCAATTTAACTGCGGCACTACGACCGGCGTGAGTCTCCTGATTCCTGACCACCTCCATACAGGTGCCTCTCCCAATGCTCCACCATGTAGTAGAGGCTGGCTCTTACATGAGAGCCCACTTCTCCACTTTTTCCTTGCCTCTCTTTCCTCCACATATGCAAAAATGCCATGTAAAGCGCACTATTGTACTTACTTTTACTTGCTCCTACA
Organism: Triticum urartu; assembly: GCF_056163025.1. Lineage (NCBI taxonomy): Eukaryota > Viridiplantae > Streptophyta > Magnoliopsida > Poales > Poaceae > Triticum > Triticum urartu. The sequence continues at coordinate 160,999,906 of NC_141873.1, read as the reverse complement.
GGTTCTTAAGCTTGCCACATAGGCATAAAGTCTGATGTGGCAAGTTAATCAAGAAGAGAGAGACTAGTTTGGTGACCCAAGGAAGAAATGGTGCTAAGCACGTGTACCTAGGTGAAAAGACAATTTTGAGTCTATAGCTAATTAAATGAAGCAAACTTAGCAACACCATTTCATTGGAAGAGGTCACTCCTTGGAAAATGCAATAAATACTAGTACTCCCCGTGTCCCATAATATAAGAACGTTTTTGGCACTACACTAGTGTCAAAAATGTTCTTATATTATGGGACGGAGGGAGTACGAAGAAAGAGATAGAGAGGAGTAAAAAATACACTTATAGCCAACCTTATAGCCAACCTTGTTGTAGTATGAGTGACTAAGTGATGACTATGTATGACATGCCAACATCAGATAGCCTAACGCACCGTGTTAAATCTCCAAGGGCGCGACCGCGCGAGCGACGCGACGGTCGTGGTAGGCACGACCAAGATACGGGCTGCTGGCAGCCCTTGGATCTGAGATCAAACGGTCGCATGCTAAGTTGCTGAAAATTTGCAGAATAACCCTCCAGGATGGGATATTCACCCATAGGTCTAGAATCACGCCATGCAACCGTTCGATCTCAGATCCAAGGGCTCTTAGAAGCCCGTATCATGGGAGAATGGAAAGCCACTACCCTGCCATTCGCACGCTGGTAGTTCACTCCTACTTGTCCCCCCACGTCCTTCAATACTACGGCGGTTCGCTCCTAGTCGTCCCGTCCATTCACATTACGGCAGTTCCACTAATCCTAACCCTCCTCCCAAATCCATGGCGTCCCAAATCTCCACGATCGGCGGTGAGTACAAGGTTAGAACCATCACTAGCAATGAGTTCAGCGTCATCTACACCCGTTCTTCCGCGACGGTGAAAGGATGCCTTTCTCGCTTCAGACGCATGTTCAAAAACTCAGATGATGAGTGGGTCGCTGGGCTAGATGTTGAGTACACCACAGTCCTGGGACCAGAGAAGGATCTAAAGGACGAAGAGAGGAAGAAGCCTGCCATGATCCAGGTTTGCGTACATAACGTTTGCTTGGTCTACCACATATGCCATGCCGACGTTGACTGCCATGATTTTAAGAACTTCCTCAAGGACAAAACAGTGAAATTCATTACTGTAGACTTTAAGAACGACAAAGAAGTCATGGGTCGGATAGGCGTCGTTGTAGGCAACCCCTTCGACCTCCAGAAGAATCGGCTGGTGCCCTCTCGTCAGCCTTCAATGCTGACCCTGGCAGGAGCCATGGTTCATCCTTCGTACCGTAAACTGGAGAAACCTCATTACACGTTTCATCGTCATGCATGGCAGCGAAATGTACTAGATATAGACCACATCCACTATACTGCAATGGATGGCTACCTTTGTTTCAATATCTACAAGGGTTCGATGAAGAGCAACAGCCAAGGGTGCGGTTCAAGCAAAGAAGTATCGGCCAAGAGGGAGAGGGACAAGGACGAAGTCGAGGATGTGGACGAGGACTTCGAGTAAGGTGGCAGTGTCGTTGCTCATGGTGGTTCTAAACTTCTAATGCAGTGTCTACCGGATTAGTTGCATAGTTTAATTTCAGGTGTGCTTAGTTTAATTTGAGGGGTGTGTTGTGCTGATCCCCCAGCAGAACTATGTTATGTTTCTTCTCGTTACTTTAACTCTTCAGTATGTACATACTACTAGTATTTATTTAATAGAATTTAGCACCCCAATTAAGCACGTACTAGCTTTTTTAATAGTACTATATGCATAATTTGGCGACGAGCGCTCTCTATATGTACCACCTTTTTTTTAATTTCAATTTTTGCTCCATGGCGCAATCCATCGATAGTACTACTGTACAAAAGTATACATTTTTTAAAAGGCTAGAGTACTGTTCATCACATATATAGCCAGTTAAATTCTCATCCTAGAATGACGTGCACGCCATGTAGTAAACCGATACAGAGTAAGTATAGTAAAAATGAGATCATTTTACCGAGCGATCGGCGGGGGAGCATGGCCTATCATGCGGTCCCACGTGTCATGATGTACCAAGGCGATGCGCGTGTCCCTCTTGGCAGAAGCAATAATGCGTGGTTTGAGATGATGGCGAACCGAAGTGTTCAATAATGGTTGCTTCGTCCGTCTAGGAAGGTGTGACATTGTGATTTGACATCTCATTGCTCATTACTACTACTAGGCCGGTTCGAGTGGGGTGCGCCCCCCTGCTATTCTGCACTGTTGTTTGGTGCTTGACACGTCGACCCGGTTGCTATATGTCCCACATGTCGGCGACAGGAAGTACATAATTCATGAAAGGGAGCGTTAACGGAGGAGTATACTACAGAATTCATGAAAGGGAGCGACTTAGTCTTGGAAAAATCTATTTTTACGGAGTACGTACCCACTAGGGTTTATAGGGCTCATCTAAAAAACATTCGTTTTTCCGTTTGATAAGTCTCTATTCTACTATACTAGTAGTAGTACCATTACATGTTGGATTTCGAGGTGCGTTAGATCACCAGACGCAAGCAGTGTCAAGAGGAAACTAACCAATGCATGTACAAGTTCATGGAAATTTAGTGGTCATTCATGCATTTGTTCTAATTAATGCCTCGATAAACATAACTTCTTGAGAAAAACGAGCGTACTAATTACTTGTGCAAACTACGAAATTAATTCGACCACTCACCGTCTACCTTGGTTGGAGAGATTTTGAAATTGAGCCATAAACTGGAAAGGAGGGAGTAGTAAATATTGTCTCTATTACTATTTGTGGCCTTGTATAGATGCAAAATGTATTTTTTATAGTGGCCTTGTATAAGTAAATGGAGGGAGTACTAACCAAAGTACGTAGTAGGGATGAGTAAACGAAGGGAGTAGTAAAAATTTCTCCTCGTGCTGCGAGCCACCGCGCGCGTGGGCGAGGGAGCGGGCGTAAAGGCGTACAGTAATAGTAGTAGTAGTACTACTACTACTACTACTACTCGTAAGCAAGGTTCACCTCATCCTGTGAGCCACCGCGTCCGTGGGCGGGGGAGACGGCGTACTAAGCAAGATTCTCCTCGTTCTGCGAGTTGACGGGACACATCAAAAGTACTCCAGTGTATAGAGCCTTGCCTCTAAGGTAGGCCCCGCATGGTTTGCCTCTTTTTTTAATTTAACATAACGCGTCAAGTCGCAATTTGTTTGTTCACCCGTGGTAGAAGATCCTCCCTCCACCAAGTGAACAACCAGTACACGTGCCAAATTACCATGTGGGCTGCCTTTTTCGTACAGAAATGAGCTCCACCATGTACCCGCGTGGGTGTGGTTGGGAAAGAGACGGGAGTACGTGCGCCGTGCGTGCACCTCTTCTCTTCATGCACGTCCCCCACCTACGTGGGTGTGTGTGAGAGAGATACAAACCTAGACATAATGCGCCGTCCATCCCCATGGCTCCGCCCAGTCCGACCACCAGTCACCACCACGCCCCACTCCTCCTCACCTTATCTCTCATCTTTCTCCCTCCATTTTTATATACAAGGGGCCACTATTAAAATTACAATTTGCAGATATACAAGGCCACTAACACTAATCGATGCAATATTAATGGTGTTTGCCTCGTGGTACTAGCAACGGAGGACATTAATTATCCCTTACATGCATGCGGGAGTTTGTAAAAAATGCATCTTGATGTTCTGTGCAATGCACGGGCATCTTGCTAGTCCATGAAAATAACACATGGCAAAATTCCACGGTGAATGAGGGATTTGAATCTGTTGGGAGGGGGTGTTTGGATCTTGCCTGGGGTAGCCAAAATATTGGCGACCCTTTTGTCCACCGGTGCCTTTGCCACCGATGAACGAGGAATGGCTCGGGTGCTCATGCTATCATGGATCCTCCAGCACGCATGTTGGAGACGAGCTCGCATGAGCTGTGTTTTTTTGTCCCACAACGCCGCCCGAGCCGCCCGCAGACCGACCGGCGACCCGCAAATTATGCCATCCAACCGTAGCCGCACACATTATGACAGCAACTCAACCAACCGGACGAAATTCACGCAAACACGTAGACAAACTGATATTTCATATAAACAACAACGGAAATCATATAAAATACCATATTTTCATACAAACATGAAGGATTTCATTACATTCAAATGAGCTATGCGGTGCTAGTTCTGGACAGCACATGTATATAATACCTAGCCTAAATGGTGGCCCGCCGATCGATTTGTGTTCCTCATGTCCGGAAGCACGATCACCGGACTGTCGGGAGCCCTGGAGGTATATGCTTCAGCGCAAAGGGTGGCTCGCTTCCCCACTGCCCAAATGATATCATTGGCTGGTGCCGAAGATGATGGTGGCTGGCACCGGTTTGAGTTCACCACCGGCCACTACTTCGCCATGGCCGGCACAGGCTCGAGTTCATCCTAACATTCCCCTCTTCCGTGGAGCCCATGCGGGGTCGACGAAGGTCCTCGCAACAAAAGGATCCGGCAAGACACTTGCTGTGTACGCCGGCGTCGCCTTCGCGGTGGCCTACCGTGTTCTACTTCTCCTCGATGATGGCGGCGGACGCGGAGGCGCTGGCCACCGACTCGTCGCTCTCTGCGCACCCAGCTTCTGTCGCTGCTTGCATGGCGCGGCCATCGGCATGGGAGTCTCGGCCATAGAAACGGGAGACACGGTACGAGGCGGCGGCATGGGCGGCTGCAACGACGCCCATGCGCCGCTCCTCGTCGAGCTGGCCTGGAGCGGTGAGTTGCTGAACCACACGCCAGCTTGGGGCGGAAACTGGCTCCGTCGGGCGAGGGGAGGGAGGTGGATCAGCGAGCTGCATAGCTCGTATCCGGCGGGCTACCCAGCCGGCTTGGATGCGGAATAACTACTCTTCATAAGCCATTGTAAGAGTGGACAAAATGGTTGAGGGGATAGGGGAGCGGCGGAGGTGTGCGATTCTTGGCCGGCGTTTGGCCTCGTTTAAATAGGAGATTAAATAAAAGGCGGACGGGAGGAGCTCGGCCGGCGTTGCGTTTAACGCCGACCCGGTCTTGAACGGACATGTGTCCAGAGTGGGTTTCTCGGCTTCCACACGGGCGGGTTTCATGGAGGCATTTGAATGCGGCACGGAGGCGTGTTCAGCCGGGCATGCTGCGAGTGGCACCCTCGACTCTAACCTAGGACACCGCGCCATTCTTCCACTGACGTGTGGGCTCTTTGGTTGCATGGACTGCATGTCAGTGACCCAACGCAGGCAGCGCATAGCAAAGGAACCTTTGGTGGGCCAGGGCGGTCAGAAGCGGGCATTTCATAAACCGATGATTGTTCATTGAGTGTGACGTCATCTTTTTCATGTAGATAAGCCTACTATGTTGATAGCCTGTTCAATACGTTGTGATTCATAAAGACCGCTGCAAACATCAATGTTCTGCTTATCACAGATAAGATTGATTAATACCCATAACAATCCATGTCCTTAACAAAGGGTGCATGCACGTATAGGTTGAGCGTGTGTCTTGCGTCGTGTGCTGTGTGCATGCAGGCGTGCGAGTGTTGCGTGCGTGCAAGGGTACATTTCAGTGTTGCATGCATGGGTGCATACGTGCGTGTGTTCGTTAGTGCATGTGTACGTGTCAGTGTTGCACGCCAGCATGCGTGCGTGTGTACGTGTCAGTGTTGCATGCCTACATGCGTGCGTTTCTTGCGTGCGTGCATGTGTACGTGCGGGGTGAGGCTACATGTGATTCAACTGACTTTTTCATCTCTGGCCATTAGATTTTCCAGCCGTTGGATATGAAATCAAGGGCCTCTAGTTTATCATCAAACTCCACCCCCCTGAGCTGCCAGCCACCACCGACCGAACCGCCAGCCCCCACCGCCCGCGGCCGGCCCGCCCTCCCCGAAACCACTCCCCACCGCCGGTCCGCCGCCGCACCAGCCATCCCTCTAACACCCCCCCCCCCGCCGAGCTTTTTCTCTGGGGATCCCCACCCCACCGCCCAATGAAGCCATATATGTGCGTATAGAGGGCTAGTAGAGACCGTGCATGTGTATATATGCATGTGAGAGAAATAGTGTTTTCCAACTGAGATTAGTGAAAAGAGTGGTACATAGTAGTCAGAAAGAGAGAGAGAAACAGAGAGAGCATGTGCGTGAGACACCCCGACACCTTGAGAGAGATTGTGAGCATGTGTGAAAGAGAAATGTCGATGCATATAAAGTGTGTGCACTTATGCGTTAGATAGAGAGATATATAACGAGTTTGTGAGAACGGGGCGAGGCATAGTGCATCTACGTGTAAAAGGCGGTTCTATGCATTAAATTAAAATATAAATGGCATTATTATTTTTGGATGAGATCATGAATTTTGCAAATTGTGTATGGACGAAAATCGGTCTATCAAACACCCATACTCTATTGAATTCTAGCATGTGCATGTGTTTATTTCATATTATCGATCCATAGAGTGAGAGCGGTTTGAAATACAGGCAATGGATGCTTTTGCAATTCATAAATAAACATTAATTAGTGCACTCCATGTTGTTAGTGTGAAGCACTTTATACAATTATCACTTGCATGGATACATTCCAAATTGCTAGCTACGAAATAGACATGTCGAATTCAACATAAAGGGGGTTTCGAAGATTCGAATTCATAGGAAGTGCATTCATCTATATGAACCCGAGATAATGGCATTTGTAAATCAGATGTAAAAGGGGGCATCAATCTTTGTTGTGAGTTTGAACATGCTATATATATTTATACGCATATCTAACTTTCTTTTTGCAACCAAGGAGATTATATCTGGAACCATGCATGAACTGAGGTAAGTTGCATATTTTTTAATATATACTCGTGTACAATGTATATTCAAATGTACCCCCTCCATTCCAAAATAATCATAGCTTTAGGATTTTCAAGACTAAAGATTTGTGAAGTTTGACAAATCCTGAAAGTTCAATTCAAGAGAACCGAAAACGTTAATGCTTCTGCTCCCATATATTGAACAAAGCGCCAAATAGGCCTTTGGTCACCCAAAACCGTGCGAGACTAATGTTTTGGTGGTAGGAAATTATTGTCCTGACTCTGGCCCGTGTAGCCTATCAGCCCGATGTCCAAAGGTCTAAACCGGGGTAGGTTTGTAACTTCAACAAGACGCCAGTCTCAACCGCCTCCGAGAAGCATTCATACGCTGTGGGTGCCTACCCATGTGCTCGGCTGAAATCTATCCCGCCCACATTTGGGACACCTGACATGACTGTCCTACCCCCAACCCGTAATATGTCCGAAATTTTAGATGGGGAAAAGTTTGTAACTTTCCCCAAATTTCAAACAAGTGCGTCTCAAACCAAAACATTGTTCCCCCTTAGTTCCCCGCCTCCCTTCGTTTCCCCATTCATACTCCATGGGCGCGAAAACGCCCTCTCCACCAGCCGCGAAACCCCAGCCTCCTCCGTCCTCCACCCCATAGAGGCCAATCCACCGCCGCCCTCCTCCATCACGCCGGAGCCGGCACCCCGATGACGTCGTCCAACACAACCGCAACCGCAACACCCTCAAGGACTTAGCAGCTGAAGCCGAGGCAGAGCTGCCTCCATGACGCCGACGCCGACGTGCGTCGTACCCGAACCACTCCGACCACACCGTCATGCGTCTCACTACTGCGGCTCCACTGTCGCAACCGTCCACTGCACCAGAGTTGTTCCCGCTACGCCGTCATTCGCCGCCTCGGATCTGCTTCCCCGCCGCCGACAGACGGCCACCGCACCACACTCAAAAACTTGGCCATGGGTTCATCCAAGGCTGCACCGTCCACCACAACTTCTGGTGCCAGCAAACAACAAGAAGATCGTCAAAAAAACAGAAGGAGGACACATCACTGCCAGCAGAAAGAAGTACTCCTCTTCCCTTATTCGTGCAGATCTTACATCTCCGCTCACACCGTATTCATCCCACAAAAGAAACTAGTTGAGCGCTTCTTACTGCATCTTCTTCGTGATACTAAATGCACAAGGTTTCCTCCCTTTTACTATTTCACCTTTGCTAGAGGTCAGTAGCCCGCCTGGATTTCAATTCAGGGTCAGTCAAACCGCAATTAAAAGAAGCAGCACCCGCTTAGGCGCGCGGAGCACCTAGTCCACCTGTTCCCCGAGGAAGCGGCGCATCGGTGTCTATCATAGGGGTGTGGGGCGCAGGAGCTGCTTGCACCAGATCTGGAGGTCGGCGGGGCTTGAATGGATGGCCGCGGGGGCGGTGCCAAGCACGGCGGTGCGGTGAGGTTGAGAGGGGGAGGGGCGCACGCAGGGGAGGAATACTGGGCCGGTGGTCGCTGGCGTTTCGAGGAAGATCGTCAACACTGACTGGCTGGAAGTCAATGAAGGCGATCTGCCCGTTCTTTGTACATCGGACGGTGCAGAAAAAATGGACTGACCTATTTGCTTTCAGTCGAGTGTTATTTTCATAGAATCCTGTAGTAATTTAGTGTGCCATGCATGTTGTAGAGCTATCATATGTCTCCCGTCATTTACTTCTCACCGACCTGCTATCTTCTACCTTTACACTGTACTAATTGTGCACACACTTCACCCATACTCACACTATTGTATTTCGAAGATAAGCACTAAGCGTTTCAGCGCTCTAATGGGCGCAGTGTCAGTAGTTGGAGACAGTAAACGTAGCTCTGCAGTTGATGATCTCAATTGCCACACACAACCATCCCAGGTGCTTGCTTTAACTTCGCGCTGTCAAATGTGGTTGCATGTTGCATATGGTGTCTAGCTTGTATTGCTTCCAATTTGGTTAAATTGCATCTGCTTACTTTACACATTATACCTTTGATAATGACATGCCTTCCTGTTTTTGATACATACTACATATGTCTATTAACCATGTTCGTACATCAAACTAATGCACTTTTGTATCCCTCGTCAATCACTTATGATGAGACAGTCACCCGAGTGGGTTACTGTGAGACGCCCTAGTCATTTAAAGAGTGCAGTGTCATCCTCCCCACATGATTCTCAAGAAACAGCAAGGCTAAACGAAGATAGTCAACGTAGCTCTGTAGTTGGTCACCGCAATTCCCCCACACCACCATCGCAGGTGCTTGCTCTTACTTGGCAGTGTGATATGTGGTTGCATGTTGCATATGGTGTCTACCTTGTAATGCTTCTAATTAGGGTAAATTGCATCTGCTTAGTTAACACATTATACCTGTGAATATGACATGCCTTCCTGTTTTTGGTACATACTACGTCTTTCTATTAACCATGTTCTTACATCAAACTACTTTTCTTGTGTATCCCTCATCAATGCTCCTAATTTGTTAAATTGCATCTCCTTAGCTTACACATTATACATGTGAATATGACACGCCTTCCTGTTTTTGGTACATACTACATCTGCCTATCACACCATGTTCTTACATCAAACTACTGTTCTTGTGTATCCTGCGTCTATCGCTTATGATGAGACAGTCACGCGCGTGGGTTAATATGAGCCGCAATACTCTTATAAAGAATGCAATTTCATCCTCTCCACATGATTCTCAAGAAACAACAAGCCTAAATGAAGATATTGAACGTAGCTCTGTACCTAAAGACTGCACTTCCCCTACACCACCATCACAGGTGCTTGCTCTAACTTCGCAGTGTCATATGTGGTTGCATGTTGCATATGGTGTCTAGCTTGTAATGCTTCTAATTAGGGTAAATTGCATCTGCTTAGTTTACACACTATACCTGTGAATATGACATGCCTTCCTATTTTTGGTACACACTACATCTATGTGTTAACCTTGTTCTTACATGAAACTACCTCTCTTTTGTATCCTGCATCAATCACTTACAATGAGTCACCTTTATTCGTTGCATATTGCATATTATTTCTAGCCTGTTGCCATGTATTGCTTCTAATTTGGTCAAATACATTTGTTAGGGCACCCTTTTAATTGGGCAGAGTGATATTGGTTTCATCTTTCATACGGTTTCTAGCTTGCATCGATTCTAACAAGTTCAAGCACCTTGTGCTTAGTTTACACTTTATACATCATACATGTCAATATGTCACGCCGTCCTGTTTTTCATACATATTCCATCCTCCTATCATGTGGCTGCCTTACATGAAAGTAGTGTTTGTCAGTATCATGCATCAATGAGTTCTGAAGAGCAAATTTTATGCCTTTTTCTTGTGGGTTTGACTTGACAAGGCAAAATCAAGAAAGAGGAAGGAAAAGAGTAAGAAAGGCGATGATGGTGGTCCTCTGCAGCAATGTAAACGGAGCATCTGTACGAATTCTCCTTGTACTGATAGTGCATTGCAAGGTCCAAGCCTCCGCTCCCCTACTCCACCATCCAAGGTGCTTGCTCTAACTTGGCAGTGTGATATCTGGTTGCATGTTGCATATGGTGTCTAGCTCGTATTGCTCCTAATTAGTGTAAACCGCATCTTCTTAGCTTACACATGATACATGTGAATATGACACACTTTCCTGTTTTTGGTACATACTATATCTGTCTATCACACCATGTTCTTACATGAAACTACTCTTCTTGTGTATCCTACATCAGTAACTTATGATGGGACACCTTTAATTTGGCAGTGTGATATTGGTTTGCATCTTGAATATGATTTCTAGCATGTATTTCTTCTAGTTTGATGAACGCCACCTATGACGAGACAGTTTTAACTTGGCAGAGTGAAATTGATTGCACCTTCCATATGGTGTCTTGCAGTGTTTGTAATTTGTTGAAGTGCCTTTTGCTTAGTTACCACATCATAGGTGTGAATATGTCAAGCCATCCATTTTTTCGTACATATTCCATCCTCGTATCATGACTTTGCCTTTCATCAGAGTAGTGTTCGTCAGTATCATGCATGAATGAGTTCTGAAGAGCGAATGATATTCCTTTTTCTTGTCGGTATGACCTCACAATGCAAAAGCAATAAAGCTGAAGGAAATTGGCAAGGCATTGGATGATGGTGGTCCTTCCGAGCAACTGAAACAGAGGTTCTCTACAGATTCTACTCCGCCATCCTCCCAACAAGATTCGCAAGACAACGCAAGGCTAGACAGTCAACGTAGCTGTGTAGATGATGAGCACATCTCCCCTACTCCACCATCATAGGTGCTTGCTCTAACTTGGCACTACTATATGTGGTTGCATGTTGTGTATGATGTCTAGCTTGTATTGCTTCTAACTTTGTTGAATTGCATCTGCTTACTTTACACATAATGCCTGTGAATATGACATGTGTTCCTGTTTCTACATTAGACTACTATTCTTGCATATCCCGCATCAGTCACTTATGATAAGGCACCTTTAAGTCGCCACTTCGATATTGGTTGTGTCTTGCATATGATTTCTAGCATGCACTGCTTCTAATTTGTTGAAAGGCCATACATTTAGAACTTGGTAGAGTGATATTGGTTGGATCTTTCATATGGTGTCTAGCTTGCAGTGCTTCTAATTTGTTGAAATGCCTTCTGCTTAGTTACCACATCATAGGTGTGAATATGTCACACCATCCTGTTTTTCATACATATTCCATCCTTGCATCATGTGTTTTCCTTTCATCCGAGTAGTGTTCGTCAGTATCATGCATGAACGAGTTTTGAAGAGCGAATTTTATTCCTTTTTCTTATCGGTTTGACTTCACAATGAAAAATCATTACAGCTGAAGGAAATTAGTCCGGCAGTGGATGATGGTGGTCCTTCGGAGCAACTCAAACAGGGGGTGTCTACAGATTCTACTCCGCCATCCTCCCAACAAGATTCGCAAGACAACACAAGGCTGGATAGTCAACGTAGCTGTGTAGATGATGAGCACATCTCCCCTACTCCACCATCACAGGTGCTTGCTATAACTTGACACTATTATATGTGGTTGCATGTTGCGTATGATGTCTAGCTTGTATTGCTTCTAAATTGAATTGCATCTGCTTACTTTACACATAATGCGTGTGAATATGACACATGTTCCTATTTCTAGAACATACGTGTACATGATGAGCACATCTCCCCTACTCCACCATCACAGGTGCTTGCTCTTACTTGGAACTGTTATACGTGGTTGCATTTTTCGTATGATGTCTAGTTTGTATTGCTTCTTATTATGTTGAATTGCATCTGCGTAGCTTACAACTTATACCTGCAACGATCACTTACCCATAAGACACATTTAACTTGGGACTGTGATGTAGGTTGCATCTTGCATTGTCTTCTAGCTTGTACTGCTTCTAATTTCTTGAAATGGCACTTACGACAAGACACTTTTACCTGATAGAGTGATATTGGTTGCATGTTCATATGGTGCCTAGCTTTCATTTCCTCTAATTTTGTTGAAATGCCTTCCGCCTACTGTTTTTTCATACATATTCCATCCTCCTATCATACGTGTGAATATGAAACGCTATCTTTTTTTGTATATATTCCATCCTCCTATCCTGCGCTTGCCTTACATCAAAGTAGTGTTTGTCTGTATCATGCATCAACCAGTTATGCAGAGCTAATTTTATTCATCTTCTTGTGGTTTTGACTTCATAAGGCAATATCAGAAAATAGGAAGGAAAAGAGTAAGTTAGGGGATGTTGGTGGTCCTCCGCACCGATGCAAACAGAGACTCTCTAGATTTCGCACTGCTACTGCTAATGAAGTTGAAGTCCCAAGTCTACATGATGAGTTCATCTCCCGTACTCCACCATCGCAGGTGCTTGCTCTAAGTTGACAGTGTGATAATTGGTTTCATGTTGCATATGTTGTCTAGCCTATATTTCTTATATTTTGATTAAATTGCACCTGCTGAGTTTATACGTTATACATGTGCATATGACATGGCTTTCTGTGTCTAGAATACACTGCATCTATCTATCATACCATGTTCTTACATCAAAGTACTGCTGTTGTGTATCCCGCATCAGTCATGCATGATTGGACGCTTTTAACATGGCATTTTGATAGTGGTTGCATCTTGCATTGATTTCTATGTTGTACTGCTTCTAATTTTTCGAATTGCCACTTATGACAAGACACTTTTAACCTAGCAGAGTAATATTGGTTGCATCTTTCATATGGTGTCTAGCTAGCATTACTTCTATTTTCTTGAAAATCCTTCTACTTAGTTTGCACATCATAGTTGTGAATATGTCATGCCGTCCAGTTTTTCTAACATATTCCATCCTCATACGATTGTCTTACATCAAAGTATTGCTTGTCTGTATCATGCATCAGTGAGTTCTGAAGAGTGATTTTATTCTTTTGTGTTGTGGGTACAGCTTGACATGGCAAAGTCAGAAAAGAGCAAGGAAAATAATATAGTAGGGAGTGTTGTTACTCGTTGGGTGAAACGGAAAAGGTTCTGCCGTCGAGATTCTGCTGGTACTTATAGTGTAGTAGAAGGTCCAAGTCCACCGGCTAAATCTACAAACACAATATCACTTGCTCCACCAGCTGCAACACCCGCTTCAACTGTACCAGCATCTCAACTAGTTGCTCGTTCGTTTGCTCCGGAACTGGCCAGTTCCCAAGCTGCTTTCACACCTAACACTACTTCCGAAGCACTGCTGACACAACAGGACTTGGCAAGATCAGATGAACCTCATGAGCATCAACACCAAGACGGTACCTGGCCGAGTCAAGTTGCAATTGCATGCTCCTTTATATGTACTCTCACAGTTTGATGTACACTAACACTTTCCATATTCGTTGTTGAACTAGCACCACGGCACAAGCGGAAACAGACATCAGGGATAATGCTTGACAGATTAACAAAATCTAAAGGAGGAAGAATGGAGATCCATTTTGAGGTAGGTTTAAAAAGGCCACATGATGCTATAGAGTCAGCCAAGTTAGTATCAGAGGCAGCCGTTGCCGTTAGGTGTCATGCACATATCCTCCCAACATGGATCCAGTACAGGAATGAGAAAGACAATACCCAGTTTAACACCTTCCTTGACCTTTTATCCGTAAGTAATGTTATTCATTGCAATTAGTAATATTGTCTTGCTCTGTCCCATACTTTCTAGCTTCCTCCTAATAAGAGTCACATTCTTTTTTCAACAGATGAGGTTCAAGTTGGATCCGAAAGATGATAAAACTAAACAAGCATGCACTCATGTTTTTCAGTCTGCTCTGCGACAGTATCGGTACCACCTTAGAAAATCTCACTTTGAAGGCAAGGCTAACAATGAAATCGCCCAAACATCTCCAGTGGAATATATTACAGATGAAGACTGGATAGCCCTCGTTAAACACTGGTCTGATCCAAAGTATCAGGTAGGCTATATGTATTTGATCAGACCACATGTTGAACTTGTATTTATGTATGTGCCTTAAAAGTGTATCTTATTCTAGGCTAACTATTTGAAGAACAAAAACAACCGTTCTAAAGTGAAATTCCAACATACAAGAGGATCTCGTAGCTATATTGCACACTTCAAGGCTCTTGTAAATAGATGCTACTTCCTTCTTTTTTTGTGCCATATTATCGTATCTATATGGACTTGTTCCAAATACAGAGGAAAGCCCTTGCGGACCAAAAAGAACCTGAACCGAATGCAGTGCAAATCTTCAAGGATTGCCACACCAGCAAGATGAAGGGCATGAGCACACCAGTTCGAGCCACTGTTGTAAGTCCTTACTGCTCCTGCCTTGAACTGATTGGTACTGTGATGTGTTCATTTAACTACTTGGTTTGCAGCCAATGTCAGTTACTCTGTTCACTTTTATTCACAGTTGTCTTAACGTATCATTTCACCTTACATGGTTTAAAAGAGATGAAGGATATTCTTTTGGTCTTCATCTGTAATCTAGTTGTTATGTTCATGTGCGCACACAATGATAAAATAGCCCGTTTGTTTTATATCTGTTTGCCCATGATATGAATGATGTCATACTATGTTCATCGTACTTTAAACCATGTCTCTTTATCCTTAGATGTCAACGAATGTGAGGAAATAGACAATATAGTAGGCATGCTACATGGACATATGTTCTGAAAGTGATTTTATTATGTAGTTGGCACTACAATACATGCTAATGTGTTAAAGTAGTTCACCAAAATAAGTTATGTATAAACGTTTAACCTACTTTGTTTGTTTTTATCTCATTAGTAACTTATGTGGTACACTAATCTACAAGTTCAAACTTTCAGGAAGCTATGGAACAAATGACTGAACATCCACAACCACCTGAAGGTGATGAGGCTACTACAGGCACCATGTCGCCTCTTGCTGCAGTGCGTCAGTATCTCTCCACTAACAGTGCAAAAAGCACCTTCCTGCGTAATTCTGGGTTGGTTGTCAAGGTAACCTCGTCCAAATCGCCTACTAAACAAAATCTTCCTGCTAGACAGAGTGATATATCTGTGCTCCAGACACAAGTCCAGAAACAAGAATAGTGGTTGAGAAATGTCGTCAAGATATGAATAGTTTTGAAACCAGACTATCAGACATTCGATTCGTTGTTCAAGAGTGGCGGAAAAAGGTGGAGATCGTGCTGCTCCATCAGATTCTACAGCCTGAAACATTAGCACTCAGGTCAAATGATCTGTGCTTCTATACATCTGATGGTGCTTTTATCTGGAAGGACTGTAAACTTTATGCCAACAGGCCTTTTGCTGTATGGTTGTAATTTATTTTGTTGTGATACAACATTTATGATGCTGCCTTAGGCTGCAGTAATTACGACGCTATTTTTGTATAGTGTAGGTTTATCTTAGTATTGTATTCGGCCGAAAGCTTCGTAGGAGCCCAACATGGCAACATTCGTCGGGCCCATTCCAATTGGGATAAAAACGATTATGGGCCGAAATTGGCATGTAGCCCACTAAAAATATCTGGGCCTAAATCAGCATAAGCTTTCATATTTTTCTAGTAGGGTTGTGCCCATAGTGGGCCTTTAACAGGCCTAAACATAATTTGGGCCCTCAGTCAAAATAGGCCGTTTACAGGTGTAAATATCTTGAGCCCATAAAAAACATGGGTCTTTAATAGACCGAAAGTGAGATTGGGCCCTGATTGTGCCAAATAACCCACTGGACTTAGCAGGCCGAAATGGTGGCCCATTTACGATGCGGATCTTTGACGGGCCGAAATTCGGACGGGCCGTAAATGCGCCAACCTAATACACGGGCTTTTACAAGCTGGAACTTTGGTCGGGCTAGATTATCGTCATTTTTATATGGGCCGTTAATGGGCCCGATATGACGTTGGGCCACATATGGCCCATTGTTTACGTCCGACGTTAACAGGCCGAAAGTGGCCTAAAGCTATAGTGGGCCTCTAACAGGGCGAATGTCGGACATGGCTGAATATGACCCAAATCCTTCACGGTCGTTTATGGGCCGAAAGTTTTGATGGCCCGTAAATGGGCCCAAATGAAGCCGGACCTTTAACAGGCCGGAAATACACCGGGCCGTAATTCGGCCCAATTACTTAGCGGACTGTTAACGGGCCAGAAGTGACCATGGGCCGCGTTGATGACAAGTTTAGGACAGGCCGTTGACGGGCCGATTTGATAGAGAATGTTGGGCCTTTAGCTGGGCCGGCCCATTATGGTCTGCAGAATCTTGTCGGCCTTTAGCTGGGCCGGCCCATTATGGTCTGCAGAATCTTGTCGGCCTTTAGCTGGGCCGGCCCATTGTGGTCCGCAAAATCTTGTGGGCCTTT
The DNA here is from genome assembly GCF_056163025.1 of Triticum urartu. Classification (NCBI taxonomy): domain Eukaryota; kingdom Viridiplantae; phylum Streptophyta; class Magnoliopsida; order Poales; family Poaceae; genus Triticum; species Triticum urartu. Next base: position 160,983,245 of record NC_141873.1, on the reverse strand, counting down.
AGCTGGGCCGGCCAATTATGGTCTACAAAATCGTGTTGGCCTTTAGCTGGGCCGGCCCATTATGGTCCGCTAAATTTTGGGGGCCTTTAGCTGGGCCGGCCCATTATTGTCCGCTAAATCTTACGGGCCTTCTGTTGGGCCGGCCCATTTAAACTTTGCGGGCCACTTTTGGGCCAGTCCACATGTCAACATATCATAGCCCATCTTGACCGTTGGATGAGTGACACCTGTGCCAACACGGAGCTGACGCGTGGATCCGTCAGCCAATGAGAATTTTACATGTGGAAAATCGGCATTGGTCGTGGCTGTTAACGAGTTATCGGATCCAAAATCTGACCCGATAGCTTAACGGCGTTCCGTTACGGTGGATGCCATGTGTCGGTCACCCTTGACGAACGCACTTCTGTTACGCACGATTTATCGTCATGGAAGTGGACACTTCCGTGATGATAATTTTGGTAATGTCATGGAACACTTCTACGACAGCACATGTATGACTATCTTGATTCTGTCATAAATTTGTCATGGATGTACATTCATGACAGAAAATGCGACCTATTGTGACAAACACGTATCATCACGGAAGTGTATTTTTTGTAGTGGATGTTCTCAACGAATCAACGGCAATAGCTGGCGAGACCGAGAAAACTTCGGACTTGCATGATGTTCTTTGGAGGAGTCCAATCGAGAATAGCCTGAACTCGTTCAGGGTTGATGGCAATTGCATCCTTGGAGATGACATGCCCAAGATAGGTTACTTCGGGGAGCCAGAATTCACACTTGGAATACTTAGCATACAGTTGATGCTCTTGAAGCTTTTCCAGCAAAAACAAAGATGTTCAACATGTTCTTCTTTGTTCTTGGAAAATACAAGGATATCATCCCGGTAAACCACGACGAACTTGTCGAGGTAATCCATGAATATGTAGTTCATCAGACGAGAGAAGGTGGCTGGAGCATTCGTTAAGCCGAATGACATGACAGTGTACTCGTATGATCCATACCGAGTCACGAAGGCGGTCTTTGGGATATCCTCTTCACGAACACGGATCTGGTGGTAACCCAACCTCAAGTCGAGTTTGGAGAACACTGATGAACTAGCCAGTTGATCATAAAGATCATTGATCCGAGGAAGATGGTGTTTATTCTGAATGGTAGCTTGGTTTATAGGACGGTAGTCTTGGACTAATCGGTTCGTCCCATCCTTCTTCTTAACAAAGAGAGAAGGTGCTCCCCAAGGAGAGAAACTAGGGCGAATGAAACCTTTGCTAGGAGATTTGTCAATTTCCTCCTTAAGCTCAATGAGTTCATGTGGCGGCATCTTGTAGGGTCATTTGGCTATAGGGGTGGTTCCTGGTTTCAAGTCGATGATGAATTCGACAGCTCTTGCAGGGGGAATCCCTGGAAGTTCTTCCAGAAAGACGTCTTGGAATTCACGAATGACGGGGATGTTTTCAATGCCCTCGAGTGGTGCAGCGTTCAACACATTCAAGGCATAAAGCCGCGCCTCGGCGTTCTGAACTAGACAGGCATTGTAGCTTATTATTTCATCAGAATGGTGTAGAAGATGGACGGTCTTAGTGGCGCAAACTATAGAAGCAGTATGCACTTTCAACCAATCCATCCCCCAAATGAGGTCGATGTTAGACGACTTCAGGATAATGGAAGAGGCATAGAATTCCAGCCCTTCGATTTCCGCGGGGACGTCTATGCCAACCAGTGAGGTTTGACATTGCCCCATGGGGTTTTTTTACCAATACCGAAGTGTTCATCTCCTCACATTGAATGTCACGCTTGTATGCAAAATCTTCTGACATGAATGAATGCAATGCTCCTGAATCGAATAAAACAGATGCAGGTACTGAATTTACAAGGAGTGTACCCATCACGGTAGCAGGCTGGTCTTGAGCTTCATTGAGATCAACGTGGTTGGCATGAACACGACCATAAGGCCTGGCATTGTTGTTGCAAGGATGGTTGCTTCCACGGCCAGCTGCATGGAGGGCCAGTTGATTCTGATTCTGATTGCAGTCTCTGGCACGGTCACCTGGTTGACCACACTTGTAGCAGAGACCATTATTGGGAGTGGGAACAGGAGCTTGGGGTGGTGGAGCTGGAAGCCTTGGCTGCCTAGTTGTTGGGGGAGGCAGACGCGGTGCAGCATAGGACTGCCTTGGAGAAAGTGCAGTTGGCTGGTACATGCTGTTGGGAATCCATATCCTACGCTTCTGCGTGGACGGGCCCGAAGATGAGCCCGTGTCACGGTTGCGCCTGTGAGAGCTCTGGTGTTCCTGCAGACCAGTTTCGACATTGATGGCCTTGTTCACCAAGGTGGCGAAATCAGCAAAGTCATGCACTAGAAGTGCGAGCTTGATGTCAACTTGAAGGCCATCACGGAACTTCTCATGTCTCCGTGCATTAGTTGCAATGTCTTCTTCAGCATAGCAGGACAAATCCAGAAACTCCCGCTGATAAGATTCCACAGTTTTGTTGCCTTGGGTGAGGTTGCGGAACTCACGCTTCTTACGGTCCATGACTCCCTGAGGAATGAAGCGAGCACGGAAAGCAGCTTGGAAGTCTGGCCAGGTGATGATTGTTTCGACAGGCAGAGTACGCCTATGACTGTCCCACCATTGAGCAGCGGGTCCCTTCAAGAAGGAAGCAAAGGTGACATAGCTGGCAGGGGCTACATCAGCAGACTCCATCTCATAGGTGATATCACGGAGCCAGTCATCAGCATTCAGAGGCTGAGTTAAGCTGCGGTACATAGTTGGGTTGAGACACATGAAATCCTGTAGAGTCACTTGGGTTGGCTGTTGGTTCATATTGGGGCGAGGAAACTGAGCCATAATATTCTCCATAAACTGGCGATTCAGCTCAAACTGTTGCATTGTACTCAGGCGGGGGTGGGGGAGGGTCACCACGACCACGACCACTTGGTCTAACCATCCTGCTAATATATAACAGGGGTGGTTCAGCATTGAGAATTTGCAAGGACAAGAATCATTCATGATGAAACATGCTTAATGAAAGGAACACGATAGATACTACATAGTTCAGTACACAGACTAAGAACATCATAGAGTTCCATACATAGAGTTCAGTACACAGACTAAGAACATCATAGAGTTCCATACATAGAGTTCAGTACACAGACTAAGAACATCATAGGCGATGCGCAGGCTCGCGGTGAATGCATCTAAAACTAACAAGCAACCCTACATCAGTCCCAGGAGGAACTGTGGAGGTAGGTGTAGCCTGACAGCTGGTAGTGACGCGAAGGGAGGTCCTCTACGTGAGTAGCCTGGGGTCCGCGGATACTCTGGTGCAGAACCCGATGCGCAGGTGGCAGAAGAGGACCAAGTGCGGGAGAGTAGCCTCCCACATCGGGCCATCTGACGCCCTGGGGCATCATGGTCCTGGCAAGGTAGATCACCGAACGCGATAGATCACCAAATTGGCCAGAGGGGTGCAACAGCGTCAGAGCACGGTACAGGTGCTGACGGGTGGTGTACAACTCGTGGTGAAGAGCTCGGTTAGCTCTATCAAGCCCATCGGCATGCAGAACCAGGTTCTGATGGTAGAAGGGCTCTCGGGTGACAGTGGAGTAGGAAGCAGTGTAGTATCCCTCCGCACCAACATCGGATGCGATAGCAATGTTCCTGAAAGGGGAGGTGTCCAACTCCCGATACTCTCCACGAAGACGTGTCAGAGTAGCATAAGCAGCATCGTGGACCGCCATGTCGATAGTCACTCCAACACCATGAGCAGTGTGCAGCACGGTAGGGGAGTCATACTCCCGAGAGTAGAGGTGGATGATGGCACGGTATTGCTCCTGGTTAAAGTCCTGGTACTCCTCGTAGATGGTGTACTCAGGGTGCCAGCGATAACCTAGATAGGTTAACATCTCAACCAACACAGCATGTGATCCTGAGGCACCAATGGCCGTCGTGTGGCGCACGACCTGTCTCGTGGGTTCCATCTGAAAACAAAGATGTTTTCAAGGAGTCAAATGACAATGTGGATAATGTTCAATTACTACTCTAAAGAATAACTAGGGCTTATCCAACTTTGGGGTGAACGTGGTCACATGATCCTAATGTTTGAGTTAGTTAAATCGTTTAACCTGAGTAGAAGAGACTTCAGAGTCCCAGAGTAAGGATCGAGGAGTAAAAGATCCTAATACTACCCAGATGGCGACATGGGCCCGTAAGGCACACAGCCATGTTAATAAAAGTTTTTGCAATGTCTAGACTCAACTTCGGCCAAGGAGTGTGGAAGGGGGATTCCTACAGGCATTCGGCTCTGATACCAACTTGTGACGCCCCCGATTCAATCGTACACTAATCATACACGCAAACGTGTACGATCAAGATCAGGGACTCACGGGAAGATATCACAACACAACTCCACAAATAAAATAAGTCATACAAGCATCATATTACAAGCTAGGGGCCTCGAGGGCTCGAATAGAAGAGCTCAATCATAGACGAGTCAGCAGAAGCAATAATATCTGAGTATAGACATAAGTTAAACAAGTCTGCCTTAAGAAGGCTAGCACAAACTGGGATACAGGTCGAAAGAGGCGCATTCCTCCTGCCTAGGATCCTCCTAAACTACTCCCGGTCGTCAGTGGGCTGCACGTAGTAGTAGGCACCTCCCGAGTAGTAGTAGTCATCATCGACAGTGGCGTCTGGCTCCTGGGCTCCAATGTCTGGTCATAGTAATCGGGTATAGAAAGGGGGAAAAGGGGGAGCAAGGCAACCGTGAGTACTCATCCAAAGTACTCGCAAGCAAGGAGCTACACTACAAATGTATGCATTGGTATCAAATGGCAAAAGGGGTAACATATGTGGACTGAACTGCACAATGCTAGAATAAGAGGGGGATAGCTAGTCCTATCAAAGACTACGCTTCTGGTAACCTCCATCTTGCAGCAGAAGAAGAGAGTAGATGGTAAGTCCACCAAGTAATGTCGCATAGCATAACCCTAACCGATGATCCTCCCCTCGTCGCCCTGTGAGAGAGAGCGATCACCGGTTGTATCTGGCACTTGGAAGGATGTGTTTTATTAAGTATCCGGTTCTAGTTGTCGTCAGGTCAAGGTACAACTCCAAGTCGTCCTGTTACCAAAGGTCACGGCTATTCGAATAGATTAACTTCCCTGCAGGGGTGCACCACATTTCCCAACACACTCGATCCCCTTTGTCCGGACACACCTTTCTGGGTCATGCCCGGCCTCAGAAGATCAACACATCGCGGCCCTACCTAGGCACAAGAAAGAGGTCAGCACGCAGTCTAAATCCTATGGCGCAGGGGTCTCGGCCCATCGCCCATTGCACACCTGCACGTTGCGTACGCGGCCAGAAGCAGACCTAGCCCCCTTAATACAGGTGTGAGCTTACGGTCCAATGCGGCGTGCGCCGCTCAGTCGCTGACGTCACGAAGGCTTCGGCTGATACCACGACGTCGAGTGCCCATAACTGTTCCCGCGTAGATGGTTAGTGCATATAGGACAATGGCCAGACTCAGATCAAATACCATGATCTCGTTAAGCATGTTATTTTGAAATAACCGCGAACGCCGACCAGGGCTAGGCCCACATCTCTCCTAGGTGGTCTCAACCTACCCTGTCGCTCCGCCACAAAGATCCACTCAGAGGGCCGTCGGGACAAACATCCTTTCGGACCCAATCCGTGAATCACTCGCGAGTACTCTTCAAGCCGACCCGTCTTTAGTCACCACAAGTATCATATATTAGGTATAAGTATATACCCGTGATACCTCCCGAGTGATCACGGCCCGATAGTATAGCATGCCACTGATGATAAACTAGCATCCTATACTAAGCATTTAGGATTCCAGGTAAGGTATCAACAGCTGTACCAACAATGACAGGCTATGCATCAGAATAGGATTAGCGAAAAGCAGTAACATGCTACACTACTCTAATGAAGCAGTATAGAGAAGAGTATGCGATATCTGGTGATCAATGGGGGGGGGGGCTTGCCTGGTTGCTCTGGCAAGAGAGAGGGGTCGTCAACACCGTAGTCATACTTGGTAGCAGTGGCGTCGGTCTCGGTGTCTAGCGAGAGAAGAGCTCGAAGAAACAATAAGTATTAAGCAAACAGATGCATAGCGATGCATGACATGACAAGTATCGGTGCTAGGGGTGCCCTAACGCGGTATGAGGTGGTACTGGTGAAGGGGGGAAAACATCTGGGATAATATCCCCAATGTTTCACGCTTTCGGACAAATGAATCAGAGGGGGAAAGTTGCGTGTTTCCTATGCTAGGGATGCATGGCGGACGAATGGGTTGCGTAACCGGACTCGTCTCGTCGTTCTGAGCAACTTTCATGTACAAAGTTTTTCCATCTAAGCTACGGTTTATTTTGTATTAATTTTAAAAGATTTAAATCATTTTTACGATTAATTTAATTATTTTAATTCAACATTATCCAGAACAGTGTTTGATGATGCAAGCATGACATCAGATTGATGTCAGCGGGTCAACTGGTCGGTTGACCAGTCAAACCACACAGGTGGGTCCAGTGGGACCCACATGTCATTGTCAGGGACACTAACAGGGGGTTAGACTAACTAAATGGGTTAATTAGTGGGTGGGGCCCATCCGTCAGTGACTATTTAGTTAACTAACTTAATTAATGAAATAATTAGCATTTTATTTATTTACAAAAATGTTTTAAATGATGTCGGCCTGCATGTCAGTGGCAGTAGCTGCCACATCAGCGCAGTTGACTTCGGTCAACGTCGCCAGTTGGGGCCCCTAGGCCCACAGGCGGTGACCTAGGGGCGGGCCCCGATGTGCCGGCTCAGCGGAGCCGCCGGAGTAGCTCTGGCAAGCTCGCGCGCAGCGGCCGAACGCTGGCGAGTGTCGGGATTCGCCTACGGGGCACCAAATCGAGCGCCCTCTCTTGCGTTCGAAAAAGGAGAGTGTCCCGCGTCTATCTGTGGTGTCGGAATGCGCGGGGTGGCAGGAAATGATGGCGGTGAGCACATCGGTGGACGGCCGGAGTCGGGCATGAGAGGAAACGGCGACGCAGCACGCTAGCGAGGGAACTGAGAGGCCAGGTGAGACGTCCGTGAGGCGGCGAATGCAACAGGCGCTGGCCCGTGACCATTTGGTCATCGGAGGCACGCCAGCGACGAGCGCAGGCGGCGATGACGTTCGGGTGTGCATGGAAACAAAAAGTCCGGGCACTGAGAGCAGCGGCAAGTGGCGCGTTCGAATCCTACGGCTACGGCGAGCATGACTGCGAGTTCAATCGAGCTCGACAACGCCCGTGGCGATAGCAGCATCAACGACAGCGGAGCTCCGTTTGGGCACACATGGCGCGGTGATACGTCTCCAACATATCTAATTTTCCAAACACTTTTGCCCTTGTTTTGGACTCTAACTTGCATGATTTGAATGGAACTAACCCAGACTGACGCTGTTTTCAGCAGAATTACCATGGTGTTATTTATGTGCAGGAGCAAACATTCTCGGAATGACCTGAAACTTCCCAGAGCAACTTTTCCGAAAATATGAAAAATACCTGCAAAAGATGAAGGCCAGGGGGCCCACCACCTCTCCACGAGGGTGGGGGCGCGCCCCCTACCTCGTGGGCCCCCTATTGCCTCTCCGACTCCAACTCCAACTCCATATATTGAGTTTCGGGGAGAAAAAAATAAGAGAGAAGAAATCATCGCATTTTACGATACAGAGCCGCCACTAGGCCCTAAAACCTCTCGGGAGGGCTGATCTGGAGTCCGTTCGGGGCTCCGGAGAGGGGAATCCGTCGCCATCGTCATCATCAACCATCCTCCATCACCAATTTCATGATGCTCACCATCGTGCGTGAGTAATTCCATCGTAGGCTTGCTGGACGGTGATGGGTTGGATGGGATCTATCATGTAATCAAGTTAGTTTGTTAGGGTTTGATCCCTAGTTTCCACTATGTTCTGAGATTGATGTTGCTATGACTTTGCTATGCTTAATGCTTGTCGCTAGGGCCCGAGTGCCATGATTTCAGTTCTGAACCTATTATGTTTTCATCAATATATGAGCGTTCTTGATCCTATCTTGCAAGTCTATAGTCACCTATTATGTGTTATGATCCGTTAACCCCAAAGTGATAATAATCGGGATACTTACCGGTGATGACCGTAGTTTGAGGAGTACATGTATTCACTATGTGTTAATGCTTTGTTTCGATTCTCTATTAAAAGGAGGCCTTAATATCCCTTAGTTTCCGTAAGGACCCCGCTGCCACGGGAGGGTAGGACAAAAGATGTCATGCAAGTTCTTTTCCATAAGCACGTATGAGTATATTCGGAATACATGCCTACATTGTTCTTCGCTTATTTACTTTCCCGTTGCTATTGCTATCATCACTTCAAAATGCCAAAAACATTGCTTTTACTATCATTACCTTTTGTTATAGTTACCACCACTATCATATTACTTTGCTACTAAATACTTTGTTGCAGATATTAAGTTTCCATGTGTGGTTGAATTGACAACTCAGCTGCTAATACTTGAGAGTATTCTTTGGCTCCCCTTGTGTCGAATCAATAAATTTGGGTTGAATACTTTACCCTCAAAAACTGTTGCGATCCCCTATACTTGTGGGTTATCAAGACTATTTTCTAGCGCTGTTGCCGGGGACCATAGCTCTATTCTTTGAGTCACTTGGGATATATATCTGCTTATCATTATGAAGAACTTGAGAGATACAAAAACCAAGATCTATCCCTCAACTATGAGGGGAGGTAAGGAACTGCCATCTAGCTCTGCACTTGATTCACCTTCTGTTTTGAGTAAGCTTGCGACACCTACACCTGCTTCTGCTATTCGTTCTGATATGTCGCATGTTACTGATGATGCCACTTCTGCTATGCATGATACTTATGATGAAACTACCTCTATGCCTGATACTACTATGCCACTTAGTGATTTTCTTGATGAACAACTTGCTAGGGCTAGAGAAATTGAAAATATTGAATCTGATGATACTGATGATGAAGAATCACTTATTATTCATAAGGGTTATGTTTTTGATCAAGAAGCTTCTTTAGCTATTTTAGCTTGCAAAAATAGAAATGAACTCAAAAGGTTATTAGCTAAATGGAGTAAGCAATCTCTAAATGCTAGAATGAAACCTGACCCTGCTTTTGCTAATTCACCTATCTTTGTTACTGATAAGGATTATGAATTCTCTGTTGATCCTGATATAACTACTTTGGTTGAATCTGATCCTTTTCATGGCTATGAATCTGAAACTGTTGTGGCACATCTTACTAAATTGAATGATATAACCACCCTGTTCACTAAAGATGAGAGAATTCGTTACTTTTACATCCTTAAAATATTCCCGTTCTCATTAAAGGGTGATGCTAAGACATGGTTTAATTCTCTTGATCCTGGTTGTGTGCGTAGTCCCCAGGATATGATTTATTACTTCTCTGCTAAATATTTCCCTGCTCATAAGAAACAAGTTGCTTTAAGGGATATATATAATTTTGTGCAAATTGAAGAAGAGAGTCTCCCACAAGCTTGGGGGAGGCTTCTCCAATTACTTAATGCTTTGCCTGATCATCCTCTTAAGAAAAATGAAATATTTGATATATTTTATAATGGACTAACCGATGCCTCCAGAGATTACCTGGATAGTTGTGTTGGTTCTATTTTCAGGGAAAGAACACCGGATGAAGCTGAAATTCTATTGAATAATATGTTGACAAATGAAAATAATTGGACACCTCCGGAGCCAATTCCTGAGCCTATTCCTAAACCAACTCCGAAGAAGAGGGGTATTCTATTTCTCAATCCTGAAGATATGCAAGAGGCAAAGAAATCTATGAAAGAAAAGGTATTAAAGTTGAAGATGTTAAGAATTTACCTCCTATTGAAGAAATACATGGTCTTAATTTACCGCCTGTTGAAGAAACATATAATCTAAATCCATTACCTATTGAAGAAACTCATGGTCTTGATAACCCGACACAGGTAGTAAAGGTAAACTCTCTCTTAGATATGATAAAGCTGAAATCCCATTTACTAAGTTTGCTAGCCCATGCTTAGATGAGTTTGATAAATTTATGGCTAAGAAAGAAGATTTTAATGCTTATTTTGGTAGAAAATTGAAATACAATTCAAATATGCTTGAACACTTGGGTGATTATATGGCTAATGTTAAAGGTGAAGTTAAACTTATTAGTAAACATGCTTCTATGGTTACCGCTCATGTAGAACAAGTACTTAAAGCTCAAAATGATTTGCTCAATGAATTGAATAGTAAAGATAATGATAATGTTGTTAGAGTGGCTACTAGAACTGGTAGAATGACTCAGGAACCTTTGTATCCTGAAGGCCACCCTAAGAGAATTGAGCAAGATTCTCAGAGAAATAATATAGATGTACCTAGTTCTTCTAAAAAGAAGAAAAAGAAAAATGATAGGACTCTGGATGCTTCTAGTGATCCTATTGTTGAAACACCTGAGAATCCAAATGATATTTCTATTTCTGATGCTGAAACTCAATCTGGTAATGAACCTGAAACTGGTGATAATGTTAATGATAATGTTCATAATGATGCTCAACCTAGCAATGATAATGATATAGAAACTGAACCTGTTGTTGATCTTGATAACCCACAATCAATGAATCAACGTTATGATAAGAAAGACTTTGTTGCTAGGAAACATGGTAAAGAAAGAGAACCCTGGGTTCAGAAACCCATGCCTTTTCCTCCCAAACCATCAAAGAAAAAGGATGATGAGGATTTTGAGCACTTTGCTGAAATGATTAGACCTATCTTTTTACGTATGCGATTAACTGATATGCTCAAAACCAATCCTTATGCTAAGTACATGAAAGATATTATTACAAATAAAAGAAAGATACCAGAAGCTGAAATTTCCACCATGCTTGCTAATTATACTTTTAAGGGTGGAATACCAAAGAAACTTGGAGATCCAGGAGTACCCACTATACCATGCTCTATTAAAAGAAACTATGTTAAAACTGCTTTATGTGATCTTGGAGCTGGTGTTAGTGTTATGCCTCTCTCTTTATATCGTAGACTTGATTTGAATAAGTTGACACCTACTGAAATATCTTTGCAAATGGTTGATAAATCAACTGCTATACCTGTCGGTATTTGTGAGGATGTGCCTGTTGTAGTTGCAAACGTTACTATTTTAACGGACTTTTTTATTCTTGATATTCCTGAGGACGATAGTATGTCTATTATTCTTGGAAGACCCTTTTTGAATACTGCAGGGGATGTTATTTATTGCACTAAAGGCAATGTCACTTTTCATGTTAATGGTAACGAGCATACGGTACACTTTCCGAGGAAACAACCTCAAGTTCATAGTATCAACTCTATTGGAAAAATGCCATCGATTATATTCGGAGGTTTTGAATTTCCTCTTCCTACTGTCAAGAAGAAATATGATATTCTTATTATTGGGGATGTGCATATCCCCGTTGAGGTAACATAGTGTTATTCGAAATTTCTCCGGTTCCATGTTATTCGGAATGAGTTCGTTAACAAGACTTGATCAACCTTGTTAGTGGATTCCTTTTGATGATCATGAGATGGATGAAACTAGAAGGCACAACCTTCTGTACCCCACTTTTACTTTCTGTTATTTATATTAAATAAAATAAAAATAAATATTTTTCTGTCTGTTATCTGATTATCCGTGCAATATAAAAATACCTCGAAAATAAAAGTTCTCCAAATGCCTTGAAATTTAAATATGATTTTTTCCAGAATATTTGAGAATATTTGGCACAAAGAACACAACAGGGGGGCCAAGCACCTGCCCACGAGGGTGGAGGGTGCGCCCCCTGCCTCGTGGGCCCATGGTGGCCCTCCTTCACTTATCCTTTCACCCATACACTCCTTCTTCCTCCCTCAAACACGAATATCCAGCTCAAGCACGAGTTCTAGCTCATTTTGCTGCCATTTTCGATCTACTTGCTCAAAGCACCTCGCACAAAACTGCTTGGGGAGATTGTTCCTTGGTATGTGACTCCTCCATTGGTCCAATTAGTTTTTATTCTGGTGCTTTATTCATTGCAAATTTTTTCTGCTTAGGTGACCCTGTTCTTGAGCTTGCATGTCAAATTTATATGGTCAAAAATAGTTTTGATGCATGATATAGGCTCTAGGCACTTGTAGGAGTAGTTGCTATCAATACTATTGAGTTTGGTTTACTTTTCTTTTGAAGTTACTAAATTTTTTTAGAATTTTTCAGAGGAAGAAATATGCTTAGGAAAATGTTCCAAGGAGGTTCTTCAAGCAAGCAAGGACCCAGGCTTGCAATGCGTGATGCTGATGAGGAGCCACCAAGAGACGCTCCAGTGCGTCCTTGTGAATGGCCTTCTGAGAACTTTATGGATCAAGCGGGAATTAAGGAAGAATTCAACGCATATTTGCGTAACGCTGATCTTGTGAGCTTCGAGGAAGAGAAGTGCAGCCAGTATCATAACCTCACCAGTACCTTTGTGAGGAGGTTTGAATTTTCAACTTCACGTAATTCTCCAACTGTCCTGTTTGATATTTATGATAATTCTTACCCTATGGACTTACAGGATTTTACCACTGCATGCAAACTTCCACAATGGTGTAGTATAAGGGATCCTCGCAAATTTGAATTTAGAGATTTTCTTGCTAGCATAACTGTGGGAGAATCTAGAGATATGACAGAAGCTACCATAGGGAGCATTCACTTTCTTGCTATACATTATTTTGCTCTCTTCATAGGTAGATGCATAAATGGTAAAGATGAGGCATGTCACATGTGTGTCCCTGACCTCAGTATTCTTAGGAGTGCTGTGTTAGTAGACAAATCCTATAATTTGGGAGCCATTGTTGCACGTAGTTGCATCTTAATAGATTTAATGGAGATTTCTTTGGTGGAATTTATGCAACCCGCATAGCTAATTTTCTTGGTGTAGCCATACGCGAAGATGATATTGAATTACCTCCTACTTATCTAGATTTTAATGCTATGGTTCACCACCAGTTTGTCGAGAGGAACGAATCACCTCTCCAGTATCGACTAATCTTTGACAGACGCCGTGTTGTCCGTATTACTCTCCCTGCTCCTACCTTCTTTGATTATCAGGCAAGAGGAAGATATAATATTACCATAGAGAAGGCAGATGAGTACGAGAGGAGAGAGGAGGCCGCTCGTCTCCACGCTGCAGCTCAGCAGGCGATAGCCGCTGCATCGCAGTATGACCCAGCTACTATTATGGATATCCCCCAGGTCAGCCTTGGCCATATACCAACTTAGGCCAAAAGCCTAATCTTGGGGGAGTACGTATTTCCCACCAAAATTACATTTATGTTCACACACTCATTGCTAGATGTCGGTGCTCGTACTTTTTCATTGTATCATCCATGCTAGTTTAATTCCCTTTTTATGTTTTCTTCTTGTGTGTTTAATAAACCTTAAGAAAAACCAAAAAAAATTAGTTGTAGCTTTTAATCAGTTTAATTTCCATGCTTGTAGTAGTAACTAAAAAGAAAACCCAAAAATATTGCATGTTCTTCTTTTGCTTGTTGGGAGCTTTCCCATGTAAATAGTTTTATTTCTTTTCTTTTCTTTGGGGGTCGATAGAAGAAGACCATGATTAAATTGTTGAAGTGGCTCTTATATGCATTATTGTTTATCTGAAAAAAGAGACCATATTGCCTTGTCTTCAACTATTTATTCAATGCCTGCAGATTCCAGCTTAGTCCAATGCACGTGCACTATTATTATTATTCACATCGTTCGGTCGTGCAAGTGAAAGGCAATTACGATGATATATGATGGACTGACTGAGATGAGAAAAGCTGGTATAAACTCCACCTCTTTTATTTTTATAAATATGATTAGTTCATCGTTCCTGATTCAGCCTATTATGAATAAACATGTTTGCAATGACAATTAGAGATCATAGTTTCTTGTGCCATGCTTGATTAGCTATGAATTATAATGGTTTACCTTGCGTGCCAACATGCTATTAAAATGGTTATGATGTGGTATGATAGGGTGGTATCCTCCTCTGAATGATTTAAGTGACTTGACTTGGCGCATGTTCACGCATGTAGTCGAAACAAAATCAACATAGCCTTCACAATATTTATGTTCATGGTGGATTATATCCTACTCATGCTTGCATTCGGTGTGATTAATTTTAATGCATGTTCATGACTGTTGTTGCTCTCTAGCTGGTCGCTTCCCAGTCTTTTGCTAGCCTTCACCTGTACTAAGTGGGAATACTGCTTGTGCATCCAATCCCTTAAACCCCAAAGTTATTCCGCATGAGTCCACTATACCTACATATATACGGTATCTACCTGCCATTCCAAGTAAATTTGTATGTGCCAAACTCTAACCCTTCAAATAAATATCCTGTTTTGTAAGCTCTAATAGCTCATGTATCAACTAGGGTTGTCTGTATCTTCCATGTTAGGCGGGTTATTCTCAAGAGGAGTGGACTCCGCTCCTCACTCACGAGATAAATGGCTGGTCACCGGGATGCCCAGTCCCATGCTTTATGCAAACTAAATCAAAATAATTGCAAACAAAATTCCCCCTTGGACTCTTGTTAGTTGCAGGCACTCGTTGTTTTGAGCAAGCCATGGATTGATGCTTGTTGGTGGAAGGGGGAGTATAAACTTTACCATTCTGTTTGGGAACCGCCTATAATGTGTGTAGCATGGAAGATATCGCCATCTCTTGGTTGTTATGTTGACAATGAAAGTATACCGGTCAAAATATTATTCACCTCTGTTTCAAAACCGAGCTCTGGCACCTCTACAAATCCATGCTTCCCTCTACGAAGGGCCTATATATTTACTTTTATGCTGAGTCATCATCCTCTTATTAAAAAGCACCAGTTGGAGAGCACCGCTGTCATTTGCATTCATTATTGTTAATTTACATTGACTATGACTTGACTGGATCTCTTTTACCATGAATTACAATGTCTAGTCAGTCCTTGGTCTTTAAAGGTGCTCTGCATTTATGTTTTGCAGTCTCATAAAGGGCTAGCGAGATGCCACCTTGTTATATCATATTATGATTGTTTTGAGAAAGTGTTGTCATCCGAGATTTATTATTATGGCTCGCTAGTTGATTATGCTATTGATATGAGTAAACATGAGACCTATGCGTTATTGTGAATGTGGTTAGTTATAATCTTTGCTGAAAACTTGAATGTTGGCTTTACATATTTACCACAACAAGAGCAAACAGAGTTTGTAAAAGTTTTTCTTTATCACTTCCAGTTTGTCAACTGAATTGATTGAGGAGAAGCAAAGGTTTAAGCTTGGGGGAGTTGATACGTCTCCAACGTATCTACTTTTCCAAACACTTTTGCCCTTGTTTTGGACTCTAACTTGCATGATTTGAATGGAACTAACCCGGACTGACGTTGTTTTCAGCAGAATTACCATGGTGTTATTTATGTGCAGGAGCAAACGTTCTCGGAATGACCTGAAACTTCATGGAGCAACTTTTCAGAAAATATGAAAAATACCTGCAAAAGATGAAGGCCAGGGGCCCACCACCTCTCCACGAGGGTGGGGGCGCGCCCCCTACCTCGTGGGCCCCCTGTTGCCTCTCCGACTCCAACTCCATATATTGAGTTTCGGGGAGAAAAAAATCAGAGGGAAGAAATCATCGCGTTTTATGATACGGAGCCGCCGCCAAGCCCTAAAACCTCTCGGGAGGGCTGATCTGGAGTCCGTTCGGGTCTCCGAAGAGGGGAATCCATTGCCATCGTCATCATCAACCATCCTCCATCACCAATTTCATGATGCTCACCGCTGTGCGTGAGTAATTCCATTGTAGGCTTGCTGGACGGTGATGGGTTGGATGGGATCTATCATGTAATCGAGTTAGTTTTGTTAGGGTTTGATCCCTAGTGTCCACTATGTTCTGAGATTGATGTTGCTATGACTTTGCTATGCTTAATGCTTGTCACTAGGGCCCGAGTGCCATGATTTTAGTTCTGAACCTATTATGTTTTCATCAATATATGAGTGTTCTTGATGCTATCTTGCAAGTCTATAGTCACCTATTATGTGTTATGATCGGTTAACCCCGAAGTGACCATAATCGGGATACTTACCGGTGATGACCGTAGTTTGAGGAGTACATGTATTCACTATGTGTTAATGCTTTGTTCCGGTTCTCTATTAAAAGGTGGCCTTAATATCCCTTGGTTTACGTAAGGACCCCGCTGCCACGGGAGGGTAGGACAAAAGATGTCATGCAAGTTCTTTTCCATAAGCACGTATGACTATATTTAGAATACATGCCTATATTATATTGACGATCTGGAGCTAGTTCTGTGTCACCCTAAGTTATGACTGTTACATGATGAACCGCATCCGGCATAATTCTCCATCACCGATCCATTGCCTACGAGCTTTCCATATATTGTTCTTCGCTTATTTACTTTCTCGTTGCTATTGCTATCATGACTACAAAATACCAAAAACATTGCTTTTACTACCTTTACCTTTTGTTATCGTTACCACTACTATCATATTACTTTGCTACTAAATACTTCGCTACAGATATTAAGTTACCAGGTGTGGTTGAATTGACAACTCAGCTGCTAATACTTGAGAGTTTTCTTTGGATCCCCTTGTGTCGAATCAATAAATTTGGGTTGAATACTTTACCCTCAAAAACTGTTGCGATCCCCTATACTTGCGGGTTATCATGCGGCGGCTATGGGCGGCGACAGGCAGTGCAAAAAGGACAGGAAGGGAGGCGTGGAGCTCACCGAGTGGTCACGAAAGACCCTTGGTGGTTTAGGAGCAGTAGAGTTGACGGCGCTCGTCGGAGACGTGCCAGGGATCCAGGAAGAAGACGAGGCCGGGGCAGCGTTCGCTGGCACCCGGCGTCCTGCGGCTCGTCAGGCAGATGTAGCCGAAGGAGGTGGAGCGAGCGGACACGTCGGAGAGGTGCGGAGGTCACGGTGGCCGCGAGTTCTACGGCGGCGAGGCCATGGCGGCGCTCGGATGCGGAGGGGAACGAGGGGGAGAGCGAGGTGGATCTAAGGGGAGAGGGAGTGGGGTGAGAGGGAGAGGGGCCCGAGGAGGCAGGGGCACTGGCGATCTTATCCCCTCCTCGACGCCGGTGAGGGGGGTTCGGTGGTGATCGCGCCCTGTAGCGACACACGACCGAGGAACAGGAAGAGGGCGCGGTCGGGGAGCTGGGCCGGAGGGGCTGGTTGGCTGGCTGCTGGCTAGCTGGGCCTTTCGGCCCAGGGGAGAGGGGTTTCTACCTTTTTTATTTATTTTAGTTTTAGTTTTAGTTTTCCTTTTTATTTATTTTCTTTTCTGTTTTAAATCATTTTAAAATATCTAGGCATTTTCTAAAAAGGAGTTCTCTTCACTATAATTACCTATGTAATATTAGGCACTACCCAAACATTTTTGTTTTAATTTTTGAAAACTTTTATTGTTGACATTAATTTGAATTTGAATTTTGAAACGGTTTCGAATTAACCCGAGATTAACTATAGTGATAGAGGTGACGTGGCACCATTAGCATGGGATTACTGTAGCTTAATTACCCGGGCGTTAACGTTGCCTCCCAACAAGCGCTATTGTTTAACGCCCCTCGCTAGGCAGAGATAATTTTAACGATGCTCACATGAAAGATAGCAATTGAAACACGAAGAGAGCATCATGTAGTATATGAAAATTACATATAAGTCTAACGTACTTCGTATGCATAGGCATTTTATAGGAAACCAAATTAGCAAGACAAGCAAGATCTAACATATGCAAGGAAAAACAAAGAAACAATAACAATCTCAACATAATGAGAGGAAAATTAGTAACATGAAAATTTCTACAACCATATTTTCCTCTCTCATAATAATTACATGTGGGATCATATTCAGATTCAACAATATAGCTATCACATAAAATTTTCTCTTCATGATCCACATGCATGCAAAGTTGATACTCTTCCGAAATAGTGGGATTATCATAAAATAAAGTCATGACCTCTCCGAACCCACTTTTATCTAAAATTTCATTAGATTGAATATTCTCTAAATATGTGGGATCTAAAGTCTATACTCTTCCAAACCCACTTTCAAAATTATTGCAAACATTATTATCAATCTTATATTCATTATGGGGCTTAGATAAATTTTAAAGATCATAAGAAGAATCACCCCAATCATGATCATCGCAACAAGTAGTAGACATAGCAAAACTAGCATCCCCAAGATTTGGGTTTTGCATATCATTAACACAATTAATAGGATTTATAATAACATCACTGCAATCATGCTTTTTATTCAAAGATCTATCGTGAATCACTTTATAAAGCACTTCATCACAATTTTTAGATTCACAAATTTCAAGAAAAACTTCATAAAGATAATCTAGTGCACTCAAATCACTAGCAATGGTTCAACACAATTGGATCTCTAAAAAAGATTAGCAAGTGGATGAGGATCCAGTAACTTTTAGCAAGCGAAGATGCAAGCAAAAGATAAGGCACATGGTAACACAAGATTGAACGAAGAGGGGCGAAGAAAAGGCGAATCTTTTCAAAAATCATTTTAGATGTGGGGGAGAGGAAAATGAGACGTGAATGATGAATAATGTAATGCAAGAGATGAGAGTTTATGATGGGTACTTGGTATGTATTGGCTTGGTGTAGATCTCCCCGGCAATGGCACCAGAAATCCTTCTTGCTACCTCTTGAGCTTGCGTTGGTCTTTCCCTTGAAGAGGAAAGGGTGATGCAACAAAGGAGCATAATTATTTCCCTCAGTTTTGAGAACCAAGGTATCAATCCAGTAGGAAACTAGGCAACAATCCACCGAATACCTGCACAAACAAACACCAACTTGCAACCAACGCGACAAAGGGGTTGTCAATACCTTCACGGTCATTCGCAAAGTGAGATCTGATAGACATGTATAAATGGTAAAGTAATATTTTTGGTATTTTTGGTTTATGGAACAGGAAGTAAAAGATTGCAAAGTAAGGGAACGGCGATAGAAATTGGCAAGTTGATGGGAAACTAATATGATGTAAAATAGACTCGGGGACCGTAGGTTTCACTAGAGGCTTCTCTCAAGATAGAAATTATTACGGTGAGTGAACAAATTACTGCCGAGCAATTGATAGAAAAGCGCAAAGTTATGATGATATATAAGGTAATGATCATGGATATAGGCATCATGTATGTGTTAAGTAGATCGAAACGATTATGCATCTACTACTATTACTCCACACATCGACCGACTCCTACCTGCATCTAGAGTATTAAGTTCATAAGAACAGAGTAACGCATTAAGCAAGATGACATGATGTAGCGGGATTAACTCAAGCAATAGGATGAAAACCCCATCTTGTTATCCTCGATGGCAACAATCCAATACGTGCCTTGCTGCCCCTACTGTCACTGGGAAAGGACACCGCAAGATTGAACCCGAAGCTAAGAACTTCTCCCATTGCAAGAAAAACCAATCGAGTTGGCCAAACCAAATCGATAGTTCGAAGAGACTTGCGAAGATATCAAATCATGCATATAAGAATTCAGAGGAGATTCAAATAATATTCATAGATAAGCTGATCATAAATCCACAATTCATCGGATCTCGGAAAACACACCGCAAAAGAGTATTACATCGAGTAGATCTCCAAGAACATCGATGAGAACTTTGTATTGAGAATCGAAGAGAGAGAAGAAGTCATCTAGCTATTAGCTATGGACCCGTAGGTCTGAAGTAAACTACTCACGCTTCATCGGAGAGGGAATGGTGTTGATGTAGAAGCCCTCCGTGATCTATTCCCCCTTTGGCAGGATGCCGGAAAATGCCCCAAGATGGTGTCTCACGGGTACTAAAGGTTGAGGCGGTGGAAAAGTGGTTTCGTGGCTCCCCTCGATGTTTTGAGGGTATAAGAGTATATATAGGCAAAAGAATTAGGTCATGGGAGCTATGAGGGGCACAGAAGTTCGTGGGCACGCTCTCAACCCTTGTGGCCGCCTCAAGGCTCCTCTGACTTGTACTCCAAGTCTCCCGGGTGTCTTCTCGTCCAAGAAAAATCATGGCGAAATTTTTATTCCGTTTGGAATCTGTTTGGTATTCCTTTTCTACGAAATTCTAAAACAAGGAAAAAACATAAACTGACACTGGGCTCTAGGTTAATAGGTTAGTCCCAAAAATCATATAAAATAGCATATTAATGCATATAAAACATCCAAAACAGATAATATAATAGCATGGAACAATCAAAAATTATAGATACGTTGGAGACGTATCAAGCAACATGGAGGTGGTTGTTGTTGTTCTTGTTATTGTTGAGGTGCGACACATGCAACCGTTGGTAGTTGTGGAAGATGTGTGTGTAGTTCATTAAACTTGTCATCTAGCTTTGTTTTGAACGTCTTCTCAGTACCATCTATCTTCTCCATGGCCTCTTCAAATCTGTTCAGCACATCTTGCACCTGTCCACTCATGATTTGCTGAAATTTGTCATGTAACACCTTGTTCGTCATGTTCTCCTAGTCAATCTCATCGACTTGTGATCCTGTCATGGTTAGCAGCAATAGAAACACACAATAATATGATCTTAAAAATTACTAGTAAGTGTTGATGGTGGTGTGGTGTCGAGTCACAAATCCGTCAAGCGAATCCCAAATTCTTACCAGTTCTTACCAAGAAGCAGGCGGTGATCGACAACCGTTGTAGTCAAAACTCTCAAAGTTTGGATAGAGAGATAGCCAGGTGGTGTCAAATGCATGATGTAGATGTATGTGGAGCTGTGAAGGCTTAATATGTGGTAGGCAAAAGGGTCAATAATAATCAAATCAGAGATGCAAAGTTAATTAAATGCTCAACGACGGTATTATGCTAGTCCTAAGCTAGACCGTGCTTGAGACATGAGCCAAGAACACTAACAAAATCATAACGCTGCACGTAAACAAAGGAGGATCACACTCTGAATCTTTTTTTGCTCTTTTTTCACCTTTTTGCTCTGTTTTTTGCTCCACAACAATTTTTTTCGAAAAAGTCTACAAATGGTCTAAAAACTGCCTAGCCAGAATTTTCTAGACTTAGTTTTTTTTAAACTGGAAATATTTTCATTGTACGGATGGCATGGAAGATATGGAGTCCGACTTGGTCACGACACTTAGTATGGCGTAATATGGAAATCAATAACAGAGAAGGAAATACTGGACTCGGATTAGGATTGGTGGTGGAGAAGAATCTAATGGAACTCATACTAGTGGCGGATATATGTACGGGTGATGGAACACAGACTAGTGGTGAACCTGTGATGGAGGTGGACTCGGATTAGCGAGATGGCGGCCAATATGTGGTGGTGTATATGCACTTGTATTGGCAGCAGATATCTGGAGGCGGTATACAGACTCAGATTCACGGTGGATATGTGGTGGCGTATATGGACTTGGATTGGTGGCGGATATGTGGTGCTGGTATATGGCAGTAGCGATGAAGATGGTGCGGCAGCGACATGACAAATTGTGAACAGAACTCGAAACTCTAAGAGACTAGACACTAAGACTAACAACTCAACACGAGATGCAACCGCAAATTCAACAAAGCAAAACACTAAAAAGAATATGCAATGGCTCAGATTGGTTTAGATATGATGAACTAACCCTTTTTTGGCTTTTTCATGGACTGTAGGTATGAAGACAGATGCTATCTAACTATGAAAAATAGGTCAAATCTCACCGAGCAACCTGGAAATCTAAGACCACTTGATAGAGGCAAAGGCGCCCTGATGTTTTGATGAGAAGTAGCTATCATTTTCTGTGGAGTAGACTTTGATGATCCGACTATGAACGTGCGAAGACGTCGTGCCTTAGCAATTGCTAAACCAACTCCGGACGCTTATTGACCACAATGTTGCATGATCAACCTGACCACGAGGGTCTATTTCCTGCAAGCAAATGAAGAACAAGCAAAAAAACGGAGACCGCAATCTGGATATTGCGAATATAAGAGGAAAGCTTTATTGATGATTTGGGCTTCTGTGACGTCTTGGTTTGGTTGTAGAATACAAACGAAGGACGCGAGTTGTAGCTACGGTGAAATTTAATCTAAACAAAACCCAAGTCTAAAACGACACCCTAAGGCATGTATTTATAGGGAAACTGAGGGGAATTCCGTCCACCCTTGGCAAGGTGGGACTAAATTCTGTCCTAAGTCACTTTCCCTATTAATACGGACTCTAAAACTAGCCTATTAAGTATATTTCGAAATTACATGGGCCTGCCCAAAAATAAGGTGTCGCGTCACCTATATTAAACTATGGACGACATTCATGAAAGGCCATCTTGTATATTTCATCCGTGTCCTTGTATATCATCATTGTGGCTCCAAAGTGCTAAAAACTCCATCAGAAACTCTGTTCTTGTTTCCCTTAAGCACACCATCCTCTCCATGCTTGATCATGCTCCAATGTTTATCATTCTCGTCCATGATAGGACCTTCATTTATAAGCAAAACAAATGTATCCAATTTAGGCAGCATTATATTCTCATGAACATTATAATCATTACAAAGAAACGAAAGTACCTAGTAATTTAATTGGCATGCGTGAGCTCTAGTAATTGGTCTAGTATATGTAGCAGTAGGGGTTGTGGGTGTAACTTTGTTAGTGATGTCCTCATCACTTTTCCTGAAGAGCAGCGAGGATATGCGCTTCAGACAACTGGTTCTTGAGTACCTCGAAAGGCTCATTGTCACATCATCCCTAACGAAGTCATCCGTTTTCTTTAATAGCCGATATAGTGGGATTGACATCTCCCCAAGCTAGCTTATAAACTCACTTAAGGCTGCCACACAGCCTATGAGCTTATAGACCATGTTGAGAGAAGCCGGATTCATCGGGTTGACAATAGTCTGAATCTTTTCCGGGTTTGCCTTAATGTCATGCTTTGAGACAAGGAAACCCAATAGTTTACCTTCACGCACACCGAACATGCATTTAGTCGGGTTCATATTCATTTCGTAGACGAACAGGTTGTCAAATGTATCCTTAGGATAAGCAATGAGGGTGTCACTTTTCTGATATTTGCCCACAATGTTGTCGATATAGGCGTGCACATTGCGCCCAATCTGGGTGTGCAGGCAATTTTGGATGCAATACTGATAAGCTGCACCTACACTTTTCAGACGAAAGGGCATGAACGTATAACAGAACACTCCAGAGGGTGTGATGAATGTTGTCTTCTCCTGGTCTTCCTCCTTCATCTTGATTTGGTGATAACTAGAGTAAGCATCCAGGAAGCACGGGCTCTCGCAACCAGCTATGGAATCGATGATCTGATCGATGCGAGGAAGAGCAAATGGGTCCTTGGGACAAGCCTTGTTCAGGTCGGTGTAGTCAACACACATTCACCAAGTTATGTTCTTCTTCTGTACAAGGACTGGGTTAGCCAACCACTCCGGGTGAAAGACTTCCATGATGAACCCGGCTGCAAGGAGTCGAGCCACCTCTTCGCCATTAGCTTTGTGCCGCTCCTCATTAAAACGACAGAGGAACTGTTTGATGGGTTTCATCGTGGGATCAACATTTAAGCAGTGCTCAGTGAGTTCTCTTAGTACACTAGGCATGTCAGAAGGTTTCCATGCAAAGATGTCCCGATTCTCATGGATGAACTCACTGGGCGCACTTTCCTATTTGGGATCCATGTCTGCCCCTATGGTGAACTGCTTGGATGAGTCACCAGGTGTGAAATAAACTTGCTTGGTGTCTCGCAGACTTGAACTTGAGCAGAGGGTCAGACTCAGTGGTTGGCTTTTTGATAGAGGTCATATCAGCTGGGTCAACATGTTCCTTATAGAATTTCAACTCTTTTCACTACAAAAAAAGACACATCCGTGACATTTTGGGCCGAACGAATTTTTTTTCTGTCATACATATGACACTTCTATGATGATAATTGTGACAAAACCCGATATCATCATAGATGTGGTGGGCTCCTACTTCTATGACAAAAAATCATGACAGAAAATGGGCTTTTCGTCCTGGGCGGGCCGGAGACGCAGCTGCATGACATTCTTTGGGCCGTCCATGACGGAAAAAACCATGGTAGTGGTGAGGGGGTGGAAAATTTTGGGGAGTTCCCGGTTACGGTGGGAGGTCGGGGGCCGAGCGATGCGTGTTTCTCTCGTACACGTACGCGCGTGTGTGCGTGGCATTGGCTCTAACTGAACCCGAGCGAGGCGTTGGGCTCTAATTGAACCCGAGCGATTGCACTACAGGCTACGCGTTACTGAACCCGAGCGATTGATCGATGGCTGTTAACTAAACCCGATCGAGCGATTCCTTCTCTACTTCTACTAATTGAAGCCGATCGATGCTGCCTCTGGGATGAACAGTGAGTGTTGCGGGGGGTTTGGATGAACAGTGAGCGGTGGCGTTGCCTCTGGATGAACAGGACCCCGTGGTGTGGTGGAGGGATGGATGAACAGTAGATGGTGGAGGGGTGCCCGTGGAGGGGTGGTTGAACAGGACCTCGTGGTGTGGAGGGCTGGATGAATAGTAGATGGTGGAGGGGTGCCCGTGGAGGGGTGGTTGATCAGTAGCCGATGGAGTAGCTTGCGGTGGAGGCTGGATGAACAAGAGCCCGTGGAGGCTGGAGGAGGTCGACGGTAGCCCGTGGAGGCTGGAGGAGGTCGACGGTAGCCCGTGGAGGCTGGAGGAGGTCGACGGTGGAGATGAACAGTATCCCGTGGAGTCCCGTTTTGCGGTACGCCACACCCCTCCCGATGAACAGGACCCCTGTTTCGACCGTAGCGATCCAACACAAGTCTGTTTCGTCCGTTTTGCGGTACGCCACACCCCTCCCGATCAACAAGACCCTCGTTTCGACCGTAGGAGGTCTGTTTCCTCCGTTTTGCGGTACGCCAGACCCCTCCAGATCAACAGGACCCCGTTCCGAACGTAGGAGGTCCGTTTCCTCCGTTGTGCGGTACGCGAGGCCTCGTTTCCATCGCCTGTTCCATCCAAGCCCACCCGATGAACACGGCCACGCATTCCGTTCCGACCCAGCCGGTTGGCTCCCACGCGTTCCGTTGCCTCCCGATGAACACGACACATTCCGTTGCCTCCCCATGAACACGACGACGACGATGTTTTTCCGTTCTGACCCAGCCATGTACACGAGCCCTGGCCATACGTATGCGCGAGTAGGCGTTCGAGACCCCGCCCGTATGTACACATACGTGGCCGTATTTTCCTTCTTGCACCCTAGCCGCTGAACGTACGTGTACATGCTACGTGTGCGCCTCTACTACGACACGTACGCGCCTCTACTACGACACGTGGGCGCCTCTACATCCAACAGTATGTATGTATGTACACGTTCGCGACCAGAATGACAACGCTACATATGCTTCGACCAGGTGGGTCCCGACTGTCAGGCACTTCCTTGCCTGAGAAGATGTAGCTGGTGGGTCCCAACAGTCAGGGGGGCGAATCATTTTTTTTGCCCGGACGCACTTCCTTGTGTGCGAAGATGTAGCTGGTGGGTCCTAGCAGTCATGGGGAAACGTTTTTTTCATGAAATCCAGTGGCCCATCCGGTGGGTCCTAGCTGTCAGGTGGAGGAATTATTATTTTCCGCGTAATAAGGAGGCACTTCCTTGCTGCGGCCGTGGACCCAGCTGTTAGCCTCTCAAGTACAATCCACGTCCGATGGAAGTCGTTCCTTGACCACGTTGACCACGCCCCGCTGAGAGCACCAGGGCGGTGGATGACGGCGAGGCCTAGGAAGGGGACGACGGGGAGCCAGGGAAGACGCGGCAGTGGAAGCCCACGCGGAGAGGAGTACGAGGGTTCACTGGTTCGGCTGCGGTGTGAGGCTGCCATCGCCGTAGGGCCTGGCCAGCGGTGCGAATAGTAGGGGGCGGTGAGGCCTCCGCGGCAGCACAGCCGGCCACGGGAGGCAGGAGCATGCGGCACGACTGGCGCTGCTTTGGGCGGCTGGAGCAAGAAGACCAGAGGTTGAAGAAGCACTACGGTCGTTGGATGGACATCGTACTGTCACTGGAGCTAGAATCATTTATATTGTCTAAGTTGACAAAGCCCTCCGTCCCCGTCAACTTAGTAGACCCACAAGTCAGCCTCCCACCAAGGTGGGTCCCAGCTAGCAGGGGGTATTCATTTTTTGTGCGTAATAAGGAGGCACTTCCGGTCGGTCCGAGCTGACAGCAGGGGGAACATTTTTTTCGCGAAATATGGTGGCCCTCGGGTGGGTCCCAGCAGTCAGGGGCAAACATTTTTTTTCGTGAAATACTGGTGGGCTTCCGGTGGGTCCCTGCTGTCAGGTGGAGGAATAATTATTTTTCGCGTAATAAGGAGGCACTTGCGGCTGCCATGGACCAAGCTGTGAGCCTCTCCATGTACAGTATTCTTCCGATGGAATTCGGTCGTTAACCACATTGACCACGCCGCGCCGAGAGCACCAGGCGGTGGACAATAGCAAGGCCTAGGAAGGGGACGATGCGGAGCTGGGGAAGACATGGCAGTGGATGCCCACGTGGAGAGGAGTACGAGGGTTCACTGGTTCGGCTGTGCTACCATCACCGCAAAATAATAGGGTGTGTGTGTGTGGAGTGGAGGGATGGCCTGGCCAGCGGTGGGAGTAGTATGGGGGCGGTGAGGCCTCCGCGGTAGCACAGCCGGCCACGGGAGGCAGGAGCAGGCGGCACGACCGGCGCTTCTTTGGGCGGCTGGAGCAAGTAGACCAGAGGTTGAAGAAGCACTACGGCCGTTGGATGGACATCGTACGGTTAGTCGAGCTAGAATCGTGCATATTGACTAAGTTGACAAAGCCCTTCATCCCCGTCAACTTAGTAGGCCCACTATACTTGGTCCCAGATAGCAGGGGGAGTATTCATTTTTTTGTGCATAATAAGGAGGCACTTCTTTGCGTGCGAAGATATAGCTGGTGGGTCCAAGCTATCAGTGGCGGTAACATTTTTTCGCGAAATATAGAGGCCCTTTCGGTGGGTCCCGGATGTCAGGTGGAGGAATCATTATTTTGCGCGTAATAAGGAGGCATTTCCTTGCGTGCGGTCATGGACCCAGCTGTCAGCCTCTCCACGTACAGTCCAATTCAGATGCATGTCGGTCGTTGACCACGTTGACCACGCCACGCCGAGAGCACTAGGGTGGTGGATGACGGCGAGGCCTAGGAAGGGAACGACACGGAGGCAGGGAAGACTCGGCAGTTGATTTTGTTTCCCATGCGGAGGGGAGTACGACTATACGAGGGTTTACTCGTTCGTCTGCCGTCGCTGGAGAATAACAGCAGGTGTGGGTGAGTAGAGGGATGGTTAGGCCAGCGATGGGAGTACGGTGGGGTGGTGAGGCCTGCGCGGCAGGATAGCTGGCCATAGGGAGGAGGGAGCAGGTAGTCCCGCCGGCGCTTGTTTGAGCGGCTGGAGCAGAAAGAGCAGAGATTAAAGAAGCACGACGGCTGTTGGATGGACATCCAACAGTATACATGCCATTTGTGGAAAGCCTCAAATCTGTGGAAAACATCATACAGCCCATCTGCCATTATTTCAAATAATTTACAGCCCATTTGCTAATTCTTATGGGTTTTTTTGGAGCCCATATTCTTTTTATTAGCATTACAGCCCATATTGTGGCCATGGTTAAAAAATTATATGCAATTTTTGCATATGTCGGTGCGGTCTGAACAGTTTTTAATCCCGAAATTTCGACTCACATTCAGATTGATTTTAAAAATAAATGTATATCAATATAAAATCCAATAAATTGTCCACGCATAAAAATCAATGCAATTTAAAATCTTCAAATGAAAAAAAGATATTTGAAACTAATTGCCGGTTTGATGTGTTTTAAAAATGTACAACCCATTTCTCATTACTGATTGGCCATTTTCTCGGCCAGCCGAATGAAGCTCTCCTCGTCTTGAAAGATTTGCACCCAACAGGCCTGATAAAGTGACTTACTTGACAAATCACAAAAAAACTGGGCTAGCCATTTTCACAAAGAAAAAAAACTACTAGGCTGGTCTGTGGTAAACATAAAAGAAAAGGCTGTCTAGACAGGCCAGAGTGTCCCGCACAGCCCAGTTGACACCCTGCTTCCGTCTCAAAAACAAATTAGATAAATGCCACTCCAATTATGGCGATTCATAAAAATGCCACTGCAATTTCCAAACTTTGAAAAATGCCACTGCAATTTTTGCAAACTTTGAAAAACGCCAGATTTGGAATGGCATTTTTCAAAGTTTGGAAATTGCAGTGGCATTTCTCGGATACACTAGATTTGGAGTGGCATTTATCAAATTTACCCAAAACAAAAATAATCGGGCGAGCTGCTGGGTCCCTGGTGTCAGCCGCTCGTTGTGCAATTCTCTCGTTTATTGACTACATTGACAATGGCATGGGACCCAGATGTCAGAAATCCACTAGGAGGAGCCATTTTTTTTGGATTGAATTAAGGAGGCACTTGCTTGCGTACTGCCATGACCTTGGCGGGTCCCTGCTGTCATCCTCTCCACGTGCAATCATCTCCTGATTGTGTACGCGTCAACTAGCTAGGCCCACAAGTCAGCCTCTAAACCCGTGGAGGACAAATACAACCCATTTAAAAAAATAACAGCCCATGCCATACGTTCAAACAGAAAGTTCAACATTCAGAGCAAAGTAACAGGTCTGATCCACATATAGAGTACTGAACTTCCACGTTGACAACCATCTTAGCCAAGTTAACTATCTACTACCACTAATACTCTAGTAGCGTACAAGTACTAACTTACTCTTAGCTAACTAGACGATGCCGGCCGCCATCTGTGGTACACACTAAACGCCGGCACCGGTGTCATGCGCCTCGCCTCGGACTTGCAAGAGGTGCGATAGGGTGCATTGCTCGCACGCGTTGGCCCTTTCCATGCCGGCGTGGTCCACCGAAGGTTCGGCTTCCAAGTGGCAAACCCACTTGACGAGCTAGTAGTAAAAATCAGCGTCGCGAACGTGTGCGTGCCCAGTAGCCTCCAGGGCTATTTGCTGGGCGCCAGCCTCCATGTAGTCGGCCCAGTTCCGGGCGCTCTGCTCGCGACTCAGAGCGTCGGTACGCTGCTACTCCATGTCCCGCTGGCGGCGCAAATCGGCGATACGCTGCTCCTCCGCCAGGCGGTCGCGCTCCAACAACTCCTGCTCCTCCGCCATGCGGTCACGCTCCAACAACTCCTCGATCTCCGCATTGCCATCTAAAGACAGATAGAATGCCTCCTCCCTCCGTCTGCCTTCCGGTGAAAACCCGAACACTAGTTCCGGCGGTGACTGCCTCCGGCGTCGCCTACCGGGGACGGGCGGGGGCATGTCGGACGTGGCGAGCGACGTCGGGCCGGTGGGGGCTTATGAGCATATGGCGAGTTGGGTCACGGTGGCACCGGAGAAGGCCGGGAAGCAGTACTTATAGGCGGAAGGTAGCGCGACGGTCATCGGAATTCAATGCATAATGGCTTAGCACGCCAGCTTGTCGTGGAAAACTGGAGAAACTGAAATTATGACTGTGCCGTCCTGTCCCGTCTGGGTCGCATGCCGGCAAGGCGGTCAAACGAGTGCACTCGAATCATCTCCCTCCTTGTCAATAATGATTCCACGGATTTAAAAAGCCCGCAACAATTAAAGCGTATATTTTTCGCATCAGTTAGCTGCCTTAATTAAGGCCAGCTGCATGCAGGCACTCAGAATCGCTCGCAGGCAGTACACGAAGCAGCATGCAACGAGTCGCAGCCGAGGGCACGCATGCAGCCACTTAAATCGCTGGAATTAATTAGGCTTAAACTTCTGCATGCCGTTAATTATTGCTATGCCTTGGTCTTGCTGCTTTGCTCATGGAATTAATTAGGCTTAAACTTCTTCAGAGGTAGGCATTTTTATCCGTGTAGGATCGATAGTGCAGCTTGTCAGTTTCTTCAGAGGTAGGCATTTTTATTCAAAAAACTGCCACTTCACATCTTGCGTCGCAAATAAAACTGCGAGGGGCACATTTGTAGGCTCGCTAGTGATCGATCAGTAACTTGTAAACACTGAGCGAACAGAAATAAGTAATTGTTAATGCATCTCAATGATTCACAGATCATATACAAATATGTAGCTCCAAAAGCAAAGATCAGCCACTTCGGATCTTGCATCACAACTAAAACTAACTAGTACGATTCCCATACATAAGATCAACATGTTAATGCGTCTCAATGATTCACAGATCGTATACAAATATGTAGCTCCAAAAGCAAAGATCTAGAAAAAACATCTGTTCTTCCTACTAACATGGATGCTTCTCTTGGCCAACATTCAATACAGACTGAAAGACAAATTTGTTTGTGAAGTCTACAATTCCTCTTGCAAACGTAAGTGGTTTCACCAACAGCTGAAACCATGAGAATGAACCACACATGATGGAGGAACATCCACTGCAATATGATTTGGTCTTCTCTCGATCACACCGCGAGACTATTTTTGGAATACAAACTTTAACTTAGGCAAAATGATGCCCATTGTATAATCAGACCAAAGAAATGAAGCACCTAGTGTTGGCTAATAAATAGTACAGTACTACTTTTCTGCAGTCCATGAAGTGACTATCCAATCTTTCTGTGTCTATTTTCAAATGGTAGTGCATGCAGTGACTATACTATTCTCTTGTGCAGCTCAACCAATATTGCGGACACTTTGTTTGTTTGCCAAATAGCAACAAGCAGACATCTCTGTCTGCAAAAATATCAAGAAGCTAGTAAACATATACCACACCTTGTATTTTCGGTTTAAACATGTCTCTTCCGCTTAGCATCTGTCATGTTCTACGCTGGACAATTTGACACAATTATGTTTTGCCCTGGACAATTTCATAATGAATTGATTTGCTGGTCCAGAGCAGAAATATAGTGCCTATTCTTCATCAGACCAAGGATATCCATGTTCACAGTGATGGAAGAGGTGAAATCGATACAACCGAAATTGAGCATCCAATCATTGAATCCTGTCCTGCACCTCCAATGTAGGTCCACCCTGCCAATAAATTCACATGCAAACCACTAGTATTACTATCTAATGACAGTACAAAAAGAGTAGCAAGATAGTAGCAAACCATGTACCTTCGTAATGAACAGCTCATAGTGCCAGCAATTGGATATAAAGGTTTGGAAAAAAAACGTGCTCCTAATGTTGAACCAGTTGGACTTTTTGTGCAGTTCCACTAAAATCGAGCATCCCTGTTTGCATAGATATTGAAAGTGTGATTACTCTAAAAGTGTCACTAGTTGAAGCATAGACTCACAAATATAAGCATTCCAATTTCTTAATGGGAAAAGGTAGCAAGACTATTTCTAACCACCTGTTTGAAGGAATAAATAAAGCAACAGCGGCTGATGTCAGGAAGGCATACATAGTTTTTTCTGAAAAACTGAGCCATTCCTGACCTTTCCTCTTCTTTTAAGCAAATTTTGTGCAGTTCTACTAAAATAAAATGCCATCACCGCCTTGACAATTCAGTGACACTGTACAAAAGGAAATTACTTAACATTACATCATGATGTCAGGTATGTAGTCGACAAGCATTAGAGACAAACATACAGACCTCCTCCGATAACATAATGAACATTAATTTTAACAAAGGTGTGACTAGCTTTACCGGGATAATTTGAGTGAACTCTACACCCTTTGTTCCATAATATAAGACATTTTCGCGGTTCAATTTAAAGTATCCAAACGTCTAGTATTTAGAAAAATAGGTAGTAGTTTTCTTGAGCACATATCTGGGAAAGCTTGCCACACTTTATTTATGTCCATACGCTAATGCAGCACCATTCGAATACTACAAATATACACTAATCCAGTGGCTAGTGCAACAGTAGAGTAGTTAGTTTATTACAGGGTACAATACAATGGTTTTACTGGAAGGTTTCTATAAGAATTAACAATACAAAATGTAAAGGCAAGTTTCGGCATTGGTATACTAGCTGTGCATGAGCATTAAACCAAATACCAAAGTCTGAAGGTAACTAACATTATTAACTAATGACAGTATAAAAAAATTGCAAACCATGTACCTCCAAGGTAAATATCATTTCGAACTCGGGGGGACCTTAAAAATTGCTATTCAATCTTGATAATCGATCAAACATAAAAACTTGATCGAACGAATCAAGAGAATAGCCGGAGGAGGAGGTGCCCACTCTTGACCTTTCCTCTTGTCTTCATAATTGTTTGTGCAGTTTAACCAAAATAAAATGACATCAGCGCCTCGGCATTTTGGTGACACTGTACAAAAAAATTAACTTATCTCATGAAAGTGAGGTATGTAATCTATAAGCATTAACAGTGCAAAAATCTGAAGGTAGTAACAAGTTTTATCGTTGGTATACTGGCTGTGCAACAACATTAGAATGCCTTAGCTGAAAAATCTTTAATACATCCACAATCAACAGCTAACCCTGAAATAACCCAGTGACATTAAATGACATTGCTTAAATTTATCGGTGGCATTAGACTGAGAGCGGCATTAGTTAAATGTGGCATCACTTTAGTAGTAGCATTGATTGATTTGACTGCTGGCGTTATACTAACAAAAAAAAGTGGCAATAAGAGCATGGGAGGCCCATTCGGACAGTGGGCGCACCAGTACGATGTACCTCCACGGACGCAGAGTGGTTTGGGAGGTATGGTTGCCCAGAGCAACAAATATCCAAGCAGCATATGTGGATTACGTCCATTTTTGTTCTCTTTAGCCACCTTTTTACTATGCGAGGACAACAAACCGATCGACCTGGTCATTCTCTATTGCGTTTTCATGCCTTTCTACCCTTCTTCAACCAAGAAACATGAGACTCTTTCCTTAGCTACTGATTTTCCCCTTTTCAAACTAGATGCGGGTTCGATGCCTACTCTCTTGGACAGTATAGTCTCCCTTCATTTCCTTATTCAACCCAGACATGGATTAGTCTGCATGAAGTAGGGTTTCCTTTAATAGTGCAAATTATGGTTTTCGTCTGCGTGGCTAGCACAGCAGAGGATAGCAAATTGGGAAGATTGTGGAGTGGAAAAAGATCCACATGCAACGATGTCGCAGATGGGGCAATAGAACAAGGTTATGGTTCGAAAAGAGGTAGCATACCTGAGGGTTGGCGGTAAGTGGCTTCGCTCATGGTCGTCGTCCTCCGCACACACTATGGCAGCGAACTTGGGGACGGAGGCCATTCCGCGCGGGTGCTAGGTCTGAGAGGACGGCATTGTCGTTAGTGCGTGACCTCGCTCGCCGACGACGAGTGCGTCAACGCTGCACGTCCTTTTCTTCCCCGGCAGATCTGTGACCACCGGTGAGGAGGGAGAGAGGGGCCATCTTTTTTAGATCTGGAGAGAGGGTGGTAGTGTGAGAAGCAAGTGGGCAGCCCTTAGCAAGAAAGCGCTCAAGCTCCAGCCTATATATCTTTTTTATACTACTAGTACTGGAGGTGGAGTAGTGGTAGAGTAGTTTATATTTTCTCTGCGTACAGTACCAGTTAGTCGTGCTACAAACCTGATCGGCACGCCATTAAAAAAATAAAGGTCAATAACTAATGCGGCACCTCGGGCCAACGCGGCCAGATCGCATTTTGCATGAGAAATTACACTCCATGTTTCATTGACATGTGGTCCCGTTCCAACATATCAGTGAGACGACAGCGAGTTGTAGGAGTATTTCTGAACGGACGTGTAGGCTGGGCGCCTCTTCATCAACCATGGAAAACTCGCAACCGTCCACCGACTCTTCGCCTTTCCCTCTTGATTTGGAACTGCTGTCGCACGCTCTTCCTCTCCCTCCTCCATTTTCCTTCAGCCCTTTCTTCTGCCATTGTTCGATCATCTTCTCCATGGAGGGAACAGGCCGGAAACGACCCCGTTATTCTTGCCCCGATCTAAAAGATGACGTGGTGGAGGAACTCATTGATCAGTGCGACGTCATCACCTCGGCTAGCATGGCAGGTTCGTTCAAGCCCATTCTCGACTCAACTAATAACATCATTACAAAGAACCCAGGAGTCAAGGAGCGGTTTGATCTCCCCTATCTTCTTCACCGTGACCCTGATGACTGGAGCCGGCACGACGGAGGCCTCACCCTGTGCTAGTTGATGCCGCTTGATAATGATATGTATGATGTTAAGATGCCATCGCTTGAGGGCAAGGCTTGGGTGGGCGCAAATGGAGATTGGGTTGTTTACATTGGGTCCAACTGCGAGTGGGAACTTGTGAATGTGTACACTCGTGACCGGGTTCCACTTCCAAAAATCTCAGCAGACTGCCCAGAGGTTGAGTACACCGGTATTGTACGCACGTTCAAATACGATCATGGTGACTGTCTTCTACGGAAGATAGCAATTTGTCGAGTTCCCAACGGCTCTTGGAATTACAACAACTATCAAGTTGTTGCTATCTTCGACAAGCTTGCTGCCGTCCTTCGTGGTTCGACTCGATGGATATTGCTCAAAAATCAGTTTCTGTACACGGATGAGTACTGGGATGCAATTTACTGTGATGCACTGTTTTTGCATGGGATGCTTGTAGTTTCGGTACGTTTGTCTTGCACCGTAATTATAATTGTTTCATCCACACGCATGCGGGTTAGCAAGTTTCCCTTTACTAGTTAACCTTCTTCTTGTGTTTCCAAGGTCCTGTGAACATCCCACCACCTATACTTGAAAATTTTTATAACCAAGGGGGAGATGACGATGGTGATGATCACGAGCATGAGGACGAGCAGCGCCCATATACTCTGTGGCGCCTGGCAACTAATTCCGATGGATCACCTCTTCTTGTGTGTATACAGCCCACTGATGATGTTACTGCTAAGTAAGTAGGTGTAGTCTCCCATGGTCGCACTCTCCGAACCTATTCCAACACCCGTTGCATGGTATTCGGGATGGATACTAGTGTGCTAGGGCCAACTCCTTCTCCCTGGTATAGAATTGATAGTCTTGGAGAAAACTCGCTCTTCCTTGGACAAAACTATCCGATGATGGTGAAAGGAGATCCAACTGCTGTTGACACAATGTTAACAGTACCATTTATGAGAAGCAACTGTGTCTATAC
Organism: Triticum urartu; assembly: GCF_056163025.1. Lineage (NCBI taxonomy): Eukaryota > Viridiplantae > Streptophyta > Magnoliopsida > Poales > Poaceae > Triticum > Triticum urartu. The sequence goes on along the minus strand of NC_141873.1, from coordinate 160,948,098 downwards.
CTCGGACAGTTGGGTGGTTCCCTACCCTAGTACTGATATAGTAGGCCGCTTCAGCCTGGATGATCAGTCTTGCGTTGGTTTCTAGATCGACAATCGATGGACCATCCCAGAGAATCACTTGTGGTTCAAAGCAAGTGTTTCCAACGCCAAGGAATGGTTGAGTTGAAGTTCATTTCATTGCTTGTTATTTGTTGTGTGGTGAAAACTTTAGTATTTATAATGTATCCTCGTTGTCGATGTGGGTTGATGACCTGTTGTATGTAATAAAATGATATGCCTATGATAAACTTACTAAACTAATGAATGGCTTTCGAGTCGCTTCTCTGAGTGAGTGGTGCGATGAGGCAAAAATATTTTCTGAATACATAATTGTACGTGCATTGCAACAGGTTATCGGATGATGCCAATCAACAATAGTAGTACACTATTTGTACTAGCTTCACATGCTTCGCGCGTCGGGCGGGTGTTTTTACTGTAGCCATATGTTAATGTGTTCGATGTATGTAACAAGCACCTCGAATCCTCGATACTGGTAATATATAGTAGGAGTAAGTAGTAGGAGTAGTAGGGTGGCATGGGCTAGAACAAGCATTCACGTCCAGGAGTACGGCACACGCCACCACCACGACATCCATCTGACACCATATTATTTCTTGGAGTCGGTGCTAGAGCAATCTCTTCAACCTCATCGTTTCTCTAACTTCAGCCATCGCGCGGTGGGCGAGGTGGGGGTTTGCCGATAGTCGGTTTCCTTAACTGCGGTCCCACTTGTAAGGCCAACTCCAACACACGACCCCAGACGGACCTCCGTTTTGCACGAACTCCAATGATAATTTTGACTAGAAAAGCAAGACCAAAGAAAACAAGAACCACAGGAATACATTTTACTACTCCTGTAAGTTGGATTAGTGCCTTCTCGATGCATTCATTGTTGATCTACGGAGGCTCGATCTTGCGTGCTTCTTTCTTCTCCGAGTGTAAAGAAGTAGACGTTGCTTCCTCGCATCTAGTCTCATGTCTAGCCTCTATTCTAGTAGGAGTATCAACAAGTGCACTAATCTCATCTCTAGCCTTTGTGCTAGCTAAAAGTGATAGAACATCTACTAAATTGCGCTCTATCAATATTTGGATGTACTCTTCTTCCCAATACAAAAACTTGCATCCATTCTCCTCCCTCCGTTTTACAATACATGCCTTCTATTTGTCAAAATATATATGTATCTAGACATGTTTTAGTATATAGGTACATCCATTTTTGGACAAATGGAAGTCAAGTATTTTGGAACAGAGGGCGTACACAATAAATTTTTTAAGTTAGCACAACTAGTCTAATCCGAGAGCACAACCGAAGATTTGGTCGGGTTCTTCCTCCTTTTGTCGACACGTGGGACATCCAGCATCCAGGTCGTGTCATGAAAGAAAATAGAGTGGTAGTTGAAGCCACGAGATGTGCATCTTGGGTTAAACTGTAAATAGAGTCTTACTACTCTTGAGTAACTCCAAAAGCGGCCACCGAAGATCTTTATTGGATTTGTTTTTCATCACCAGCACATCGAGGTGAAAGATGTGCAGGTTCAGTGGGTCCTCTTGCGTTTTCACTGACACGTGGGGCCGCATGTGAGCAAACAAACGATGGGCTCCGCGTGTCCGCTGGCTGGCTGAGAAGAGAGATAGAGGAGGGCTGAGCATGGACTGCAAGAAATTTGTTCTACATACCTCGATATAGGCTCGATATAGTGGGGTGGCATGGGCAACATTCACATCTAGCAGTACGGCACACGCCACCCACACGACTCCCATCCGACACCAATTTTCTTGGAGTCCGTGCTACAACCATCTCTTCTCCCTCCTGTTTTCTCAGCCATCACGCGGTGGGCGGGGTGGGGGTTTGCCGATAGTCGGTTTGCTCAACTGCGGTCCCACTTGTAAGTGAAAATGCAACACCGCACACATTCCCGCTTGAGCGGCGTGCCAGACCAACCGTGTGGGGTGCGACGCGAACACGGCAGGCTTTTCCTTTTGAACTCGTAACTTGTAAAATTTGGTTCTGCTCCATGGCGCGACCGATAGATAGAAAATAACGATTTTGCCTAGAGTAATGAGAAGTTTGGTTCTGGCGCCGTTCATGCATGGAGTACGTACGAAAATTGTGAAGTTGATGCGAAAGGTAAGATAATTACTGTAGTATCATATACTACTACATGGATTTGACGGAAAGATAAAAATACATATGGATCCATCAACGACATCCTCACGCCCTAGTGCGCCGGGTCACCAACCGACGTGTGAGGAGCAGCGGCGTTGGCGGCGAGCTCAACGTGCTTCTGAACAGTGCCGTCCAAGGTTGCGCTGCGGTCCAAGAAGGCTAGCGTCCTATCGTCCTCCTCTTGCATGTAATAGTCCTTGTGGACGATTTGGGCGTAGACATGGGTGATTATGTCGAGGGTGTCTTGCAACGCCAGGCGCTGCGCGACGAGTGCGACCTTGAGGTGGACATTCTCCGGCGCGACGGCGGGCAGTCGCAGGGCCACCAGTGCGTCGAAGAGGTTGTCACCATAGTGGCCACTGAGGGTGGCGGGCATCATAGAGCTTGGGCGCGTCGGCTGGAGGCTTACGTCAAAGTCGTCCGCAAGCTTCTTGACGACGGTTAACTTGTCAAGGAAACCGATGAGGACCTCGTCGAACAAGGAGACGAAGCTGTCGTCCAAGCGGCCCCTCGCCCTGGCGGCCTCAAGCAATACTACCTAGAGACATTCCTCAGTGCCGGGCTGCAGGCCGGCGTCGTGGACCATCTGGCACAGCCGGCTGATGCTCGCGCTCATCGCCTCCATGGGTCTAGCTTAGCTTCTAGTCAATTGATCTTGCGATTCAAGTGATCACTCTTTCCCTTGGTTAGCGTGCATAGGTGCGTAGGAATTCGTACTACTCCTCGGCCCTCTACTGCACCTGCCTTTGGCTGTATGATAGGTGGGAAGCCACCCCCTGGGCCCACGTGTCATTCACCCAAAGGCAGTAGTCGTAAGTCAATGAAGTTGTGTCCCCCTCCATGCCTGTGCAGTATAGTCATCTCACCGGACCTCTAGTTGGGGCCAAACAAGAGAAGTTTGATGTTTACTGGTTTATTGGTCCCCTTTGCATTTTGCGCCAAGTTTTGACCTCTGATTTAACTAATAAAATGTTAATGCATGTAAACAAAAATGTTGTGTAAGTCACCTTACGAAAACCAAATAATCCCAAAATACTTAGGCACGGTGCATTAACTCCCTCCTTGTTTCTTATTTCGTGACATATCAACCAATGAGAGATGTGGGTCGTGCATGCTTTCAATTACTTGAGACTACCAAACATGACATGCAGTGTTTAGTTCATTCCATGTAATCCTATTAGTACTCTAGTTAGCAAAAAAACATTAAGTTCTCTCGCCGATAGGAATAAAACACCATGTATTTATTTAAAGAGGGAGTAGTACATTTTTGTGACTTGCATTACTAGATATTGCTAGTCAAATACTAAAATCCAGATGGACGTGGTAGTACTCCTAAATCCAGATGGTGGTGCTACTAGTACTAGTAGTAGTACTACCAATGTAGTAGTAGGAGTACTAGCACTTTACTACCCGTTGGTCAAATTATTACGTGCTGCTCCTCACAGTGAAGTGACAAGACCCTGCGCCGGAGATGACACCTGAGTATAGGCGCCGTGCTCGGCATACCATAGTCAGCCTCACTGTCTGTAGTCACTATCATCATGGCTGTAGAGCTAGCCTGCTTACAACTAGCCTTGTTCGACATAATTTCCCGTGCGTAGATGCCCGTGCATTGGACAGAACACCCAGATTGGGGGTGGACGGCTCCGGCAGCGGCCATCGCACCAAATTTTTCCACGGCCTTCTAGATGTGGTGGGGAGGAGATAAGGCTGATTGTGAGAGACAAGGAGTTATTTGTAAATAGGGAAAAGTGTGGGCATCTTTTTGCAAAAATGGAGAAGCTTGGTTTGTATGCGTCAGATCTAGATCCGACGGCTATTGGTGACAGATGGGAGGCAAAACATCATCACCAACTCAGGACCTGTTTGATTCGCAGGATTTTGAAAACGCGGGAATATGACACGGCAATATTACAAGTTTCAAACTGATATTACAAATGTTAGGAGTAATGCTGCACCTACGAAGAGGGAATTACTAGGAAGTTTACGTAAGAACTTTCGTTAATTTAGGTGGATGTAGCATTATCATACAAACTAAAATCCACCGCCCTCACAAGTCACCAATGGGCAAATAAGTTTTCGAGTCTCTGGCCACTTGATGTTTCAAAAACAAATTCAGCTTCTGCGGAGACTTTGTCATTTAGGCTTAGACGCTTGCGGTGATCAGCACGCCATTCATTGTTGCGCCAGAGAACGCCAAACCTCATTACCTTGAGCACACTTGCCTCCAGAACAAAGAACCTGGCCAATTTAATCTCAGATGTGCTGCCTCAGTAGTCGATCAAATCAATTTCTGTATGATGGAGATCAAGGCATCCGATGAGATTGTTATAGTGCATCACATTTTCCACTTTCGGGTCTTTTTTTATTTGCAAAAGAAGAGAACATATTAGAGCAGCTGGCTGCATAAGATTGTCGTGTCATCAAGAGGTACCAATATCATTTGCTCATACGATAGGGTTGGCTGGCTAGTGATATTCTCTCTCTCTCTCTCTCTCTTTCTGTTTCCTCTCATTTAACTAGGAGCACGTGAAGAGCTTGGGCATTTGTTGCTTCCACTATGTGGCCGATGCCATATTTCGCAAAAGTATGCCAAATAATACGCATCGATGTCAAATCAAAAGATTTTGGCACCGCTCTCACGATGTGAGAGAGTTGGCACCGCTGTGCACACAGACCCACATGTATAAACAAATCAATCAAACCAACTACACCAGCCTCTCACTCTCCCAAACAAGTGTTTTTTTATTGCCTCAGTCCTCTCTCTCTCCTACAAAGTGTTTTTTATTGCGTGAGTTAATTTGGAACTGGAGCAAAGTAGGTGAGCCAGATTGGGGCACCAGGTGAGCAATGGAGGGGCATCGATTCCAAATGCATCACAAGTGAATTTGGCACATGTTTTGGCCTACATAGCCCACTTTTGTACTCCCTCTGTCCCAAAATTCTTGTCTTCAATTTGTCTAAATATGGATGTATCTAGTTACATTTTAGTGTTAGATACATCCGTATCTAAACAAATGTAAGACAAGAACTTTGGGATGGAGGGAATACTACCTCGTATTTACTATAAAATTTTGACCATAGATTTACCTAAGAAAATGCCAATGCATGTCACTAAAAATTACACCATTTGAAATTATGTTCAAATACAAATCCAACGATATAGTTCTTAGTGACATGCATTAACATTTTGTCAGTTAAATCTATGGTCAAATTTTGATACTACAAAATTGGAAGAGTAAACCAGGACGGAGGTAGTACTTGCTCTTAGGGTAACCATAGAGTTACTGGAGTAGTCTAAGTTACTTTCCACTATGACTAGCCTAGGCTACTATAGTAGTATAGCATAAAAACGATGCAGGTGATCACGTGAGAAAAAAATACTAAAAACATTTCTTTCGGTGTAGTGCGTAGATGCAGTTTTGAACACTACACTTGTCATCGTAATTTGGGAAAATTACAAAAAAAATTGAGCTACGTTGTGATTACCGTTTACTTATAGGAAAGAAGTTTCACCTCTATGAGTAGCTTCTCCGTGCACGGAAAGCATGTAAGGAATCCAACAACTTGATCTAGATTGGGGCCGATAGATTTTAGTGCCAAGATCTTCACTGTGCGTATGGACAGGGTCAAGCTTGTGGGATTCATTTTCTGGAAGACGGTCGTAAATACATCAAGAATAAATTAAAAAATGTGAATTTCAAGAAGACGGAGAAGAAGACGAGTGCTATACCTGAACGATTACCGATCCAATAAAGAGTTCGGAGAATTTGGCAGACGAGTACACCAACACTGCCAATTTCGGCGTGTCAATGACCCTGATTTTTGTTGGACCTTCTAGATCCGATACAAGCAATCTCTCAAGGAAAGGCGCACTCTCAATGACAATAATGTGGAACAGCTGGAGTGATCTCTTCCCAATTGATGTCTTGTTGCGGGGCCAGCAAGACAAATAAATCCATCGGAGATTCGTCGAGGCGATGTGGAGGCTAATGAACCCGTGGATCTGCTCAAGACGAAGGTACTCGAGCGCATTACAGCTACGGAGCAGGTGCTCCATAGCCTTCTTCGAGATGACAACATCGAAGAGGTCGAGCTGCTTGAGTTGAGGGAGAAGAAGGGCGGGCCGGCATTAATCTGGGGAAGATAGCAGGAGCTGAAGCTAGCGCAGCATAGCGTTGGCGTGAGGCGGAGCGCGGACGGCGGCAGAGAGCGACATTGTCAAGATTCAAAGCTGAGCTCCTCGAGCTGATCTAGGGCGGGGGATAAGAACCACTTGTCGAACTTGGGTTGGACCTTGCAGTTGGTACTGAACAGGCGGATGTTAAGGCGTCTGGCTAGCCCAGGGCGTGATGAAAGGATCTTCGAGATTGCGGCCATAAATTTGCAATCCCCATCGCGTGCGAGAGAGACCTATAGATGGTGTATATATGCATGCGAACTAGAAAGACCCCCCCCCCACACACACACAAAGAGAGAGAGAGATGCAGAGAAAGGGAGAGGGACCAACAAGGTTTTTGTGTCGGATGCATGCGACAGAATTGAAGATTGTCGGCGAGAGAGAGACAGAGAACAGGAGTCCGGGAGAGGGGGAGGTCGCGTTTTATGCATCAAAGACTGATATAAACCATGTTTTGATATAAACTTGCATTCAAATATTTAAATTGGAGAACATGTTGTCTGCAATCCACACATGAATGGATATATGCGTATATCAAACAAGTTCATTAATTTGACTTTCAACATGTTCATGGAGTACTATAATACTGTACAACATGCTACTCGATTGAGGTGTTCAATTTTGGATTTAGTTCACTATTTTGACCTACTGAACGAGCTATTTCATTGAATCGAGATATTTCATTTTGGGTTTGATTCGCGTTTTTGAGTGGGTCAACTATTTTTCATATAGTAAATTGCTAGCAACGAGCATGTAAAAACACATTACTCCCGAGCATCATCTCTCCATCTAAAAAAGAAGTGGCAAGCTAATATTTCAAAATTTGATCTGAATCAACTTGGTAAGGTAGACGTGGATGCTCGTTCTCCCAAAATTTGAATGAAATGTTAAACATCCTCTCTGCTCGGTGGAATTCGCCTGAGCAAATAAATGGGAGACACGAAATTACCATCCTATGTGGGACACGTATCAATTGGCCCGTTGTACATCGAGGGTAGGTTCGTAACTTCATCCAAGCGCGCCTTCTCCTCGGCCGAAATGACATGTGCCGAATAATTCATAAACCATGGTTGGTAAAACACGCTCTCCTCGCCCGAAATAGCTCGCGCCCACTATTTCAAAACACGCTCTCCTCGCCCGAAATCGCTCGCGCGCACTATAGTTCAAAACACGCCCTCCTTGCCCGAAATCGCTCCCGCCCACTATTTGGGGAGAAGCAAAGTTACTCTACTATCCTCGACCCTCAGTACACAGACCCAAGCCGAGAAGCCTATAGGGAAGGGTAGAACTGTAACTCCCCCTCACATTTCAGACAAATGCGTCCGTAAGACATGGTTCCACTCCCCTCCCAATCCCCCCCCCCCCCCGCCCACCCGCCCCCATTCATACCTCGTGGGTGCCAAATCATCATCTCCCCGGGAAGCTCCCTTTTCCCGAGCCGCAAAACCTCAGCCCCACCTCCATGGTGCCCCCCACCGCACCAATTTCACAGCCGCCCTCCTCCCTAATGCCGGAGACGCTGTCCATTTGCCGTCGTGCACTGGGCCATGTGCCTCTTACTCCGTGCTGCTGGTGTTGCCTCGACGACAGCCGCGTCAACCGTAGCAGAGAGGATTCACCCCCGCCGTTGTTCACGGCGCTGCAGCGGCTCCAACTTCGAATCCGTCCAGAATCCTGGCACTGCTTCCGCATAGCCGTCGACCGTCGCAACATCGCTCTTTCCCCACCACCGGTCGCCACCGCAACCGCGCCGGCCTCACCGACTCGGCAGCTGGACCTGCCTACTTCACCATGCCGCCAGATAGGTCGCACCCTCATCTCAAATCACTTTATTTAGGCGTCAGTTGTCTGAATTTTTATTCTAGGCCAATCGATTCCCAATGGGAAGCATCACCCCTTGAGGAGACGGAGCTCCTAGGCTGCCGGTTGGCTGGTGTCTAACGTAAGGGTGCGGGGCCGCAAGTTTGCCGCGGAAGCAGTGCTTAGATGGCTATCTTTTAGAGTTCCGTGGGTTGAAGGTACCGCCACCGCCGGATCTGGATGACGAGGAGTCTTTGTGGATTGGCCCGGGGGCAGCGCAACCACGGCAGTGCGGTGGGGCGGGGAGCAGGGTTTTGGCCGGGGCCACGGACGGCGGAGGCAGGCTGCTCTGCCGTTGGTCGCTGGCTTTTCAGGGAAGATTCTGAATAGTGTCAGCAGGGAGGCACAAGACGGCCAGCCATCCATCGTAGATCGGATAGTACCAAAATAAAATAAAATCATGTGACCCCAATTTAGTCTTCAGTCAATAGACGTGTGACCACTCTCGTACCTTGCTGTTGATCTCTTAGTGTAGTTCTTTAGAAGACTTGCAGAAAGATGATGAATCCTCTTCACCCCACAAGGTCCTTGCTCTAACATGGCCTGTGATATGGGTAGAACATGCATATAATGTCCTGGAGTGTATCTACTCTGTTGCAATGTCATGTGCTTAGCATGATGATCATGCATGTAAATATGTCACGCCTTCCTGTTTTTCAGTACCTATTCCATTCATGATAACATGTTCTCAAATTCAAGTACTGTCATTCTACTCTATCGCAATGCCATCTGCTTAATTTGGAAATCATGCTTCTGAATATCTTATGCATTGTTATTCATCAGTATGTACTTCATCTGTCTACCATACCATGATTTTTTACATTGAAGTGTTGTTCTAGTGCTCTGTTGCAATGCCATCTTATTTTCCCAATCATACACGTGTATGTTGCCATAGTTATTTTTGTATGTATTCTGCTAGCATACAATTTTACATTCAACTAGTGTTTTTTTGCTGTGTTGTCCTGTCGTATCCCTAGATCTTACACCATACTCCCTCCGTCCGGATTACATGTTGCCGAAATGGATAAAAAGGATGTATCTAGAACTGAAATACGCATAGACCCATCCATTTTTTTCCGGATGGAGGGAATACATGTCAATATGTCATGCCTTTCTATTCTTCAGTACCTATTCCGTCTCTCTGTTGTCACATGTTTTATAATTAAAGCACCATTCTTTAATACAAGGCATGCAAGGGGAAGACGACTATGTTAGAATCTAAAGGGTTACAAACAAGGCCTTTGCAAAAGATCCAAATGCCAGGAGATAATAAACCAACTCCAGCTTTTATAGATACTGCTCCAGCACAGAGAAACCCAACTCGTACTGATAATAAGCAGATTCCAATGGCCAAAGAACTAGTCCGCTCCAGTCCAGCAAAAATATGTCAACTCAATTCTAAGAAGCGTGTGCGTATCCTTGCATCATGAAATTTTATAGCGTGCTGATCATATTATATACATGTTTCTTACCCATCTCTCTTTTAGAAAATAAGCTTAACCGATAGAAGAATTTCTGTAATGGTATCGTTTATGAGGAAAGATTCCTGCATGAATTCTCTGTGCTCCAATGTAGATGTAAGTACCTGTTGTATATCACTATATTTTTACATCAGCATGTATTTTGTTAATCGGCGTGAATCCAACCTTTATCTGATCTAAGTTTAGTTGTAGCAAAATGTATGAGTAAAGGCCACAATGTTGATTTTTGCAAGGAAAACTACCTGGTAGTTTTGCATCCTGAGCTACATGAGTGTACTATCTCATATCAGTGGATTTGAATACTTTGGTTCTGCAGTGGGTTTTTCGGTGTTTTTTACTGGGTTGTCCTGTTGTATCCCTAGCTCTTACATCATACTCCCTCCGTCCGGATTAAATGTCGCAGAAATGGATAAAACTGGATGTATCTAGAACTGAAATACGCCTAGACCCATCCATTTATTTCCGGATGGAGGGAATACATGTCAATATGTCATGCCTTTCTATTCTTCAGTGCCTATTCCATCTCTGTTGTAGCATGTTTTATAACTGAATCACCATTCTTCTATATAAGGCATTCAAGGCGAAGACGGCTATGTTAGAATCTGAAGGGTTACAAACCAGGTCTTTGCAAAAGATCCAAATGCCAGGAGATAATAAACCAACTCCATTTTTCATAGATACTGCTCCATCACAGAGAAACCCTCCCACTGATAATAAGCAGATTCCAGTGGCCAAAGAACTAGTCCACTCCAGTCTAGCAAAAGAATGTCAACTCCATTCTAAGAAGCGTGTGCGTATCCTCGCATCATGAAATTTTATAGCATTCTGATCATATTTTCTACATGTTTCTTACCCATCTCTCTTTTAGAAAATAAGGTTAAACGATACAAGACTTCCTCCATTGGGATCGTATTCGAGGAAAATATCTTCCAGGAATTCTCTATGCTCCAATGCTGATGTAAGTACTTGTTGTATATCACTATATTTTTACATCAGCATGTATTTTGTTAATCGACAAGAATCTAACCTTTATCTGATCTAAAATTAGTTGTAGCAAAATGTTAAAGGCGCCAATGTTGAGTTTTGTAAGGAAAACTGCCTGGTAGTTTTGCATATTGAGCTGCATGAATGTACTATCTCATATCACGCACATTACTGAATTGTAGTGCTTCTCTGGTTGCCCATTCATTCATTGTGTCAATGTTGCTTTCGTATTACCTTACCTGGCTGATGATAGTTGTGCCATATTGTGTTAATTTGGTGTAGGCTAGTTGCCCAAACGTTCGTTGTGTCAATGTTGCTTTCCTATTATCTGACTTGGCCAATGATAACAATGCTAGTGTGTTAATTTGGTGCAGGCTGCTAAAGATAAGAAGACAAACTCTGAAAACGGCAAGGCAACCCCATTGTTTCTTTCCAGTAAATCTAGGCCAGGTAATATGGCTATAACTCATGATTAATCTATTTGGTTCCCGTCCTAATTTATGTTATGATGCAGTGGTCGAGACACTCTCCACTACAATAATACAAGCCTGCCAAAATCACCATCTGAATCTATTCAGTATCCTTTGTCTCGAATGCAACGAAATAAATGTATGTTTGTGAACCAATTAATGGCTGAAGCAATGATGGAAATGGTGGATGAATCAGAGGTGCAGAGTCGTGCGACACAACAACTAATCAATGTTTTCAGAGACAGTGTAGCAAAGCAGCAAGAACTTGCCCACATGCTTATGGGCGTCATATGTGCTGAGGTTGAAGATTGTGACATTGTAGATGGTCAGGTTCTGCTCATTTATTTGCACTGGCATCAATCTTTGATTGCCGAGTGGATGTAATTTCCTGTAATATATGCTGGATGTGCAACGTTATTCCCTGTATGTCGTACCTTTGCTTGATCGATTTTGGTCCTGTGCATAATTGCTCGTCGTAATGGGCTCAAATTATATAATTTGGCCTAAAGACATGAACGAACTTTAGTGGGCCCATTAAGTTAATGGGCCATTACTAGGCCGAAAGTTAATGGTCGACCCTCTTACCTCCCGGGTCATTAACATGTCGTTACTAAGTTTGGGCTACATATGGCCCAACTATACTGTAGGCCTTTAGCAGGCCGAAAGAGGCAGTGGGCTTGTACTGGACCATGAAGAGCATGGGCCGCTAAGAGGCCAAAAGTCAGGTCGTATTGTAAATGGCCTAATTGTGTTGTGGGCCTTTAGCAGGCCGAAAGAGAAACCGGGCTGGTATTGGACCATGAAGGGCATGGGCCGTTAAAAGGCCAAAACTAAGGTCCGACTACAAATGGCCCAACTCATTTATGGTCCGTTAACAGGCCGAAAGGCACACGGGGCCGGGAATTGGCCCAACACTTAAATGGGTCGCTAAAAGGCTAAAACTCAGGTCTGACTACAAATGGCCCAACTGATTTATGGGCCGTCAACAGGCTGAAAGTGACACCGGGCCAGAAATTGGCCCAACACTTAAATGGGCCGCTAAAAGGCCAAAACTCAGGTCGGACTACAAATGGCCCATCAGATTTATGGGCCGTCAACAGGCTGAAAGACACACCAGGCCGGAAATTATCCCAACATTTAAGTGGGTCGCTAAAAGGCCGAAAGATGTACATCCTGAAAATTGGCCCATCCATTAAATGGGCCGTTAACAGGCCGAAATCTCATCGGGCCGATATTGAGCCCAAATATATAGCGGGCTGTTAACGGGCTCGAACCGACGATGGGCTGCAATGGTGTCAAATCTTTAACGGGCTGTTGATGGGCCGAATTGGCACATCTCGTATGGGCCGTGGGCTTAAATGGACCTGGCACAAGTAGGCCTTATTTGGGCCGGCCTGCTAATTTTTACTGGGCCGGCCTTTTTCATCGGAATGGGTCACTGTTGGGCCGTGCCACGTGTCGACCTATCATAGGCGCCTCCTGTTCAATGAGTGGATGACATCTGTCCCAACGGTGAGGCAACACATGTTTCCTTCGGCCAATCAGAATTTTACACGTGGAAATTTCCCATTGGTCAGGGCTGTTAACGTGTTATCGGATCCAAAATCCGACCCGATAGCTTAACGGTGTTTCGTTACGGTGGATGCCACGTGTCGGTCACCCTTGATGAAAGCACTTCTGTGATGCGCTATTTATCGTCATGGAAGTGGACACTTCCGTGATGATAATTTTGGTAATGTCATGGAACACTTCTACGACAGCACAAGTATAACTATCTTGATTCGGTCATAAAATCGTCATGGATGTACATGCATGACAAAAAACGTGACCTAATGTGACTAACACGTATCATCACGGAAGTGTATTTTTTGTAGTGTTTGTTGCACAAGCTGTCGAAGCATATGAGGCGCCTCCTTCCTCACAGCCCAACACAAATGTCATGATCTCCATTGATAGTTGTCGGTGTCAAAACCGGCGGACTGTGCGTCTAGGCCGGATGGAAACGGGAGGAAGGGGACACAATGTTTTACCCAGGTTCGGGCCCTCTTGATGGAGGTAAAACCCTACATCCTCCTTGATTAATATTGATGATATGGGTAGTACAAGAGTAGATCTACCACGAGATCAGAGAGGCTAAACCCTAGAAGCTAGCCTATGGTATGATTGTATGTTGTCGTTGTTGTGTCCTACGGACTAAAACTCTCCGGTTTATATAGACACCGGAGAAGGTTAGGGTTACACAAGGTCGGTTACAAAGGAGGAGATATCCATATCCGTATTGCCTAGCTTGCCTTCCATGCCAAGTAGAGTCCCATCCGGACACGAGACGGAGTCTTCAATCTTGCATCTTCATAGTCCAACAGTCCGGCTAAAGGATATAATCCGGCTGTCCGGAGACCCCCTAATCCAGGACTCCCTCAGTAGCCCCTGAACCAGGCTTCAATGACGATGAGTCCGGCATGCAGTATTGTCTTCGGCATTGCAAGGCGGGTTCCTTCTCCGCATACATCACAGAAGAATTTGAATACAAGGATAGTGTCCGGCCCTGCAAAATAAGTTCCACATACCACCATAGAGAGAATAATATTTCTGCAAATCTAACTTGCTGACTTGTTTTGGCAACATGACATTATGACATGGCCCGGTGATTATTCGAACCGTCTCCTTTAACTAGCCCCGCACATAATGCGAGGCAGTTTTTTGACACGTCTTGTCAAAGCAGAGATCGTGTCCCCTTATTACGGGATTCTCATCAATACGGGCGTGGGTAACCCAACCGCGCCATCGATTACGGCGCTTGGGGGATAAGCGAGTTTTACCAGGCTAGTGGGGAGGCTAGGTTTCATCCGCCCATATAAAGGGATAATGATTCACCTTTTCATCCACGCCTTCTTCCTCCTTTGCTCATCCGTTTTCGCACACTCGAGCTCTAGCGCCCAAGTCCGCACTTCCCACCTCAACCTTCTCCAACCATGTCCGGAGCGGGAGGCAGGTGGATGGACTCCTCCGTCACGGATGGAGACATCAAGAAGCTGAGGAGAGCCGGATACCTGCCCGATGACATCGCGCACCGGCTCCCAGATGAGGGGCATCTCATCCCCACCCCCAGGCCCCATTAGAGGGTAGTGTTCCTCACCCATTTCCTCCGCGGACTGGGATTCCCTCTCCACCCATTCGTCCGGGGGCTCATGTTCTATTATGGCCTGGATTTCCACGATCTGGCCCCAAACTTCATCCTCAACATCTCGGCGTTTATCGTTGTGTGCGAGGACTTCCTCCGCATCAAGCCCCACTTCGGTTTATGGCTGAAGACCTTCAATGTCAAGATGAAGGTTGTGGGTGGCCGCCAGGCGGAGTGCGGAGGCGCCATGGTGGGCAAGATGCCCAACGTTACATGGCTCGAGGGCTCCTTTGTGGAAACCATAAAGGGGTGGCAATCGGGGTGGTTCTACATCACCGAGCCGCATGACCCTGCATGGGCAGCGGCCCCCGAGTTCCGATCTGGCATCCCCATGCGGCTCACCTCCTGGAAAGAGAAGGGCCTGTCCTGGGGTGGTTCGGGAGAGCTGACCGGACTCCAAACATGTATTCAACACATGGTGAACAAGAAGCTCAAACTTGTCAACGTAGTCCAGGTCATGCTCCATCGCCGGATCCTCGCGTGCCAACAACGGGACTTCAACTTGTGGGAGTTCGACCCGGTGCAGCACCGAACTCTGAACAGGCTCTTCGACACAACTCATGAAGATGCCTGGAGGGTGATGTTCAAAAGCACCGAGGTCCCTCCTCCCATTACTGAGGATCGCGGATTCAGCGCGAAGTGCCAAGCCAGTGCGGTAAGCTGCTTTACCTTTCACAGGATACTTATCTTTTATAGATTGACTCCATGCGGGATCTAAAATCCCGTACCTTTGACAGGACTGGCAGGAGACGGTCGGACAGATCGACTGTCCGGCTCCTTTGCCTGAAGACCCAGCGGACGCTCTTCTGGCGAAGATGCTAACTCCGGCTCCTTATACGGTGCCGGAGAAGACCAAGAAGGCCACGGGAACCCGAAAGAGTTCCCGACGCTAGGCGTCGTCGGACTCACCGTCCGATGACTCTGCAGTGCACTCCTCCCCCAAAGACGAGGAAGAAGAAGAAGAAGAAGAAGATGCTCCCCCTCCAGCTGGGCAAGATAAGAAAAGGAAGGCCGCCCCAACTGGGGGGCCGAAGGGTCCAAGAAGGGAAGGACTCTCCTTCCAGACAGTTCCACCGCCGCCGACGAAGGCGAAGACGAGTGGTTGCCCAGGGCCAAGCCCTCGAGGAGATCATAAGTATTTGGATACCAGAGTAACTCATAGCATTCCTTTGTCGCACTGCTTTCCCTAACGCCGAACATAATTATGCAGGCTGCCACGAGCCAGTATCGATGTATCATCGGACGGCTCCCTGGGCTCGTCGGACATGGATAGCGATCCAGTCCCGACCGCCACCTCCCCTCATCCTACTGACGACGCCGAGGTGCTATCTCAAGAGGCACCGGGTCGAGGGGAGACAGTCCCGGAGGCGCCTCAAGGCGACCTTCCGGACTCCGGGAGCCGAGGGGACGAGGCCCTTGAGAGCTCCGAGTTCGGCCCTCAGCCGAACACCGCGCTGGAACCTCCAGTGGTTCCGGGCTCGGGCAGGCGGCCTCCTTCCAAGAGGGGCAAGACGCCTGTGCCGGTGACCTCTGTCCATCTAGAGGCGCCGGACAATCTGGTGGAAGCGCTTCGCAACGCTTCCATCGACGAGGAGCACCTTACTATTATGAGTGCGGTGGTACAGAAGGTTCAGTCCGCCAAGAGCGGATTGACTGAAGCCTGTGCCAACCTTCTAACAGGCTTTGAGGTAAGTGTTTTTAGAATATAGGAAAAATATTGTCGCATAGACAGTAGCCCCTGATGCTTTTTTCGGTGTGCACAAATAAAAGCCGAACAGAGGATCAAATAATATTGCAGGAGTCTAATATAAGTATGTCAATATGTGTATGTAGGCCTCGCTGCTGGCGTCCGCCGCACTGACTGTGGAGGTTGCCGTACTGAAGCAGGACCTCGAGGGGTCCAAGAAAGAGCTCGGCCTTGCCAAGAGGCAGCTCGCAGAGAACAAGGGTAAGTAATACCCTGTCTATAGATATGTATATATAAAAAAACGCGATTGCAAAATGACAGGATCATCGTATATCTGCTAGGGGCCACGACCAAGGTGGCGACCCTGAAGCAAGCGCTAACCAAGGTCGAAGAAAAAGCGGCTAAGGAGCGCACCGAGCGAGAAAGGCAAGAGGCTCGGGTGGGCGAGGTGCAGCAAGAGCTCCAGGCTCTCGTGACGAAGAACGAGGCGTTGGAGCTTGACTCGAAGACGCGGGAGTCTGAGCTTGCCGCGGCCCTCGAGAGCGCGAAAAGTGTCAAGGCCGAAGCCCAAAAGGCCCTCCAGGAGATCTACGCAATGAAGAAGATAGCGGCGGGTAAGGCATTCTATATGCAGAGCAAGCATGTAAAAGTAAATTACTGATTACTTACCAGAATTCGGAGCTCTCTAGGAGCATTCGTAGATTTGCCTCGCAGTGTGTCAGATGCCGCACAGTTTTACCAGGCCGAGGAGGGAAGCTCAACGGAGAAGCTGTTCTGGTCTCAGTATACTAGGACCGAACACCCGATGCCTCTGAGCGACCAGCTAAAGGAGCTGGTCGAGCTGCACAAGGCGGCCGAACAGGCCAGGAAGGGCCTTGTAGTTCGGCTATGGACTGGCGACGCCCTTCCGAGTATCTACTTCAGCCTGGTGAGGTGGCTTCTGGATGCCTGCCCACGGCTGGAGGTCGTCAAGCGGTCCGTCTGCATCGAAGGTGCACGCCGGGCTTTCGTCTGTGTGAAGGTGCAGTGGGCCAAGCTAGACGTTGTGAAGCTGATCAAGGAAGGGCCGCCGCAGGGCAAGGAGCATCGCACCCCCAAAATTTATTATGAGGGTGTCATGAAGGGTGCCCGTCTTGTAGCGGACGAATGTTCCAAGGATGCAATATTTGAGTAAACTTGCTTGTGTGATCCTGTATGATGAAAACTTGTTTCATATGCGCTATGCAACGCTTGTGTGAATTTAAAATATTACCTTCTGTTTGGCTGTTTATCCAATATGAGAGATGGCTAGTCCTCGGCTTCTGCCCCCATGCCATGAGTGCTGGGGTGTTCGGGATAAACCTGAGCACTCTTGTTCCCATGTTTGGGTCCTTCGAGGGAGGTGCTCAGCACAACGAACAAGGCAACCGGACTAATAATGCTTTATCACTCTCACTTAGCCATAGAATTCTATAATTTTAAATTTCGGAGAAGCCCCTGGTATTCGGAAGGCCGAATTCGGGGCGCGATACACGCCTTTAAGCCGGACAGGACCGGCCCCTCGCCCTAAGCATAAGTATTTAGGGACTCGAAAACCTCGTCGAACAGCGACCAGTCTCTCGCCTTATCATGACAGTTAGTTTTAGCTTTCTCTGCTGAGGTGCTTAGCCCGGCAGAACCAGGGCACAATCGCAGTAGTTCTCATAGCGCTACCTTAGCTGATAGAGTGGAACGTAAGGTACCAAAACATAGGAGCCGGGCAAACCCAACATTTGACCAAAGACATGATTTGGAGCTGATGCATATAATGCTATAAGTTCGGGGTGCCGCACTTGTGAAAGTGTTCGGACTTTTCACACCATGTTGTGGGGTACGTAAGCCCCTGGTCTATTGGCCGTACCAAAGTGTACGGTTGCAAGGCGTCATTAATGAACACACACACACACACACACACATATATATATATATAACAAGAATGCACTAATTGTCGTGATGTTATGCATTGTTTATTCAAAAAGGTGCGTTAAAGCAGAATGATACAGATAGTGCGATAAGCAAAGAGTGGAACTATGTCCCTTCCAAGGGCAAGCTGAGTAATAGTATTAAATCAAATATTTTGCTCGTTATTGTAATCCACCTGGGAATTCTGTGGTGTGACGTAGCTTTCTGCCTCCTTGGTTGCTGCATCATGTGTTCGGCAATAGTGCTGCCGAACAGGGTTTCCAGAGATTAAGGTCCTGAAAAAAGAGAAAAATAACCAAACGGGATGCCCCTAGTGTGGTTTAAACCGCGTCTTGGGGCGTGCCGCAGTGTGCCCCCTCCCCACCTGTGCCCATGGTATTTTTAATGCGTAATTATGTACGTGTGGCACGAGCTTCACCGTTTGGCTGGGACTGGGGTGGGGACCCCACTGCTACGCAAGCTCAGATCGCACCAGGCGGTCTATTTGCCGATTGCTCCGAGCGCGCTTGAAGGTGTCCGGGTCTTGAAACGCCGAACTGGTGGATTTCCTTGAGAGGCTATTTTGCGCTTCTGCTGCGAGGGCCGTAGTGTGATCCTCTGTTCGGAGAGAGCGCTCTGTGTTTCCATTGACTGTAATAACCCCGCGAGGTCCTGGCATCTTGAGCTTGAGGTATGCATAATGCGGTACCGCATTGAATCTCGCAAATGCGGTTCGCCCGAGCAGTGCATGATAACCACTACGGAACGGGACTATATCGAAGATTAACTCTTCGCTTCGGAAGTTATCCGAGGATCCGAAGACCACTTCCAGTGTAATTGAGCCTGTACAATGGGCCTCTACACCTGGAATGACGCCCTTAAAGGTCGTTTTTGTGGGTTTGATCCTTGAGGGGTCTATACCCATTTTGCGCACTGTGTCCTGATAAAGCAGGTTCAGGCTGCTGCCGCCATCCATAAGGACTCGAGTGAGGTGAAATCCGTCAATGATTGGGTCCAGAACGAGTGCGGCGAATCCGCCATGACGGATACTAGTGGGATGGTCCATGCGATCGAAAGTGATCGGATAGGAGGACCACGGGTTGAATTTTGGGGCTACTGGCTCCAACGCATATACGTCCCTGCACGCACACTTCCGCTCCCTCTTGGGGATGTGGGTTGCGTATATCATGTTCACCGTCCGCACTTGTGGGGGAAACCTCTTCTGTCCTCCGGTGTGTGGCTGCCAGGGCTCCTCCTCATCATCGCTATGTGGCCCCTTGTCCTTGTTTTTGGCAATTAACTTGCCGGCCTGCTTGAACACCCAACAATCCCTTTTGGTGTGATTGGCTGGCTTTTCTGGGGTGCCGTGTATTTGACACGAGCGATTGAGTATACGGTGCAAGCTGGATGGTCCCGGCATACTTTGTTTGAATGGCTTTTTCCGCTGACCGGGTTTAGAGCCTTTGAATCCGGCATTGACTGCCGTATCCTCGTTATTATCGCTGTTAATGCGGCGCTTATGTTTGTTGCGACATGACCTGCTATTGCCGTCCTTGGTATCCGAAGTACCATGGTTCTTTGATATGTTATTACTACGAGCCAGCCAGCTGTCTTCTCCCGCACAAAAGTGGGTCATGAGTGTCGTGAGGGCTGCCATAGATTTCTGCTTTTCCTGACCAAGGTGCCGGGCTAGCCATTCGTCACGGATGTTGTGTTTGAAAGCCGCTAGGGCCTCTGCATCCGGACAGTCGACAATTTTATTTTTCATTGTTAGGAATCGAGTCCAGAATTGCCTGGCCGATTCTTCTGGCTGCTGAATTATGTGGCTCAAGTCATCGGCATCTGGTGGCCATACATTAGTGCCCTGAAAGTTGTCGAGGAATGCGGCTTCTAGATCTTCCCAACAGCTGATGGACTCGGCTGGCAAGCTGTTAAGCCAATGTCGCGCTGGTCCCTTGAGCTTTAGTGGGAGGTATTTGATGGCGTGTAAGTTCTCACCGCGGGCCATGTGGATGTGGAGGAGGAAATCCTCGATCCATACTGCGGGATCTGTTGTGTCGTCATATGATTCAATATTTACAGGTTTGAAACCTTCTGGGATTTGATGATCCATTACTTCGTCTGTGAAGCATAAGGGGTGTGCGGCGCCTCTGTATTGGGCTATATCGCGACGCAGCTCGAATGGGTCTTGCCCGCTGTGTTCAGCCCGGCCGGATTTGCTTTTGCTGTATCCGGCGTGACGTTTATTGTCTCACAGAGTGGTGCGCCCTCGTGATCCGTAGATCGATCTTGCATGCTTTGCTTTGTCCTCCAATATGTCTCGCAGGTCTGGCGTATATCCCCATGCCTTTTTATTTGAATGGCGTCGGGGTGGAGGCTGAGTTTTTGGCTGGAATGCCACTCTATCGCGGCCACGAGGTGGCCGATCAGCCGTATCATACGCTTCTTCCTCCACTCGAGGTAGCAACCTGCACTTTGGGTAACTCTTAGAGGGCACTCGAGTTTATATTCCTCGGCCGCGAGGACTTCATTCCATCTGTCAGCTAGCAGATCCTGATTTGCTTGAAGCTGCTGTTGCTTTTTCTTAAGGCTATTTGCCGTGGCTATAAGCCGGCGTTTGAAGTGCTCTTGTTCGACGGGATCCTCTGGCACAACGAATTCGTCATCGCCGAGGCTTGCCTCATCTTCGGAGGGGGGCATGTAATTATCATCCTCCTCTTCTCCATCTGCCGTTCTCTCAGGAGGGCTGGGTCCTCCATTCTCCTGCTCTAAATCTTGCTGGAGGGGATTGTTGTTGTCGTCGGCACTATCCGGAGTATTATTATCTCCTGTGCCGGTATCACCACTTTTGCTTTGGCGGGACTTAGAGCGGCGCCGCTGACGTCGGCGCTTGGGTTGCTTCTTGGAGGGGTCATCCTCCGCTATCTCGTCGCCATTGCCTTCTTTGGGTGTATCCACCATGTATATATCATATGATGAGGTGGCTGTCCAGTGCCCTGTGGGCGGTGGTTCCTCTTCGCCTCCCGCATCGTCGTCCATACCATCGATGTCTTCGGAGTCGAAGTCGAGCATGTCGGTTAAGTCATCGATAGTGGCTACTAAGTGGGTGGTGGGTGGGCCTCGAATTTCTTCGTCGTCCGCATCCCAGTCTGCTGGACATAGTTCGGCCAGGATCCTCCTGACAAGGAGAGAGACCTTAATGAGTATAGTATGTCGCCAAAAGGGCGAGTGCTGAAAAATATCCGCGGACGTAAACTCCATGATCGGCGCCCAATCGGATTCTATAGGAACGGGTGCAAGCGGTTCGGAGTCCGTGGTCAGAGAAGGATCCGACAGTTTAACAGCACGGCTCTCGTGCAAGGTAAGGTCGATGTTTGGCTCGATCGCCGCTGAGGGTAAGGCCTCTGTGGCGGGGTCCATCCACCCGTCTACGGAAGGCGCACCTGGCTCCGAATTGAGGGTCGGGGCGGCTGCTTGTGCGATCTCTTGAACACTATCCGATGGTAGCGCTAAGCCGTACTCATCGTGACCGCGTGACGCACAAGGCAGAGGCTCGAATCCGTCGAAGATCAAGTCTCCATGGATATCGGCCGTGTAGTTTAAGCTTCCAAACCTGACCTGGTGGCCAGGGGCGTAACTTTCCATCTGCTCCAGATGGCCAAGCAAATTGGCCCGCAGTGCAAAGCCGCCGAATAGGAAGATCTGTCCGGGGCGAAAAGTCTCACCCTGGACTGTATCGCCATCGATGATAGTAGGAGCCATCAAGCCTAACGGCAACGACACAGAGGAAGTCTAAATGAAAGCACCAATGTCGGTGTCAAAACCGGCGGATCTCAGGTAGGGGGTCCCGAACTGTGCGTCTAGGCCGGATGGTAACAGCAGGCAAGGGACACAATGTTTTACCCAGGTTCGGGTCCTCTTGATGGAGGTAAAACCCTACGTCCTGCTTGATTAATATTGATGATATGAGTAGTACAAGAGTAGATCTACCACGAGATCAGAGAGGCTAAACCCTAGAAGCTAGCCTATGGTATGATTGTATGTTGTCGTTGTTGTGTTCTACGAACTAAAACTCTCCGTTTTATATAGACACTGGAGAGGGTTAGGGTTACACAAGGTCGGTTACAAAGGAGGAGATATCCATATCCGTATTGCCTAGCTTGCCTTCCACGCCAAGTAGAGTCCCATCCGGACACGAGACGAAGTCTTCAATCTTGCATCTTCATAATCCAACAGTCCGGCTAAAGGATATAATCCGGCTATCCGGAGACCCCCTAATCCAGGACTCCCTCAACAGTGATAGTCCCGTTGGGACCCGACATCTTTAGCTTAAGGTACACATCGCAAGGACGCACCATAAACTTAGCATAAGCCGGCCTCCCAAAGAGGGCGTGGTATGGACTCTTGAATTTGACGACCTCAAAAGCAAGAAACTTGACCTGAAGTTGAACTTAGTGCCAAAAGCAACCTCCGAATAGATCCTACTGATAGGATGGGCTAATTTACCAAGAACGATACCATGAAAAATCGTTAATGATGGCTTCAGTTTCTTCTCTGAAAGGTTCATCCGTTTGAAGGTATCATAATACATTATATTAATACCGTTGCCCCCATCCATTAGAGCTTTGATTAATTTATCTCCATCATCCTTGGGAGTGACAACTAAAGCCAAGTGTCCAGGATTGTCAACCCGCGGAGGTGGTCTAGTCGACTTGAAGTGATGGGTTATTCTGACTAGTTTAACCAATCTGTAACTACTGGTGCAACAACACGTGCATATTGCGCTTCTGCAGCTTTCTGTCTCTCTTGCATGTATTGGCGGTGAAGATGTGATATTGCCCACTGTTCAACTGCTTCAGATTTCTCTAGAAATCGGACATACCTCCCTGGGTCTAGTTACCTTGGCCGGCTCACTGATTGTTTCCTCCACCATTTCTAGCCCCTTGATAGTCAGATCCTGAATTGCCAGCTCCATAGTTCCTAGGGTGTCCACCATTACCACAATTAATGTTGTTATTGTTACCTCCAAAGCTTCTATTTTTACATCCCTGCATAATATAGCAATCCTCCCAAGAGTGGTTTGTTGGTCGATCGTCCCGGCTATGCTTTGGACACGAGCCTTTGAGAGCTTCCGCATAGATTCATGGATGAAACCTTGGGGACCGCTTCTTGAAATTGTCATTTCGGTGTTGACTCTTGAAACCTGTATTAGTGTTGGCAACCAAATCTAAGCCTCTTTCAATGTTCTTGTGTTTGTTATTGTTATGATTGTTGTTTCCATTGTTGTTATTCTGATGGCTCTTGCCACCATTCTTCATTCCCTTCCTAGACTTCTCATCATTCGAAGCTGGGTCCTTTGTGTTATTAGACTCGGCATATCTAGTCAATATCTCCATGAGCTCTCTCCAGTCCTTCACCTACATTTTCATGCACCGGAGATTATGAACCAAAGGTTGAAACTTGCAGTTTTCTCCAAGACGAGAACAACTGTTTGTGATGTGATGCTATCAGAAGAGTGAACGATCTCTGCAATCCGGCATGCCTAGTGACTAGCCGGCTCGTTGTCCTTCTGGGTGCTTGTCCAATTCAGCGGTCCTACAATGGTTTGCCCATAAAAAATCACAAATTCAGGCCTCTGGCCATGGGGGATGGTATCCTGCCACTGGAGGGGGGCTCCCACTGCCACGCTTGACACGTCTCCAATGTATCTATAATTTATGAAGTATTCATGCCATATTTACAACAATTCTATATGGTTTTGGTATATTTGAATGGAACTAACCCGTACTGATGTTGTTTTCAGTGGAACTACCCTGGTGTTATTTTTTGTGCAGAAATAAAAGTTCTTGGAATGGGCTGAAACTTTTTGATGATTTTTTTGGAACAAAAGAGACCCCCGAAGCTTGATGGGAGGACCAGAAGTTCCACGAGGGCCCCACTCACCACCTGGGTGTGCCTAGGGGGGTGACCATGCCCAAGTGCCTCATGGGCCCATCTTAGCCCTCTTCGCGTGATTCCAACTATGAAAATTCTTATATA
The DNA here is from genome assembly GCF_056163025.1 of Triticum urartu. Taxonomy (NCBI): domain Eukaryota; kingdom Viridiplantae; phylum Streptophyta; class Magnoliopsida; order Poales; family Poaceae; genus Triticum; species Triticum urartu. The sequence goes on along the minus strand of NC_141873.1, from coordinate 160,924,090 downwards.
TAGGGAAACCCCCAGAAATAACCCTAGAACTTCGACTCCGCCGCCGCAATCCTCTGTACCAAATAGATCCCATCTAGAGCCCTGTTCCGGCACCCTGCCAGAGGGGAAGTCATCACCAGAGGCCATCTTCATCATCCCGGCAGTCTCCATGATGAGGAGGGAGTAGTTCACCCTCGGGACTGAGGGTATGTACTAGTAGCTATGTGTTTGATCTCTCTCTCTCTCTCTCTCTCGATTTGGCATGATCTTCATGTATCGCGAGCTTTGTTAATATAGTTGGATCATATGGTGTTTCCCCCTCTCTATCTTGTTGTGCTGAATAGAGTTTTTACCTTTGAGGTTTCACTATTATCGAATTGAATACTTTTTGGATTTGAGAACACTTGATGTATGTCTTGAATGTGGATACCCGTGGTGACACTAGGGTGTTCTACTGATTCACTTGATATATGTTTTGGCAATCAAATTGCAGATTCCTGCGGTGACACCGGGGTAATCTAGGCGTAGATGTTGATGCATGTATTCGTCCTTATTTCTCTGGTAGAAATGTTGGGGCACTCTTTGAAGTTCTTTATGTTGGATTGAATATTATGAATCTGAAGTTGTTTGATGCATGTCGAATAATCAAATCACGGATACGTGTGTTGACATTGGAGTATCTAGGTGACATTAGAGTTGGTTGATGCATATCATATGGTGTTATTTTAGCATGAACTCTTGGTTAGGTTGATCGAAAAGAATAGATTGATCGGAAAAGATAATTTGAGGTGGTTTTGTACCCTACAATAATTTCATCTTATGTTCTCTGCTAGATAAGAACTTTGGAGTGACTCTTTGTCACACGTTGAGGGATTGTTATATGACTCAATTATGTTAGCATTGTTGAGAGATTGCACTAGTGAGAGTATGAACCCTAGGCCATGTTTTCAAGCATTGCAATACTGTTTGTGCTCACTTTTGTTACTTCTACCTTGCTACCTATATCTACTATCCATACTACACTTGTATCACCATCTCTTCACCGAATTAGTGCACCTATACAATTTTCCATTGTATTGGGTGTGTTGGGGACATAGGAGACTTCTTGTATTTGATTGTGGGGTTGTTTGAGAGAGAACATCTTCATCCAACGCCTCCCATGGATTGATAAACCTTAGGTCATTCACTTTGAGGGAAAATTGCTATTATCCTACAGAACTCTGCGCTTGGAGGCCCAACACAAGTGTGCAAGAATAAGTTGTGTAGTAGACATCAACACTCTCTACGCCTAGGTCATCTTCTTCCTCTGCGGGCAATCTCTGTTGCTTTGCATGCCACCGTCCTGGCCACTTTCAGTCCTAATGCAAGTTCGCACCCTTCTGTCTCATTTTTCGCCAAGATGGATACCTAATAGTGGATTTCCCCAACCGCTCCCCTCCTTTGATTCTCAAATGCTTTGGTTTTGGCATGCCTGGATGTGACTTCTTCGCCCTGGTGGGGGTCTAGATTATGTGGTGGTTGTTCCATCGATTCGAAATGCAGTGGTAATCGCTGTTCAGACCAAAGGGGTGATGTTGTAGATGCTTTTCGATGAACTCAAAGAATGGGGATTGGAAGGATGGGACTGGCAGATCTAGTAGTTGTCAGCTTCGGAATTTGGCATCATTTCCCCTCCAAAGAAAGTCTAAGAATGGTGGCCTCCTGAAGTAGTTTCATTCTTCCTATCAATCAACTGGTGGTCTCTGTGAAAGCAGCAGAGGATGGGGGGAAACCTCTTCAGTGTTGACTAATGCCTGAGTCCTTTTGGATGATGTGTCTCCTCTTATGCGCAATTCCCCTACGTTTATGGCGTTTGTGGAGTTGGTGGGCAAGCCGGTCTTTGTGGAAATTTCATCTCTCTCTCTCTTGTCTTGGTTCGATGCGGATGCTCATCAGCTGCCTTGATCCATCGCGGGTCTGGAGTTATGTTTATATCTTCCCGGGGATGACTACCTACCACATAGCGGTTCGGATTGAGGGCCAGCCTCCTCTCTCTAATGATGTTCCTCCTCATCCGCCTCCCACTCCTACTAACGATAATCACAAGGATGATGACAACATGACTGAATCTCGTGACTCTCCTACCCCATTTTCTCAGGAGGAATGATATGCTTTGAGCATGCACAAGTAGGAGGTCATCAAGGGTTGGTCCCCCAGAGATAGATCTGGTGAAGAAGACAAAAGTGCTTGAGAAGGTTGGGCCGACTGAGGATGTTGGCAAGGCCTCCTCCAGTGTTGGCGGGTGTTCTTCCGAGCCCGTTCTCGGTCGTGTGCTTGAACTGTCCGATCCGCCCTCCCTCTCCCTCGTTGTCGGGTGTTGATGTTGATCAGATCCCACCTATTATGGCTCCTACTCCTGCTGGATCGACACAATGCTACAAATCGGGTTTGAGGAAATTTTCTGCTCATAGCCGTAACTCGAGGGCTTCGAAGCATTCGACTACTTGGTTGTGCCGTAGACTTGATCATGATCTTGGCAAGGTGGCTTCTCCTAAGGCTCCCATGGCACCCCCCCCTCGTGTCATTCCTTCCTGCGTGCACTCCTACCTCGACTGTGCAAGAGCGGACGTGCTAAGGTTTTGGGCGAGTTGGTAATGGTTCACGCGGCTAGAAGGGCAGAGGATAATAAACATGTGATTGCAGGTACTCTTCCCACCTCTCCAAAGCGTACTATTCGTCCTAATTTTCCTGACTCACATTTCTTGAAAGTTGCATGTGAGTTTGGTATTTCCCTTGATGCTTCGTTTTGGTCTCCCTTAGTTCTTTTATCTATGATTCGTACCAACAAACTTGCGTAGGTAGCCCTACACAAGGCTAGGAACTTGGGTGGTGTGGCTAATCCCGGCCCCTCCTTGCTAGTGGCGTCGGAAGTCCAATGACGTCGCTGGTGCTTGATTAAGAATTAAGAATCAAGTGCTGTGGACGAGGCATACAAAGTAGACAGCTTCTATGCTACTCTCTAGGGCTAGTCTTCGCATTAAGAATCTTTCCTTCAAATGAGGGCCCTTTTTTGGAATATTGATAACCCACAAGTATAGGGGATCAGTTGTAGCCTCTTTCAATAAGTAAGAGTGTTGAAACCAACGAGGAGCTAAAGGTAGAACAAATATTCCCTCAAGTTCTATCGACCACCGATACAACTCTACGCACACTTAGCGTTTGCTTTACCTAGAACAAGTATGAAACTAGAAGCACTTTGTAGGTATTGTAGGATAGGTTTGCAAGGTAATAAAGAACAAGTAAATAAAAGATAGGGGCTATTTAGATAAAGACACAACTAAGTTAGTTTTAGTAGAGAGTTTTTTATCACAAGAAAGTTATTTGTCCTTAGGCAATCGATTACTAGACCAGTAATCATTATTGCTATTTTATATGAGGGAGAGGCATAAGCTAACATACTTTCTCTTCTTGGATCATCTGAACTTATGATTGGAACTCTAGCAAACATCTGTAACTACTAAAGATCATTAAGGTAAAATCCAACCATAGCATTAAAGTATCAAGTCTTCTTTATTCCCACATGCAATAACCCACTTATCCGTGTTTGTGTCTCTATCACTCATGAAACGAAGACAATAAGAAAACCATGAACATATTGCAAACCCTACAGCGGGGATCCCTCACGCTTGTGCGACACGTAGAGCACCATAGAACAGCACCAATAATAAAACATGCAACTAAAACAATCACGATCGTCAATCAACCCATAGGACAAAACGGATCTACTCAAAAATCATAGAATAGCCATGCATCATTGGGAAATAATATATAGCGTTGAGCACCATGTTTAAGTAGAGATTATAGTGGGGAGAAGAGGTGTTACACCGCTGCATAGAGGGGGATAGAGTTGGTGATGACGGCGATGAAGTTGTTGGTGTAGATCGTCGTCACGATGATGGCCCCGACGGCGTTCCGGTGCCACCGGGAGAGAGAGGTGGAGAGAGCCACCCTCCTTCTTGTTCTTCCTTAACGTTCCCCCAAGATGGATGAAGGGTTTCCCCTCTGGTCCTTGGCCTCCATGGCGGTGGAGGGGCGGGAGCCCCTCCGAGATTGGATTGCTCACTCTCTCTGCGTTTCCTTCTGTTTGTGCGCTCTGTGTTTCTGGCCTTTCACCGTTTCTTAAATTCCCGGAGATTCATAACTCTGATTGGGCTGAAATTTTAACACGATTTTTATCCAGATATTAGCTTTCTTGCACCATAAGAAGGGCACCAACCGCCTTAAGGAGTGGCCACAAGGACCAGGGGCGCGCCCTCCATCCTTGTGGGCCCCTCAGGCATCGTCTTGCGTTGATTCTTTTTCCCAAAAATCACATATATTCCAAAATAATATTTGTATGTTTTTATCCTGTTTGGACACTCTTTGATATGGATTTTCTGCCAAAAACATGCAACAAACAGGAACTGTCACTGGGCACTGGATCAATATGTTAGTCCCCAAAAATAGTATAAAAAGTTGCCAAAAGTATGTAAAAGTTGTAGAATATTGGCATGGAGCATTCAAAAATTATAGATACGACGGAGACGTATCATCATCCCCAAACTTAATTCCTGCTCGTCCTCGAGTAGGTAAATGATAAAAAAGATATTTTTTATGTGGAATGCTACCTAACATAATCTTGATCATATAATCTAATCATGGCATGAATATTAAGACACGAGTGATTCAAAGCAATAGTCTATCATTTGACATTAAGACAACAATACTTCAAGCATACTAAGGGAGTCCTAGATTAGGGGGTCTCCGAACAGCTGGACTATATCCTTTGGCCAGACTGCTGGACTTTGAAGATACAAGATTGAAGATTTCGTCTCGTGTCCGGATGGGACTCTACTTGGCATGGAAGACAAGCTAGGCAATACGGATATGGATATCTCCTCCTTTGTAACCGACCTTGTGTAACCCTAACCCTCTCCAGTGTCTATATAAACGGAAGGGTTTTAGTCCATAGGACGACAATCACAACATATAATCATACCATAGGCTAGCTTCTAGGGTTTAGCCTCTCTGATCTCGTGGTAGATCTACTCTTGTACTACCCATATCATCAATATCAATCAAGCAGGACATAGGTTTTTACCTCCATCAAGAGGGCCCGAACCTGGGTACAACATCGTGTCCCCTGCCTCCTTTTACCATCTGGCCTAGACGCACAGTTCGTGACCCCCTACCCGAGATCCGCCGGTTTTGACACCGACATTGGTGCTTTCATTGAGAGTTCCGCTGTGTCGTCGCCACCAGGAAGGATGTCTCATCCCGTCTTTAAAGACGGCACTGTTGCTGAGGGAGCTTTGGCTATCGGCCAAACTCTTCGGCTAGGTGGTTTTCTTATGACCACCTGTTCGGCCGCTGCGCCGACGATGACTTCTCGGGTCATCAAAAGTAATCTTCACGTCAACTCGGAACTCGCCGAGCAGTTAGATCCAATGGAGATCTCTTCCCTGAACGAGCTCTTGGATCGCATCGCCGCCCTAGGAGTCGCTACAGACTACGATCAGATTGGGCCTAAACCCGATCAGAGAGATATCATCTCTCCCCAGGTCACCCATCACGTTGCAGTGATGGAGGAACAATGCGGCAACCCTTCATCTATCTTAAGGACAAGTTATGTCCGGATTCCCGATCCCTCCAAGCCGGATACCCGCGGAGGGGAGGACGTCACTCAAGATCTGAACCTAGAGTCAGGCAGCGGGCTAGATTTATTGGAAAACATCAAAGAATCCAAACTTCCGAGTTCGGAAACTCCTTGGCCCCTGAGTCTCAGATTGGGTGAGGATTCGGTTTCAATTCCACCCACCCACCCAAACATAAGCGATCTATCCCAAATTAGGCAAGAGCCCGAAGAAACAGTACACCTTTACTGGGCCAGATTCCTCCTGGTCATGAACAATATAAAGGACTGCCGCGCGGAAGACGCAATTTCATTCTTCTGCAATAATTGCATGGACAAGGGAATCCTCAACGCCATAAGTCGCCACGAAATTACACGCTTTGTCGACTTGGTGTCCATAGTACGAAAGTACTGTGCGATGGAAAGCACCTGGAAAATCGAAATAAAATTTTGGGATAATCCAGCCCTGAATACAAACCCAGTCCGAAATAAAAGGGTGCATTATCATAATACACCTGGGTTAACTACCAAAAAGCAAAAGCCCTCAACGGACCCTGCAAAATTCATAATACAGCGGATGCAATACCAACGCACAGCCTTAGAGCATGTTGGATACTCCAGCAGGTGGCCAAAAGTGGTGAGGATCTACTCCTCCCAAATACCACAGAGCACCATCCTATGGACAACAATACGGTGTTAACGGTCTTTGAGACCTTCGCGTCAAATAATAGACGCAAGCGAACACTCCGCAGCATGGCCGAAATCTGCCACATAGCAGAAATAAATCCTTGGAGTGACACGGCTATTACCTTCAATGCCAGTGACAAACCTAAATTCTGAACAGCCCGAGCACCAGCCACACTGGTCCTCTGTCCAATCGTGGACGGCTTTCGACTCACCAAGGTACTCATGGACGGCGGCAGCGGATTAAACCTCATATATGAGGAAACTCTTTAAAAGATGGAAATAGACTGGAGCCGCATTGAGCAAAGTAGCACAACCTTTAGAGGAGTCATCCCCAGTCGCGAAGCACGCTGTGCTAGGAAAATCACACTAGATGTGGTATTCGGCATGCCGGATAATTACAGGTCTGAAGAAATTACATTCCAAGTGGCCCCGTTCAGCAGCGGATACCACACTCTATTAGGGCGGGAGGCATTTACAATCTTCCAAGCCATACCCCATTATGGGTACATGAAGCTCAAAATGCCTGGGCCCAACGGAATCATCACTCTTGCTAGTGATCCGGACATAGCACTCCCCCTTGGGGCACTATCCGAAGCCCTAGCGGCCGAGGAACTAACTGCGCTGCGCTCCACGGTGAACAGGGATGACGTGATACTAGATAAAAGATCCAAGTCCACCTCCTTTAAACCGGTGGATGAAATAGTCAAATTCCAAGTCCATCCAATGGACCCTACAAAAACAGCTTCCATCGGGGCATAATTAAACCCTGATGTCGACGCCGCACTGCGAGAGTACCTATGCGAGAACTGGGAAATTTTTGCCTGGCACCCTTCAGACCTGCCAGGAATCCCACGCAGGCTGGCCGAGCACAGCCTAAATATCCTAAAAGGATTCAAGCCAGTCAAGCAGGCTCTTCGATGTTTCTCCGAACCTAAGAGACAAGCCATGGGAGAGGAACTAGCCAAGATATTGGAGGCCGGATTCATCAGAGACATAAAACATCCGGACTGGCTAGCAAACCTGGTGATGGTACCAAAGAAGGACAAATCCTGGCGCTTGTGCGTCGATTTTAAGGACCTTGACAAGGCCTTCCCAAAGGATCCCTTCCCCCTCCCCCGCATCGATCAAATCATCGATGCTACCGCAGGACATGATTCATTGTGTTTCCTCGACGCATACTCCGGCTACCATCAAATTAAAATGGCAGAGCCAGACCAAGCCGCAACGGCATTCATCACACCATATGGCCCATTCTGCTTTAACACAATGCCCTTCGGGCTCAAAAACGCCGGCGCAACATATCAGCGCATGATTGAGACATGTCTGGCAAACTAGATCGGCAAAACAGTGGAGACATACGTAGATGACGTGGTCATCAAAACCAAGCATGTCGAATCTCTAGTAGACAACTTGAGGCTCACATTCGATAACCTCTGAACATATGACATCAAGCTCAACCCGGAAAAATGCATTTTTGGCATACCAGCCGGGAAGCTCCTGGGATTCATTGTCTCCAGTAGAGGTATTGAAGCTAATTTGGCCAAAATCCGAGCGTTGTCACAGTTGGCTACCCCAACAGACCTCAAACATATACAAAAATTGACCGGATGCATAGCGGCTCTAAGCCGCTTTATCTCCCGCTTGGGAGAAATGGCATTACCCCTTTATCGCCTCCTCCGGCGCACCGAACACTTTGAGTGGACGGATGCCGCCACGGCCAGACTCAACGAAATAAAAGCCATATTGGCAACAAACCCAGTCCTGGCCGCGCCAAACATTGGCGAACCAATGCTATTATACATTGCGGCAACTCATCAAGTAGTAAGCGCGGTGCTCGTCGTCGAGCGAGAAGTGGACGGACACAAATTCCCCCTTCAAAAGCCGGTTTACTATGTGTCCACTGTCCTTACTCCATGCAAATCACGGTACCCACATTATCAAAAGATAGCGTACCCGGTATTTATGGCATCCCGGAAGCTGCGACACTACTTTCAAGAGTGTTCGATAACGGTAGCCTCGGAAGTACCACTTAACGATATTATAAACAACCGCAACGCGACAAGCCGGATTGCCAAATGGGCCATTGAGCTCCTCCCGTTTGACATAACTTACAAGCCACGGCGAGCTATTAAGTCGTAAGTTTTGGCTGACTTCGTCGCCGAGTGGACGGAAGCCGAACTCCCTAAGGAGTACGACACATATTCAAACTGGATCAAGCACTTCGACGGCTCCAAAATGTTGGCTGGTCTGGGGGCTAGCGTCGTTTTGACGTCCCCAATGGGAGATACCGTTCAATACATACTACAGATAATGTATACGGACTCCAACAACACAGCCGAATATGAGGCCCTTCTACATGGTCTCTGGATGGCAGTATCCATGGGCATTCAATGCCTAGAGGTGCGCGGAGATTCGAACCTCGCGATATCCCAAATAAATGGAGACTTTGATGCCAAGGATCCGAAAATGGCAGCTTATCGCAATGTCGTCCTAAAAATGTCAGCTCGGTTCGAGGGGCTCGAATTTCACCATGTGGCTCGGGAAAACAATCAGGCGGCGGATATCCTCGCCCGCATTGGCGCAAAACGCGACGCGGTCCCTCCCAACATATTTCTAGAAAGGCTCTTCAAGCCATCCGTAGCATGGGAAGGGGACACCGGTAACAACAGTCCGGACCCGGCCAAAATACCCGATACCGAGCTCTCTGACACAATCGGAGGCTCCGCCACCGAAATAACACATTCAGCCCACGAAATAATTGCCATTATTGCCCCGTGGACAGAACCATTCCTGGCCTACCTAACTAGACAGGAACTTCTGGAGGACCAAAATGAGGCACATTGCATAGTGCGGCGATCCAAGGCCTACAGGGTCCATGAGGGAGAATTGTACAAAAAAAGCGCTACCGGAGTCCTTCAAAGGTGCATCTCTGAAGACGAAGGGCGGAACCTTTTGGCAGAAATTCACGCCGGACTCGGGGTTATCACGCTGCAGCCCGGGCTCTTGTAAGCAAGGCCTTCCGTACATGATTCTATTGGCCAACGGCCCGGGCAGATGCACAGGACTTGGTCCAACGTTGCACCGGTTGCCAACTCTTTGCAAATCAAAGCCACATGCCACCCACCGCCCTCCAAACAATCCCCATTACATGGCCCTTCATGGTCTGGGGGCTTGACATGGTCGGACCCCTTAAAGGGGGAACCCACAAGAAAAAATACTTATTGGTCATGGTGGATAAATTCACCAAATGGATAGAGGCTAAACCGGTTAAAACAGCCGAATCCGAACCGGTGATAGATTTCATATCCGGGGTTGTACACCGTTACGGCGTCCCCCACAGCATCATCACTGATAACGACATGAACTTCACGGCTGACGAGGTAAAACTCTGGTGCAGCAAAATGGGCATCAAGCTGGATTATGCTTCAGTCTATCACCCACAAACCAACGGTCAAGTCGAACGATCAAATGGTCTTATAAAGAGCGGCATTAAACCCAGATTAGTCCGCTCCTTAACGGAGTCTGTCACGCACTGGGTAGAGGAGCTCGACTCCGTACTCTGGGGGCTGCGGACCACGCCGAATCATAGTACCGGATATACACCGTTTTTTATGGTGTACGGCGTAGAGGCAGTCCTGCCCTATGACATAATTCATGACTCATCTCGATTGCACATGTACGAAGAAAGAGAAGCCAAGCTCGATCGGCAGGACAGTCTGGACACCTTGGAGGAAGAGCGCGACGTAGCCAAAGCCGGTTCCGCATTTTACCAGCAACAGGCTCGCAGATACCAAAGCAGAGAAGTACGGGCCAAAACTTATAACGTTGGCGAACTAGTTCTACGACTGCCGGATAAGAAAAAGAACAAGCTCGAGCCCAAATGGGAAGGTCCCTTCATTATCTACCAACTTCTGACCGGTGGAGCGTACCGACTGCGGGATGCATCGACTAGTCGACACGAGCCGAACCCATGGAACGCAGCCAGGCTTCGAAGATTCTACGCCTAGCGCCGGACTCTATGTTAGTCCCCTCCCTTTGTCCATTTTCTGCATATGCATCATCTGTCTTGTTTCCCTTTCTTTCTTTTATTTCTCTAGGCCTTCAAGGGTCACCTTGTGCCTCACTCATACATTACAGATGCGCTAGCCGCACTCTTCATACATGGGGGCTTCTTTCACAGAAGCTTAAATTATTTACCTGGGCCTCACGCCCAACACATATGTTATACTTCCGCATGTACCTTTTTTCACCATTATATGCATCGATATGACTTAAGTTTTGGCCAAGCTGGGTTGCATGGCTCTTGTATTTATGCCCTACGTTCCCGTTAATTTGGCCAGGGCATAAGGGGAGCACCTCTGCGATTGTTACCGCCGGGTCAGCCGGACGTGTACCTCAGACTGGGTGAAGCCGAAAGCTAGCGTTCTTAAGGGAATATTCGATCGGTGAACAAAAGATGACTTTTATTTATATCCATATCTACCCCCAGATGTTTTTTCTGCGTTTCTTATCGCAGTCCGGACATGCACTTTAGGGCATGCTTGCCCAGGGAAAGGAACCCTTAATGGAACTATTCTCCCTCGAAGATGTTTCTTACTACCCATGTAATATAACATAACTAGTTGGGCACTTGTCTGATAAAGCACTAATGACCCCTACAACTGGTCCCCACGCATGCCCCGGTTCTTACATAACTGAGAGGGTATTCGGATACACTCCGGACCGTCGGGTCCCGAGGTTGAAGCGAAAAGGTCCGCCACGACAAACGATCTACAATCCGGCTAGAAGGCATTATACATGTCACTTTAAAATTACATAGTCAATTTGACTGGTTGAATTCCTCTTCAATACCATCCAATAGGCTGTCTAGTCTATAGTCCTGTTGGGAATACTTTGCGACCGATTCTACTTGGCCGTACACTAAGCTCACAGGCATCTCCGTCCCATTGGGCCCCACAGGTCCGACTTCGGCCATGTGGTTCGGGTCAGTCTTCGTGTATCATGTCTTCACCATTGCCCAAGCTTCCCTGGCGCCCTGACGGCAGGCCAAGATCTTCGATAATCGGAAGCGCCGCCGCGCTCCCTTCAGCTTTTCTGCAAGCTCTCCAAGGCCTTCGGGTATGGAGACGGACAGCCACAAGGCCTGGGCGACGCCTTGCATCACCCGCCGAACTCGTTCGTGCAACTGTGAGAGCTCGGGAAGAAGGTCACCCATTGAACCGGGCATTTCCTCGGCAGGACGACCTGTTAGCATACCTACAGACATAACTCTGTCAGCCAGCTTCCTCGCCGAACTCTTTTTCAAAGTTCGTTCAAGCACTTACTAAATATGCCGCGTTGAAGCCGCCGATTCTCCTTAACAGAGTCTGACAGTTGGGCACGAACATCTTTTAGTTCCACGCCCAGCTTGGTGTTGGCATCTAGGAGATCATTCTTCTCATGCCTCACCCTCGTAAGCACGCTCTCACCAGCCTTCAGCTGGCATAGGAGCTGTTGCTTATCCAGATTTACTCCAATATCATCTGCAATTTTATCGTCAGATCTGCATATACGCCGCATTCTATATGATACTTATCATTCGAAGGATATGTTACCAGAGGGGGTCTCTTTGGGCTCCCCTGCTACGGCCAGTGCAGCCTGAAGTTGGGCTTTGCACTCTTCCAGCTCCTGGGATAGTTGAGTATTCTTTTCTGTAAGAACCTGCATAACAAATGATCCTTAAATCAGTTATCCTAACTGTTTCAAGTCTCAGGGGCTACTAATATATATAATCACCAAATTTTCTCACCTGCATGTCTTTTACATACTGCTCCATGGCTCTGGCTAGACCATTTTGAGCGGCACGGAGGTACGCGTCTCTCGAGTTGAAGGCATCCAATGCCTCTTGGGAGAAACAAGCGTCACGAAGAACAGTCCAGTGACGCCTGTGGTTCATGGCACTTTCCACCTCGCAATGGGTGGCGGACAGTTTATCTGCATCCTTTGTCGGAGGAGCGCCCGGCGCACGCCTCGTATTTGTTCCCGCCTCCGAATCCGGCCTTGGAGCCTGGCTAGTGGAGGCGCGATTGGTAGCCTCTCCGGGTATAGTCTGGCGAGCGCTCTTTTTCATGAAAAGAAGGCATGGGCGTTAATATGCCTCTGAGAATAATGTCTTGCAATAAAGACGGCGTGCCGTACCGCTGTGCCGGTGTCTCAATCCGGACTGCGGGTCTTTTCAGCCTGCCTGGCCTCACGGCCCCTTGTTGGCTAGTCGCCGCAGGCTCGGCCTTCCGCCTCGATGACCTCCCCTGCAAAACACGGCTGTTATACGATAATCAAAAAGCAGCAAGGACGGATCCCCTTTCGAAGTGCTGGGACTTCGGTCTCAGTCACCTGTGAGGCTGGAAGTAGCCTAGGGTAATCGGCCGTAATGGCCACCTAAGCGTTGTCATTACTCGATTGGTAAAATACCCCATCGATCAGCTCCACAGATATGTCTGGATCCTCCTGGGAGGCCGGGTCAAGGGACCGTCCAGGGTCCTCGGGTTGTGGAGGAGGGCTGTTTATCTCCTTTACAGCCTGGCACAGCTCCTGCGATGAAATCGCTAGACTGAATACTTAACTACGGGAATACGAAACGGATGGGCGAGAAAAAGTCTCCGCTTACCCAGCTCAGAGGATTGTACATAGAAAATCCGCCCTGCGGGTTGACACGAAGGAATTCCTCCTCTTCTCCCTTGTACAAAGTGGATAAGATCTTTATTAGATCAGCAGCCGATCCCGGCCCTTTGCGGCCGTGGCGGGCGGCGTCATCCTCCCCACTGAAATCCCACATGGGGTGGCCTCTATATTGAAGCGGCTGCACCCCGCGCATAATACATATGGCCATGACCTCGATCATGGTTAATCCAGATCGAGCTAAAGAAACTTATCCGGCTCATCAGGTAAAGAACGTCCCTGTCATCTTCCTCCAGGGAGCTCCATGGACGCCAGCTCCGGCGCTTCTTCAAAGGGGCGTTATCGAACTCAGGAAGGCCAATTCTAATAGGATCCGGGAGGGGGACGTCGTCTATATAAAACCATTCTGAAGGCCAGTCTTTGGACGTCTTCTTTGGTGTTCCGGACAGGTATCTGGTCCCGGCAATACACCACACTTCGGCTCCGCCCACTTGATATATTGACCCCTTCTGAGAACGGGGCACAAGGCAGAACAGCTTCTTCCACAGAGCGAAATGAGCCTCACAGCCCAAAAACAACTCGCAAAGGGCTACGAATCATGCCATATGCAGCATGGAGGCAGGCGTAAGGTTATGCAACTGGAGGCCGTAGAACTCCAGGAGCCCCCGGAGAAACGGATGAATTGGAAATCCTAGCCCTCTTACCAAATAAGGGACAAGGCATACCCGCTCTCCCTTGGAGGGATTGGGAAGGCTCTCCGCTTGCTCTCCGCCATTATAGGTGGCAAGCCCGGCTCGAACTGGGACCATGTACGCTGGGGGAAGAAATCCCTTGGTCTAAAGCATCACTAATTTGTTGTGCGGGACGGAACATCTCTCCCAATCTCCATGCTTGGGGCTAGGGGAGCGAGAGGAGGAGCTGCATCGACCGGCCATGATGGAATGAATCTCTGTCGAATGCGCTCCGATGAAGGCTCGCCAAGGGAGAATGGTGTGATTTGGATCTGAATCCTCGTCTTTTTAATAGGCAGCTCATTCACACAGCTAGGGGGGTAAATGTAAAAACACCCTGGCTCTTCACATTCGCTCGACACGAGGAAAGTGGCCATTATTGGGCGTAGAAGCCAAGGAGTGCAACATTCACAAGAGGCCGGACACTATTTCGACAGGTGCACGAAATTTGGAGAGGAACCCGCCTTGCAATGCTGAAGACAATACTGCGCGTCGGACTCATCGTCATTGAAGCCTGGTTCAGGGGCTACTGAGGGAGTCCTGGATTAGGGGGTCTCCGGACAGCCGGACTATATCCTTTGGCCGGACTGCTGGACAATGAAGATACAAGATTCAACACTTCGTCTAGTGTCCGGATGGGACTCTACTTGGTGTGGAAGACAAGCTAGGAAATATGGATATGGATATCTCCTCCTTTGTAACCGACCTTGTGTAACCCTAACCCTCTTCGGTGTCTTTATAAACCGAAGGGTTTTAGTCCATAGGACAACAATCACAACATACAATCATACCATAGGCTAGCTTCTAGGGTTTAGCCTCTCTAATCTCGTGGTAGATCTACTCTTGTACTACCCATATCATGAATATTAATCAAGCAGGACATAGGGTTTTACCTCCATCAACAGGGCCCGAACCTGGGTAAAACATCGTGTCCCCTGCCTCCTGTTACCATCCGGCCTAGACGCACAGTTCGGGACCCCCTACCCGAGATCCGCCGGTTTTGACACCGACACATACTAATAAAGCAATCATGTCTTCTCAAAATAACATGGCCAAAGAAAGTTATCCCTACAAAATCATATAGTTTGGCTATGCTCCATCTTCATCACACAAAGTATTTCATCATGCACAACCCTGACGACAGGCCAAGCAATTGTTTCATACTTCTAATGTTCTCAAGCCTTTTCAACTTTCACGCAATACATGAGTGTGAGCCATGGATATAGCACTATAGGTGGAATAGAATACGATGGTGGAGGTTGTGTGGAGAAGACAAAAAAGGAAGAAAGTCTCACATCGACGCGGCTAATCAACGGGCTATGGAGATGCCCATCAATTGATGTTAATGCGAGGAGTAGGGATTGCCATGCAACGGACGCACCAGAGTTATAAGTGTATGAAAGCTCAAACTGAAAACTAAGTGGGTGTGCATCCAACTTGCTTGCTCATGAAGACCTCGGACATTTGAGGAAGCCCATCATCGGAATATACAAGCCAAGTTCTATAATGAAAATTCCCACTAGTATATGAAAGTGATAAGTCAAGAGACTCTCTATATGAAGAACATGGTGCTACTCTGAAGCACAAGTGTGGTAAAAGGATAGTAGCATTGCCCCTTCTCTCTTTTTCTCTCATTTTTTGGGCCCTCTTTTTTTGGCCTCTTTTTTTGCCTCTTTTTTATATTTTTATATTTTTTATCCGGAGTCTCATTCCGACTTGTGGTGGAATCATAGTCTCCATCATCCATTCCTCACTGGGACAATGCTCTAATAATGATGATCATCACGCTTTTATTTACTTACAACTCAATACTACAAATCGATATCTAGAACAAAGTATGGCTCTATATGAATGCCTCTGGCAGTGTACCAGGATGTGCAATGATCTAGCATAGCAAAGATATCAAAAAACAGACAAGCCATGGAAATATCATGCTAGCTATCTTACGATCATGCAAAGCAATATGACAATGAACGCTCAAGTCATGTATATGATGATGATGGAAGTTGCATGGCAATATATCTCGGAATGGCTATGGAAATGCCATGATAGGTAGGTATGGTGGCTATTTTGAGGAAGATATAGGGAGGCTTATGTGCGATAGAGCGTATCGTATCACGGGGTTTGGATGCACCGGCGAAGTTTTCACCAACTCTCGAGGTGAGAAAGGGCAATCCATGGTACCGAAGAGGCTAGCAATGATGGAAGTGTGAGAGTGTGTATAATCCATGGACTCAACATTAGTCATAAAGAACTCACATAGTTTTTGCAAAAAAATATTAGCTATCAAATCAAAGTACTACGCACATGCTCCTAGGGAGATAGATTGGCAGGAAAATACCATTGCTCGTCCCCGACAGCCACTCATAAGGAAGATAATCAAAAAATAAATCGTGCCCCGACTTCATAACATAACGGTTCACCATACGTGCATGCTTCGGGAATCACAAACCTCAACACAAGTATTTCTACCAATCCACAATTACTAACTAGCATGACTATAATATCACGGTCTTTATATCGCAGAACTATTGCAAGGAATCAAACATATCATATTCAGTGATCTACAAGTTTTATGTAGGATTTTATGACTAACCATGTGAATGACCAATTCCTTTCAACTCTCTAAATAGATATAAGTGAAGCATGAGAGTTTAATTCTTTCTACAAAAGATATGCCCACGCTCTAACAAATATAAGTGAAGCAAAAGAGTATTCTACAAATGGCAGTTTTCTAGTTGTAGAGAAACAGGCATCCCCAAGCTTTCGGGGCATCCCCAAGCTTAGTTGCTTAGGAGTCCTTGAATATTACCTTGGGGTGCCTCGGGCATCCCCAAGCCTGGGCTCTTGCCACTCCTTATTCCTTCATCCATCATGATCTTACCCAAAACTTGAAAACTTCGATCACACAAAACATAAGAAAAACCCTTGTGGAACCCGTTAGTATAATAAAACAAATTATCACTTCAAGTATTTTCATTGTAGCTACTGTATTATAACTTATCTACAGCTTATACCACCGATACAATCGATAGTTTCATCAAAACTAGCAAAACAATGCATCAAAAACAGAATATGTCTGAAACAGTGCCGTCTGTAGTAATATGAACATCTACCATACTTATGTAACACCAAAAATTCTGAAAAATTAGGACAAAATAAACAATTTTTATATAATTATTGTGCAAAAAGTTTCAGAAACATTTGACGTTCCAGTAAAAATGAACATTCATGCACTACAACCAATGTTTCTGTTTTTGCACTACACAAACCAAACAACCGATCTAATCATCGTAAAGGCAAATCTTGGCACATTATTTTTATAATACAATGGATTTGTAAAAGGGGAAAATTATTTTTGTTGAAAAGTTTCTTTAATCAAGGTTTGCAAAGTTTCCCATGGGCATGAACAAAGTTGAAGGAGCTTCCCCAGTTCAACGGTGCTCATCTTTCTTACTTTCAATTTTCTTTTTGAAAAGGTTTTAGGTTCCCGTCTTTATTTTTTTGTTTTTAAACTTTACAGAAGCACACAACAGAAATAAATGACTCTCTAAAAATTTCGGGTTGTCTCCCTGGCAGCGCTTTCTTTAAATCCATTAAGCTAGGCATATAGTGCTCAAGTAATTGATCCACCCGGATCCCAAGGTATATCAAAGCCAATTTTAATTAACAATGATTTGTAATTTAGTAGTGAGCACAAAGCAACATATATCATGCAATGACGAAGTTTAACTCTCTTCCTATGCATCGACATGTCATAAAAGAACAATTCATGCACACAAAGTAAAGGCTAATACATAGCATAAACAGTTTCTTGCAATTTTATTGTATTGGAAAAAAAAGAGGCAGAGATGTAGTTCCTCTCTCATAATAATTGCAAGTAGGAGCAGCAAGCACATGCATATTATATTCATCAAAATTATCATGTGCAATATTAGAATGCAACCCATCAATATAGTCCTTAATAAGCGCAAACGTCTTCGATATAGTGTGGTTGGGAGAATTCAAAAAGATAATAGCACTATCATGCATGGGTGCAATAGCAACAATTTCATTCTTAACATAAGGAACTATATCAAGTTCATCTCCATAAGCATAATTCATATTGGCATCATGGCCGTAAGCATAGCAAGCATCAAGTTCATCAAAAAGGGATATTTCAAACGAATCAAAGGGATCATAGCAATTACCATAGAATTCATCCTTCGGTAAGCATGAAGGAAAATTAAACAATGTATGAGTTGAAGAGTTACTCTCATTAGAAGGTGGGCATGGGTAGCTAATCCGTTATTCCTCCTTTTGTTCTTCGCTCTCCTCATCATCTTTTTCATCTAATGAGCTCATAGTGTCATCAATTTCTTCTTCCATACTTTCCTGCAAAATATTAGTCTCTTCTTGGATAGCGGAGACTTTCTCAATAAAAGCATAAATATCGGCATTATATTCATAATTCTCATAGCAATATTTAAGTATATTCAAAATTTCGGGCCTACAAACATCATCATCAAAAGCTTCATACTTTCCAAACAAAGATTCAATTTCATAAGCACCCTTAAAAGCAACGAATTCTTCTATTCGTTCCACATCGTAGTAATCATATATACCATTAGAATCAAAAGATATGGTTTCATTATCGTTAAATTTGCATGAAAAGGGAACGTATGGAGCCTTCATCCTAGAGCAACAAGTATAATCATGTCTCAAGCATAGTTGCCAATCATATCAATGCAACATATGAATTTGATCCCATAAGAGTTTCCCTTTCTGAGTCAAGCGATAATCCCTGAAGTATTCATGTTGATCCAATGTGTCTCCCATTATATAATTGAATGGGTTTTTCTCAGGATTATTAAAGTAGTGCATAATATCTTTCACATAATGAGCATCAAGGGTTTTAGGAGGTTCCCATCTCCATGAGTAGCAAGTAAACCTAATTTTTTGGTATTTCGTGTTCCATATCCATAACTAAAGATAGAGAACAACTTAGAACAGCAAATAAAATCTACTTAGTGATAAAGCAAACAAGCACACACAAGAATATTCACCCCACACTATTGCTCCCCGGCAACAGTGACAGAAAAAGGTCTTGATAACCCACAAGTATAGGGGATCAGTTGTAGCCTCTTTCGATAAGTAAGAGTGTCGAACCCAATGAGGGGCTATAGGTAGAACAAATATTCTCTCAAGTTCTATCGACCACCAATACAACTCTATGCACGCTTATCGTTTGCTTTACCTAGAAGAAGTATGAAACTAGATGTACTTTGTAGGTGTTGTAGGATAGGTTTGCAAGGTAATAAAGAACACATAAATAAAAAATAGGGGATGTTTAGATAAAGACACAACTAAGTTAGTTTTAGTAGAGAGCTTTTTTTCACAAGAAAGTTATTTGTCCTTAGGAAATTGATAACTAGACCGGTAATCATTATTGCAATTTTATTTAAGGGAGGGGCATAAGCTAACATACTTTCTCTTCTTGGATCATATGCACTTATGATTGGAACTCTAGCAAACATCCGTAACTACTAAAGATCATTAAGGTAAAACCCAACCATAGCATTAAAGTATCAAGTCCTCTTTGTTCCCATACACCATAACCCACCTACCCGTGTTTGTGTTTCTATCACTCATGCAATGTAGCCAATAAGCAAACCATGAACATATTGCAAACCCTACAGCAGGGATCCCTCATGCTTGCTTGACACAGAGAGCGTCATAGGACAACACCAATAATAAAACATGCAACTCAAACCAATCACGATCATTAATCAACCCATAGGACAAGACATATCTACTCAAACATCATAGGATAGCCATACATCATTGGGAAATAATATATAGCGTTGAGCACCATGTTTAAGTAGAGATTAAAGTGGGTTGAAGAGGTGTTACACCGTTGCATAGAGGGGGAGAGTTGGTGATGACGGCGGCGATGTTGTTGATGTAGATCGTCGTCACGATGATAGCCCCAGCGGCGTTCCGGTGCCACCGGGAGAGAGGGTGAGAGAGCTACCCTCCTTCTTGTTCTTCCTTAACGTTCCCCCAATATGGACGAATGTTTTCCCCTCTGGTCATTGGCCTCCATGCCGGTGGAGGGTCAGGAGCCCCTCCGAGATTGGATCTCTCTCTCTCCCTCCCTCTCTCTGTTTTCTTCTGTTACTGCGCTCTTTGTTTCTGGCCTTTCACCATTTCTTAAATTCCCGGAGATCCGTAACTCCAATTGGGCTGAAATTTTATCACGATTTTTATCCGGATATTAGCTTTATTGCGCCAAAAGAAGGGCACCAACCGAATAAGGAATGGCCACAAGGACCAGGGGCGCACCCTACCCCCTGGGGCATGCCCTCCATTCTTGTGGGGACCTCGGGCATCATCTCATGTTGATTCTTTTTCCCAAAAATCACATATATTCCAAAAATTATCTCCGTAAGTTTTTATCCCGTTTGGATTCCGTTTGATATGGATTTTCTGGGAAACAAAAAACATGCAATAAACAGGAACTCGCACTGGGCACTGGATCAATATGTTAGTCCCAAAAAATAGTATAAAAAGTTGCCAAAAGTATGTAAACGTTGTAGAATATTGGCATGGAACAATCAAAAATTATAGATACGACGGAGACGTATCAAATATCCACGGGTTCGGAGCTAGGGGCGCTATAACCAGCTTGGGGATTACATTCAGGGTCACCATATTGATTTAGTTTGCTTACAAGAAATGATCAAGGACTCATTTTCTCTCTCTAAGATTTCCTCTCTTGCGGGTGCTGATTTGTTTTGTTGGAAGTGGTTGCCAGTTGGTGGTCACTCTAGCGGTATTATTTTGGGTGCGCATCTTGATGTTTTTGAGTTTGTCTCTTTTTATTCGGGCGTGTACTTTTCTAGTACGGTTTGCATCATCGTGCTATTGATAAAACCTGGGAAGTTGTTGGGGTTTATGGCCCGACTAATAAATGTCTTTCTCATGAGTTTCTGCTAGAACTATCTGCTAAAGTTGATGCTTCTACTTTTCCTCTTCTCATTGGTGGAGATTTTAATCTTCTCAGGTTCCCTTGGGACAAGAACAACTCAAATTTCTAGTGGTCTAGAGCTGAAGGTTTTAATGATTTCATCATTACTTTTGCTCTATGGGTGTTGCAAGGGTTGGCGTGCTCGCTTCATGTGGTCTAACCATTAGCTCGATCCAGTTTGATCAGTGTTCGATAGGGTTCTCATCTCTCCTGAATGGGATATCATCTTTCCTACGCCCTCTCTCATTGTTGAATATCACATTGGCAGTGCCCATACGCCTCTGCTCTTGGAATCAGGAGTGCACTCTGGGGCCCCTTCTCATCTCTTTAGATTCAGTACAAAATCTCCTATTTCAGTGACAAAAATCCTAATGACAAAGAACAAATCGTTGCCTAAAATCATTATGTGATGCTCATCGTCACTAACACGTTTACTCTCGGGCCATCGATGTCGCCAACTTTGTTCGCATTCTGGACTCATTTTAGGTGACGTTTTTATCCGTTGCTAAGCTGGTATAATTTCTGGGATGGTTATTATTTTTACATAAATTATTGGAGCAGCGCCATCATGAGTTATTTGAGGATATTAAGAAGACAAGGCCACGTGTCAGCATTTGTGTAGGCTTTGTGTGTGCATCCTGGTTGCATGTCTGCTGGCATCCTGGAGGTGTGTCTGCGGCTGGTGTTGAGGTGGGCGAGCAATTCGCGTCAAAGATTCTCATTGGAAGACGTGCCTTTAATAGGCGGATGTCGTCCTATATATCGTTGTATTCTATGCTTACTGAAAGAATGAGATCAGGCTGCAGTGGCCTTTGACCACCCCTCTGGCCACCTATCCAACCACCTCTCCTTAATAGCGACCTTGCCTATGACGGGCTATAAGATAGCGTCCGTCGCTTCTCTCGCACCATTCCCATCTCCAATCCAGCACAAACACCTCGTCCATGGCAAGCCCATATGAGCACCCCCTAGTCCTATTTTGGCATCATTCAGGAGGAGCAGGAATAGGATCTTCTGCCCCCTGGTGGGCGGAGATGGACAAGGCACTGTAGGAGCTTGTGTATATGGACGCAGAGGCCAAGCAGATGGAAGCACGTGCGCTTGTGCCCGTGCCAGCGCCGGTGTGCCCACGCTCGATTTCCTACCCGAGCTTTATAATACCAACGACTGGCCACAGCGGGCCATGGCAGTCGATGCTTATTACCCCAACAACCAATCCGCTTTCCATGCATTCTTGTACATGGTGGTCGCGGCAGTGTAGCTGGACATGGCGATGGTCGTGGCAGTGGTGCCGGTCATGGCAGTGCCACGGGACGTGGACATGGCGGCCTCCATGGCATCGACAGGCGCCTTGGTGGTGGTCGTGGCCATGTCCACAGCTAGCGGTGATTGTGGCCATGATGAGTGATATTTTTTCACTCCTCTATTGGTTTAAACCGATATATTTCATCAAAACCAAGGTATTCGCTCTGATATTGCCACTAATGACTAATGAATGCAGATGATTCCATAAACCCTCTCTTTATTATGTTTCTACAGGAAATGGACTAAATATGGATGAAATCAAGTGAGAACGTGGAAAGGAGTAAATGGGGAGATAGAAGAAATCGAGTGGAGGCGCGCTGGCAAATCTAGAGCAAAAGACGACATTTCACGGGACCGCGACCGCTTGTTTGTGCGATCATATGGCATGGAAACCGATACTGCCCGTCCACCTGAAAAACTTTTAGAAATGGGCCGAGGCCAAAATTTTAACAAAACGAGCATGAGTGGATCAGAACGTAGTCATCTTCATCCCATCTTCATCAACCCAGCCACCGCATTTTCCCATCTCCATAGCCACCATCTCCATCTCCACCGTAGTTCTTCCTCCACTAGATCATACTTGTAATCGTGTATCACACACGGTATCCATTGTAAGACATATTATCAATAAATCTACCTTTAGGATGTGTACTATGATGTGTTCTTCATGTGATGTGATCTCCATGTGTGAGTAGGTCGGCAAGGTATGGGTTGAGGCAAGAGTGAGGGTGTCCTGTACTAAGGGGTCCTTGGGCTGCCGGCCTATTTCTCGTGGGCTGACTAGTGGGCTACTTGTTGTTCGTCAGGGCAAGACCGGACTTCGGACGATCTCGTGCTCCAGAAGGAAACCTCCGAAGACTTGACGTATCCCCCAAGTCTTGCTTAATGTGACTTACGTGTTTATCCTTTGTTGGCAAGCGACCATGTGTAACCCTAGGTACCCCTAGTTTCAATATAAGCCAGAGGGCTTAGTCCATAGAGGCTAGAACCACCATCCTACTCATCTAGGGTTTAGTTCATCTGATCTCGTGGTAGATCAAATTTGTAACCATCATACAAACACATCAATACAATCAAGCAAGACGTAGGGTTTTACCTCTTTGAGAGGGCCCAAACCTGGTTAAGTACTATCTCTGCATTCCCAGTTCCCTGATACGTCTCCAACGTATCTATAATTTTTGATTGTTCCATGCTATTATATTATCTGTTTTGGATGTTTTATATGCATTAATATGCTATTTTATATTACTTTTGGGACTAACTTATTAACCCAGAGCCTAGTGCCAGTTTCTATTTTTCCTTGTTTTTGAGTTTCATAGAAAAGGAATGTCAAATGGAGTCCAAACGGAATAAAACTTTGCAATGATTTTTCTTGGACCAGAAGACACCCGCAAGACTTGGACTCCATGTCAGAAGACCCGCGAGGCGGCGGCAAGGGTGGAGGGCGTGCCCCCTACCTTGTGGCCCCCTTGGGAGTCCCCTGACCTACATCTTCATGCTATAAATTCACATATATTCCAGAACCCTCAGGGAGAGACACAAAAACAGTTTTCCACTGTCGCAACCTTTTGTACCCATGAGATCCCATCTTGGGGCATTTTTCGGCGATCTGCCAAAGGGGGATTCGATCACAGGGGGCTGCTACATCAACTCTATTGCCCTTACGATGAAGCGTGAGTAGTTTACCTCAGACCTATGGGTCCCGTCGTGGTTTTGTCATGGCAGATGTCCTCGTGAAAGGACTTAGTCGTGGAGCCATCGCTACGGGTTAGCTTAAAGGGGTTAAACCGGACAAGGGACACAAGAGTTTTATACTAGTTCGACCCCTTTCGATGAAGGTAAAAGCCTACGTCTAGTTGTGATGGAATTGCAGGGGTTTCGATGACCAGGGAGCGAATCCGCTTTGCCTAGCTCTTGAGTTGTTCTGTGTTGTGTCCCTCCTAAACCGCCGCCGGGTCGTCCCTTTATATACATAGGTGGACGCCCGCCGGTTTACAGAGTCCCAAGGCCGGATCATAAACGTGTCTGGCTCGGTCTCTATTCCTTCTAACTTACAATACAAGTTACATATTCATGCCGGTTTATGTCTACAGGCCTTAACCCGCCTTTGGGCCTTGGGTCTTCCTGAAGCGCCACCATCCTTGTCTTCATGGGCCTTTGAATAAAGCAACCATCATGAGGTAATCCGGCCTCTCCTAGCCGGTTTATGCCCGGTGGTAATGTCGCCAACATTAGGCCCCAGATTGATTTGAACTTGTTCATGTCAATCTTGAACACTTAAAAAAATTCCTCCTTTGCATCTTCACCTTGATCTTGTAAACCGACATGACGTCATCCTCCAGGATCATGATAAATCGCCATGACATCACTTGTTATATAAAAATTATACATCTCACCTTCAGTTAATGAGCCTCCGACAATCGAGGCGTCCGCTCCGTTATATATCCAATTTTCGGGCTCCTTGATTCTCGCGCTTGTCACCTCTCCATTTACCTTATAAATAGGACCAAGGGTAATTTCCTTTTTCCCCCTTTGTCTCCTTGCTTCTTCTTCCTCGTCGCGACGCCCCTGCACCCGAGCACTGCCGCCGTCGTCGAGCTTCGCCTCTGCATCTCCGTTGGCCGCTACATCGACCTGGTCGCATCAGAAAGACGCGGCGCACCTCCGCTACCTCAACAGTTGTTGTAAGCCTTTCCTCTTTCCTCTGTAGATCCATTAGGGTTCATGCGGGTTCACATCACTCTCCTCGTGTTCTTCGTCAACCCATAGATTGCAGAGCTCGATCTTGACGTGTTCCGCGCAGTAGCTATGGAACTCCTTATCTCAGCCATTTGACCCAAACCTTAAATACATCGTAACTTGATCTGGACCTTTTGTGAGCTGCTTATATTATCCAAAATTTCAATGCAATCCTGTGAAACCTGTTCCCCTCACTTAGGTATTTTTAGATCTGTACCCTTCACACCAATATAGGCGGTTTAACTTTTTGAAGTATGACAATCCGGCAGGTACCATTAGTCCCCTTTTAAACCGCCAATTTATTTATACTCCGGTTTAACAGTATGCATATACGTCTGCCTCTGTTCATTCCTTATGATTCATAAATACCCTGTCCTCGGTTTACCAATTGTCACATACTTGGATTCCTTTTCCTTGTTGTACCTTATGCATCACCATTAATGAATCGTAAACCAGCATTATTTTCTTCCAGCTTTTCACTTGCAATGGCCAAGCAGTTTTATTCCTGCAACTGGGTCCCCTCCCGGGTTACAGAGGAGCAACTGAATGGAATGGTCAAGATTAGGACCTTACCGAAGAAGAATGAAATCCGGTGGCGAGTTCCTGGGCCGGAAAATCCTCCCACCCCTAAGAAGGGTGAAGTAGTGGTGTTTGTTGATCACATAGGCCGTGGCTTTAAACCGCCCGGATCAAAGTTTTTTCGAGATGTACTTGCTAGCTTTCAGCTCCATCCTCAAGATATTGGACCCAACTCGGTATCCAATATTTGCAACTTTCAAGTCTTTTGTGAAGCGTACCTTTAAGAAGAACCAACTGTTGAGCTATTCCGGGATTTCTTCCATTTAAACCGCCACACTGAATTCGTAGACGGACCCAATAAGGAACTTGGCAGCGTCTCAATTCAAAAAATAAAAGAGATTGAATTTCCTAATGCCAAACTTCACAGTCACCCAAAAGAGTGGAATCAAACTTGGTTCTACTTCAGAGACACCTCTCCAGAAGATGAAAACCCTCTGCCGGGTTACCGTGCTAACCAGCTTCCTAATACTCATCCGCTTCCGCAACGACTAAGCGCCCAGGAATGGGCCTCGTACGCACCTCAACTCACCAAGCTGAGAGCCTCCTTAGCCAACGGTTTAACAGACGTGGACTTCGTCCGTTGCTGGATATCCTGGAGCATTTTGCCGTTAAGTTGCCGCTCCGGTTTAATGTGTGAGTATACTGGTGACGTAGAAGACTCCCAACGCCATATCAATATTCAGCTAACATATGAAGAAGTCAATGAATTTATTAAGAAAATGTTGAATGAATCGGAAGCTGTCTGCAGCAAGACCGGGTTAAGCCCCTTTTATACGCAAAACAAACCGCTCGTTGTAAGTATTGTTTGCGCTTCTGCTTTCCACCTGATATTTTTGAACTGTGCAATTTTTGAATACCCCCTACCCATGTTTAAACAGGGTGACGATCCGTTCTGGAAAAAGAAACCTCAAGAGAAAGCAGTGAAGTCTTCTCATCCTAAAACGAAAGCCGTCAAGAAAACCACAAGGAGGAAGGCACCTGAACCCATCAGTTTCGAGCTTGATGACGACCTGGATGAACCGGAAGAAGAGGTAGAACTTGATTCACTTGGTTCACTTTTCATGCATCTCATTGACAATGATACTTATCAGGAGGACGTTGAGGGCAGCCAAGCTGATGATGCAGAGGTAATTATCCTTTCCTCTGGTTCAGACTCTCTGCCAACACAAAAAATCCGTCAAGTAGTCCGAAAAGTAAGATTTTCTCATCCTCTTGCTCACTTGGATCCAACATTTATTTTGAAGAAGCAGCAGCACGACGCTCGCCGCACAACCCGGCACAGCGGCCAAAAGGTTACTTCAACCGGTTTACCGGACACCCCGGTTCGAAAATGCTGATCTGAGGTCTCACCCACTTCTGACACTTCTTATCCCAAGGAAGGCTATTTCCGACAACCTCTTAATCCATCCGATTCGAATTATCAGGTGACACCTCCTTCATCCTGTGGCGAGTCAACAGCGACACAACTCCCTCCTCTCAAAACCATGGATGTGTAAGTATTTCAACCCAATCTTTTGATGTTTCACACTTTATATGCTATGCTAACCTTTGCATCTTGTTATGCTTAGAGCCAAAGCCAGACCCAGTAAGAAGGCTCGGGTGAATAACCCGCCGGAAGACCATGTGGTTATTGAATCGGAGCAAACTGCATAACCGGAGGGTCCAAATACTGAGGCCACATTTGATGAACCACCCTCTCAAGATCATACTGTTGATGAACAAGCAGAAGTTGATACTGCTGTGCCAGATGATGAACCGGCAAATCCAATCCAGACTGATGACATACCTTCTAGTCCAGTGAGAACTACTAACATTCCATCAACTCCAGAAAAGGCTGCTGGAGACAAGGAAGGCGAGGTTATCATTACTCGTATTAGTCACACCTCTCCTGGCCATCCTGTTATATTGGCGAAGCATAGTGCCAAGGAAGAGCGTGCTGCCATGGAGAAAGGCAAATGGAGAACCGATTTATCCAGCTATGCCCATCTTAGTGCTCAAGAACTCCACTCTGGTTTTCTAAACCGACTGCACTCAAACCGTGACTATGAAGCCGGTTTGGTGAATCTGATGAAGGAGCGCTATGAGGTATTTTCATCACTTTTTCCTTTCTTAAATCCAATTTGTAAGTACCAACTCAAGTAGCCCTCAAGGGCCGGTTTATGATGGTAATCATAAATCGGGACTTTTTAATATCTCTATCCTTGGATACTTCTCCTCCATATGTCAGGTGATCCTTTGAAATAAACCGGTACTTTATCGTTGTATTCCTGTAGTTTTCCTCTATGTAGTCCCCAAGGGCCTGTTAATCCTTCCAAGGTGAACCAGGATTTTAACCAATGCTCCGATTTGAACAAATGTACATTAGCCCCCAAGTGTCAAGGATAATGCTCGCATTGTACTTGAGACTTGAATTTTTTTTGATGATATAGCAAATAGGCATTAACCCCCAAGTACAAAGTGCATAACTTGTTATACGCTTGGTACTTCAAATATACATAGCCCATTGATGATATATCTTGCCTTTGTAGGCCGAGCTCAGTAAGAAGGATTTTCAAACCGCTGACCTTCAAGAGGACATTAAATCTCAGCAAGCAGAGGCTTCGAAGGCCAAGGAAGAATTGACTAATGCCTTAGCAGCCATGGAGAAGCTGAAAGAAACCTTTAACAAAGAGCATGCAGACTGGGAGACAGAGAAGGCCGGTTTAACAAACAAGGCCAAATACGTAGAAGCAGCCCTGAAGCCGGTGGTTGAAGAACTGACCGGCTTAAAACGGCAGATTAATGCCATGACCTCTGTTGTATTTGGTGAGTATCCGCATATGAAGTTTTTCCAATCCATAATATCTGATTGAAGTCTGGTTTACTGATGCCTTACTATGCCAGGGACCCGCATTACTCATCTGGGCTCCGACATGCAGATGAAGCTTAAAGCGGCCTATACTTTGATAGAACGGCTGTATTCTGGATCCCAATGAGCCATTTGCACTGCAGCATATAACAAGCCTCCTCCAATGCTGATAAAAGAAACCATCGAAAAGCTGGCCATGCTGCCTGCCCGGTTGGATGAACTGAAGAGATCAGCCGCAAGGTCAGGTGCGCTGACCGCACTAATCCGGGCTAAGGCGTGGATTACAGATCTTGAACCGGCAGATATCGGCCAAGGCTACGCCAGCGTGAAGGAAGATGGCACAAATTTCAACAATGATGATCTCCGAAGGCTGACAAAGGAAATGCGGCCTATAGCGAGTAAATTGGCGGATGACACAGATCTATCTCATTATCAACCGGTTTATGATGTTGAGGGGAAAAGACAGCCCGCTCCGAGTCATGATGTAGAAGATCTTGTTTCGCCGATTCATAAGCATACTTATGCCCCTGACATTGACCCTTCCAACCTTATTCATGAAGAAGCCGTTTTTCAAGCCTTAACTGGAATCGATTGGTCAACGATTGATTTCCAGCGACTGGGTAGGGATGAGGAGAATGCGACCGCTCAAGATGATCCTCAATCTTCAAGCCATCCAGATGAGGAATCATAAACCGGAGGCCGGTTTATCAGTTGCAGTCTGCCACTCCTATTAAAACAATTATTCAATTTGGGTTGTTTAAAGCGCCTTGTAATAGGGTAGCATGAACACTTTATCTGTCATGCCATTGAGCATGTTTGTTTCGCCTGATACAGAGAATTTACCATGCCTTTGGGATCTATTATATGCATAGTCCATTATTGCTTTTATTTAACTTGTTCCTGCATATAAGAACTTGAAAGTGTCCTAGTGGTTTACCACTGGACGTGTCATGATGCCCAAAAAATATATACATAACTTGGATAGATAACCAAGATTGTAATAACCAGATATAAAATAGATGATACTGGTGATATATCTCGTTCGCTGACGAACTGTTGGTATAGTAAGGGTGAAAACACCAATCTGGAGTATTGATGACTCCTTTCCCTCTTGTCGGTTCATATAAAAACCATACCGGGTTATGATAACCACCGATTTGTTTGTATAATGCTGGTGACCTCTAGTCAAAACCAGACCGGAGCAACTTACTGCCGGTTTAGAACTGATCATGTACTGACAACTGAGCATTGAAAGCCATGCCGGGTTGTAATAAACACCAGTTTATCAGAAAATATTCATAAATCCCTTATCAAAAGATGTTTAAAAACAACAAATCCAAAAGAAATATGCAAGGATTTTCATGGGCTACCAGGCCCTAAATCAAGGCTTTTCATGGGCTGCCAGGCTGCTAAGTTAAACCATTTTTCAAAGCCTTTTAAGATGGACCTCAATCTTTAACCAATCACCGTTTTAACTTTGACAAGTTCAGGGTCTATGAGATTGACTTGTCAAACGTTTGATGGGTCATACCAGGTTTACCTAGACGGAGTGGCTTACTTAAAAAGGCAGGATAACCCGGGGTTCTAAGTGAATACACTTGGCTTCCAAGCCTGGCTTGATAGGCTATTACAAGGGTGCAAGCTCGTTGTTCTTTGAGAAGCAAGGATCCCCCAAGTAATATTTGAGCTATGCTTAGTGGTTTCCCATGTTTGAGTTGTGCTTTATGCAACAGACTCTTTTTGGTCTTAAGCCGATCAAGAGGTGTAGCTATGGTTCGAATACGACCAAGCCCCCTAGTGATTTCCTTTATATCTATGTGGTCTTATAGGCCGAGTTAATAAAACTCTGCTTTGTAAGTAGAAGCCCCCATGGAACCACACATGATGTAAAAAAGAACAGAGACCCCGCTTTAGCCGAGGCTCCGGTTTATTATATAATATATACATTGTCATAAGTATGTACATAAGAAGAGCCCGTGGCTCAAGTATAGTAAGGCCGAAGAAGGGCTATATTCCATGGTCGTCTCCTCCTCCAATTTGCGTGAGTCTTTGTGCTCTCAAACATCGATAAGGTAGTATGACCCGTTGTGCAGGTTTTTGCTGACCACAAAAGGTCCTTCCCAAGTTGGGGATAATTTGTGCATGTCAGTCTGATCCTGGATGAGCCGGAGCACCAGATCACCCTCTTGAAAAGTTCTGGTCTTAACCCGGCGGCTGTGATAACGTCAGAGATCTTGTTGATAAATCACCGAATGCGACGCTGCGAGATCACGCTCCTCATCTAACAGGTCCAGTGAGTCCTGACGTGCCTTCTCATTTTCAGCTTCAACGTAAGCCGCCACACAGGGTGAGTCATGACAGATGTCACTAGGGAGAACCGCCTCTGCTCCGTAAACCATGAAGAAAGGTGTGTAACCCGTAGATCTGTTTGGTGTAGTGTTGATACTCCATAATACAGAAGGTAACTCCTCCACCCAACAACCCGGCGTCCGCTTTAAAGGAACCATAAGCCGGGGTTTGATTCCTCCCAAATTTCTTGATTCGCCCTCTCCGCTTGCCCATTAGACTGGGGGTGAGACACTGACGCCACATCAAGCCGGATGTGCTCACATTGACAAAATTCCTCCATAGCACCCTTGGTCAGATTAGTACCATTGTCAGTTATAATGTTGTGTGGAAAACCAAACCAGAATATCACCTTTTTGATGAATTGGACCGTCGTAGCTGCATCACACTTACTGACTGGCTCTGCCTCTACCCACTTGGTAAACTTATCAACCGCCACCAACATGTGGGTCCTTTTGTCTTTGGACCGCTTAAAGGGTCTGACCATATCTAGCCCCCAAGTTGCAAAGGGCCAAGTAATTGGAATCATTCTCAACTCCTGAGCCGGAACATGAGCACGTCGTGCAAATTTCTCACAACCGTCACACCTTTTTACTAAATCCTCAGCATCAGCATGCGCCTTCAACCAATAGAAACCGTGACGAAAAGCCTTAGCCACCAAGGATTTTAAACCGGCATGGTGACCACAATCTCCTTCGTGGATCTCTCGCAAAATCTCACAACCTTCTTGAGGGGACACACAACGCTGAATCGCCCCTGTCACGCTGTAACGATGTAGCTCCCCATTGATAATGGTCATTGACTTGGATCGCTGGATTACCTGCCGAGCCAAGGTTTCATGGCCTTGTAACTCGCCCTGGTTCATATAGGCTAGGTACGGGACTGTCCAATCCAGTATAACATGAACCACCGCTACCAACTGGGCCTCCGGGTCAGGAATAGCCAACTCCTCCTCTATGGGAATCTTGACCGACGGATTATGAAGTACGTCGAGGAAAACATTAGGTGGCACTGGTTTACGCTGAGAGTCTAGACGACTTAAAGTGTCCGCCGCTTCATTTTTTCGCCGGTCTATATGGTCCACATGATAACCCTTGAAATGACCAGCCGCTATGTGCACCTCTCGGCGATATGAAGCCATGAGAGGATCCTTAGAATCCCAAGTGCCAGATACCTCCTGAACCACCAGGTCCGAGTCACCAAAGCACTTAACTTAGCTTAAATTCATCTCCTTAGCCATCCGAAGGCCATGAAGCAAGGCCTCATATTCAGCTGCATTGTTAGTACAAGGGAACATTAAGCGGAGAACATAACAAAACTTGTCACCTCGTTGGGAAGTTAATATGACTCCAGCCCCCGAGCCCTCCAATTGTCTGGACCCATCAAAATGAATAGTCCAGTACGTGTTATATGGCTTCTCCGGTGCCTGCAACTCTGTCCAATCATTGATGAAGTCCACAAGTGCTTGTGACTTGATTGCTGTGCGAGGCGTATATTTTATTCCATGAGGTCCAAGCTCAATAGCCCACTTGGCAATCCGGCCAGTCGCCTCTCTGTTTTGGATGATATCTCCCAGAAGGGTTGAACTAACCACTGTGATGGGATGACCCTGGAAATAATGCTTGATCTTCCGACTTGCCATGAAAACTCCATACTCCAACTTTTGCCAATGCGGGTACCTCTGCTTTGATTCAATAAGCACCTCACTGATATAATAAACCAGCCGTTGAACCGGATACTCCTTTCCAGCCTCCTTGCACTCCACAACAATAGCCACACTAATAGCCCAGGCATTAGCAGCCACATATAGCAATAAAGGCTCTTTATCGACCAGAGCTGCAAGGACAGGCGGCTCAGCTAACTGTCTCTTCAACTGCTCAAACGCTTTATCCGCCACGTCACTCCAGACAAAGTCATCCGTTTTCTTTAGCATCTGGTATAAAGGGATAGCCTTCTCCCCAAGACGACTGATAAACCAGTTCAGAGCCGCAATCCGGCCCGCCAGACGCTGAACATCATTGACACATGCCAGTTTAGCCAGAGAGGTGATAGTTGTGATCTTCTTCGGATTAGCATCAATGCACCTGTTAGACACCAGAAAACCCAAGAGCTTGCCTGCCGGAACACCAAAGACACATTTGTCCGGATTAAGCATCATCTTATAAACCTGGAGATTATTAAAGGTCTCCTCCAGGTCCTCTATCAATGTTTCCTCCTTCCTAGATTTCACCACAATATCATCCAAATAAGCATGAACATTGCGCCCAATCTGTTTATGAAGACAATTCTGAACACAGCATTGATAAGTCGCCTGGGCACTCTTGAGCCCGAAAGGCATAGACACATAGCAGAAGGCTCCAAAGGGAGTTATGAAGGCTGTCTTCTCCTGGTCCTTAACTGCCATTTTAATCTGATGATAACCAGAATAAGCATCCAGAAAACACAGATGATCACAACCCGCCATAGCATCAATAATCTGATCAATACGCGGGAGAGCAAAGGGATCAACTGGACAGGCTTTGTTCAAATCTGTGTAATCCACACACATATGCCAAGTGCCATTTTTCTTAAGCACCAACACCGGATTAGCTAACCACTCACGGTGAAAGACCTCCACAATAAACCCCGCTGCCAAGAGCCGAGCTACCTTCTCACCAATAGCCTTACGCCTCTCTTCATTGAAGCGGCGAAGAAACTGCCTTACTGGTTTAAACTTGGGATCTATATTAAGGGTGTGCTCAGCGAGTTCCCTCGGTACACCTGGCATGTCAGAATGCTTCCATGCAAAGATGTCCCGGTTCTCACGGATGAACTTGATGAGCGCGCCTTCCTATTTCGGATCTAAGTTAGCGCTGATGCTGAACTGCTTGGATGAATCACCAGGAACAAAATCAACCAATTTAGTCTCCTGTGCCGATTTAAACTTCAGCGCTGGATCATGCTCCGTAGTTGGTGTTTTCAAAGAAGTCATGTCTGCCGGATCAACATTGTCCTTATAAAACTTCAGCTCCTCTGTGGCACAAACTGACTCAGCATAAGCCGCATCACCCTCTTCACATTGCAACGCAATCTTCCTGCTCCCATTACTGTGATGGTCCCCTTGTGACCCGGCATCTTAAGCTGTAGATAAACATAACATGGCCTCGCCATAAATTTGGCATAAGTCGGTCGTCCAAAGAGGGCATGATATGGACTCTTGGTTTTCACCACCTCAAAAGTCAACGTTTCTGATCTTGAATCATGATCGTCTCCAAAAGCCACCTCTAGGGCTATCTTGCCCACTGGATACGCCGATTTACTAGGCACCACACCATGAAAGACGGTGTTCGACGGTTTAAGATTCTTATCTGTCAATCCCATACGGCGGAAGGTATCATAGTAAAGGATATTGATACTTCTTCCCCCATCCATAAGCACCTTGGTGAACTTATACCCCCCAACTTGAGGTGCCACCACTAAGGCCAGATGACCCGGATTATCAACCCTGGGTCGATGATCCTCTCGACTCCATAAAATTGGTTGTTCAGACTAGCGCAAATACTGAGGCACTACCAGTTCAAGAGAGTTCACGACCCTTTTGTGAAGCTTATGATCACGCTTACACAAGCTAGTAGTGAAGACATGATACTGCCCACTATTCAACTACTTCGGATTGCTTTGATAACCCGACTGCTGCTGCTGCTGATTTCCCTGATGGTTACAACCTCCCTGATTACCCTGATTACCTTGATTGCCATGTCCGGTCTAATGGCCTTGGAATCTTGAACGGGAGCTGCCATCTCCATAACCCGGCCCATGAAAACCGCCTCCTAAACTGTCGGGCGGGCCATTGTCATATTGAAACATATTGGAATTTTTGAACTCTCGCATGATGAAACAATCCTTCCAAAGTAGCTAGATGTCTTCTTCTCTCTCTTTGAATCCCTATACCATGTTCTCCTCGATGTTCTTGGAGATCTATCCGATGTAATCTTCTTTTGCGGTGTGTTTGTCGAGATCCGATGAATTGTGGATTTATGATCAGATTATCTATGAATATTATTTGAATCTTCTCTAAATTCTTATATGCATGATTTGATATATTTTTATTTGTCTTCGAATTATCGGTTTGGTTTGGCCAAGTATATTGGTATTTCTTGCAATGGGAGAGGTGCTCAGTTTTGGGTTCAATCTTGCGTGATTTCACCTATCACAAAGTTGGGGTAGCGAGACATGTATTATATTGTTGCCATCAAGGATAAAAATATGGGGTTTTCATCAGATTGCTTGAGTTTATCCCTCTACATCATGTCATCTTACTAAAGGCGTTATTCCATTCTTTATGAACTTAATACTCTAGATGCATGTTGGATAGCAGTCGATGTGTGGAGTAATACTAGTAGATGCAGGTAGGGGTCGGTCTACTTGACACAGACATGATGCCTATATCCATAATCATTGCCTTGGATATCATCATAACTTTGCGCTTTTCTATCAATTACTCGACAATAATTTGTTCACCCACCATATTATTTGCCTTCATGAGAGAAGCCTATAGTGAAACCTATGGCCCTCGGGTCTATTTTCTATCATATTTGTTTCTGATCTACTATTTTGCAATATTTTATTTTCAGATCTATAAACCAAAAAACTTAAAAATATTTAGTTATCTTTTATTTAGTTTTACCTATCAATATCAGATCTCACCTGTGCAATTGACCGTGAAGGGATTGCCAACCCCTTTATCGTGTTGGGTGCAAGTGTTTGATTGTTTGTGCAGGTGCATAGATTGGGGACTTGCTTGTACCTCCTACTGGATTGATACCTTGGTTCTCTAACTAAGGGAAATACATATCTTTACTTTGCTACATCACCCTTTCCTCTTCAAGGGAAAAACCAATGTAAGCTCAAGAAGTAGTAGGAAGAATTTCTGGCGCCATTGCCGAGGAGGTCCACATCAAGCCTACTAAGTACCCATCATAAACTCTCATATCTTGCATTACGTTATTTGCCATTTGCCTCTCATTTTCCTCTCCCTCACTTCCAAAACGATTTTCAGAAAAACATAAAAAGATTTGCTTTTTATTCGGCCTTCTTCCGTTCGTCTTTTTCGTTTGCTTTTTGGTTGCTCGTGTGTTAGACTGCTCGCTTTGTCACGATGACTCAAGAGAATACCAAGTTATGTGACTTTTCCAATACCAGTGATGACCCACAATTATAGGGGATCAATCGTAGTCCTTTCGATAAGTAAGAGTGTCGAACCCAACGAGGAGCAGAAGGAAATGACAAGTCGTTCTCAGCAAGGTAATGTCTACAAGCACTAAAATTGTAAGGAACGAGTAGTTTGATAGCAAGATAATTTGTAATGAGAAAGTAATGATAATAGTAGTGAAAATGCAGCAAGGTAGCCCAATCCTTTTGAGGCAAAGGACAGGACAAAACGGTCTCTTATGATAAGCAAAGTGTTCTTGAGGGTACACGGGAATTTCATCTAGTCACTTTCATCATGTTGGTGTGATTTATGTTTGCTACTTTGATAATTTGATATGTGGTAGGATTGGTGCTTAGGTGTTTTTATTACTTGAACAAAACTCCTACTTATGATTAACCCCCTCGCAAGCGTCCTCAACTAGAAGAAAAATATTAAGAATAAATTCTAACCATAGCATTAAACTTTTGGATCCAATCGGTCCCTTACGGAATAGCGCATAAACTAGGGTTTAGGCTTCTGTCACTCTCGCAACCCATCATCTAATAACTACTCCACAATGCATTCCCTTAGGCCCAAATATGGTGAAGTTTCATTTAGTCCACGTTCGCATGTCACCACTAAGGGAATCACAACATACATACCATCAAAATATCGAACACATATAAAATTCACATGATTACTTACAACAAGATTTCTCCCGTGACCTCAGGAACAAAAATAACTACTCACAAATGATAATCATGCTCAAGATTAGAGGGGTATTAAATAGCATATTTGATCTGAACATATAATCTTCCACCAAATAAACCATATATTAATCAACTACAAGATGTAATCAACTCTACTAGTCACCCACAAGTACCAATCTATACTTCCGGTACAAAGATTGAACACAACAGATGAACTAAGGTTTGAGAGGAGAGGGTGTTGTTGAAGATGTTGATGAAGATTGCCCTCCCCAAGATGGGAGAATTGTTGGTGATGATGATGACGATGATTTCCCCCTCTGGGAGGGAAGTTCCCCCGGCGGAATCGCTCCGTCGGAGGGCAAAGGTGCTCCTGCCCAAGTTCCTCCTTGAGATGGTGGTGCTTCGTCCCAAAAGTAATCCCCTTATTTTTTTTCTAGGTAAAAATGACTTATATACCATAAGATGGGCATCAGAGGTGGGCTGGGCTGAGCAACACCCACCAGGGTGCGCCTGGGGACCCAGGCGCGCCCTGGTGCCTTGTGCTCACCAGGTGGCCCCCCTCCGGTAGTTATTTGCTCCAGTATTTCTTATTTATTATATAAAAATTCCTCCCGAAGTTTCAGCTCATTTGGAGTTGTGCAGAATCGGTAGCCTGACGTAGCTTTTTCAGGTCCAGATTTCCATCTGCTGGAATTCTCCCTCTTTGTGTGAACCTTGCATATTATGAGAGAAAGGGCATTAGAATTACTCTGCAAAGCATTATTATGCATAAAAACATTATAAATAACAGTAGGTAAACATGATGCAAAATAGAAATATCGACTCCCCCAAGCTTAGACCTCGCTTGTCCTCAAGCAAAAACCAAAATCAAAAAACATCTCCACATGCTTGGAGAGAGAGGTGTCGATAAAAACAAAATACGGACATAGAAGCATCATGTGAATTATTATAACAACAACAAACTGATGTCTACTATGCAACTTCATTCTTGTATTCACGTGTTAGGCCTCCAACCGCAGAGTTTTGTAGGACATTAGCAATTTTCCCTCAAGTGACCTAAGGTTTATCAGTCTGTGGGAGGTGTAGGACGAAGATAGTCTCTCTCAAACAACTCTGCAACCAAATAATAAAAGTCTCTTGTGTCCCCAACACAACAAATACAATGGTAATTTGTGTTGGGCCTCCAAGCGCAGAGTTTTGTAGGACAATAGCAATTTCCCTCAAGTGGATGACCTAAGGTTTATCAGTCTGTGGGAGACGTAGGATCAAGATAGTATCTCTCAAACAACCCTGCAACCAAATAATAAAAAGTCTCTTGTGTCCCCAACACACCAAATACAATGGTAATTTGTATAGGTGCACTAATTCGGCGAAGAGATGGTGATACAAGTGTAATATGGATAATAGATATTGATTTTTGCAATAAGAGCAATAAAAAATAGCAAGGAAGCAATTGATAAAACAGAGAACAAACGGTATTGCAATGCCTGAAAATGAGGCCTAGGGTGTGTACTTTCGCATGTGCAATCTCTCAACAATGCTAATATAATTGGATCATACAATCATCCATCAACGTGTGATAAAGAATCACTCCAAAGTTCTTATCTAGCGGAGAACATAAGAATAAATTGTTTGTAGCTATTCTTTCCGATCGATCTATCCAAGAGTTCGTACTAAAATAACACCAAGTTATTCTTTCTGATCGATCTATCAAGAGTTCGTACTAAAATAACACTAATTTATTCTTTCTGATCGATCTATCAAGAGTTCGTACTAAAATAACACCAAAGCAAATTCATATTCTTAATACTCAATGCAACACAAAGAACCTCAAAGAGTGCCCCAAGATTTCTACCGGAGAAAACAAAAGACGAGAACGTGCATGAACCCCTATGCACAGATTACCCCAATGTCACCTCCGGAATCTGCGAGTTGAGTGCCAAAACACATATCAAGTGAATCAGTATGATACCCCCATTGTCACCATGGGTATTCATAGCAAGACATACATCAAGTGCTCTCAAATCCATAAAAGTATTCAATTTGATAAAATGAAATCTGAAAGGGAAAACTCAATTCGTCACTACAAGATAGAGAGGGAGAAACACCATATGATCCAACTGTATTAACAAAGCCCGCAATACATCAAGATCGTGACATCTCAAGAACATGAGAGAGATAGAGAGAGATTAAACAAATAGCCACTGGTACAAACCCTCAGCCATGAGGGTGGACTACTCCCTCCGCAACATGGTGGCCGCCGGGATGATGAAGATGGCCATCGGTGATGATTTCCCCCTCCGACAGGGTGCTAGAACGGGGTCTTGATTGGTTTTTCATGGCTATAGAGGCTTGTGGCAGAGGAACTTCTAATCTAGGGTCTCCTTGAGGGTTTTCAAAATATTTGGGCATTTATAGGGTAAAGAGGGGGTGCGGGAGGATACCGAGGTGGGCACAACCCCAGGTGCTGCTCTGGCCCATTGGTGGTCTTCTGGTCCATAAAAAATCCACAAAAAGTTTCGCGGTGTTTGGACTCCATTTGATATTGAATTTCCGTGATGTAAAAAACAAGAAAAAAACAGCAACTGGCACTAGGCACTGGGTCAATCAGTTAGTCCCAAAAAATGATATAAAGTTGCTATAAAATGATTGTAAAACATCTAAGAATGATAATGTAGTAGCATGAATACTTCATAAATTATAGATACGTTGGAGATTTATCAGCATCCCCAAGCTTAATTCCTACTCGTCCTCGTGTAGGTAAATGATAAAAGAAATAATTTATGAAGTGTGAATGCTAGCAAAGTGCACAAGTTTGATCTGTGACAATTTCCATCACTTTTCCTAGCATCATAACAACAATTCTTTCTTATAAAACTTCTCATGTTAAAGTAGCAACCAATTCACATGTCAAGGTTCAAACAATGAATTCTCTTGAAACTCAACAACATATGTTCTCAGTCACCAAGCAATTGCAATTCAACTTATTCAACAGAGTCTTAGTAAGGGCTCCACGTACTCAACCATCATATAGTCTTCTATGATTGCTAACACTCACTGCATACACATGAGAAAAACGTTTCAACCGGACACATAGAAAGATAGGGGTTTATAATTTCTCCTCCCAACGTATTCACCTCAAGGGTGATGTCAACAATAATAACTCATGCTACCCATATCCAACTAGATATATGTGCCTAGATCTTTCCTCACCACATGATGTTTGCCAAGAGAGAAAATAAAAAGGAATAGAGAGAAAAACTTTGACTCTTGCATGAAATTAAATACATAAAAGTAAAAGATAGGCCCTTCGTAGAGGGAAGCAGAGGTTGCCATGCGCTCATTTGTTTGTATGTTCAACCCCTTAGTGCAAAAGAATGCCACGTTATATTTCCCCTTACGATAGCAACCTTTATTATGTAGTCTGTTGCTTTTATTCTTTGCCATCACAAGTTTGTACAACGCTCAATTTTCTC
The DNA here is from genome assembly GCF_056163025.1 of Triticum urartu. Lineage (NCBI taxonomy): Eukaryota > Viridiplantae > Streptophyta > Magnoliopsida > Poales > Poaceae > Triticum > Triticum urartu. The sequence goes on along the minus strand of NC_141873.1, from coordinate 160,884,204 downwards.
TTACACTAAATGATCTAACACTTTTAGAAGCAATTTTTATTGCCTTATTGCACCGATGACAACTTACTTGAAGGATCTTGCTCAATCCTTAGGTAGGTTTGGTGGACTCTTGAAAATAAGATTTGGATTTAATGGTTTGTGGATGCACAAGTAGTATCTCTACTTGGTGCGGAAATTTTGGCTAGCAAGGATTGGGGGCAAGCACCACATCTTGAAGGATCTATGACAATATAACTTCTATTTGAATATGAACAAACATAAACCATTATGTTGTCTTCCTTGTCCAACATCAACAATTTTGGCATATAATATTGTGATGGGGGCTCACAATCACAAAAGATTTCCAAGATAGTGTATTTGCATGTGAAAGTTCTTTTCCTTATACTAATTATTCATGAATTGCTTGTATTACCAATATTGTGATTGTCTAGCTTCAAAAGATTTCACTTTCTAAACCCAATTTGAAGCTACCACTAGGCATGATATAATATCAACTTCATGATATTCAATTCATTTAACAATTTACTCATAGGATATAAGTGAAGCACAAGAGCAAATGTCAAGCTACTCCAAAAAGATATAAGTGAAGATCAAGCGAGTAGTTATGTAAATGGGTAGCTATTTGAGGATCTCTCTTATTTAAAAACTTTCAGATCTAAGTATTTTATTAAAACAACAAGCAAAACAAAATAAAATGATGTTCCAACAATAGCACACATCATGTGAAGAAGCAAAAACTTAGGCTCAACTGATAATAACCGATAATTGTTGAAGAAGAATGGCGGGATGCATACCGGGGCATCCCCAAGATTAGATGCTTGAGACTTCTTGAAATATTATCGTGGGGTGCCTTGGGCATCCCCAAGCTTGAGCTTTTGTGTCTCCTTAGTTCCTTTTATATCACGGTTTCTCTAAATCTTAAAAACTTCATCCACACAAAACTCAACAAGAACTCGTTATCTACTGTAGCAAATCAATAAAATTATTATTCAACATTGCATACTAAATGCCTTTGCATATTTAATACTCCTATCCTTAAATAGAATCATTAAACAAGCAAACATAACAGCAATCTGCCAAAACAGTACAATCTGTAAAGAATGCAAGAGTATCAATACTTCTTTAACTCCAAAAATTATGAAAATTTACCACACTGTAGAAAATTTATCAGAGCTTATTGTGAAAAAGATTTTAGTAATTTATCACATTCTGAATTTTCTAGGGAATTTTTGCAACAACGATAAACTTTCTGTTTTGAAACAACAACATATAGACTTGCAAAATAAGCATGGCAAAGGCGATACTTGACATTTTTTTGAAGTAAAAGATGCAAAAAATTATTATAGATAACAGCAAGAAAATCCTAAAAAAATAAAATGACGCACCAAACAGAACTTATAGCATGTGATTAATGAAAATATAGCTCCAAGTGAGGTTACCGATAATGTTGGAGACGAAAGAGGGGATGCCCCCGGTGCATCCCAAAGCTTAGTTGCTTGGATATTCCTTGGATATTAACTTGGGGTGCCTTGGGCATCCCCAAGCTTAGGGTCTTATCACTCCTTATTCTCGTCATATCGACATCTCACCCAAAACTTGAAAACTTCAATCACACAAAACTTAACGGAACTTCGTGAGATAGGTTAGTATCAAAAAGAGCAAACCATTTCACTTTGGTATTGTCAAAGACAAGATTCATAACTATTTCCGCACAATTCCTACTGTAGAATATCATTTCCACAATTTATATTGAGCAATATAAGTCATGGAAACTAGAAAACAAGCATATTATGCATTGAAAACAGAATATGTCAAAAACAAAACAATCTATAGTAATATGTACTCCAATCATATTTCTGCTACTTAAAAAATTCTGAAAAATTAGGAAAATCTGGGAAATTTATCTATTAATCTTCTTCAGAAATAACCAGTATTTTATCATGCTTCTATTAAAAAATAGAATTATTTTCCTGAGCGCAGAAGTTTCAGCTTTTCAGCAAGATCAAATCAACTATCACCATAGACCATCCCAAAGGTCTTACTTGGCTCTTTATTGAAACGAAAGCAATAAAACATGATTACTACAGTAGCCTAATCATGTGAACACATAAAAACAGTAGCTAAAAGTGTTAGGTTGTCTCCCAACAAGCGCTTTTGCCGGGGGACTAATCCACGAGCACCTATGGGACCGGCGGACCGAGTCCCTTTCGGTTCGGCGGGGGCGAGGGTCGCACGAAGAGTGGATCGGCGAAGCACACGAGCAGTTTACCCAGGTTCGGGCCGCACGGATGCGTAAAACCCTACTCCTGCTTTGTGGTTTGTATTGAGTTCTTGCTCGGGAGCGCGGAGTGCTACAGTACACCCCAGCAGCTAACGAGACCGAGCCTGAGTGTTCTCTTTCTGCCGAACCCCCCTCTACGTTGCACATGGGCCTCCTTTTATATGCTTAAGGGGTCACCAACAGGTGGCAACGTAGACAAGGGTAAAAATGGAAAGGTGTTGCGGTTGATACAGCTACCTGCTACAGTGTATCATACCTAACCCTGACGGCAGGGGACAAGGGCATTAAATGCCCGTCTGCGTCGCCTAAATAGTGCAAAAGGGACCGTCAGGGACGCCACCGCTCGCCACGATGGCAATGTTGTCAGCGTCGCTTGCCACCACGCGCCGCTGGCTGCACGGCCTCCCGCCACGTACGCCTGGAAGGGTCCCAGAGCGACACGTTGGTGGATGTGCTGGAGCGCGGGCACAGAGTGGTGGCTTGCCGCGGCAAGCGCCTTGCCGCGGTCGTTGTCTTGTCGCGTCTGGGAGCTTGTCGCTCACCGGGCCTTGCCGGGACGCGTGGCGCGTCGCGGCAAGTTCCTTGAGATGCCTTGGTTGGCCTTCCTGGCAAGCTCCTCTTGCCGGGGTCTTGTCTCCTTCCTTGAGATGCCTTGGTTGGCCTTCCCGGCAAGCTCCTCTTGCCGGGGTCTTGTCTCCTTGGCTTGGATACTTTGTCCTTGAATGGCTCCAAAGGAACCACGGAGGACCTTGGCGGTCACCCGGCAAGCCTTGCCGCGGGATGCTGCGACTGCCCGTGCACAAGTTCGGGATACTAGGGTACCCCTACTCTAGTACACCGACAGGAGCCCCGGGCCTGGGCCATACACGGTGCCGAGCGCTGTTGGGCCAGGCCCAAAACAGGGCACAGGCACGCGCGGCCTGGGTTACGCCGTATCTCTCCCCGTATCCACTGCGCCCTCCCCGAACGACACGCGTTGAATGCGGCATTGTGGGAGAGATCGTGGGCGGTTTCTTTATTCAGAAATGCGGAACGTCCGCCCCCTCCCTCTTTATAAGCAGGGGAAACAGGGGTAGTTCGCCCATTCGCCGGTTGCTACTCCAATCTTGGAAACCTCCGCCGCTCCCTCGTCTTCCCAAAGCTGAAAGAGAGCAGCGCCCCGCCCCCCATCGCCACCAGCACCACCAACGCCGTCGATCTCCTCCACCACTTCCGCCATGGCTCCGAGAGCCGACAAGGGGAAGGTTGTGAAGTCGACCGAGGCGCAGCGGCTTGCGGCGCTACGAAAGGAGCGGGCAATCTTCCCCCCCCCCCAAGCTCGCTGCGAGGGAACTGAGGGAGAATTTCTACCTCTTCTGGTCGACGGAGACGCGAGGGCATCCGTGCACGAAGGTACTTCCAGCCGCCGCTTGGAAAACGGCTCCAAATGGATACCCTTTCTTCGCCTTGTTCTTCTACTGCGGGCTCTGCCCGCCTTTCTCTGAGTTTTTCTGCGATATTATGAACACCTACGGGTTCCACCTCCTTGACTTCACCCCCAATGCTGTTCTGACCATGGCAGTTTTCGCACATCTCTATGAAAACTTTGTCGGAGTCCATCCTAATGTAGCCCTTTTTCGCCACTTCTTCATGCCCCGAGGGCCGGCAAGAAGGACACTTATCTGGAGGGAGAGTTCCGCGGCAAGTGGGAGGAATGGAGATCAGACTGGTGCTGGATTGACGAGGAGAACCCGCAGTCGTTTACCGCCCGGTGCCAAGCCCCAGTAGCACGTGACAGCGATTGGAGTGACGTGGCCCCGGAAGATGATAGGCTGAAGATTGCCGTCACCCGGATCCTACGCCTCAGGCTTACCGGGCTCACTGTAGGCGCTGTTGGCGCAGATTTTCTTTGCCGCCGCATCGCCCCCCTACAGGAACGGAGGAGACCCGCCTGGGAATTCAAGAATTCGGCGGATATCATGATACTGCATCCGGGCCTCAACTTCAACTTCACTGTTCTGGAGCTTAACGCGATGCTTCAGGAGCTGTTCAAGTACGACCCTCAACATCCCGAAGTGTTCAGGTTGCCGACGGGTGTCGTTCCGCTGTGCAACAACTCCGCGCTCAACCGCATCCATGCAATGATGCGGCTGTGCGATTCGCATGGAATTGTCCCAACTTAGCAAGAGCCTGCAGACGGCGTCGTGCAGGAGTTCTTTGACGGTTTGGTAGAAGTGCCGGTCCGCTTCGACGAAAAGAAGAGCCTCACCCGCGACACCACCGATGCGGAGATGACACGCATCGCCACTAGGCTGGAAGAGGCGGCGGCAGCCGCAGCCGCGGCCGAATTTGGATTCACCGTGGAGGAGGCAGAGGCAGCAGAGGCGGCAAGCCGTGGCGAGCGAGAGGAGCTCGTCGGCGAGAAAGAGCTTGCCGGGCATGACGTCGAGTCGAGCGAGCCCGCCAAGGATACGAGCGGCTCGCTGGAGATCAACTCCTCTTCCTCCTCATCTTCAGGCAGCTCGCCGCAAGCAGAGCCTCCATCCCCACCAAGAAGGCGTCTCCGCAAGGCCGGGGACGTAGCGAAGCGGCAGATGAGCCAACAGCCGCCGCGCCGCGCGACACGCTCCACCGCGGCAAATACTGTTGCCGCGGGAGCACCTCACGCTGCTGCGGCAACTGGAGCGGGGTCTTGCCGGACCACCGCTTCTGCTCCTGCTGCTTCTCACGCCGCGGCGGCAGCCGGAGCGGGGTCGTCATGGACCACCGCCACTGTTCCCGCCAAGTGGCCAAGGGAAACTACTCCTCCGCCTCCTTGTGCCGGACGTGAGCCGGACTTCGACTTCTCCGCGTTCAGCTCCGACGAGGAAGAAGAAGAGTAAGATTCTCTTGTTGTACTTGTAGTTCTTCAATTCTTGTTGTTTTGTCTTGTATCTCATTTGCTTTACTCTGAACTTATTCCTTTTTAGGACTCTGGCCCAGAGAGCAGCAAAGAGAGCCAAGGTCCCGGTGATTATCATCGAGGACGAACCCACCGCGACAGCAGGGGGTGCGTCCGAGACATCCTTGCCGGACTCGGCAACTTTTCTCCAGAGCAGCCCCCAGCGTAAGTATATGGTTCGCTTTCCGCTGTTAGGTGCGCATGGATACTCTTTCTTTGCTGACATCTGACTGTTGGTTTGTGTAGGAGCAGAGCAGCCCCACCAGGAGCCAAGGGAGAGTACTCCGGCAAGGGAGAGTTCTCCGGCAAGGGAGAAGTCTCCGGCAAGGAAGAGTTCTCCGGCAAGGGACAGCACCAGCGGCCCCCCGGCGGCGGAGACCACGACTGCAGAACCCGGTACAGGTAATCCTCTCGCTTCAAAACTTCCCTTGGGTTCTTCTTCTTTTGATCTTCTTTTTGGGTATTTGCTTGACTTTTCTCACTTTTCCGGCCATCAGACCCATCTGCTGCGGAGCTGATGGAGACCGAGGTTGCTGCCGACGACGCTGCTGCTACTGAAGAAGCAGCCGGTGTTGATGATCCCGCCGGTGACGAGGCCGCCAAAGCTGCCGTCGAAGCAGCTGGCAAGGGTCTGGCGATCGCACTGATGGCCCTGAGCCCGCAGGAGCGCCAGGCGCTACGTCGACCGCCGACCCGTCCGCCGCTGCCGCAGCGCCAGGCTCTGAAGAGCCCCAGCCAGGCGTCTACTTGAAGGCCGGCGATGGCGTCTTCATCAACCACCCCTGGGCGTCAAGCTCCAGGGCGCCGGTCGAGGGAGAGAGCTTCTACGAAGAGGTTCTCGCCTCCGCTGGGCTGACGCTGGTTGACATGCCGAGCAACAGCAGCAGTGAGCCTGAGGAGGAGCGGCTGCTGCGGAAGCTGTTGTCGCTTTACCGCGCGCGGCAAGCCAAGCTGGAATCCTGCGAGGCGCTTGTCGCGAAGGCGGGAGCGGACATCGAGAAGCGCGTGGAGGAGCTCCGGGGTGTCAACCACGAAGCTCTCCGGTCCCTGGCAGAGGAGCGGGAGCAACTCGCCGAAGAGCAGAAGGCCTTCTTCTTCGAGAAGGCCGAAGTTGAAGAGCAACAGCGGCTTGCCGCTGAGAAGCTGTCTGCGCAGGAGGGCGAGCTGGTGCAGCGGAAAGTTAACCTCGACAGCCACGAGGAGGAGCTTGCCGCGCGTGAGCAAAGATTCGGCGGAGCCCTTAAGCAAGCAGAGGATGCTGCTGCAGTTGCCGAGGCCGCCAAGAAGGAGCTGGAGACGAAGGTGGCGCAGCTGGAGGCCGATCTCGCCGAGAAGGGCAAAGAGCTTAGCGCCGCCAAGGACTCCAACGCAGATCTTGAGTTGAAGCTGACCACTTTGACCAAGACGCTGGACGGCGCCAGGGAGCAGGAGGTGGCCTTGAAGGAGGAGATCAAGGCCGACAAGGCGCTGTTGGAGAGTGCTGCTGCCGCCCAGAATGCTTTTAGGGAGAATGTGGAGCACTGGACGGAGGGTCTCGTGAATGCTGCCGCAGACATTGACAGGGAGCTGGCGCAGCTGGGGATGGAGGATCTCGGGTATCCCTCCGACGAGAACCTCCAACCCAGCGCCAAGCTCATCTTGTTCTCCAAAGGCGTGGCGACGGCCCTCCAGCGGCTCCGGGAGAAGATCCCAAAGCAGCTGGCCGACGAGTCGCGCAAGATCTGCGCGGGAGCTCTTCAAAAGTTGTTGGTGAAGGTGGCCTTCCGCAACCCGGGCCTCAACCTCACCAACGTCCTCAAGACCCTGCCGCCGGATACTGATCTAGGGGCGCTCAAGACCCTTGTCGCACCCATTGTGGACAAGGTGAGCGGGATCAAGAGGATTGAGGGCGATCGCGTAGACTAGGCCGCCCGTTTTCTTCTTTTCTTGTCGCTGTTGGACATGTTATGAGAACAATCTGTTAGAGCCGCGACAAGCTATCTTGTAATATAACTCTATTCCGGGTAATGATTGCAACGTTATTCCCTTTACTTGATTCCTCCCTTTGTATGTTTTTGCCCTACGCTTTTAGGGAACTTGCCGGTGCAGGCACCTTAGCCGCGAGCGCTGAGTGCGGGACGTCAGCAGCCTGCTGGTGGTGCCGCTACCGACAAGAAACCTTGTCGCAACTAGTCGCAGCTCACTTAAGTTGTTGAGCGGACTTGAAACAAAGTAAGGACGCAACTAGCTACGAGTTGGTTCCTCTGCGCACAGGTTTTCCATACAAAGTGCGGTCGTTCAAGGGAGATAACTTAAAATTTTAAAAAATCTGATTGCTCAAACTTTGGCAACTTAGCTTTTCTGTTGTTTGCTTCCCGGTAAGGCGAAACTTTCTTGAACGACGCCTGGTCCATAACATTATCTTCTCCTTTCCCCCCGGCAAACTTGTGGGCGAGGGAACCTTCCTTTCCTTGAGAAAAAAAAGAAAGAGGAGAAAATAAAGATATGGAGCCTTATGGCTCGTTATTGCTTACCGGGGAGTAGGTGCTGCACAAAGTGTCAGATCACATATGCAAAAAATAGAAAGCATGAAATTGACAAGATGTGCAGAGCATATGAGCTTTACTTATGCACGGGGTCTGCGCCCGGCTTTGTACAAAGGATTACATGCAACAGCGGCAAGACTTGTACAAAAGGTGGTTGCCGGAACATGTTCCGGCAACCGCGCCTTACGGGTAAAACTTACGAAGATGCTCAATGTTCCAGGAATTGCTCACCGGAATGCTATCTTCGGTTTCAAGGCGGACAGCGCCAGGCCTAGTGACTCGTTTCACCCGGTAAGGGCCTTCCCACTTCGGCGTCAACTTGTTGGAATTCTTGGCGGACTGAACACGCCGAAGAACAAGGTCGCCTTCCTCGAAACTTCTGGCATTAACTTTGCGGCTATGGTAGCGGCGCAAAGCTTGCTGGTAGCGAGCAGCTCGTACAGCAGCCTGAAGACGGTGTTCCTCAAGGAGCAGCGCGTCATCTTGTCGCAGCTGCTCTTGCTCAAGCTCATCATAAGCGAGCACTCGAGGTGACCCGTATACGAGTTCTGTGGGGAGAACTGCCTCTGCTCCATAGACTAGAGCGAAAGGTGTCTGGCCAGTGGCTCGATTTGGCGTCGTCCTGATCGACCAAAGAACCACCGGCAACTCCTCGATCCAGTTTCTTCTGCACTTGTGCAGCATGTCGAAAGTCCTGGTCTTGAGCCCACGCAGCACTTCAGCATTTTCCCTCTCCGCTTGACCGTTGCTTCTCGGGTGAGCAACAGAAGCGAAGCAGACCTTGGCGCCAAGATCTTGGACGTACTGCATGAAGGTGCGGCTCGTGAATTGCGTACCGTTGTTGGTGATTATCCTATTAGGGATCCCGAAGCGGCAAACAATCGACCTGAAGAACTTGACTGCTGACTGTGCTGTCACCTTCCTCACTGCTTCCACTTCCAGCCACTTTGTGAACTTGTCGATTGCAACGTACAAGTACTCAAAGCCCCCGACTGCTCGGGGAAAGGGGCCGAGGATGTCGAGCCCCCAGACCGAAAATGGCCAGGATAAAGGGATCGTCTAGAGAGCTTGAGCTGGTTGTTGTATCTGCTTGGAATGGAACTGGCACGCTTCACACTTGGTTACTTGTGCAGTTGCATCCTGGAGGGCCGTCGGCCAAAAGAAACCTTGCCAGAATGCTTTGCCGGCAAGTGGTCTTGCACCAATGTGGTGACCACATATGCCTCCATGTATCTCTGCCAACAGCTTTTGTCCGTCTTCCCGGTGAATACACTTCAATTTCACACCGTTGAGTCTTCTTCTGTACAGTGTGTTGTCGACAAACTGGTACATACTTGACTGCCGGGCTACTCTTTCCGCTTCTTCTTGCTCTTCGGGAAGTTCTCCTGTCTGAAGGAAACGGACAATCTGCTGTGCCCATGCTGGAGCTTGTGGCTTGACAACAAGGACTAAAGGCAAATCTGCTGCTGCGGGAACATCCGCTTCTACGGCGAGAACCTGCGTCTCTGCCGGAGCTTGACGTTCCCCGGCAAGCTTGCTGGAGCAAAACTTGTCGGGAGCTTCTGCTTCAACGGAACAAACCCTAGGGCTTGCCGGAGCAGACTGCTCCTCAGCGCTCTTGGCGTTGATCTTGGGGACCTTCTTGGTGGCGGCTTCGGGAAGCTCTGCCGGAAAATAGTCACCAGAAATCAACTTCCTCTTCTTTCTCTGTCCAGTTGATGGCGTTACAGATGGTTGAGTCAGCTTGAGCACAAAGATCCCTGGTTCCACAGGTAACTTAAGTGCGGCGCACTTTGATAGGCCATCGGCAATGGTGTTCTGAGCTCTTGGAACATGCTCCATCTGTAGGCCGTCAAAGTGCTCTTCTAGCTTTCTTACTTCGTCAACATAGGCTTCCATCAACGGACTCTGATAGCTCTTGTTCACTTGGCGGACGACAAGCTGCGAGTCACCCCTGACAATGAGCCTCTTGATCCCAAGGTCTGCCGCGATCCTGAGACCGGCAAGCAAGCCTTCATACTCTACAGTATTGTTTGTTGCTTGCTCCTTGGGAAAGTGCATCTAGACTACGTACTTGAGGTGCTCTCCGGTGGGTGTGACAAGCAGCACGCCAGCGCCGGCGCCTTGCAGCGAAAAGGCACCATCAAAGTACATCAGCCACTCTTTGCTTGCTTCCTCGACGGGGATGCTCATTTCTGGAATTTCTTCATCTGGTGTTGGCATCCATTCTTCTATGAATTCTGCCAATGCTCTGCTTTGGATAGTTGAAGTACTCTCAAACTTGTGGCCAAAGCTTGACAGTTCCAGTGCCCACTCAACAATCCTGCCTGTCGCTTCTGGATTCTGTAGTATCCTCTTCAGCGGAAAACGAGTGACAACTGTGATCTCATGTGCTTGGAAGTAATGGCGCAGCTTTCTCGAGGCCGTGAGAAGGCCGAAAAGAAATTTCTGCACGCCAGAGTACCTTGACCTAGCCCCCTGCAGAAGGGAACTGACAAAGTAAACTGGGCGCTGTACCATTCTCTTCTGTATCTCTTCGCGTGCCTGCGCAGATCCATCCTTGTCGGGTCCAGAGCTTGTCGGGAAAGCCCCCTGCTTGTCGCTAGATGCGCCTGCCGTGGTTGCTGGCTCGTCATCTGCCTCCCTCTCTGCTACTAAAGCAACACTAACCACTTGATTGGTTGCCGCTATATATAGCAGCAACTTCTCTTGTGGCTTAGGTGCGACAAGTATTGCAGTGGAGGACAGGTATCTCTTCAAGTTAGGCAGCGCAGCCTCCGCTTCTGGAGTCCATTTCATTGGACCTACCTTTTTCAATATTTTGAAAAATGGCAGGGCGCGCTCAGCAGACCTAGAGATAAACCTGCTGAGAGCAGCCACGCAACCGGCAAGTCTTCGTACATCCTTGACGCGCTTTGGTGCTTCAATCTGCTCAATGGCCTTGATCTTGTCGGGATTGGCTTCGATTCCTCGCTGAGACACGAAGAACCCGAGAAGCTTGCCGGAGGGGACTCCAAACACACACTTCTCGGGGTTGAGCTTGAGGTTGATCTTGTGCAGATTTGCAAAGGTCTCGTCTAAATCTTGAATCAGAGTTGCCTTGTCCTTGCTCTTGACCACTATGTCATCCATGTAGGCTTCCACATTTCTATGTATTTGTGGCTCAAGAGCGACATGGACTACCCTTGCAAATGTTGAACCAGCATTTTTTAAACCGAAAGGCATCCGTATGAAACAGTACGTGCCACATGGAGTGATGAATGCGTTCTTCTCCTCATCCTCTTCTGCCATGAAGATCTGATGGTACCCTGAGTATGCGTCAAGAAATGAAAGCAAGTCACATCCGGCCGTGGAGTCAACAATCTGGTCAATGCGCGGCAAAGGAAATGGGTCTTTGGGACAAGCTTTGTTAACATCGGTAAAGTCGATACAAAGTCTCCATTTCCCGTTCGCCTTGCGCACGACTACAGGATTGGCCAACCACGTAGGATGGAGCACTCCTCTGACAAGGCCTGCTGCTTCCAACTTCTTGATCTCTTCTGCGATGAATTCTTGGCGCTCTACTGCTTGCTTCCTGACCTTCTGCTTGACGGGCCGCGCATGAGGACAAACGGCAAGATGGTGCTCAATTACTTTCCTGGGAACACCGGGGATGTCAGATGGTTGCCACGCAAACACGTCGACGTTCGCTCGCAGGAAAGCAATGAGCGCGCTTTCCTATTTAGGGTCGAGAGTGGCACTGATGGTGAAGGTACCACCAGTGACGTCCTCCTTGGCGGACACCTTCTTGGTCTCTGGCGGAGCTGCCATTGTCTTCTTACACTTGCCGGTGGAGCTCGATCGTGCGTCCTCGACGGCAGCGCAGCACTCCGAAGAGGTGCGCTTGCCGGAGTGGGCATCGGAACTCTTGCCGGACTTGGTCTTCTTCTTCCCCCCGGGAGCTTCAACGACAGGTGACTTGCGATCTGTTGCGGCTGCCGCTTCCCGGTAGATCTTGTCGGCGCAGATAAGAGCATCCTTCTTGTCACCAGGGACAGAGATGACGCTTATCGGGCCTGGCATCTTCAGCATGTTGTATGCGTAATGAGAGGCTGCCATGAACTTGGCGAGTGCTGGACGGCCGAGTATCCCATTGTAAGGCAATGGAAAATCGGCAACGTCAAAAGTGACCCTCTCAGTCCTGAAGTTCACCTCGCTGCCAAATGTTACTGGCAACGTGACCTTCCCCTTCGGCTTGCTCCTTCCTGGGTTGATTCCTTGGAATGTGTCGGTCTCTTCAAGCTCGCTTTCAGGGATCTGGAGTTTCTGGAGTACAGCGGAGGAGATCAGGTTCAAGCCGGCCCCGCCGTCAACTAGCATCTTAGTGACCTTGAGGTTGCGGATAGTTGGTGAAACCAACATCGGCAAGCACCCGACCGCAGTTGTGCGATCAGGGTGGTCCTCAATATCAAAGATGATAGGCGTGTTGGACCATTTCAGAAGCTTGCGTGACTCGACAGGCGGTTCCGCCGCATTGACTTCCCGCACCCACTACTTGAGTTGGCGGTGTGAAGTATGCAGAGAAGCACCGCCGTCAACGCACAAGACCTCTGTGGCTTTCTGGAACTCCTGCTCACTGGTCTCGACACCATCCATGTCTTCGTCGTTGTCGTCATCTTCATCCTTGTCGCGGCCGCGGGGAGGTCTGTCTCCTTGCCGCTGCTTGGCCTTGCCGTGGCGTCCGCCCCGGCCGGCGCGCTTCTTGCCGGATTCTCCAGCTCCTCCTTGGGCCCTCTCCTTGTCGCGTCGCTCGTATTCAGCCTTTTGCTGCTGGACAAGCTGCTCGACCTTCTTGCAGCTCTGGAGATCATGGCCCTTGGTGCGGTGGATCTTGCAGTACTGCTTATCGGTGCCGTCCTGCTTGTCGGCGGCCGCCACAGTCTGGCAGTTGGTGCATGCGGCAATCTCCTTGCCGGAGCTACCAGCTTTGGCTTTCTTGGCGCCACCTTCGTTGCCGGACTGCTCAATGACTAGCACATCTTTGCCTTTCTTCTTCCTGTTGTCCCGCCGCCGGTTTTTCTTTGCCGGGGCAGCATCCTCGCTGTCAGATCCTCCTGCTCCTGTATTCTCTCCGGGGAGTTTCCTCCCTTCCTCAACACGTGCACACTTGTCGGCCAGGGCATATAGCTCACTGACGTCTCTGATCCTGCACATCGCCATCTCCTCCCGCATCCTGCAGTTACGCACGTTCTGATGGAACGCGCTGATGACCGCGGCAGGGTGGATATCTGGGATGTTGTGTTGTACACGGCTGAATCTCTGAATGTACTTGCGCAGGGGCTCTCCTTCCTTCTGGGCGAGCAGATGAAGGTCACTCTCTTGGCCATGAGGTTTGTGGCCGCCTGTAAAGGCGCCGACAAACTGATGGCATAGGTCTTCCCAGGAGGATATGGAGTTGTCCGGCAAGTGCATGAGCCAGGACCTGACGTTGGGCTTGAGCACCAGCGGGAAGTAGTTGGCAAGGATCTTGTCGTCCCGCCCCCCGGCAGCCTGCACCGCGATGGTGTAGATGCTGAGGAACTCCGACGGATGCGACTTGCCGTCGTACTTCTCTGGTACGTCTGGCTTGAAATTCTTCGTGTTGGGCCACTGGACTTGCCGCAGCTCACGAGTAAACGCAGGGCAACCTACCGCGTACGGCAAGTCGCCTGGTTCCCCTGGCGCATGCATGTCGACAGAGGGCCCAGCGCGCTGGTCCGATTGATGTCGCGCTTCTCTTCGACGCTCGATGCGAGTACGAGCGTCTTCTTGCTGTCATTCGTGAAGAACTTGGCGCTGATCGCGACGAGCTCGTGGATCTGATGACGCGATAGAGTCGCTGTCGAGGTGGATCCGGCGAGTCGACAATCTTGGCCTTCGGGGCGGAGAGTGCACAGTGGTTGCACCCCCACCGGTCTTGTCGCCACCGGCTCGTGTCTGGCTGACTTGCCGCGGCTGCGACGTGCTCGGCTGCCGTTGAGTGTCGCTGTTGGCGAAGCCAATGAGACTCTGAATGTTGGCCCTCTAGTCGTCGATCTTGTCTGCCGTTGGAGGGTAGTCCAGGAGCAGTTGAGCTCGTGCCAAAGCTTCTGCTGTAGTGGCGGGTGGCGGTGGCGAACGGTGCGAGGAGCGGGATATGCTCGGACTTCTAACTATGTTAGAAGGAGCAGTATCCCGTCCAGGCGACCGTGCCTCGCTCGTGCCAGCATGTTGGCGTGCATGCTGGTCTTGAGCACTTCGAGATACACCAGCTCGATCTTGGTCCAGCAAACACATGGTACCGTGAGTACCATGACGCTGCCGGTCCCGCGCCTCCTGAGATGGGCGCGGTGCATGTACGGACGCCGAGGTCTTGGAGTGCGCCCGGTCGTTGTGGGAGCCGGCTACGCCGACGATGGGCAGCGCAGCCTTGTCCTTGGACCTGGCAGCATCGTGAGCTCCCTCGTCGACGCCCGTTCTTCCGTCGGCGTCTGCCCCATCAGCCGTTTGCTCCGGCGGTGGTGGGTTCGGCGCGGACGGAGCAGCCGCCTCCGAAGCCTTCTTCTTCGGCGGCATGTCAATGAAGATGATGAAGATCTAGCTCGTGTGAACACCGGATCTGGTTCACACAACCTCGACGCCCCTACCTGGCGCGCCAAAGATGCCGGGGGACTAATCCACGAGCACCTATGGGACTGGCGGACCGAGTCCCTTTCGGTTCGGCGGGGGCGACGGTCGCACGAAGAGCGGATCGAGGCAAAGCACACGAGTAGTTTACCCAGGTTCGGGCCGTACGGATGCGTAAAACCCTACTCCTGCTTTGTGGTTTGTATTGAGTTCTTGCTCGGGAGCGCGGAGTGCTACAGTACACCCCAGCAGCTAAGGAGACCGAGCCTGAGTGTTCTCTTTCTGCCGAACCCCCCTCTACATTGCACATGGGCCTCCTTTTATATGCTCAAGGGGTCACCGACAGGTGGCAACGTAGACAAGGATAAAAATGGAAAGGTGTTGCGGTTGATACAGCTACCTGCTACAGTGTATCATACCTAACCCTGACGGCAGGGGACAAGGGCATTAAATGCCCATCTGCGTCGCCTAAATAGTGCAAAAGGGACCGTCAGGGACGCCACCGCTCGCCACGATGGCAATCTTGTCAGCGCCGCTTGCCACCGCGCGCCGCTGGCTGCACAGCCTCCCGCCACGTACGCCTGGAAGGGTCCCAGAGCGACACGTTGGTGGATGTGCTGGATCGCGGGCACAGAGTGGTGGCTTGCCGCGGCAAGCGCCTTGCCGCGGTCGTTGTCTTGTCGCGTCCGGGAGCTTGTCGCTCACCGGGCCTTGCCGGGACACGTGGCGCGTCGTGGCAAGTTCCTTGAGATGCCTTGGTTGGCCTTCCTGGCAAGCTCCTCTTGCCGGGGTCTTGTCTCCTTCCTTGAGATGCCTTGGTTGGCCTTCCCGGCAAGCTCCTCTTGCCGGGGTCTTGTCTCCTTGGCTTGGATACTTTGTCCTTGAATGGCTCCAAAGGAACCACGGAGGACCTTGGCGGTCACCCGGCAAGCCTTGCCGCGGGATGCTGCGACTGCCCGTGCACAAGTTCGGGATACTAGGGTACCCCTACTCTAGTACACCGACAGCTTTTCTTTAATGCCTTTTAGCTAGGCGTGATGATCGCATAAAAGATAAGAATTGAAACATAAAGAGAGCATCATGAATCATAAGTTCCTCTTTCATAATAATTTTCAGTAGCATCATGAATAGATTCATCAATATAACCATCACATAAAGCATTCTTTTCATGATCGAAAAGCATAGAAAATCTATTACTCTCCACATAAGCAATTTTATTCTCATTCGTAATAGTGGGAGTATCATATGAAACTCGAATACTAAAAATTGTTTCCACATTAAAAGAGTAATGATAAGTAAAAGGATATTCAAAATTATGACAATATTTATCACTACTTTTTATAACATGAGTATCATCACAACAATCATCATAAGTAGCAACTTTGTTCTCATCATAGATAGGAGGCATGCAATCATCATAGAAAAATTGAACATTCAAAGTAGGGGGAATAAAAAGATCATCTTCATTAAACATAGCATCCCCAAGCTTGGGAGAAACATTAATTGCAGCAAATAAATTCTCAAACATGTCATTCTCATCAAACATAGCATCCCCAAGCGTGTGGCTTGGCATATCGTAAGCATAATCACTCTCATCATTAATAGTACGAATAGCAACAACGGTATCAAAATTGCTATCATCATAATTTCCCAAGTTGGTGCAAAAAATATTTCTAAGATTATAAGAAGTATCATTATCTTCCCAATCATAATTATCACAACAAGCAATAGGCATAACAAAATCATCATCAAGTGTACCATCTTCCACAAATATTTTTGATTCATTTTCATGAGGCACAACAATAATAGGAGCAACATTATCTGGGAGAGATACCTTTTTACCTCTATTCTTTCTTCTTTTCTTTTTCTTCACCACAACATGTGTGGGTTTAACTAATTTATTCAAGCTTCTTATTGATGAGATTGATTGGATAGGAAGCTCCTCCTCGTTACCTGATTCATCATAATAAACACTAGGAGGGTATTGGGAAATATTTTCCCTTTCATTAGTACTCCTTTTATATTCTATTGGTTTTCCCATCTTTCTATAGTTGGCAATATAAGCATTCTCATTGCAATTTACCATGCAATAAATATAGATATTCTTTAGTTTAGTTTTTATGTCATCCGTGAGAATGAACACTTCAAACCAACTATTTTTATATGTCAATTCTTTGTCACGACCGGGTTTTCCGGGTATAAATTTCCAGAAAAAGACCGTCGTGCTCATCAGCCCCAAGAATACTGTTAGCTGATGAGGCTCCAACTTGATACAGAAATTCCAAGCAAAATACAAAAAAATGTAGTACAAGACCATTCTGGCCTGTGAGTACAACAATGATTTCTAGTGGTTGATGGCGGAAGCGGTTTGTGGGTCGTCAGTGTCTATGGGACTCCATTTCACACAGGAACAGCTGACCAGGTCAACTCCTATCTTCGCGAGGCTGCTATCACCGTTGCTTAGTTTCCGGGGCTGTCACCGCAACGCTCCTCTCCAAGCAGAAATCTGGCCAAGACAATAGCCAGGGACAAGCCAGTGAGTACTTTGAATGTACTCGCAAACATTATGAACACTGGGATAATATAATTGATAATCATGCACTGAAAAATTCCATGATCACATCGTCAGTCATAAATAAAACATCTTTTATGCATGCAAGCGGATTATTTTCATGCAACATGAATAAGCAGTAATAGAGTGGGAATAAAATGCCGCAGTCGGGCGTCTGAGCGACACCACATAAAGGGCTTTAAAAGAAATGCCACAGTCGGGCGTTTGAGCGACACCACATAAAGGGCTTTAAAAGAAATGCCACAGTCGGGTGTCTGAGCGACACCACATAAAGGGCTTTAAAAGAAATGCCACAGTCGGGCGTCTGAGCGACACCACATAAAGGGCTTTAAAAGAAATGCCACAGTCGGGCGTCTGAGCAACACCACATAAAGGGCTTTATAAAATAAATAATCACAATGAATATCCAGGAGGTAGAACCGTCCCAGGGATACTCGATAATACTGATAATGCAACGGGTTAGTCCATCACAAAATAAAAATCAGGGTCCTCACAAGTAACTAGTCGGTATCCAAGTTTGGTTTAACAATATCTCCTCCGAAGACCGACACTAAGACCAACCCTTGACCCATCCCAGAATGTAATCCTTAACCATGGACACGGCTATTCGAATAGGTTTTAATCTCTGCAGAGGGTGTACTCTTTACCCACGAGTAACGGATTCCTTTAGTCCATCGGGACTAATTCCGTCTACGGCCTTTTAGTTGAGAACACGCCTAACTTGCACACACCAGCTTAACTCATCGGTGTCTGGAATCACCCATGACACTTGTTAAGCAAAACTCTAAGTGGGGAGGCTACAACCTCGCGTAGCATGGGATCAAATTTATATCGCGCGCTCTAAGGGGTGGCCTCCCCTCTCGGTCCCAATCGGAAACACCCATGCCCCCTGACCAGGTGGCATGCCTACCGGCTACAACCGATATCTTCCACCATGGCCTCTCTGTACGGTGTGTGCTGGAAAGGGGTTGACGACTTACTGAACCATACCCTACCTGCGGCAGGGACAAGTGGTAGTACAAAACTAGTATGGGGGTTACTGGAACAAGACTCGATCTACGGTCGACTCAGGAGGTTTATAAATTCCCTGCATGACATGTATAACAAATATATTTCAATCAACAAAATCACCACTCAATATACCTTACCATGCCATACCGGACATAACCGTCCCGACGGGGACCGGCAACAAGCTCACTCCTACCCAAGGCAGAGGCTTTCCCGGATTCCTTTCCGGCATGCATGCAAGGCACATGAGGGTGATTACCATCACAAGTATATTCATTTCCAACAGCAAGGAAATCACTAATATGCCTTCATGCAAATGATCATATCACATGAAATAACAAGTTCTCCGATATAAGGTGGTGTTATAAACGTGTCAACTAACACACCAAAAATATTATTCCGGGGTTCAGAATGCTTGCCTTAAAGGTGTGGAGAGGTGGGGTGTTCTCCAAAACTTTTGAAAGTTTTCTCCTCTCTCTCCAAAGTCCTATTTTAAATAAATTTGAATTAACACACAAATACAAAACAGCACAAAAAAGTTGTTTGAAATTTTTTCAAATAAATCTTAAAATAAACTAGACAGAATTTGAGGAAGGTAGGAAAAAGAATCAACTCATTTGGAGTTGTATTCAAAAAGTTATAGGCAGTCAAAGTTGTGGTCAAAATCTGTTTTTAATAAAATGAGGAAAAAGAAAACGTTTCAAAAGAGATTACGCCTTCGGGCAGAGAAAACATACTACGGGTTTTACGCCTCCACTTATCCAGCGTGGACCGCGCGGGGAGTCACTGACAGTGGGTCCAGGGGGCCCACTAGTCAGGTTTGACTAGTCGACCTCCCTCCTCTTCCTCTGCCCCGAGAGGAGGCGGTACATCCGACGATCATCGCCGGCGAACGGCAGTTCTTCGCGGGCATCTGAATGCATGGATGGATCCGCCACTCCTAGGCGGTCCTCCCGGTGGTTGTAGGGTCGTCGGGGGTGGAGGGAATCGCCGGCGGCGAGCTTCGCGGCGGCCGGTGGCTTCGGGAGTTTTGGGCGTTTGATCTATGGTGGCTCCTGGTCGGGTTTGAGTAGCTGGGCGGCTCCGCAAGTCGAAGTGGAGTCATTTGGTGGCGTTGGACGGATGGGAGGGGCTCTGGTTGCGGTGAATGGAGCTGGGACGTGGTGGCGGCCGAACCGGCCGGAGTCGGGGAAGACGGCTTTCCCCCGACGATTGCTGGCTGTGGGGGTGCCATGGGGGTGGCCTGAGGTCGCCTGAGTGCTCGGACGAGCTCGGGAGCCTCCTTTTATAGCGCGACGAGGTCGGTTCCATGGCGGTGGATAAGGCTGCCGGCGACCGACGTTCTGTAGCTTACAGGGCAACGTGGCGGGGCTGGGGATGGCGGCAGGAGCTAGCGGACGAGAGGGCACTGCTCTAGGGGCGAGCTGGCGAGCGGGAGAGGCTTGGCGGCGCCGACATGAGCAGGGGCTGTCGGGTGGCCGTGGCCACTAGCTCCTGGCTTGCCGGGGACGTGGCGAGGCGGCTTGGCATGATGCGGTGAGAAGGGAGCGAGTGGCGTGGCTCTGCAGTGGTGGCAAGGCCAGGGTCGCGACGCGTCGGCTCGGGCGCGGCACGTGCAAAACGCGTGCCAAACGCACGCTCTGCTCGCGCTCTGGGCGTGCACGGGACGTGCTCGACGGAATGCCAGGGCCTTCTACAGGGCTTGGGTGAGGCTGGCACTTAACAGACCCAGGTTAGGAGTAACTGGGAGCCTAGTGGACAAGTTGGTTTGATCAAAGGTGCAAGCTCACAGTGCAATGTCAAAATTCATGTCAAAACAGATCATGCCCGTAAGGTGTTTGGCAAAATGCCAAGGGCACTTAGGCACTTCTTGGAGTGGCCAAAAACTCCATATGGTGGTCTCTTTAGATGAATAAGAGGGTGGTGAGGTTAGTTTGTGAAAAGCACAAACTTGTTAGTGCAAGTTTTGCAAAACTACAATTTTGGACAGGAGATAAATGGCATTATTTCATGAACCAAAAATATGCCAATGGGTGCATGCTCCTGGACTTAGGGGTTTGGTAGGGCTGTCTACAAGTAGGAAAAAGAATCAAGAGCTAAAGAGCAAGCAAGAATATGGTTGCTGTACAAACCATCATGTTGGACCAGAATGAAGATGAGGTTGATTAACTCAAAACTTGCAAATAACATCACTGGGTTTTTGCATAAAGTTGAATCATATGCTACTACCAACATCCCATAATTTTGGTGGAGGCCAGAAAGAAATATTTAAATGGGCTGTAGTGCAAAATTGCACTCTAGACCAGTGAAGAAAAATTGGGTGCAGAGCTCAAAATATTTCATGAATAAAAGATATTTTTGTATAAAAGTGATTTAAAAACATCACATGACATTTCCAAATTTTGGTTGGAATTTTAAGTGAATTTATCAAATGGTTGTAGTTCAAATATGGCCATATAACCTTGAAAAACCATTTTTCAAGAAAATAAAGATCAAGCAAATTAATGAGATAATTAGTTATACTGATAAAAGAAAAGTTTTTCTTGACAGGTTAAACAAGTCCAATAACATATTTGAAAGGTTTTCCCTTTAGGGAACAACTCAATGATAATAAGAAAGGACATGTTTAAAAAAAATCAAAAGGGAGTCCAAAAAATCAAAGTTTTAATTCCTGGCAAAATTTTAATTTAATAAAACAAGGCCAAAAATGTGGGGTGTCACAACACTACCCCCCTTAAGAAAAATCTCGTCCTCGAGATTTGTTAAAAGTTGTTTTAAGAAAAATTATAAGCAGCAAAAATGTGGCTACAGTGAGAGGGCAATAAGTGGTGAAAAACCACAGTGTGAATACTGGTGCTGCGTGGAAAAATCTACGGTTCGGGACAAAAACGTGAGATTTCTACGCCAGATATAAATTTAGAATAACTACTAAATTTAAATATACGCTAGTCGTACCCGAGAGCACAGTGCTCTCTCTGGCCGACAGGTGGATCCGGGGCCCACTGTCAGCCTCTTCTTCTCCCTCTGGTTCTCTCTTCTTCCTCTCTCCCGCGCGCTTTCTCCACCGGCGACGCCTAGCGCGTAGGGCATCTAGGCCGTACCGCGGTAGTGCGCGGCGTGCTAGCTGCCGGTGCAGCGTGCATTCACCTCGTGGGCCAGCGCGCTATCGGCACTGCTCGCGGATTCGTCTCCAAACACCGGCGATCGGCGACGAGCGGCGTTGGTGGACTTCGCCCACCGTACACCGAGCTCTATAAAACGGCCAGGGTGCCCCTCTCTTCTTCCTCGCACCTGGCCTCATTTCTCCTCCTCCTTCTTCCTCCATTACTGCTTACAAAAGCTCGGGTTAGGCTCTAATGGCGGAGGCGATGCCGGACTGGTTTGCGATCCTGATATGCGGAGGGCTGGCGACACTGCTGGGGCTCTCCGTGCTCCTGTGCGCGATGATCCTCGACGATCGTCGCGACGCTGCTGCTCGGGTGGTGGCTCTCCGCGGTGGTGGTGATCACGAGGAGTAGATGGGGTGTGCCGGGTGCTAACTGTTGTTAGGGGGTGATTAGCTGGATGTAACACCGTTGCAAAGTTTTGCAAACAGTGTATGTGTTCGCATGATTATGGTTGTGAGTTGCTGCCGTGGTGTTGCGAGAAATTAATTAATCCACGCCGTGAGAAGGTGCAGA
This sequence comes from Triticum urartu, assembly GCF_056163025.1. Classification (NCBI taxonomy): domain Eukaryota; kingdom Viridiplantae; phylum Streptophyta; class Magnoliopsida; order Poales; family Poaceae; genus Triticum; species Triticum urartu. The sequence goes on along the minus strand of NC_141873.1, from coordinate 160,862,594 downwards.
TGTAGCAGCTCAAGGAAAAGAAATCTCACTCCAGGATGTTACGAGGGAAAAATAGTTAATTTAAAGGAGCATAAACCACAACAAAAACTACACACATTAGTAGAAGCCAAATAATTGACTCGTTGTACAAACTCAGGGTATCACGCATAAGTCACACACATAAATAAATGTTGCGAATAATGAACATTGCAGCGACGTCTAAAATGGGAATGGTAACTGGACAGGATCCCTAGAAAACATCTCCGGTACTGGGATACACTCCTCTTCTATCGGGGGAAGTGGATTGACCAGTCGATGCACGTGTCTCTCCTGGTCGGGCCTTAGTGTTCTGCCGATGGCGATCTGAGGGTTTAAATCTGCGAGGCTCTGGAGATAACCCATCACATGTTGGGTTAAACGCGCTTGAGCGATGACGTACTGGACAAGGTTGGCCAGGACTGGGTCTCTCTCAATGCGTCCACCGGGAAAAGATGTCACCCCTCCGGGTGCTGCACGGCTCGGGAAGTAATAATACCCTCGTTCGCTGGCATAAGGTACCACGAATCGAAGGCGAGCAAGCGCTTCGTATGCAATAGCTTCTATGGCCATATGTGGGGTTGGCATAGATTTCCCCACGAAGGAGACCTCCGTTGGATCTTGGTTTGAGTTTACGGGAGGGATGTGTACTGCTGCCCAATATCTCGAGGTGGAAGGGGAAATTCTCGATTTGAACAGCTCGTACTGGGGTGGCTGGGTAGTGCCCATGGTACTGCAGGTAAAATCTCGCAATATCTTGACAAAACTACCCTTGGTTGCATCTGGGGTTCTCAGATAAATGCTGGGGCTCGGCATGGCAAGAAATGGTTGTGAGGGTGGTGCACAAGGTGAGAGGTGCTTGGCAAGGTCACGCGGTGGCCTTTTATAGCACAGGAGCTGGGTCATTTTTACCGAGGTGAATGGTAAAGAAAATTTTCAGCTCTGTTCCAAGGGTCGGGGTCAAGCCACAGATTCACACATTTCACTATAGTGATGTGTTACTGTGGGGTTGACGGGGTGATTTTTGGTAACTGTGTCCGGGATAGAAATCTTATACTGCATACTGGCATATCCAGGCAAGGCCACTATTAAAATAGAGGCACGACAACAGGCGGCATTTAATTACAAGGCCACACGATTACAAAGCGAGGGTACACTGGGACTCGATACGACTCGGGTGACTTAGTCTACCTCGTTTACATCCAAGCGGGCGTGCCTTGAGGCTCCTCCACGGGTCTCGTCGTCGGAATTAGCTGGAGTGGGTTGAGGGGCTGCAGGCTCGGGGTAGCGATGAGGACCATCTCGGGGATTGTTGGCCACAATCCCGTTGGAGTGTGCTCCCAATATGCGACGAAGCACCTCTGGGGTTATCGTAGCACCTTGGCCGATGGCTGGGGCAGGCCTCAGGGACTCGATCGGGTGTCCAAACAGCACGACTGGGTTGTCGGCGTTGGGCTCGTTCTCTTCTCTCGCCGGGGCTCGACGAACCAGCTCTCCACGAGCTGCGATTAGATCAATAGTGATTTGACCGCACAGTTCCTCTAGTGCACTTACATAGCGCACTAGGTGCAACAATGCAGGATCTGTCTCGTGACCTCCGTTGGCAACTCGGGGTGGTCTACCATACCCTTCACGTCTAGGGTAGTAGTGGAACGAGCGACAGTTAACTTTGGGCGACAAATGCTGGAGATGAACTATAGCCTCTCGAGCAGCTAGTTGGATGGCTTGAGGTTCAAAGGAAGTTGTCCTTCCGGTGAACCTGTAGGGGCGCTCGGGCTCTAGACTCCTACCGTAGATGTGTACAGTGGCCCAGAATTGACGGTTCTCACCGCTCATGGGTCCTTGGTACACAACATATTCTGGGGGCTCTTCTAACGCATAGGCACAACGGGTGAGGTTTGCGAGTATGGTCACAAAGCCTCCAAGGTTGGTTGCTGTGGTCTCATTGTGCACGATAGGGCCAGGCATTGTGGCTTGGTTTGGGGTAGAGGCTGTGCTGGGCTGTGTGTGGGCTAGCGTGCCCCTTTTTATAGGAAAAGGGGACGGAGTCTTCCTTCGCACGTTTGCGAGAAAGGACTATTTAGGGGCCGGTCACTAGCGCATGAGCGACAGATTAGGTTGATAGGTTGGGCACCGACTGCCAAAAGGTGTTGGGTTACTGTGTGGCTATCTTGCACGAGAAGCTTGGTTTGGTTATGGCTTGATGGGTTGGTCTGCCTAAGTTTATTGACCTGGCTAAGATAGGATTAGCCAATGGTCAGCCTGGCTCTGATACCAAGTCTGTCATGACCGGGTTTTCCGGGTATAAATTTCCAGAAAAAGACCGTCGTGCTCATCAGCCCCAGGATTACTGTTAGCTGATGAGGCTCCAACTTGATATAGAAATTCCAAGCAAAATACAAAAAAAATGTAGTACAAGACCATTCTGGCCTGTGAATACAACAATGGTTTCTAGTGGTTGATGGCGGAAGCGGTTTGTGGGTCGTCAGTGTCTATGGGACTCCATTTCCCACAGGAACAGCTGACCAGGTCAACTCCTATCTTCGCGAGGCTGCTATCACCGTTGCTTAGTTTCCGGGGCTGTCACCGCAACGCTCCTCTCCAAGCAGAAATCTGGCCAAGACAATAGCCAGGGACAAGCCAGTGAGTACTTTGAATGTACTCGCAAACGTTATGAACACTGGGATAATATAATTGATAATCATGCACTGAAAAATTCCATGATCACATCGTCAGTCATAAATAAAACATCTTTTATGCATGCAAGCGGATTATTTTCATGCAACATGAATAAGCAGTAATAGAGTGGGAATAAAATGCCGCAGTCGGGCGTCTGAGCGACACCACATAAAGGGCTTTAAAAGAAATGCCACAGTCGGGCGTCTGAGCGACACCACATAAAGGGCTTTTAAAGAAATGCCACAGTCGGGCGTCTGAGCGACACCACATAAAGGGCTTTAAAAGAAATGCCACAGTCGGGCGTCTGAGCGACACCACATAAAGGGCTTTAAAAGAAATGCCACAGTCGGGCGTCTGAGCGACACCACATAAAGGGCTTTAAAAGAAATGCCACAGTCGGGCGTCTGAGCGACACCACATAAAGGGCTTTAAAAGAAATGCCACAGTCGGGCGTCTGAGCGACACCACATAAATGGCTTTATAAAATAAATAATCACAATGAATATCCAGGAGGTAGAACCGTCCCAAGGATACTCGATAATACTGATAATGCAACGGGTTAGTCCATCACAAAATAAAAATCAGGGTCCTCACAAGTAACTAGTCGGTATCCAAGTTTGGTTTAACAATATCTCCTCCGAAGACCGACACTAAGACCAACCCTTGACCCATCCCAGACTGTAATCCTTAACCATGGACACGGCTATTCGAATAGGTTTTAATCTCTGCAGAGGGTGTACTCTTTACCCACGAGTAACGGATTCCTTTAGTCCATCGGGACTAATTCCGTCTACGGCCTTTTAGTTGAGAACACGCCTAACTTGCACACACCAGCTTAACTCATCGGTGTCTGGAATCACCCATGACACTTGTTAAGCAAAACTCTAAGTGGGGAGGCTACAACCTCGCGTAGCATGGGATCAAATTTATGTCGCGTGCTCTGAGGGATGGCCTCCCCTCTCGGTCCCAACCGAAAACACCCATGCCCCCTGACCAGGTGGCATGCCTACCGGCTACAACCAATATCTTCCACCATGGCCTCTCTGTACAGTGTGTGCTGGAAAGGGGTTGACGACTTACTGAACCATACCCTACCTGCGGCAGGGACAAGTGGTAGTACAAAACAAGTATGGGGGTTACTGGAACAAGACACGATCTACGGTTGACTCAGGAGGTTTATAAATTCCCTGCATGACATGTATAACAAATATATTTCAATCAACAAAATCACCACTCAATATACCTTACCATGCCATACCGGACATAACCGTCCCGACGGGGACCGCCGACAAGCTCATTCCTACCCAAGGCAGAGGCTTTCCCGGATTCCTTTCCGGCATGCATGCAAGGCACATGAGGGTGATTACCATCACAAGTATATTCATTTCCAACAGCAAGGAAATCACTAATATGCCTTCATGCAAATGATCATATCACATGAAATAACAAGTTCTCCGATATAAGGTGGTGTTATAAACGTGTCAACTAACACACCAAAAATATTATTCCGGGGTTCAGAATGCTTGCCTTAAAGGTGTGGAGAGGTGGGGTGTTCTCCAAAACTTTTGAAAGTTTTCTCCTCTCTCTCCAAAGTCCTATTTTAAATAAATTTGAATTAACACACAAATACAAAACAGCACAAAAAAGTTGTTTGAAATTTTTTCAAATAAATATTAAAATAAACTAGACAGAATTTGAGGAAGGTAGGAAAAAGAATCAACTCATTTGGAGTTGTATTCAAAAAGTTATAGGCAGTCAAAGTTGTGGTCAAAATCTGTTTTTAATAAAATGAGGAAAAAGAAAACGTTTCAAAAGAGATTACGCCTTCAGGCAGAGAAAACGTACTACGGGTTTTACGCCTCCACTTATCCAGCGTGGACCGCGCGGGGAGTCACTGACAGTGGGTCCAGGGGGCCCACTAGTCAGGTTTGACTAGTCGACCTCCCTCCTCTTCCTCTGCCCCGAGAGGAGGCGGTACATCCGGCGATCATCGCCGGCGAACGGCGGTTCTTCGCGGGCATCTGAATGCATGGATGGATCCGCCACTCCTAGGCGGTCCTCCCGGTGGTTGTAGGGTCGTCGGGGGTGGAGGGAATCGCCGGCGGCGAGCTTCGCGGCGGCCGGTGGCTTCGGGAGTTTTGGGCGTTTGATCTACGGTGGCTCCTGGTCGGGTTTGAGTAGCTGGGCGGCTCCGCAAGTCGAAGTGGAGTCATTTGGTGGCGTTGGACGGACGGGAGGGGCTCTGGTTGCGGTGAATGGAGCTGGGACGTGGCGGCGGCCGAACCGGCCGGAGTCGGGGAAGACGGCTTCCCCCTGACGATTGCTGGCTGTGGGGGTGCCATGGGGGTGGCCTGAGGTCGCCTGAGTGCTCGGACGAGCTCGGGGGCCTCCTTTTATAGCGCGACGAGGTCGGTTCCACGGCGGTGGATAAGGCTGCCGGCGACCGACGTTCTGTAGCTTACAGGGCAACGTGGCGGGGCTGGGGATGGCGGCAGGAGCTAGCGGACGAGAGGGCACTGCTCTAGGGGCGAGCTGGCGAGCGGGAGAGGCTTGGCGGCGCCGACATGGGCAGGGGCTGTCGGGTGGCCGTGGCGGCTAGCCCCTGGCTTGCCGGGGACGTGGCGAGGCGGCTTGGCGTGATGCGGTGAGAAGGGAGCGAGTGGCGTGGCTCTGCAGTGGTGGCAAGGCCAGGGGCGCGACGCGTCGGCTCGGGCGCGGCACGTGCAAAACGCGTGCCAAACGCACGCTCTGCTCGCGCTCTGGGCATGCACAGGACGTGATCGACGGAATGCCAGGGCCTTCTACAGGGCTTGGGTGAGGCTGGCACTTAACAGACCCAGGTTAGGAGTAACTGGGAGCCTAGTGGACAAGTTGGTTTGATCAAAGGTGCAAGCTCACAGTGCAATCTCAAAATTCATGTCAAAACAGATCATGCCCGTAAGGTGTATGGCAAAATGCCAAGGGCACTTAGGCACTTCTTGGAGTGGCCAAAAACTCCAGATGGTGGTCTCTTTAGATGAATAAGAGGGTGGTGAGGTTAGTTTGTGAAAAGCACAAACTTGTTAGTGCAAGTTTTGCAAATCTACAATTTTGGACAGGAGATAAATGGCATTATTTCATGAACCAAAAATATGCCAATGGGTGCATGCTCCTGGACTTAGGGGTTTGGTAGGGCTGTCTACAAGTAGGAAAAAGAATCAAGAGCTAAAGAGCAAGCAAGAATATGGTTGCTGTACAAACCATCATGTTGGACTAGAATGAAGATGAGGTTGATTCACTCAAAACTTGCAAATAACATCACTGGGTTTTTGCATAAAGTTGAATCATATGCTACTACCAACATCCCATAATTTTGGTGGAGGCCAGAAAGAAATATTTAAATGGGCTGTAGTGCAAAATTACACTCTGGACCAGTGAAGAAAAATTGGGTGCAGAGCTCAAAATATTTCATGAATAAAAGATATTTTTGTATAAAAGTGATTTAAAAACATCACATGACATTTCCAAATTTTGGTTGGAATTTTAAGTGAATTTATCAAATGGTTGTAGTTCAAATATGGCCATATAACCTTGAAAAACCATTTTTCAAGAAAATAAAGATCAAGCAAATTAATTAGATAATTAGTTATACTGATAAAAGAAAAGTTTTTCTTGACAGGTTAAACAAGTCCAATAACATATTTGAAAGGTTTTCCCTTTAGGGAACAACTCAATGATAATAAGAAAGGAAATGTTTAAAAAAATCAAAAGGGAGTCCAAAAAAATCAAAGTTTTAATTCCTGGCAAAATTTTAATTTAATAAAACAAGGCCGAAAATTTGGGGTGTCACATTCTTCACTCCCCAAAAATAGACAAAGCTCAATAAAAAGTTCAAGGGTGATCAAGTTATTGCAATATTTGGACACGATTCGATCATGAAAAAGAATGCGGTGGAAATTAAGGTGACCAAGTTTATTGCAAAGATCACAAGTAATAGGACAAAGTGAACATAATTTTGTAGCGAATTCATCTATCACTCTGAGCAAAGAATTGGTTCTATTATGTTTATGCTTCTTATGAAAGCTATCTTCCCTATAAGCCACATCTTCACAAACATTATGCACTCCACAAAAATTGACACGCTTATAAGAAACATTTTTCTCATGACTAGTGCAATAATCATTAGCATGTTGGATATTCAAAGAATTCATACTAACAACATTGCAATCATACTCATCATTCAAATATTTTGTGCCAAACATTTTATTGACTTCTTCTTCTAACAATGGAGCACAATTTTCCGATCCATCATTTTCAAGAAACATATTATAAAGATCATCAATAATATGATGCAACCTCAATTCCATATTTTTGTAGTTTTATTTTACGAACCAAACTAGTGATAAAACAAGAAACTAAAATATTCGATTGCAAGATCTAAAGATATACCTTCATGCACTCATCTCCCCAGCAACGGCGCCAGAAAAGAGCTTGATGTCTACTACGCAACTTTATTCTTGTAGACACATGTTGGGCCTCCAATCGCAGAGTTTTGTAGGATAGTTGCAATTTTCCCTCAACTGGATGACCTAAGGTTTATCAATCCGTGGGAGGTGTAGGATGAAGATAGTCTCGCTCAAACAACCCTGCAACCAAATAATAAAAAGTCTCTTGTGTCCCCAACACACCAAATACAATGGTAATTTGTATAGGTGCACTATTTCGGCGAAGAGATGGTGATACAAGTGTAATATGGATCGTAGATATTGATTTTTGTAATAAGAGCAATAAAAACAGCAAGGTAGCAATTGATAAAACGGAGCACAAACGGTATTGCAATGCTTGAAAATGAGGTCCAGGGTCCGTACTTTCGCTAGTGCAATCTCTCAACAATGCTAATATAATTGGATCATATAATCATCCCTTAACGTGCGATGAAGAATCACTCCAAAGTTCTTATCTAGCGGAGAACATAAGAAGAAATTGTTTGTAGCTATTCTTTTCGATCGATCTATCCAAGATTTCGTACTAAAATAACATCAAGTTATTCTTTCTCATCGTTCTATCAAGAGTTCGTACTAAAATAACACTATTTTATTCTTTCCGATCGATCTATCAAGAGTTCGTACTAAAATAACACCAAAGCAAATTCAGATTCCTAATACTCAATCCAAGACAAAGAACCTCAAAGGGTGCCCCAAGATTTCTACCGGAGAAAGCAAAATATGAGAACGTGCATCAACCCCTATGCATAGATTACCCCAATGTCATCTCGGGAATCCATGAGTTGAGTGCCAAAGCACATATCAAGTGAATCAATATGATTCCCCATTGTTACCATGGGTATTCATAGCAAGACATACATCAAGTGCTCTCAAATCCCTAAAAGTATTCAATCCGATAAAACAAAATCTCAAAGGGAAAACTAAATTCATCACAACAAGATAGAGAGGGAGAAACACCATATGATCCAACTATATCAACAAAGCCCGCGATACATCAAGATCATGACATCTCAAGAACACGAGAGGGAGAGAGAGAGATTAAACACATAGCTACTGGTACAAACCCTCAGCCTGAGGGTGGACTACTCCCTCCGCATCATGGTGGCCGCCAGGATGATGAAGATGGCCACCGGTGATGATTTCCCCCTCTGGTAGGGTGCCGGAACGGGGTCTAGATTGGTCTTTCATAGCTACAGAGGCTTGCAGCGACGGAACTTCTGATTTAGGGTCTCCCCGTGGGTTTTGGAATATCTGGGAATTTATAGGGTAAAGAGGGGGTGCGGGAGGCCACCGAGGTGAGCAAAACCCACCTGGGCCCGCCTGGTGGGTTGTACCCCCCTCGGGGCACCCCCCAGGTGCTGCTCTGGCCCACTGGTGGTCTTTTGGTCCATAAAAAATCCACAAAAAGTTTCACAGTGTTGGACTCTGTTTGATATTGAATTTCTGCGATGTAAAAAACAAGCAAAAACAGCAACTGGCACTGGGCACTGGGTCAATAGGTTAGTCCCAAAAAATGATATAAAGTTGCTATAAAATTATTGTGAAACATCTAAGAATGATAATATAGTAGCATGAATACTTCATAAATTATAGATACGTTGGAGACGTATCACAAACCTTAACCTAAAACTTTTTATCATAGACTTCTCAAGAATAAGTAACAATTCATCACAACATTGAAGTATAAAGGATAAACTCTATTGGAAACCAGCAAACTATGTTCTCAGTCGACTTTGCAACTGCAATTCATCATCTTTTCAGGAAGGGTCATATATCAGAGCCTTTAGGCAAGTCCACATACTCAACCATCATATAGTCTTCTATGATTGCTAACACTCACCGCATACACATGAGCAAAAAATTTCCAGACACATAGAAAGATAGGGGCTCATAGTTGCGCCTCCCAACATATTCACCTCAAGGGTGATGTCAACAATAATAACTCATGCTACCCATATCCAACTAGATATATGTGCCTAGATCTTTCCTCACCACATGATGCTTGCCAAAAGAGAAAATAAAAATGAATAGAGAGAAAAACTTTGACTCTTACATGGAAGGAAATACATAAAAGTGAAAGATAGGCCCTTCGCAGAGGGAAGCAGAGGTTGCCATGAGCTTTTTGTTTGTATGCTCAATCCCTTAGTGAAAGAGAACGTCACGTTATACTGCCCCTTGTCATAGCAACCTTTATTATGTAGTCTATCGATTTTATTCTTTGCCATCACAAGTTCGCATAACGCTCAATTTTGTCTTACACTAAATGATCTAAAACGTTTAGAAGCAATTCTTATTTCCTTATTGCACCAATTACAACTTATTTGAAGGATCTTACTCAATCCTTAGGTAGGTATGGTGGACTCTTAAAAATAAGATTCGGGTTTAAGAGTTTTTGGATGCATAACTAGTATCTCTACTTGGTGCGGAATTTTTGGCTATCAAAGATGGGAGGCAAGCACCACATGTTGAAGGATCTATGACAATATAACTTCTATGTGAATATGAGCAAACATAAATCATTACGTTGTCTTCCTTGTCCAACGTCAACAACTTTGGCATATAATATTTTGATGGGGGCTCACAATCACAAAAGATTTCCAAGATAGTGTATTTGCATGTGAATCTTATCTTCCCTTATTAATTCTTTCATGAATTGCATCATTGACCCATGCTATGTTTGTCAATTTTCAATAAAAATTTCTACTTATACTTTTCCTTTTGTGGTGTCGTTATTTACCATAAGATTAGCATATGATATTTTTCATTTATTTCTTTTCTTTTTATTGAAACATGAAAGTAAAGAAAGAAAAACTCAAACTAAGCTTTATTATATATGTCGCACACGATTACAAAGATAGATCACTAAGCAAACTCTCAAAGAGAAAGGATCAAACTAAACTTTTATTCATCTAAAGCAAAAGATAACTATGGATCGAACTAATATAAGTAAAGGCAAAAGATAGTGGGGGTGATACGATACCGGGGCACCTCCCCTCAGCTTAGCAAAAGCCAAGGGGAGTGCCCATACCCGATACTCAATTTTCTTTTGGTGATGAACAAGGACGTGGTGGTGATATAACTCCCAATATATTCATGAGTGCCCCCTTCAAGCCTTGAATCTCACGAAGGGCTTTATGAAGCAACTCAGTGTTTTTCTCCACTTCAGCCATAATATGTTTATTCTCCACCCCAAGAACTTGTCCTTGCATCACTTTCGCTGGGATGGGATATGTCCCAATTGGACGGTATATACATACGAGGAGTATTTTCGAACCCATTGTTGTGAATCAAATTGTGAAAATTGTTACGATGTAACCTGTGTAAAGGCCTCCTTGGTGGGAGTTCTTGAAATTCATGGCTCTCTTGACTATTTAATGATCTCATGGCCTGATGAGGATTAGGATGAGTGGAGATGCCAGCCAGCGTGCCCCTCTCGGAAACCAGAGGGTGAACTCCAAGAGATTTTCTTCATATTCCTCCATGGAAGCCTCCTCAACTCCCTCTCTCCATAGCTCCCCCTGTGGCAACCAAGCATCACCTCCTTCATGATTGGATGAGGGGAAATCCACGGTGCCTGGCCTGACAGATCTGACAGAAAACAACAAGAAAAGAAAAGAGAAGATTTCTCCACGATACGGTGGTTGAGGGAGTCCTGGACTAAGGGGTCCTCGGCTGTCCGGACAATTTGATATGGGCCGGACTGATGGGTCGTGAAGATACAAGGCAGAAGACCTTTCCCCGTGTCTGGATGGGACTCTCCTTTGCGTGGATGGCAAGCCTAGCGTTCACATGTATTATTTCCTTTCTCTGTAAACCGACTCTGTACAACCCTAGACCCCTCCGGTGTCTATATAAACCAGAGGGTTTAGTCCATAGAGGCTAAGACAAATCACATAGGCTAGACATCTAGGGTTTAGCCATTATTTTCTTGATGTAGATCGACTCTTGTAACCCCTATACTCATCAAATACTATCAAGTGATGTAGGGTTTTACCTATATTAAGAGGGCCCGAACCTAGGTAAACATCGTGTCACCCTTGGCTCCTATTTCCTTCGATCCTTAGACGCATAGTTCGGGACCCCCTACCCGAGACCAGCCGGTTTTGGCACTGGCATTGGTGCTTTCATTGAGAGTTCCACTGTGTCGTCAAGAGAAGGATCGATGGCTAATTCGATCATCAGCAATTATGCCATTTCCGGGGAAGTTTTCCTCCCCGGCCAGATTTTTGCGTTTGGCGGCTTCATTTTGCATGCCGACTTAATTGGCCACCTCGAACAGATCAATAGCTACGCCCCTGGTCATCAGATCAGTTTTGGGAACCAAAACTATATCGCTGATATCCGAGGAGATTTGATCTTTGAAGGGTTCGCGGCCCCGATAACCGCTCTGGCCTTAGATCCGGAGCAAATTGCTGGGTCCGAAGATGTGAGTTTGAAGCCCGCCGGACTCTCGGCTATGAAACTCGCAATCGGGGATCCAGAGGCAACTTTGTCTCCGGCCAGCCCGGAGTCAGGCTAGGTCCCCCCGTTATGGAAAGGCCGGACTCTCCCCTGTACTCTAGCTCTGAACTGTCGAAGCCCGCGCTCAGCAAGCACGGCCAAGAGGCCTTTGCCCTGGCCAGCCCATCGGACTTTCATTTCCCCATCCAACCCTCGCTCTTAAATGAGGCTCTAGACTTGATGCGGTCCCTCGACATCATAGAGGAATCGCCTCCGAACTATGCCTAGCCCGGACCAGGGGCTGAATACATGGAATTTTACGTCCCACCCACCACCCACTTCATAGGCACCGTCGAGGACTTAACTGATATGTTGGATTACACCTCCGAAGACATCGACGGCATGGACGAGGATGCCGGAGACACACAATGCCAAGACCCGCCGTTTACCAGACGTTGGACGGCCACCTCCACATACGACGTGTACATGGTGGACACACCCAAAGAGGATGACGGTGCAGATAGGAAAGATCCGGTGGAGGACAAGCCTGATGAGGCACCGTCGAAGTGTCGACGCCAGCGACGCCGCTCAAAATTGTGTCGTGCCAAAGACAGTAATACCGGCACCGGAGACGATAACACTTCAGAGGACGCCGAAGACCCGGAAGCCCCCGTCGAGCCCACATCCAAACAGGATGATGTGGAGGAGGGGCAAGTCAATCCTGACGATCTGGTCGAGAAGGAGGATTCGGAAGATAGTAACTATCTACTGCTCTCCAAGGATGATGTCAGCCTTGGCAATGAATATTTCATCATGCCGGAGGAACCCCTTGAGTAGGAGTGCTTTAAGCGCGAAGTAATCACCATTGTGAGAAGCCTAAAAAAGCAGGAGCGGCAGCTCCAAGCCAAACATGATACACTCAACGACAGATGGACTCAAGTCCTAGCTGCCGAAGAATATGGCCTTCAACGCCCAACAAAAAGTTATTCAAAGCATCGGCTCCTGCCACAATTCGACGACGAGACCGTCAAGCCAATACCATCGAAACATGACCCCGCTGATGAACCAGACCGGCCACCACGCGGGCGAGACAAAGCGACCACCCATGCCGAACACCAACCCGCACCACCTTGCCATAAGGGCAGACTGACAGCAGCTCGAGGATACACCTATGACCTATGACGGGACCTGGACAATAGAGCAGGCCAAGCCATATCAATCTATGGATCAAGGGGGTGTGCCCCAACGTGAGAAGACGGCCATCAGGCCTGGCGCGACAGGCACAACCTCACTTGGGCCGAAAACCGCATACGGACTTCATCCGAACTGCGTCCTGACGTCGCCCAATACAGAGGCGCCACACACCGCTTATGCTTCACTGATGAAGTAATGGAGCACCATTTCACAGAAGGGTTTAAACCCGTGAACACTGAATCATATGATGGAATGACAGATCCCGTAGTATGGATCGAAGATTTCCTTCTCCACATCCACATGGCTCGCGGTGACGATCTCCATGCCATCAAGTACCTCCCCCCAAAACTCAAGGGGCCAGCACGACACTGGTTAAACAGCCTCCCAGAAAACTCTATTGGTAGCTGGGAAGATTTGGAAGATGCCCCTAGAGACAACTTCCAAGGTACCTATGTTCGGCCTCCAGACGCCGATGAGACCCGGAGAGTTAGCTCGGAAGCTCTGGACCAGGTTCTTAATTAAAAATAACCAAATCGTCGATTGTCCGGACGCCGAAGCCCTCACGGCCTTTAAACACAGCGTCTGTGATGAGTGGCTCGCCTGACAACTCGGCCAAGAAAAACCGAAGTCCATGGAAACTCTCACTGCACTAATGACACGCTTTTGCGCGGGAGAAGATAGTTGGCTAGCTCGTAGAAGCAACAACACTAGCAACCCTGGCACCTCCGAAGCCCGAGATGGCAACGGCAGGCCACGACGCAAAAAACACAAGCGTCGAAGCAACAACGAAGATACCGAAGACACGGCGGTCAACGCCGGATTCAGTGGCTCTAAACCCGGTCAATGGAAGAAGCCATTCAAACGAAACAAAGATGGTCCATCTAGTTTGGACCAAATACTAGATCGGCCTTGCTAGATCCATGGCACCACGGACAAGCCTACCAATCATACCAACAGAAATTGTTGGGTCTTTAAACAGGCCGGTAAAATAAACACCGAACATAAGGGGAAATGGCCACCTAGCAAGGATGATGATGAGCCTCGCCCATCAAACACAGGGGGGAAGAAATTCCGCCCGAGGTAAAAATAGTGAATATGATCTACGTCACTCATATCCCCAAGTGGGAGCGCAAGCGCGCATTAAGGGATGTTTACGCCATAGAGAGAGTCGCCCCAAAATTCAACTCATGGTCAGCCTGTCCGATCACTTTTGAACGCAGAGACCATCCGACCAGTATCTGTCATGGAGGTTCGGCAACATTGGTCCTCAATCCAATTATCGATGGATTCCATCTCACACGATTCCTTATGGACGGAGATAGCAGTCTTAACCTGCTTTATCAGGACACTGTCCGCAAAATGGGCATTGATCCATCAAGAATCAAGCCCACTAAAACCACCTTCAAAGGAGTGATACCCGACATAGAGGCCTATTGCATAGGGTCCATAATGCTGGAAGTAGTCTTCAGCTCACTAGATAACTTCCAAATCAAAGTCTTGATCTTCCACATCGTCCCTTTCCGTAGTGGCTACCATGCACTTCTCGGACGAACTGCTTTCACCCGTTTCAATGCAATCCCGCACTACGCATATCTAAACCTCAAGATGCCCGGACCACACAGCGTTATAACAGTCAATGGAAACATGGAGCGCTCCCTTTGTACTGAGGAGCATACCGTGGACCTAGCAGCTGAGGTACAGGGTGGCCTTATCAAGCCAAATACTACATCAACAGTGAAGCCCCCAGACACTGTCAAACGAGTCCGGTCTACCCTACCAAATGACAGTCTGGCTCGTCCAGAGCTCGATTATCATTTCAGCCTCCGTCAAAACCCTAACCTGATTGCGGCATACATACCGCGCATACATAACTACGCACTAAAGATACCATGGGCGTGGACGGAGGCACACTAAAAACAAAGTCCACAATACGGCTCGACCCTCTCCGGACCCTCATATTCTTCCTTTTTCCTTCTTACTTCTACTTTCCAGGTTCTTTACAACCCACATCACCTTGCAATGGTACCAAGGGCCCTTTTCCATGCCCCTTATGTATACTCAATCGTTGATCCTCTCAAAGGATAATACATCAAGGCAGAAAGTGGCGCAGACGTGCGGCAGAGTGTCCAAAGGATTTTCAAGATCACCTTTTCCTTTTTTCTAGGACCTGTATACACCTTTCCCTTGTTCTCAAATTCTTGGAATGTAATATAGCCTTGATAATTATGGCATTCTCTGTAAAGAGCACATTCGACGTATCAATCGGATATAGCGGAAACAGTTTTGTCCTACCTTATTCGGTATTGGCTTATTCCATAATATGTATTCCGTCTTCACGACTGATTGAAATATACACATTGGCTTCATTCAGCCACATATATTCAGAAACAAAAAGTCTGAATGCATTCATAGTACACTTCGGCGTCCCGAATACCGCATTATATGCATCAACTCCGAATCATGTCTTTGCTCAATAGTTGGGTTGCCCGGCTCCTGTGGTTACCACCTTACGTTCCGCTCATTCGGCTAAGGTAGTAAAGGGAGAACTACTGTGATTGTGTTTCTGGCTCGTCTGGTCAAATACTTCAGGAGAAAAAGCCGAAAACTGACTGTCATGATATGGCGAGAGCTAGTCAGCGGCTCGACGACTTATTAAATCTTTTTGTGATTTTTCCGTATTATACGAAGGACTGGCCTTCACCCGGTCAGGCGTCTAAAGCACCCAAGTTTGGATAGCCGAACAACACCAGGGGCTAAGCCTATAATCCCATTGTCAAACTCCTATGGCTAAGTGAGAGTGGTAAAGCCGCATAGTCTGATTGCCTAGTTCGCTGCACGATGACCTCCTTTACGGACCAAGACATTGGGACAAGAGTGGTCACGTGCTATTATGAACACCCCCGTAGTATCTACGTGGGGGCTGAAGCCGACGACTCGCAAACTTTCAGATACACAAACGACCGCACAGGAGGAAAATAATTTGAGATAAACAAGCAACCATATTATACAAAGGCCTTGTTTCATAATACAAAGTCGGGACAGCCCGGATACATTCATTCAAATATCATATCTTTCGAGCATTGACCCTCTATTAAATGGGCTCCTTCTAGGACATCTTCAAAATAGCGCTCCAGCTTGCGATAGTCCTTGCCTTCGGGAGGCCCTTCTAGTGCTAGGACGGTGGCCTTCATCTTTGCCCAATGCATTTTGACACAGGCAAAGGCCATCCAGGCACCCTCTATATACGAGGAGCGCTTAATAGCTCCAATTCACAATAGGGCGTCGATAAGCCGCCTGACCAGGCCGAAGTAGCTTCTAGGAATGGGTTCGGCTGGATATAACCGGACTATGATGTCCTTCATGGCCAATCTGGACATCCTATGCAGCTCCGCCAGCTGCATCATCTGGTCGTTCAACAGCGTTGGACGCTCCGGCACCAGGTACCGTGACTAGAAGAGTTTTTCCGTCGTGTTCCCCTCCTGGACCTGGAAAAACTTCACAGTGTCAGCGGCTTTCCCCGGAAGATCCGCAAACGGATTTGGAGAACTCCGCAAGCGAGTAAGCGGGGCATATTCTTGACTGCCAAATTTACTCTGCAAAAGAAAGGGCTTACCAGTCGCTATTTGCTCAGCCTGCTTGATGTCCTCGCGAGCCGCCCGGGACTCAGTACACGCCTCCCTCTCCTCATGGAGAGCCTTGGAGAGTTTGGCTGCTTGAGCCTTATTCTCCTTCTCCAAGGCCTCACATTTATGAGCAACATCTTTGAGTTGTTGCTCGACTTTGGTCACCCTCTCCTCATACTGACAACGAGTGGCATGTTCGACCTTTAAATCTGCAGCCGCTCTACTCTCCTGCTCCTGCTCTTGGATTTGCGACAGGCCTCCCTTGAGAGTCTCAATCTTGGCCGCACTACCTGCAAATCATTTACACAAGCAAGTGGGTTAGCTTAAAACTCCTCGAATATAACTTCAACCGTACAAGTATGTACCTTGTGCCTCATCGAACTGTTTGTTAATACGGTCGAGGTCATCATCGGCCAGCTTCAGCTTCTGTTTGATAGATATGTACGTCACCTTCTGAGATATTCATTTGATCATTTGTTCGGCTTTGTCCAGAACCAAACATAGTCTCAGGGGCTACTATCTGTATACATGCACAAGTTTTTTCATATAAAAGGCACCTTACGTCGCATACCTCAAAGCCTGTTAGTAGGCTGGTAAAGGCTCCATTCAACCCGCTCTTGACGGACTGAATCTTCTCAACCACCGAGCCCATTAGGGTACGGTGCTCCTCCACGATGGAAGCACATCGAAGTGCTTCCGTTAGAGTGTCCGGTGCCTCCAGATTAATGGAGGTTGCCGGTGGAGTCGACGCTCCCCCCACCTTCAAAGGGGGTTGCTCGCTCGATTCTGGAGCTGTACTGGTCGACGGAATGGTGTTCGGCTGGGGGCCAGATCGGTCATGGCCCCCGTCGTCAGTCTCCATAGGGGATGGTTCGCCCATGTTCTTGGCAGCCGAGGTGTTACCCTCTGCGCCATCTGGACGGCCTTCCACACCTCCCCATGGTCCGGAGAGGCTTTTCGAGACAACACTTTGGTGTCGTCCATAACGGTTGGTGGGGAGGCACGCGGTGGCGTCTCGCTCTCCACCATCCCCGGCTCTAGCGAATTCCCTGAAGATGATGATTGGGGAAGATCGCGAGCCAGACTAAGGCACACAAAACAAATATGTTAGAATCGCAGTTATAAAACCAGACATACACATAGTATCCTTGGGTACTTACGAGGCGGCCAGGGGCTTCGATCTGGGGCACCATTCATGCAGGGCTTCGACATCTGAATTGTCCGAGAGGGTTATTTTCTCCCTCTTGGATGCCTCCGCTCCTGGGTCTGTAGAGGTCGCCCTCTTCTCCTTCCTCCCCTTGGGGGGGTGAATTGCTCTCTTCTTCCTCTCGCTCTTCGTCTTCGTCTCCCTCATGCAAGGAGAGAGCTTCGGCGTCTCCGGACATAGTATCCGAAATGCCTTTTCGGCGGAAGCCACCTTTGGGCTCCTTACCTTTCTTCTTGGCCTTCTTCTCTGGCGCCTGATAAGGCACCGGGATCAGCATCCTCGCTAACAGAGGAGTAGCTGGGTTTTCTGGTAGCGGCGCCGGACACCGGATCCGCTCTGCCTTTTCTATCCACCCCTGAATAAGGAATGGGTGTCTTAGTATACCCCTTTACTTATGGATCGAAATTATGCTCGAAAGGCAGAAGCTTACCTCAGTTGCCGGATGCGCGCTGTCAAGACCAATATCTTCGGTCTTCCCCAGCCACGACTTCTAGGCTTTAAAAAGCAATTTCCAGATCTCTTCGTGTGTTGTGCTAAAGAAGCACTACAGGGTCCAAGGGCCGTCCAGATTCAACTCCCACATGCAGAGAGGTCGGCGTTGGCATGGGAGGATCCGGCGGAAGAGCATCACCTGAATCACGTCGGTGAGACTGGTGTGTTTCTTTATCATACTCTTGATGCACTTTTGCAGCGTCATCACTTTGTCGGTCGACCACCAGTCCAGACCCTTGTTGGTCCAAGATGCGAGCCGCATGGGAGGCCCAGATGTAAATTCAGGGGCAGCCGCCCATTTGGTACCACGAGGCTTGGTGATATAGAACCACTCCTGCTGCCACACCTTCACGGTCTCCACAAAGGCCCCCTTGGGCCAAGTGATGTTGGGGAGTTTTCTCACCATGGCACCGCCGTAGTCGGCGTGCTTCCTGTGAACCACCTTTGGCTTCACATTAAAAACCTGGAGCCAGATGCTGAAGTGGGAAGGAATGCGGAGGTGTGCCTCACACACGATGATGAACACCGAGATGTGAAGGAAGGAGTTCGGGGCTAGATCGTGGAAATCCAGCCCGTAATAGAACATGAGTCCGCAAACAAAGGGGTGAAGTGGAAACCCTAGGCCGCGGAGAAAGTGGGGGATGAATACAACGCTCTCGCCGGGCTCTGGTGTGGGGTTTATTTGCTCTTTGGCCAGGAGCCGGTGTGCGATTTCTGCGGTCAAATACTTCGCCTCCCGGAGCTCCTTGATGTCCTTCCCCGTGACGGAGGAGGCCACCCACTTGCCTTGAGCGCCGGATCCGGACATGGTTGCAAGGATTGGGTGGTGGGAAAGGTTGAGGCTTGTGCGCTGGAGCTCAAGGATGGGAAGGCCGAGGAAGGAAGAAGGCGTGGGGTGAAGGATGGATCTTTATCCCATTCTATAGGTAGTGAATATCAAGCGTCCCCCACTAGCCTTAAAACTCGCATATTCCCAAGGGGTCGTGTGAACGGCACGGTTGGATTACCCAAGCCTGTATTGATGAAAATCCCATAATAAGGGGACACGATCTTTGCTTTGACAAGACATGTCAATAGAGGCTGCGCCTCGATAAGCGAAGCGGGAGGCCTAAAAATGGTTCAAAATAATAGCAAGGCCAGACGAGACATTTCACCGAAAAAGTTATGCCTTATTAAGTATTGTACCCTTGTGGTTGAGGGTTGTAACTATTATACAGAACCGGATATAGTTCTCTTGTTCAGAAGACTATTTTGTATACGGAGGAGGAACCCACCTTGCAATGCCGAAGACAATCTGGATGCCGAACACATCGTCATTGAAGACTAGTTCGGTACTACTGAGGGAGTCCTGGACTAAGGGGTCCTCGGGTGTCCGGACAATTTGATATGGGTCGTGAAGATACAAGGCAAAAGACCTTTCCCCGTGTCCGGATGGGACTCTCCTTTGCGTGGATGGCAAGCCTAGCGTTCGGATGTATTATTTCCTTTCTCTGTAAACCGACTATGAACAAACCATAGACCCCTCCGATTTCTATATAAACCGAAGGGTTTAGTCCATAGAGGCTAAGCAAATCACGTAGGCTAGACATCTAGGGTTTAGCCATTATGATCTTGAGGTAGATCGACTCTTGTAACCCCTATACTCATCAAATACAACAAAGCAGGACGTAGGGTTTTACCTCTATTAAGAGGGCCTGAACCTTGGTAAACATCGTGTCACCCTTGTCTCCTATTTCCTTCGATCCTTAGACGCACAGTTCGGAACCCCCTACCCGATATCGGCCGGTTTTGACACCGACAGTGGTCAATAGGTTCAGGGGGGTTATATAAAGAATTTTTATCTTGGGAAACAAGCAAGCAGAAGAAAACGGAGTCCGGCAGGTACCCAAGGTGGGCACAACCCACCTAGGCACACTGGTGTCTTGTGCCCACCAGGGTCACCTTCCTAGTAGTTTCTTATTTTCCAAAAAATTTAAATATTCCAAAAATGATAAAATATTTTTGTGGATTTTTTGGAGTCCATTTACTTACCGTATCACGTACATCCTCTTTTTAACGATTCTAGAGTGTTCCAGAAGGTTTCTTTTATGTGTTCTTCTGGTGTCATAGTTTGGATAATATTGCTTTGAACATTGATGGGCGTACCTGAGATATAATGTTTTATTCATTGCCCATTAACAACCTTCGGGTTAGTATCCTCGGCATTATTTATTTTGATGGCCCCGGATCGTTAAACCTCCTCGATAACATAGGGTCCTTTCCATTTGGAGAGGAGTTTTCCTGCAAAGAATCTGAAATGAGAGTTGTACAAAAGAGGGTATTCTCCAACTTTGAACTCACGCTTTTGGATTCTTTTATATCATGCCATCTTTTAACTTTTTCTTTGAATAACTTGGCATTTTCATAAGCTTGGGTTCTCCATTCATCTAATGAGATAATATCAAATAACCTCTTTTCACCGGCAAGTTTGAAATCATAGTTGAGTTTTTTAATTGCCCAATAAGCTTTATCTTCTAACTCAAGAGGCAAATGACAAGCTTTTCCATAAACCATTTTATAAGGAGACATGCCCATAGGATTTTTATATGTTGTTCCATAGGCCCAATGTGCATCATATAATTTCTTAGACCAATTGTTCTGGGACCTATTGACAGTCTTTTGTAAAATTAATTTTATTCCTCTATTACTAAGTTCAACTTGACCACTAGACTGAGGATGATAGGGTGATGCAATTATATGGTTAACATCATACTTGGCAAGAATTTTACGGAAAGCACCATGAATAAAGTGTGAACCACCATCAGTCATTAAATATCTAGGGACTCCAAACCTTGGGAAAATAACTTCCTTAGGCATTTTAATAGAGGTGTTGTGATCAGCACTACTAGTTGGAATAGCTTCTAACCACTTAGTAACATAATCAACAACAACCAAAATATGTTTATACCCATTATAGGAAGGAAAAGGTCCCTTGTAATCAAATCCCCAAACATCAAATGCTTCAACAGCAAGTGAATAATTCATAGGCATTTCTTGATGCTTACCAATATTACCTATTCTTTGACATTCATCACAAGATGAGACAAACTTACGAGCATCCTGGAAGAGAGTAGGCCAATAAAATCTAGACTTCAATACCTTCTGAGCAGTTCTGTCTCCCGCATGATGTCCTCCATATGCTTTGGAGTGACATTTCCGTAGGATTTGTCCCTGTTCATGCTCAGGTACACAACATCTAATAATACCATCTACTCCTTATTTATAAAGATGTGGCTCATCCCAAAAGTAGTGTCTTAAATAATAGAAGTATTTTTTTCTTCTGTTGGTATGTAAATGTCGGCGTTCTGGGACCGGGGGTCCCCAGACTTGCCTGCCTGTGTCCCATGGCGTGGCTGTGCTGGTAGGTCTGTACGGCCCATCATCATCAACAAGGCATTCAAGACCCTCGCGAGGGGCCAAGCCTCGTGAGGCGGACGATGCAAGACCTCCTCAGGAACGGCCTCACCATGCTTCCTTGCGAGGAGCGGAGATATCAAGGCGGGGCGAACCTCACGAGGCTCTCATGACGTGAGCCATGACGATCGACACCAGGCGGGCGCCAGCACGCACAGCGTCCTTATTTCCTCTTTTGGTGCTAAGGAGGCAAGCACAGGCACGGAGTACCGAGGCATCAGGCAAAGGTTTCCATATCAGTGCAACGAGACCAAGACCAGAAGGATGGCAGGATGGAGGTCACCATGGAGCCCAGGACGGCGTCACCACGAGAACCTTTGGCAGGCGAAGACCATCTTTTGTCAGGATAGCTTGTACTAGCTGTCCCCTTTCAAATTGGCCGCCGTTGTTGACTCCCTTCCCGCTCAATATTTGGGGAGAGGACTAGGGCCTATATAAGTAGGACTAGCCACCACCAAAGGGGGAGATCTCATCTTGTCTGATCGGATCAATGGCCAACCCTTAGCAAACCAAGCAGAAGAACACCTCAACCTCAAGAGGTTGTTCTTCCCCGTGTACTGTTCATCATCAGCCCAAGAAGCAATCCACCACCACCGCACTGGAGTAGGTTATTACACCACATCGGTGGCCCGAACCATTATAAACCTTGTGTCTTTGTGTTGCGAATGCGTCGAGTTCGTCCACGAGACCTTAGCGAGCTAGGGCGTAGATCGGTAGGAGGGAAAAAACTTTGCGTGCACCTTAGAGTTCGAACATCAAGGGTTTGCCGGAACCCGTGATCCGACATTTGGCGTGCCAGGTAGGGGTGCGCCAGAGTCTCTTCCTCGCCAATCAACCCGCCGACGCTCCGCGGCCCCGATGTCCGACTACCCAAGGGCTGACTCCGACCGCTGGGCAGCTTGGTGAAACACCCATGATGCGGCTATATCTCCCACATGTCGGAGCACGACTTAGAGGCATAACCGCATAGTAGGCATGTCGCAAGAGGGGTAATCTTTACACATCCCATGTACTGAATAAGAGAGGGATAAAGAGTTGGCTTACAATCGCCACTTCACACCATACATAAATATAGCATTACATCATCCAGAATACAATCAAGGTCCGACTACGGAACCAAAATAAAGAAAGACCACCCCTATTGCTAGGTCCCCAATCGCCCCGACTGGGCTCCTCTACTGATCAATAGAAACGAAACAAAACAACGAACAAGATCTATATCAAGCTCCCACTTGAGCTCAGCTGCGTCAACTGCACTAGTATCAACAGCACCTACAACTGGTTTTGGAAGTAATCTATGAGTCACGGGGACTCAGCAATCTCACACCCTCGCGATCAAGACTATTTAAGCTTATGGGTAGGAAAAAGGTAGTGAGGTGGAGCTGCAGCAAGCACTAGCATATATGGTGGCTAACTTACGCAAACGAGAGCGAGAAGTGAAGCAAAGCACGGTCGTGAACTAGAAGTGATCAAGAAGTGATCCTGAAACTACTTACGTTCAAGCATAACACAAGAACCGTGTTCACTTCCCGGACTCCACCGAAAATAGACCATCACGGCTACACACGCGGTTGATGCATTTTAATTAAGTTTAAGTGTCAAGTGTTCTACAACCGGATATTAACAAATTCCCATCTTCCCGTAACCTCGGGCACGGCTTTTGAAAGTTCAAAACCCTGCAGGGGTGTCCCAACTTAGCCCATCACAAGCTCTCACGGTCAACGAAGGATATTCCTTCTCCCAGGACGACCCGATCAGACTCGGAATCCCGGTTACAAGACATTTCGACAATGGTAAAACAAGACCAGCAAGACCGCCCGAATGTGCTGAAAAATCCCGATAGGAGCTGCACATATCTCATTCTCAGGGCACACCAGATGAGCAATCCATACAACTAAAACCAATCCTCAAGTTTCCCCGAGGTGGCGCTGTAAGGGGCTTTAGTTCGGACCAACACTTAGAGAAGCACTGGCCCGGGGGGGTTAAAAGAAAGATGACCGTCGGGCTCACGAAAACCCAAGGGAAGGTGATAGGTTGTTAGTGCAAATGTAAAACCGAGGTTGGGCCTTGCCGGAGGAGTTTTATTCAAGGCGAACTGTCAAGGGGTTCCCATTATAACCCAACCGCGTAAGGAACACAAAAAATCAAGGAACATAACACCGGTATGACGGAAACTAGGTCGGCAAGAGTGGAACAAAACACCAGGCATAAGGCCGAGCCTTCCACCCTTTACCAAGTGTATAGATGCATTAATTAAAATAAGAGATATTGTGATATCCCAACATATCCATATTCCAACATGGAACAAACTCCATCTTCACCTGCAACTAGCAACGCTATAAGAGGGGCTGAGCAAAGCGGTAACATAGCCAAATAATGGTTTGCTAGGAAAATGTGGGTTAGAGGCTTGACATGGCAATATGGGAGGCATGATAAAGCAAGTGGTAGGTATCACGGCATAGCAAAAGAGCGAGCAACTAGCAAGCAAAGATAGAAGTGATTTCAAGGGTATGGTCATCTTGCCTGCAAAGTTCTCAACGAAGACGAAAGCTTGATCCTCGTAAGCATACTCAACGGGTTCCTCGATCACGTACTCATCTCCCGGCTCTACCCAAAGCAAGAACACAAGCAAAGGAAAGGACAATCAACCACGGTGCAATGCGCAAGAAACATGATGCAAAACATGGGATGATATGCGGGATGTGATATGCAATGCATATGCGAGCTCCGGAAGGAAAAGATTGAACCAGGCCTCAACTTGGCAAACCAAGAGTGCCGCTAGAAATATGAGTTGGTTTTGGTCGAAATCAATGTAAAGATCACCGGAATCGGATGCACGGTTTACAAATGGCAAGCAAAAAAAGAATGGCACAATTCTGCGATTAACAGCACGATGCCATCTAGAATGCAACAGGAAACTAAGCTACTGCCTCCAACCTAGTAACAAAGCACATGGCAGTGATATACTCGAGATGCTTGATAGAAGATGAACTCTGAGCTACGGCAAAATCACACAAGAGCAGGTTTAAACAAGCATGGAAAAAGTGCAAAAGATATCAGCACCACTGACTTAGTGAAAATACTAACATGTCAGGATTTAACATCAGGAAGCAATGTTTAGGGCAAGATAACAACATGCTACAAGAACAGAACATAGGAAACAAATGCATGGTATGAATCTACTCACAGCATATAACAAAAGTCCCTTACTGACCATAAGCCAAAAAGGATCAGAAGATATGATGGCACCCATATAAACATAGCAAGTTTCGTTAACATGGCAAAAACAGAGTTATGAAGGCATGTTTGCGAGCTCGATGCACTCAACACAAGGCATTGCATGACAAACCAAGCATACTACCAATAAGAAGACATGATTATGAAGCTAACCATAGCAAGAACAATCTCATAGCATGCATGGATCAACTACAACAACCTTGGCCAAATTGATTAACATGTAAAGAATCAGCCAGGAACATTTTATAGCCAAATAGAGCAAGATTGAGTCCTGCTAGGGCACTCCATAAATGCAAACAGTGACATGGATGGATAGAGCACAACCATATGCTCAAATCATCCTTTCTAAACATACTCAAAAGAAGCATGAATCTCTCCGTAGCAACATGAATACATGGCATAAAAATATCAGCAGGGAAATGACTTAGTGAAATTCTAAGTCCCTGAAATCAGCAACATCATGGGAGCTACTTTGCGTGCTTGTTCTAGTCACCACATTGATCACAAAAATACATGGCATACACCCCTGTAAAGATGGCATGGCATAGCCCAAAACACATGTAGAGCTCAAGTCCATAGGAGGCACACAATAATCATGGCAAAAATGACAAATGCTCATAAACTGATAAGAATCAGGAACTAACATTTTATAGCACTCTTGCATCAACAATTTGGGCATCAAGATGGACTCAAACAAGCATGGTGCAATGGACCAAAATGAAGAGCACAACCTGATGAACATTTTGATATATCATGCATGCAAAACTGAGCTACGGGTGAGGAGTTATGGCATGATGAACAGAAGCATAAAATTGCACAGATCTGGGACTTAGTGGAATTTTCACCTTGCGAAAAAGTCAACGGGACGAGATGAACCCGGGACGGAGCGGATCGAGACGCGGGGAAGGCATTTGGTTAGAGGGACCGGTGGATCTGGTCCACCTCCAGATCCGGCGAAGGAGGAGGACGCCGGTGAGGCGGCGCGCTCCGGCGATGGCTGGCGACGAGGAAGGCGGCTGCGGGGCCGAGCGGGCGCGGTGGAGGAGGAGGAGGCGGCGTGCGGGGCGGCGCCGGATGCGGGCGGCGGCCGGCGGCGGGCACGTGGAGCAGCGTCGGCGAGGCGGCGGATGCCGGCGAGCGGCACAGCGCGGCGCTAGGCTGCGGGGGCGCGGAGACGGGCGGGGGGGGGGGGGGGGCAGGCGCGTGGGTGGCTCGGGCCCGGTGCGGCCCGGCCTCGAGCGCCGGCGGGCCGCGGCGGCGGGGAGAGAGAGGAGGCACGGCGGCGGTGACGTGGCGAGGTGGGATTGGCCCGGGGCGGCGGCATGGACATGTCCGGCCGGGGTTGGACGTGTCCGGCGGCGCGAGGTTGAAGGTAGCTAGGGTTTGACCGCGCATTTCGGAGAGGGGCACATATTTATAGCTAGAGGAAGCTAGGAGAGTCCAAAAGAGGTGCGGTTTTCGGCCACGCGATCGTGGTCGAACGACCGAGAGGATGGAGGGGGTTTGGATGGGTTTTGGGGCACTTTGGAGGGGTGTTAGGTTGCAACACACACGAGGCCTTTACGGTTCCCCGGTTAACCGTTGGAGTATCAAACGAACTCCAAATGCCACGAAACTTGACAGACGGTCTACCGGTAGTGAACCAAGGCCGCTTGGAAAATCTCGGTCCAATCCGAGAACGTTCAACATCCGTACACGAAAAGAG
The DNA here is from genome assembly GCF_056163025.1 of Triticum urartu. Classification (NCBI taxonomy): domain Eukaryota; kingdom Viridiplantae; phylum Streptophyta; class Magnoliopsida; order Poales; family Poaceae; genus Triticum; species Triticum urartu. The sequence goes on along the minus strand of NC_141873.1, from coordinate 160,836,065 downwards.
GCAAAAGGAGGGCGCCGGAGGACATAGGAGTGTCGGATTGCAAAACGGACAACGGGGGAAATGCTCGGATGCATGAGACGAACATGTGTGCAAATGTGATGCACATGATGACATGATATGAAATGCATGACACACAAACAAATGACAAGGCAACAACAGCTAATAACTAGAAGACACCTGGCGCATCGGTCTCGGGGCGTTACAACACTCCACCACTATGAGAGGATCTCGTCCCGAGATCTAGGATGGCACCGGAGGGAAAACGGAGGAGGAAGAGAAAAGGTAAAACAAAGTTGCTTCTTTGACAAATGATTAGAACCAAAGAACCTTGCAAGGTTGAGCAAATTGAAGGAAAGAATACAACAATGATGAATGAAGTTGAAAGCATTCCGTTAGGAAAGAGGAACAAGGAAGAACAAATTCGGGCAGCACTTCGGTTGAAAAGTGATATGAAACTTGATAAGATGAAAAGAACTTGAGCAAAGGGCACAACACTCTAGTTAAATGGATAAGCATGAAAAGAACACGATCCTCACCAATCGAGATGATGAGGGAAAACAGCGACATCATAATGCCTCCGGAAGAAATGAAAGAGTGGAATGGAATGAATGGAGGGAAACAAGATCTTGAGAGAGCACGCTTACAACATATTCTGGAACGGAGTTGTTGGATTATCAAAAACGAAAGGATAAGCTTGATGTGGGCTTATGGAACATCTCAAATTCTTGAGGTGTAATTCTGCCACTAATGAAACAATAGATTGGATTGATATGAACAAGAAGATGAGAAACTTGTTTCACCGGGAGGATAGATGAAGAACTTGGGTCATTTATGAGCACCATAAATAGCAACAATCCTTAGGGAAGGCTTTAGGTGAAACATGACACAAGATAACTCCAACAAAGAGGTTGATGGATTTAAAATATCTCATTTTTGACAACATGTGAATCATGAACCACGAAGGGAAATCATCAAGAATGACATAACACCACCTCAAATGATACGGTAGAAAGAATTGGACTTCGGAATGCAAGAAGAGGAATACTTGATCTCCTCAAAACAAAACATGTGTTTTGCACCACGTTTAATTTTGAGTATAGCTTGGCGGATCTTAACTTCGAGAGAAATCTTGGAGAACAATGAAAAGAATCCTTGACAAACCACGAAGTAGAGCCTCCAAGAAGAACTCCGGTAACAAAATGCTGATAAAAAGAAAGAGAAGTTGAAGACACAAGGTGAAGCCTTGTAATGATTTAGATGGATCTTCGTGATGATATAATGCGGAAAACATGTAACTCTGGAAAATAAAATATGAAACAATTTTAACCGAGAATTTGATGAGCCTCCGGAATAAAGAATTAATCACTTGGATGAAACAAAGAATAAGAATTACGTTATGTGCATCCTTCACCAATTTATATTGATTACAAGCAACGGATTTGGCATACTACTTATTCTCATAGAAAGGGTTAAGATTGATATAGCGCAAACTTGAGAAGGTCTTCTGCGAACCACCGGTAGGATTGGAAAGAACGAATGAATTGATATGATAACCAAGGAGGAGAGATCTTGAACGAACCACCGTATGAATTGAAAATGAACGAATAAAAGATAAAGAAACACCGGGAAGAATTAGAAAAACGAATGAAGATACTTGATGAAATTTAGATACAAGCGAACAAGGATATCATGAACTGATTAGAGAACACTTGAACGAAGCACCGGTAAGATTTGGAGAACGAGAGCTGAAAGCTGGAATGAATAATTCTGAGATGATGGGCTCCAGAGAATCAAACTGAAAAGAGTCTTGGATTGCTCCGGATGGGTGAAAAGAATTCTCACAATGGAAAATAATTATGAGAGGATGGCATCAAGCTAGAATCACGAATCTTTGAGAGAACGGATAAGATTTGGAGGAAAAACTCTTCTTCGGTCTTCAAATGTTGAGAATGACGATGAGAAACACCACCATGAATTGTTGAGACACTTCGGAATGACAATTAGAAAGGTTGAACCAACAATGAAAAGAATTGAAAGATCTTGGAGAAAGGCATTTGACTGATGACAATTCATTCTTACGTCAAGCTTTGAAATGTATTTGAAAAGCTCCAGGAAAATGAGAAGAGTTAGGTAAGATCCAGGAAAAAGACATGTGGGTTAGGGCCCACTCAAAAGATACATTGTTGAACGATTACTTGAAAAGGGAGATTGCGCCGGTTGAATTAAATGGCTTGAATGAGATAACAACCTCGAAATAGGTTGAACCGATCTTGACTGAAAAGACGAGCCTTTTGAGATAACTTCGGCACTTTGGAACAATAGAATAGCAAGCGTGCAATGATTATGAGGTGCACCGGCATGTGAAAAACATTTGAAACGAGGAAAAAAAGATATGATCAACAAAACTTCACTTGAATCCACCGGAGAAGAAAAAGAACGAATAATGATGAACTTGTAGCTTCCTTAGCATCTTCCTGAGAATCACGGATAAGAATATTGACAGAAAAGAATGGAGAGACTTCATATGAATAAAAGGATACCTGATTAAGAAATCCGAGTCCTTGAAGAAAAAGGGTGGGAGGGCGGGAAAAACAAAGGCAACTAGGACGGATGAAACAAACAACATTGAGAAGACTTGGAGTTGATCTTGTGGATGAGACAAATGATAGGATCATCTTGAAGAGAATTACACCGGTTGGAAAGAATTGACATGAAAATCTCGATTGTCATGAAGGATTAGTATTCACATGAGAATACCGTTTAGGAAAGATATGGAAACACATTTGACATTGAAGCAACTCAAATACCACAATCGATCAAAAACAAAGGATTGGCTTGCAAAATAAGCCGGAACAAACATATGATAGAGATTTCATCTGAAGTTTTCGTGGTGGGGCCCACACGGGCTCGATCGTACAACACCATCATGTACAAGGCAGTGCACATGACATACGAAGCGTCCCCAAGTCAGCATAGCCAAGGACTCTTTAAGACACAACGAGACCACTGTAAAACCAACCGTGGATAGGCGGACCACTAGACGTCGAACCCCAATCTCATATCATGCATCTGTTGGAAAGATATCCTAGGAGCTACTTGAATTCCCACTTATAAACTACCGAAACTTTCCGGTTATGCAATCAGGTGTTGGGGATACAGGGGAAGCCTAATATCTCACCCAAAACTAGCAAATCCTACATCCAGCTGTATCCATCCTTCAACACATAACCAAGAAACCTTCAGAAATCATTTACCTCAACCTTCGAAAAGCAACTGTTATGCGAGTTATGGCAATAATCCCGAACTCCCGCCCCAGTACTGGGTGGCGTTGAGGTTATCTCACCAACAACTGTATAAAAGAAATTTTCGATGTCGGCGAAACTCAGGTATTCCAGAACAGCAATGATATAATTGTGACGACAACACCTCGGAGCTCAACTCCCCAGGACACTGCCACAACCCCTAAATGTCAGGAGGCACCAAGAACAATGTTCTTGTCACAAAACCATCGGAACGATTCCATGATACCCGCGTGATCCTAATTTTTTTTAGTGAAATTTGAGAAGAGAATAGTCAAAACTCTACGTCAGGAGGCCTCACCAGAGCGATGAAGGGACTGAGGAGTAAACAGAATCCTACTCTCCGATATATATAATCCTATAAGACTCAAAACATTTTTCTAGACTCAACAACGCCAGCGATTCGATCAAGCAGGGGGCTCCTAAGTCGGGGAAGGCTCTGATTACCAACTTGAAACACCCACGATGCGGCTATATCTCCCACGTGTCGGAGCACGACTTAGAGGCATAACCGCATAGTAGGCATGTCGCAAGAGGGGTAATCTTTACACATCCCATGTACTGAATAAGAGAGGGATAAAGAGTTGGCTTACAATCGCCACTTCACACCATACATAAATATAGCATTACATCATCCAGAATACAATCAAGGTCCGTCTATGGAACCAAAATAAAGAAAGACCACCCCTGTTGCTAGGTCCCCAATCGCACCGACTGGGCTCCTCTACTGATCAACAGAAACGAAACAAAACAATGAACAAGATCTTCATCGAGCTCCCACTTGAGCTCAGCTACGTCAACTGCACTAGTATCAACGGCACCTGCAACTGGTTTTGGAAGTAATCTGTGAGTCACAAGGACTCAGCAATCTCACACCCTCACGATCAAGACTATTTAAGCTTATGGGTAGGAAAAAGGTAGTGAGGTGGAGCTGAAGCAAGCACTAGCATATATGGTGGCTAACTTTCGCAAATGAGAGCGAGAAGAGAAGCAAAGCACAGTCGTGAACTAGAAGTGATCAAGAAGTGATCCTCAAACTACTTACGTTCAAGCATAACACAAGAACCGTGTTCACTTCCCGGACTCCGCAGAAAAGAGACCATCACGGCTACACACGTGGCTGATGCATTTTAATTAAGTTAAGTGTCAAGTTCTCTACAACCGGATATTAACAAATTCCCTTCTACCCATAACCGCGGGCACAGCTTTCGAAAGTTCAAAACCCTGCAGCGGTGTCCCAACTTAGCCCATCACAAGCTCTCACGGTCAATGAAGGATATTCCTTCTCCTAGGACGACCCGATCAGACTCGGAATCCCAGTTACAAGACATTTCGACAATGGTAAAACAAGACCAGCAAGACTGCTCGAATGTGCCGACAAATCCTGATAGGAGTTGCACATATCTCGTTCTCAGGGCATACCGGATGAGCAATCCGTACAACTAAAACCAACCCTCAAGTTTCCCCGAGGTGGCGCTGCAAGGGGCTCTAGTTCAGACCAACACTTAGAGAAGCACTGGCCCGGTGGGGTTAAAATAAAGATGACCCTCGGGCTCGCAAAAACCCAAGGGAAGGTGATAGGTTGTTAGTGCAAATGTAAAACCAAGGTTGGGCCTTGCTGGAGGAGTTTTATTCAACGCGAACTGTCAAGGTGTTCCCATTATAACCCAACCGCGTAAGGAACGCAAAATCAAGGAATATAACACCGGTATGACGGAAACTATGGCGGCAAGAGTGGAACAAAACACCAGGCATAAGGCCGAGCCTTCCACCCTTTACCAAGTGTATAGATGCATTAATTAAAATAAGAGATATTGTGATATCCCAACATATCCATGTTCCAACATGGAACAAACTCCATCTTCACCTGCAACTAGCAACGCCATAAGAGGGGCTGAGCAAAGCGGTAACTTAGCCAAACGACGGTTTGCTAGGAAAATGTGGGTTAGAGGCTTGACATGGCAATATGGGAGGCATGATAAAGCAAGTGGTAGGTATCGCAGCATAGCAAAAGAGCGAGCAACTAGCAAGCAAAGATAGAAGTGATTTCGAGGGTATGGTCATCTTGCCTGCAAAGTTCTCAGCGAAGACGAACGTTTGATCCTCGTAAGCGTACTCAACGGGTTCCTTGGTCACGTACTCGTCTCTTGGCTCTACCCAAAGCAATAACACAAGCAAAGGAAACGACAATCAACCATGGTGCAATGCGCAAGCAACATGATGCAAAACATGGCATGATATGCGGGATGTGATATGCAATGCATATGCGAGCTCCGGAAGGAAAAGATTGAACCTGGCCTCAACTTGGGAAACCAAGAGTCCCGCTGGAAAGATGAGTTGATTTCGGTCAAAATCAATATAAAGATCACCGGAATCGGATGCACGGTTTGCAAATGGCAAGCAAAACAAGAATGGCACAATTTCGCGATTAACAGCATGATGCCATCTAGAATGCAATAGGAAACTAAGATACTACACTCCAACATAGCAACAAAGCACATGGCAGTGATCTACTCGAGATGCTTGACAAAAGATGAACACTAAGCTATGGATAAATCACAAAAGAGCTGGTTCAAATAAGCATGGCAAAAGTGCAAAAGATATCAGCATCATAGACTTAGTGAAAATACTAACATGTCAGGATTTAACATTAGGAAGCAATGTTTAGGGCAAGATAACAACATGCTACAGGAAAAGAACATAGCAAACAAAGGCATGGGATGAATCTACTCACAGCATACAACAAAAGTCCCTTACTAACCATAAGCCAAAAAGGATCAGAAGATATGATGGCACCCATATAAACATAGCAAGTTTCGTTAACAGATTCAAACTTAGTAGAAAACTGGACATGGCAAAAACAGAGTTATGAAGGCATGTTTGCGAGCTCGATGCACTGAACACAAGGCATTGCATGAAAAACCAAGCATACTACCAGCAAGAAGACATGATTATGAAGCTAACCATGGAAAGAACAATCTCATAGCATGCATGGATCAACTACAACAACCTTGGCCAAATTGATTAACATGTAAAGAATCAGCCAGGAACATTTTATAGCCAAAGTAAAGCAAGATTGAGTCCTGCTAGGGCACTCCATAAATGCAAAGAGGGACATGTATGGATAGAGCACAACCATATGCTCAAATCATCCTTACTATACATACTCAAAAGAAGCATGGATCCCTCTGTAGCAACATGAATACATGGCATAAAAATATCAGCAGGGAAATGACTTAGTGAAATTCTAAGTCCCTGAGATCAGCAACATCACGAGAGCTACTTTGCATGCTTGTGCTAGTCACCACATTGATCACAAAAATGCATGGCATACACCCTTGTAAAAATGGCACGGCATAGCCCAAAACACATGTAGAGCTCAAGTCCATAGGAGGCACACAATAATCATGGCAAAAATGACAAATGCTCATAAACGGATAAGAATCAGGGACTAACATTTTATAGCACTCTTGCATCAACAATTTGGGCATCAAGATGGAATCAAGCAAGCATGGTGCAATGGAGCAAAATGAAGAGCACAACCTGATGAACATTTTGATATATCATGCATGCAAAACGGAGCTACGGGTGAGGAGTTATGGCATGATGAACAGAGGCATAAAATTGCACAGATATGGGACTTAGTGGAATTTTCACCTTGCGAAAAAGTCAACGGGACGAGATGAACCCGGGACGGAGCGGATCGAGACGCGGGGAAGGCGTTTGGTTAGAGGGACCGGTGGATCTGGTCCACCTCCAGATCCGGCGACGGAGGAGTACGCTGGTGAGGCGGCGCGCTCCGGCGATGGCTAGCGACGAGGAAGGCGGCGGCGGGGCCGAGCGGGCGCGGTGGAGGAGGAGGAGGCGGTGTGCGGGGCGGCGCCGGATGCGGGCGGCGGCCGGCGTCGGGCACGTGGAGCAGCGCCGGCGAGGCGGCGGACGTCGGCGGGCGGCAGAGTGCGGCGCTAGGCTGCGGGGGCGCAGAGACGGGCGGCGGGGCAGGCGCATGGGTGGCTCGGGCCCGGTGCGGCCCGGCCTCGAGCGCCGGCGGGCCGTGGCGGCGGGGAGAGAGAGGAGGCACGGCGGCGGTGACGTGGCGAGGTGGGATTGGCCCGAGGCGGCGGCGTGGACATGTCCGGCCGGGGTTGGACGTGTCCGGCGGCGCGAGGTTGAAGGTAGCTAGGGTTTGACCGCGCATTTCGGAGAGGGGCACATATTTATAGGTAGAGGAAGCTAGGAGAGTCCAAAAGAGGTGCGGTTTTCGGCCACGTGATCGTGGTCGAACGACCGAGAGGATGGAGGGGGTTTGGATGGGTTTTGGGCCACTTTGGAGGGGTGTTAGGCTGCAACACACACGAGGCCTTTACGGTTCCCCTGTTAACCATTGGAGTATCAAACGAACTCCAAATGGCACGAAACTTGACAGACGGTCTACCGGTAGTGAACCAAGGCCGCTTGGAAAATCTCGGTCCAATCCGAGAATGTTCAACATCTGCACATGAAAAGATGCAAAAGGAGGGCGCCGGAGGACATAGGAGTGTTGGATTGCAAAACGGACAACGGGGGAAATGCTCGGATGCATGAGACGAACATGTGTGCAAATGCGATGCACATGATGACATGATATGAAATGCATGACACGCAAACAAATGACAAGGCAACAACAGCGAATAACTAGAAGACACCTGGCGCATCGGTCTCGGGGCGTTACACTTGGCCAGCCCGGGCGGCGACACCAGCCCGCGAAGACCTCAACCCCGCGCCCCAGGCGGCGCGGGCGCCTCCTAACACTGCAGGGCATGGGCGGCGCGGCCAGATGTCATCCACCCCCACCCCACGGCAAACGCGAGCCGCTGCAAGGGCCGCAAGCCATGCTGCACAACGGCACCACACACCCGGCTGGAGCAGGCGAACATGCGGGCCACGCTCACGATGGCGCGGGAGTTGCTGCGGTGCCGGCTGATGGAGAGTGGACATGACACACTGCTGGAACGTGTCGCTAAGCTGCTAGATGCGGCGGTGTCAGGAGCGCCACCATTCTGCTATCTGCTTCCTTCCCGAGCCACCACTGGGCCGCACGATGGGCCACGCTACCACCGCGTGCCCTCAGGAGCGCCTGGGGGCGTCATCGGCCCCAGGACGGCCGGCGGCGCTGGAGGCCCCGTTGCTCCCCGCGCCGCCTCTGGTGAGCGCGAGCACAAGCGTTGCCCCCCATGGGCCCAGCGAGGCGTCGCATTATAATCCTCAGGACGCTGCGCTGGGTCGGGCACGTGGAGTGTGGGGCACTATGGCGAGGTTTTTGGGGTAACAGCCCCAGAAGCCTATGTGCCCCGCATGATGGATCAGGAGTACACACCGGAGGACGACCCTGGCAGGTTTCTCAGGCCAGGTTGGGAGGAGGAAGCATTAGGAGCTGAAGCCTTCGAGGAGCCGCTGGAGAGCCCCGCCAACCGCACCGTCAAACACAGATATATGGTACCACTAATCCCTCAGGAGCAAGCTTACGCTAACCATGAGTCATAGATGAACCAGGCCCCAGCACCTAACGGTGGTTCCGGCACGATAGGAGAGACCCACTAGGGGCTGCGTGGATGGGGCCAGGAGCAAGGCCCCTCCCCGAGTCACGTGGAGCAAGGCAACGTCCGGAGGTAGGCCCTCTGCCGGGGTGGCAATCGCGACCTTTCCCTTGGCAGAGGACCCGTGGTCGCCAAGGGCGCCGCTGGCATCCCCTCTGCCCTCGTTGGGCCGTCCAGGTTTACGGTCGTCCCAGCGATGGCAGGGGGTGGCGCAAGGTGGGGCCCTCGTCCAGTGATATGAAGCAAGGTCGGTTCCTGTGAAGAAGGCCCAGTGCCTGTGACGCTCGCCGCCCGTGACACTCTCACGTAATAATGAGTGGGGCTGTACACGCCCCGGAGTCTCAGGGGTGCCCGCCTCAGGCCCTGGGGCTCCCTCCCACGCCTAGTGGCAGCACTTAGCTCCGCGCTGGTGAGAAGACTCGAAGACCAGAAGACCAGTGGATCTCTTCTTATGTAGCCTTGCTTTCTGGATTTGGATTTAAGTTTAGGTCGAGCTTTTGTTGATGCGTGCGGGGGGGGGGGGTATTTTCTCGTTCAAGTGATTTCTTGCCATCTGGTTCTTGCCTTGTTCTGGAGCTCACGCTCGCCGCCTCCCCCTCGTGGCCCCCTCGCGAGCAGGGCTGAGCACAGCACGCGCGCCGACCGGCGCAGGAACCTCGCAAGGCCATCTCGGGCGGGTCAGAAGGCCCTTCAGGAGCCCAGTGGCGACTCTTGACCTTACAACCCAATTCAGGGCCCGCTCTAGCTAAGGTAAGCCGCAGCGGTAAAACTTGTCATCAGACTCATGACTGACCAAAACACACCCTCGGCTCGGCATAAAGGAGTAGAAATGATGATTTGCTTACATGAGGGGCTCCCCTCCCAAAATGCTCTCACAATCTTTTGGGGCCACGCCCGAGTTTTTGCATACAGGGTGGAGCAGTGAAGGAACCAGGAATTAGCTAGATATGTCGCTCGCCACGTCGCCCATGTCGTCTTCAGACGCGCCGCTAGCATCACTGTCACCGTCGTTTGCGCTGCCTCCACCTTCGCCGGCGCCAACGTCCCCGTCATCGACCATGTCGCCTTTGTCCGCCGCAACCAGAACCCCTTCATCGTCAGAAGTGAAGGCCCTGACCAGCGCATCCACGTGGTCTTCAACCCACCAAGCCAAGTTGCCCGGATGGCTTCCGGCACGGGAGTAATAGCGGCGTCGAAATAAAAGTTGATATTGATGTTCCGGAGGTGGCTGAAGACGCGGGAGAACGCGCGCCCAAGCAGACTGTGACTTCTCTCTTCCACAAGCTGGCGAGCCCTGTTAGACCGGGCTTCCAGGCGCGTCACCACGTTGGCGAAGAAGGTCAGTTGACTGGCGTAGTCATTCAGTGGGGGAGCGGTGCATTCTCGTCGCGGATGAAGCCCAAGGTGGTGTTAGCCCTGTTCCGAAGGCCCTGAAGCATAGGGGCATGCTCGCGCTCCAGCGTCCGCCATTGAAGCACTTCCTCCCTGCTTTGCGCGCGACGGCCTCGGAGTCATCAACCCGTCTCTGAAGAGAAAGCAGCTTGGCACGGGAGGAGGCCAAGTCCGCCTGAGCCGAGATCAGGGCGGCAGCCGTGGCCTCCTCACGCCTCTCTGCCTCGTCTAACCTGGGTCTGAGAGTAGCGGTCCTGCCTGCTGCCTCGGTTCCTGCAAGCCTCAGCTTCAAGGCGTGCTGACCTTCAAGATCTGTGCGAACCTCGGGCACCCGGCGGTCGACTTCCTCCTGGACCTCGGCCTCACGAGCCCCGACGACATCTTCCGCTTGGGCAACCTGACATTCCCTCGTCTCTAGTTGCTCAAGCTCGAGGCTACGCTCCACGGCTTCCAGAGCCAACGCCTCCTCGCGCTTTTGGACCTCATCTTCCTCGGCAGGCGTCCCCCTTAGCGACGCGAGAGCGGCTTTATGCGGCTCCACTTGCTGCTCGAGGGACACGCCCCAAGCGTGGAGCTCCTAGACGCGCTTCTCCGCAGCCTCGCGACGGCAGTCAGCTTCATGAGCCTCCTCCAGAGCTCGGGAGCAGGCCTCACCGGAGGCTGCAAGAGAGGCCTCCGCCTTCGTGTTTTCCAGCTCGCGCCGGTGGTGCCCAAGGTTGATGGCTACTTTCAGCCTGTGCCACTCCTCCACCAGTCGCAGACGCTTGGCCTCGAGGCGCGCGTCGACTCCCGTGAGCTCTTCACCATGTCGGCTCATCGTGCCCATCGCCTCCTAGAAGAGCTCGTGACGAACAATGCTCCGCCCGCGCTCGAACTCCAATGCGCGACCCACCTCGTCCTCCGCCACGGGGGTTGCAGGCGGAACGCGGAGCGGGGCGCCCCCTCTTGGCAGGGGGCTGTGGGCTGGTGCCGCTCCGGGCTCCAACCCGACCTCGCGAGGGGCCCTGGCTAGCCAGGGCCCGCTACGTGAGGAGGAGCTGAAGATCGAAGCCAACCAGCTGTCGTTCATGACCAGAGGAGGAGCTCGTGGCATGCCCGTTGCGCTCCAAGCAAGGCCATGAGGAAAGGACGACAAAGGCGCAAGCTCGGGGCGCCCTGGTGATGGACCAACTCCCACGGCTGACCCCACGCCATGGGCAGCACCCGAGCCTGCAGCACTGGAGCTTGGCGGGTGCAATGAGATGAGAGGGAACTGCTTCTCAGGAGATTTCACGGCCTTGGCAGAAGGGGTCCTGAGGGGATAATCGTCAGGAAAGGAAGGCGACACACGGAAGATCACTGAGATAAGGTACTTACTCGTCGACAGCAAACATACTTTTGTCGCTTCAGCGGCCCGAAGATGTTGTTGCCGCTCGGGGATCCCTTCCTCTTGCAGAGCTCCTCGAAGTCCACACAAAGCCGACCGAAGCGCTGGATGTGGCGGCTGACACGGAGCGAGGCCGAGGAAGAGCTTGGAGGGACAACTTCAGGGGTGCCCGGCTGTGGTGAGCAATCGGGAACCGTCTCACCACGACCTCCCGAGGCCTCCGGGATTTTGACCTTGGGAACCGTATGCTGCATCGCCTCAGGAACCAACGCCCCAGGGGAGGGATCGCGAGCTTCCGAGGCCGACGCCCCAGGATCACCATGAGGCATGTGCTCCTCAGCATTTGGGTCGTCGGCCTCCGTCGGAGCTCGCCCTCCTGCACCCTCACTCGGGGCGAGCTCGGCACCGACGGCGAGGAAGGTAACCACATCGATGAGGTTCTCGCGGGGCCCCACCAGGCCGATCGGGCGCAGCCCCCACTCATCAAAGGAGGGGATGCTCTCGGCAAATTCGGCATTGTTCTCGTAGCGGTACAGCAGACAGATCTTCCTAGGCACGTCGTCCAGCAGGGGGGCACCCGTCAGGACCGCAAGCACCATTTCCCACGTCTTAAGAGGAAGCCCCTCCTCGTGAAACCTCATATGGTCCTGACTGCTGAGCAAGGCCCACATCGGGCGGGAATGGCGTTGAAGCGGAGCGACTCGGCGCTTGATGAACTCCTTCACCACCATAGGCGTAGCCACGCCGCGGTCCTTCAACCTCCTCAGCCTGAGCCAGACGGGAATGAGACAGGGGCTCACAAGCCTCTGGTGGCCCCAGCTGGAGTTGGGAACAGCAGGCCCTGGCGGAGCATGGAGCAGAGGGCTAAGCACAACGGCGTCGACAAACACCCATCGTGTCCGAAAGTTGGTCGTGGATGGAGGAAGCTCGAATTCGATCCCCTCGCCCACCTTCGCGGCCACGACCTAGAAGATCACGCACCACGAGCTCTGCCGAGGGTCTGTCAGATGCAGTGAGAAGAAGTGGTGGAAGAGGGTCATCGAAGGAGCGATGCCCACCATGGCTTCACACACAAAGGCAAAGACAGCGAGAAGAATCACAGATTAAGGGTCGAGATACAGCATGTGGATCTGATAATGCTCGAGCACCGCGTTGAAGAAGGCGGAGAAGGGGGGAATCAGGCCAGCCTAGGAGGCAAGGTGTGTGCAATGGGAGAATAACTGTGTAAGTTGCGGGGGCCGCATAGCTAGGCGGATTCAAAGGCAGCGTGCAGAAGCGGAGACGCCCAGGACCAATCAACCACCACGCATCAACCGAGGCCGCAGGCTTTTGGGGCCCGCGGCGCTCCGTGCTTGATCCTTTGGCTTCGCCTCGAAGCCAAGCCCGAGCATGCCTTGGGCCCGGAGGCTACTGTCGGCGTTCTAGGAAAGGGGGTCCCCCAGACTTGCCTGCCAGCGGCCCATGGCGTGGCTATGCTGGCAGGTCTGTACGGCCCATCATCATTAACAAGGCATTCAAGACCCTCGCGAGGGGCCAAGCTTTGCGAGGTGGACGACGCAAGACCTCCTCAGGAACGGCTTCACCAGGCTACCTCGCGACGAGTGGAGATATCAAGGCAGGGCGAACCTCGTGAGGCTCTCGTGACGTGAGCCATGAAGATCGACACCAGGCGGGCGCTAGCACGCACAACGTCCTTGTTTGCTCTTTGGTTCTAAGGAGGCAAGCGCAGGCGCGGAGTACCGAGGCATTAGGCAAAGGTTTCCATATCAGTGCAATGAGACCAAGACCAGAAGGACGGCAGGACGGAGGTCACCATGGAGCCCAGGACAGCGTCACCTCCAGAACCTTTGGCAGGCGAAGGCCACCTTTTGTCAGGATAGCTTGTACTAGTTGTCCCCTTTCAAATTGGCTGCCTTTGTTGGATCCCTTCCCGCTCAATATTTGGGGAGAGGCCCAGGGCCTATATAAGTAGGACTAGCCACCACCAAAGGGGGAGATCTCATCTCGTCTGATCGGATCAAAGGCCAACCCTTAACACACCAAGCACAAGAACACCTCAACCTCAGGAGGCTGTTCTTCCCCTTGTACTGTTCATCATCAGCCCAAGAGGCAATCCACCACCACCGCACTGGAGTAGGGTATTATGCCACATCGGTGGCCTGAACCAGTATAAACCTTGTGTCTTTGTGTTGCGAATGCATCGAGTTCGTCCGCGAGACCTTAGCGAGCTAGGGCGTAGATCGGTAGGAGGGAAAGAACTTCGCGTGCACCCCAGAGTTCGAACCTCAAGGGTTTGCCGGAACCTGTGATCCGACAGTAAAGCTAGGTGGCATGTATTTATCAACAATATAATTAGCATAGTCAGCATATCAAGGTGTACTATTAGAAACATTTATTGCAGCTAATTGCGCATCAGAAATAGTAGGTTGTGGATCATCAAGATTATTCTCAAGCCTAGACAAGTTATTAGCTACGGGGTTCTCCGCTCCTTTTCTATCAGTGATATGCAAATCAAATTCCTGTAGCAAGAGAACCAATCTAATGAGTCTAGGTTTAGCATCTTTCTTTTCCATCAGATATTTTATAGCAGCATGATCTGCGTGAATAATAATTTTAGAATCAACAATATAAGATCTGAATTTATCACAAGCAAACACCACTGCTAAGAATTCTTTTTCAGTAGTAGCATAATTTCATTGATCACTGTCTAGAGTTTTACTAGCATAAGAATAAGATTCAGTTTCTTATCAACTCTTTGTCCTAGAACAGCACCAACAACATAATCACTAGCATCACACATAATTTCGAAAGGCAAGTCCAATCAGGTGGTTGAACAATAGGTGCAGAAATTAAGGCTTTCTTGAGTGTTTTAAAGGCTTCTAAACAATCATCATCAAAAACAAATGGAATATCCTTTTGCAAAATATTTGTAAGAGGCCTAGAAATTTTATAGAAGTCTTTAATAAACCTCCTATAGAAACCAGCATGACTAAGGAAACTACGAATACCTTTGATATCTTTAGGACATGTCATTTTCTCAATTGCATCAACCTTAGCTTTGTCCACCTCAATACCTCTTTCAGAAATTTTATGGCCCAAAACAATACCTTCATTAACCATAAGTGGCACTTCTCCAAATTCAAGACAAGATTAGTATGCTCACATCTCTACAGCACTCGATCAAGATTGCTCAAAAAATCATCAAAAGACTTCCCATAAACAGAAAAGTCCTCCATAAAAACCTCAACAATAATTTCACAAAAGTCAGAGAATATAGCAGTCATACATATTTGAAAGGTAGCATGTGCATTGCATAAACCAAAAGTCATACGTCTATAGGCATAAGTTCCGAAAGGACATGTAAAAGTGGTCTTTTCTTGATCAGGTTGAGAAACATGTATTTGTGAAAAACCAGAATATCCATCAAGGAAGTAAAAATGTGTGTGCTTATACTAGCATTTGATCAATAAAAGGTAGAGGGTAATGCTCTTTTCTAGTTGCTTTGTTTAATTTTCTAAAATCAAATACCATTCTATAGCCTGTAACAATTATTTTTGGAATAAGTTCATTCTTATCATTAGGAACAACAGTAATACCTCCTTTCTTAGGGACACAATGAACATGACTTACCCACCTATTATCAGCTATAGAATAGATTATACCTGCTTCCAGAAGTTTTAATATTTCCGTTCTTACCACTTCTTTCATTTTCGAATTTAACTAATGTTGGTGATCAACAACGGGTTTAGCATCAGGTTCCATATTAATCTTGTGCTGACATAGGGTGGGACTAATGCCCTTCAGATCATCAAGAGTATATACAATAGAAGCTCGGTGCTTCCTTAGAACTTTCAATAATCTTTCTTCTTCATGTTCTGAAAGGTCAGCACTAATAATAATAGGATAAATCTTTGTCTCATCAAGATAAGCATATTTCAAAGTGTCTGGCAATTGTTTTAATTCAAACATAGGATCACCTTTAGGTGGAGGAGGACCTCCTAGAGTTTCAATAGGCAAATTTATTTTAAGCAGAGGATGTTGTTCAAAGAAAATCTTATCTATTTCACTTCTTTCATGCATATGCATATCATTTTCATGGTCTAGCAAATATTTTTCTAAAGGATCAGTAGGAGGTACATCAATAGAGGCAAGACCAATAATTTCATCATTACTAGGAAATTATCTTTTATGAGGTTTTCTATTAAACTTGGGAAAATTAAATTCACGAGACTCATCACCAAAGCTAACACCGACAGTTTGTTTCTCACAATCTATTTTAGCATTAACGCTGTTCCAGAAAGGTCTACCAAAGATAATGGGACAAAATTCGTCTTGTGGGTAAAAAGAACAAGACAATCAGTAGGATATTTTATTTTACCACACAATACTACAACATCTCTAACAATCCCAAGTGGTGTGATGGTGTCTCTATTAGCAAGTTTAATAGTAACATCTATGTCTTCTGTTTCAGTAGGTGCTATGTTATTCAGAATTTCTTGATATAAGGTAAAAGGAATAGCACTCACGCTAGCACCTATGTCACATATCCCATGATAACAGTGACCTCCTATTTTAATTGAAACAACAGGCATGCCAACAACAGGTCTATGTCCATCTTTTTCATCGGGTTTAGCAATTCTAGCAGCTTCATCATAGAAGTAAATAACATGCCCATCTATATTTTCAACCACGAGATCCTTAACCATAGCAACACTAGGTTCTACCTTGATTTGTTCCGCTGGTTTAGGTGCTATAATATAACTTTAATTGACCACAGTTGACTTTAGCATGTTCCTTTATACTAACAGGGAAAGGTGGTTTTTCAATATAAGCAGTAGGAACAACTAGATCAACATTATAGATACTAGTTTCATCTTTAGCTATTATTGGTTATTTAATTTCTTATTTAATAGGTGGGTGATATTTGAACCACTTCTCTTTAGGGAGATCAACATGAGTAGCGAAAGATTCACAAAATGAAGCTACTATCTCAGAGTCAAGTCCATATTTAGTGCTAAACTTTTGGAAAGCATCGATATTCATAAAAGATTTAACACAGTCGTACTTAAGCTTAATACGTGACTCTTTACCTTCATCGAGTTCCCAATCTTCAAAGTTGCGTTTAATTCTTTGCAAAAGATCCCACCGGAATTCAATAGTCTTCTTCATAAAGGAACTAGTACAAGAAGTATCAAGCATGAATCGATCATCATGAGAAACTCGAGCATAAAAATTTTGAATGATAATTTCTCACGAGAGCTCATGATTTTGGGCTTGAATATAATATTGACTTAAGCCCCCCCCCCCCAAGCTAGAGCGATACTTTCTCCTTCACGAGGCCAAAAATTATATATATAATTCTAATCACGATGAACTAGATGCATAGGATAATTTTTTGGTGAAACTCCAATTTCAATCGATTCCAATTCCAAGATCCAATATTATCGGATAACCTATACCATGCCAATGCTTTTCCCTTCAAAGATAAAGGGAAAACCTTCTTCTTAACTTCATCTCTGGGTAAACCTGCAAGCTTAAACAACCCACAAATTTCTTCCACATATATCAAGTGCATATCCGGATGTTCGGTTCCATCTCCTCCATAAGGATTAGCTAGCAGTTGTTCTATCATACCCGAAGGAATTTCATATTCAATGTTTTCAGTAGGTGCAATGGGTTGAGGGGTGACTAATTGTCGTTTCGGTCGAGGTGAAGATACCCCGAACAAACCCCTGAAACGATTGTTTTCTATAGTAACATGTTACAATAAATTTCAGCACATAGTAATAATTTTTCCTTACCAATTTCCACTTACCAAGAGCGCTTGACTCCCCGGCAATGGAGCCAGAAAAGAGCCTTGATGAACCACAAGTATAGGGGGTCAATCGTAGTCCTTTCAATAAGTAAGAGTGTTGAACCCAACAAGGAGCAGAAGGAAATGACAAGTGGTTCTCAGCAAGGTAATGTGTGCAAGTGCTAAAATTGTAAGTAACGAGTAGTTTGATAGCAGTATAATTTGTAACGAGCAAGGAACAGTTTGATAGTAGTATAATTTGTAACGAGCAAGTAACGATAATAGTAACGAAAGTTCAGCAAGGTGGCCTAATACTTTTGAGGCAAAGGACAGGCCAAAACGGTCTCTTATGATAAGCAAAGTGTTCTTGAGGGTACACGGGAATTTCATCTAGTCACTTTCATCATGTTGGTTTGATTTGTGTTTGCTACTTTGATAATTTGATATGTGGGTGGATCGGTGCTTAGGTGCTGTTCTTACTTGAACAAACCTCCTACTTATGATTAACCCCCTCGCAAGCGTCCGCAACAATGAGAAAAGTATTAAGAATAAATTCTAACCATAGCATTAAACTTTTGGATCCAATCGGTCCCTTATGGAATAGCGCATAAACTAGGGTTTAAGCTTCTGCCACTCTCACAACCCATCATCTAATAATTAATCCACAATGCATTTCCTTAGGCCCAAATATGGTGAAGTGTCATGTAGTCCACGTTCACATGACTGCACTAAGGGAATCACAACATACATACCATCAAAATATCGAACACATATAAAATTCACATGATTACTTGCAACAAGATTTCTCCTGTGACCTCAAGAACAAAAGTAACTACTCACAAATGATAATCATGCTCAAGATCAGAGGGGTATTAAATAGTAGATTGGATATGAACATATAATCTTCCAACAAATAAACTATATAGTAATCAGGTATAAGATGTAATCAACACTACTAGTCACCCACAAGTACCAATCTATAGTTCCGGTACAAAGATTGAACACAAGAGATGAAATAGGGTTTGAGAGGAGAGGGTGCTATTGAAGATGTTGATGGGGATTCCCCTCCCCAAGATGGGAGAGTTGTTGGTGATGATGATGACGGTGATTTCCCCTTTCGAGTGGGAAGTTCCCCGGCAGAATCGCGCCACCGGAGGGCAAAAGTGCTCCTGCCCAAGTTCCGCCTCGAGACGGCGGCACTTCATCCCGAAAGTCCTCCCCTTAATTTTACTAGGTCAGAATGACTTATATACCAGAAGATGGGCACCGTAGGTGGGCTGGGCTGAGCACAACCCGCAGAATAGGTAGCCTGGCGTAGCTTTTTTAGATCCATATTTCCAGCTGCCGGAATTCTCCCTCTTTGTGTGAACCTTGCATATTATGAGAGAAAAGGCATTAGAATTACTCCAAAAAGCATTATTATGCATAAAAACATTATAAATAACAGTAGGTAAACATGATGCAAAATGGACATATCAACCAATAACAATGATTTTATTAGTACTCCGATTGCTTCCGCCACTAGTGTGGAAACTTATGAATTTAATGCCGCTTTGTTGAATCTTGTTATGAAAGAACAGTTTTCCGACCATCCTAGTGAAGATGTCGCATTCCATATAAATACTTTCATTGAGTTGTGTGATATGCAAAAGAAGAAATATGTGGATAATGATATTGTTAAATTGAAGCTATTTCCGTTCTCACTTCGAGATAGAGCTAAAACTTGGTTTTCATATTTGCGAAAAAATAGTATTGATTCGTGGAACAAGTGTAAAGATGCTTTTATTTCCAAGTATTTTCCTCCCACTAAGATCATCTCCCTTAGGAACGATATTATGAATTTTAAGCAACTTGATCATGAACACGTTGCACAATCTCGGGAGAGGATGAAATTGATGATAAGAAATTACCCTACACATGGTTTGAGTTTATGGATGATTATACAAAAAAATTATGCCGGATTGAATTTTGCTTCTAGAAATATTATAGATTCAGCCGTGGGATGTACTTTTAAGGAAATCACATTAGAAGAAGCTACTAAACTGCTAGGTAATAATATGGCTAATTATTCTCATTGCCACATCGAAAGATCCTCTACTAGTAAAAAAGTGCATGCGATTGAAGAAATTAATATTTTGAGTGGAAAGATGGATGAACTTATGAAATTGTTTGCTAGTAAGAATACTCCTATTGAACCTAATTATATGCCTTTGTCTACTTTGATTGAGAATAATAATGAATCTATGGATGTGAATTTTATTGGTAGGATTTTTTTTGGTAATAACGCGTATAGAGGTAATTTCAACCCTTGGCCATTTCCTAGTAATTCCTCTAATAATTATGGTAATTCCTACAATAATTATTATGTAAATTATAATAATATGCCCTCTTATCTTGATAACAATATTAAATAATTTATTAGTTCTCAAAAGAATTTCAATGCTTTGGTTGAAGAAAAATTGCTTAAGATTGATGATTTGGGTAGGAACGTGGATAGAATTTCTCTTGAGATTGATTCTTTGAAAATTAGACATATTCCACCCAATCATGTTTTAAGTGAGTCTCTAAAATCAATGAGAAATTCTCTTGATGAATGTAAAGAAAGAACCACTAGGATGCATGCTAAGCAAGATTGGTTTGTAAAAGCATGTTCTTCGATTTCTCGTGAAAATAATGATGAAAATCTTAAAGTAATTGATGTGACTCCTATTGAATCTTTGTTTTCTAATATAAATCTTGATAAATATGGGACTGGAGATGAGTCAACTTTAGATAGAAGGCGTCCCAATGATTCGGAGTTTATAGGTATTGATGCAAAAATTGATAAAAGTGGGGTTGGAGAGGTCAAAACTTTAAGAAGCAATGAAACCACTCTTTTGGATTTCAAGGATTTTAATTATTATAATTGTTCTTTGATAGATTTTATTTCCTTGTTGCAATCCATGTCAAATTATCCTCATGCTTATAATGAAAATAAAGCTTTTACTAAACATATTGTTGATGCTATGATGTAATCTTTTGCAGAAAAACTTGAGTTGGAAGTTCCTATCCCTAGAAAGCTTTATGATGAGTGGGAACCTACCATTAAGATAAAAGTTAAATATTATGAGTGCCTTGCTTTTTGTGATTTGGGTGCCAGCGTTTCCACGATTCTAAAAATTTTATGTGATGTGCTAGGTTTCCGTGAATTTGATGATTGTTCTTTAAATTTGCATCTTGAAGATTCCACTATTAAGAAACCTATGGGAAGGATTAATGATGTTCTTATTGTTGAAAATAGGAATTATGTGCCCGTAGATTTCATTGTTCTTGACATGGATTTCAAGCCTACATGTCCTATTATTCTTGGTAGACCTTTCCTTAGAATGATTGGTGCAATTATTGATATGAAAGAAGGAAACATTAGATTTCAATTTCTGTTAAGGAAGGGCATGGAACACTTTCCTAGAAATAAAATTAAGTTGCCATATGAATCTATTATGAGAGGTACTTATGGATTGCATACCAAAGATGATAATACCTAGATCTATTGCAATAGGCCTAGCTAGGGGCATTAAACAATAGCGCTTTTTGGGAGGCAACCCTATTTTATTTTTGTTCTTGCTTTTTGGTTCTATTTTTCAATAATTTTTTTATCTTGCCTCCGATTATATGTGTTTTTATGTTTTAATTAGTGTTTGTGCCAAGTAATAAATTTGGATGGCTTATGGTGATAGTTGATTTGATCTTGCTAAAAAACAGAAACTTCTGCATCCAGTAAAATAATTTTCATTTTTAACGGAAGCGTGACCAAATATTGATTCTTCATGCACAAGATTCATATACAAATTTCCTCCGTTGTCCTAATGTTTAAGAATTTTTGGAGTTACAAAAGTATTCGAGATTTACAAATTGCTACAGACTGTTCTGTTTTCTATGTGTTGTTTGCTTATTTTGATGAATCTATGGGTAGTATCGGGGATTGCTACAAATTTTGTTTTTGACAGATTCTGTTTTCTATGTGTTGTTTGCTTATTTACCAATATAAATAAAAAATGAGTTCACAACAGTACCAAAAGAGGTGATGATGCAGAGCATCCTACGATCATCCCCATGTACACTCAAGCATACGCCTTTGGACCTAAGGTGAACTCGCTCCCTTCCGGATCTTCCCTTTCCGCATGTAAGACATGGATGCTACTTCAAGCACGGACCTTGTGCATACTAAGGTACACCCGAGGAGACCATGGAGAGCCCAAGGACCAAGGCCAAGCGTGCACGGAAGTGAAGGAAGAAGAAGGAAGAAGGGCCAGCTGCTACAGCGGACGGACATTTGGACCAAGCCCGGACATCCGGCCCAGCCCGAACATCCGGCCCGACCCCCGGAAAACCAGCATCGGCCATCCAAAGAGCACCGCAAAGGTCCAGTGCAGCCCGGACATCCGGCCATCACCCCGGACATCCGGCTCCTCCCGAAGCCCCGGACATCCGCCCCAAGCCCGGAAATTCGGCCCCTCCATCACCGAATTCGTCTGGAACTGACCCCGCCAGCCAGGACATCCGGCCCCTACAGCCCGAACATTCGTCCCGTCGCGAAGCCCCGGACATCCGGCCCCCAGCCCGGACATCCGACCGCTGTCTGCGCACAGTCAACGGGCCAAGGGCCCATGTATCCCTCTTTCCCACTTACCCCTTCGTGGCTTAGACTATATATACTCCCCCACCTCCTTCTAGTTAGGGTTAGCGTTGTGTAAGCTCATATTAGAGATAGAGCATCGCTCATCCATATCGGATCTACAACTTGAGAGAGACCGCAGCCCCTCTTCGGAGAAGATCCACCTTGGATTCAAGACCCCTTAACGGGAAGATCCCCTTGTGGATTCAAGACCTCCTCACGGAGAAGAACTGGCTAACCTTTGTATCGTCCCTTGTAGGATTTGGATCGTGTATCTCTTTGTGTTTCGAGGATCTAGCATATGTGTGACCATATCTTGTTGGTTTTAGTGTTTCTCTCGTGATTCCCCTCGTTTTCCCCTCATTTTCTTCGTGTTCTTCGCGGGATCCGCTCCTTTCGTGAAAGATTGGCCACATAGGGTTCTACCCTACATCAACTTGGTATCTAGAGCCACGTTGATCACGATTTTGGAGCCTCCCCCCTTGTTTTCTAGCCTAATTTGTTGTGTTCTTCCCCAATTTCGAAAATCCCCACCAAAAATAGCCCCATTTTTTGTGATTTGTTGGTGTGATGATGTTTTCTTGATTTTAATCCATGGATTCATTGTTTCTTGAGTAGATCTAGCTTCTCCCCACTTTTCTCCACCTTCCATCCACAAAATCCGTCAAATTTTGCCCTCAAAATCATCAATTTCCGCCCCAAATCGAGTTTCGAAGTCCAAATCCCGATCTGGAATCGTCAGGCCGGACATCCGGGCCTCGGGCCGGACATCCGGGCCACCTGGCCGGACATCCGGCTCCTGGAGCGCAATTCGCGCACAGTTCTGCACATCAGGTCCCGGATTTCCAGCCCGAGCCCCGGATGTCCGGCCCCTGACATCTCAGCCATCCCCGTTTCACCGTTTTGTCCATAACTAATTCATCCGGAGTCCGTTTTTGACGTTCTTTAGCTTGTTTTGAAGCTCTTGGCATCCCCCTTCCCACAAAAAATACTACCATAACCATTTGGCTCCATCAAATTTTTGGAACTTTGGCATCTTTGCCTACGGCTTCCAACATATCATCCGCATAACCACCACCGACTTCCGCAACCTAACCCTTTTTGTTACTTATAGCATTTGAGGTTGTTTGAGTTGTGATTCTAGTCTCCTAAGGTGTTTAGGCTACTCAGGGACGATTGCTTCTTCATCAACCACCACCACCACCATTACTTCCGCATAGTTTTGCCCACCTCACACTCCCGTCACCCCAACTTAACCCAATTTTGTTTGTGTTGTGAGTTGTGTCTCCTAAGGTGTTTCGGCTACTTAGGGACCGTGCTTCCATCTCTGACACCGTGTATAGTCCACCACCTTACCCTCCACTTCCGCATTGCCTACTCGCATAACCCATCATTGCATTCCCGCAATCCCATTGAGCTTCCGCAACCATCACCGCTTTCCCGCTAGCACCATTTGACATTTGACGTTTGAGATTTTGAGTTCATGGTTTTTCCATTTCCTAAGGTGTTTTGGCTACTTAGGGACGAGTCTCCATCATCTTGGTATCTCCATCAAGATCACCGCCACTCATCATTGACACGGACGGTAACCTCCATATCATCTTGGTATCGTGGTATCCCTCCATTGTTATTCCCTTGCCACTGCATTGATAACCCCTAGCCCATTTTGCATCACTTGCCTATCGAGACTAGCCATTTGAGTATTGCCGGAAATGTTACTTGTGCACATTAGTGATCTACACCATACATTGCATACATACCATATCATATTGGTGTCATATCATCCCTTGTGTCACAAGATTGTTCCCCTATATACCCAATTGCTCTCTTGGTTTGTGCATTTCACATTGTGGCCATATACACAAAAAAATAATAAGCTTTTAAGCAAAATAGAAAGAGCAAAGAAGCTTGTAAGCAAGTGCCATAGTATCATACCCCATTGCATATAAGATAGTCATATCCGATCATCTTGGATCATCTTGAGATAAACACTAGGAACACCATATACATAGCATACTTGGGATAGAAGTCGTTGCATTTTTGTCTCCTATAGGTTGTACACAAGTATCGTATCCGCCTATTGAGCAATCATGATAGCGTCTCTCTTCAGTTGTGCAACACAAGCGTTTTCCGTGGATTCCACATTTTGTGCTCATCCTTGGTTGCATGGCCCCATTTATCTATCCGTGTGTGCGTTTCCATGTGCCATTCATTGCCATTGGTCTACTTGTTTCACTTGTGAATTTGTGAATCTCTTTCAACATTATTGACTCTTGCTAACATTTTGCATCAAATTTTTGTGCCACTATCCTCACCGAGCTCCACCATAAGCCTTATTTGTGTAGGTGTGAGAAACCAACAAGAATTGGTACCAATTGTGCTATTTCCTTGTTACATCATTGAGTGATCATTGATCCATCTTCAACATCGGTTAAGGTACATTTGGTATAGTTCTTCTCCTTTATCGACTCATATTTGCTCGAGTATAGTGATGGATAGGCAAGGCATTTCATCTCCGGTCTTCCACAACAACGAAGGCGTGAACAGCTACATCACCAAAGCGTCCATCTTCGATCTACAATGACAAATGCAAGGCGCACAATCAAGATTGTGAGAGTGCATCGAGAACCTCTCCATCGACATTCGTCACTCCGAAGCAAGGAAAAGGGACTACATCGACAACAAGCTTTCCACGCACAAGGAGGAGCAAGATGCAAGGATGGAGGAGATTCAGACTTTGTTGGCCAAACGTTCTTCTCCTTCATCATCCTCAAGGCAACGACGAGCAAGTCAATCATCTTCGGAGCACCCAAGCGATGCAAGTGCAAGTCGTCCACGTCCACATCTCCATGGCAACCACCATCACGTTCGTGATCCACCTCGTCATGAAGAGCAAGTCACCTCCAAGCATCATGTCCACGACGACGATGACGAACGACATCAACTACGAGCTCAAGTACGACAACGACACCATCATCATGAATATGCTTGCCAACTGCAAATGCACAAGTCCCAACAAGCCTTACATCGCGCCAGGGCCAACCTTCATGAGCATAAGAGAATACCACGAGACGAGCACCACCAAGACGGAGCTACGGCTACTACCACCACCACTTCGGCATCTTCGCCAAGTGCTATCAAGGCATCTTCGCCTTTGGACGTACGGCACCTTAGCCTACTTCCCATGAGTTCGCCTACATCAACATCTTCACCAACGAGGAAACCACCTACGAGCGAGGGCGACACTTCCATCTTCGGAAGCCCCTCAAGGAAGATGGCCGAGCATGGGAAATTCCCTTCGGTCATGGAGACGAGCTACGAGGTGCCACATCATATGGGCCACCACCAACAAGATGGCGACAAGAAGGTCGAGCAAGGGCCATCCCCTTCGAACACGGCGATGAGCATGAACCTCTTGAACTACATGAAGACGGCGCCCCAAAAGGACTCATTCTCTGAGTCAAGCTACGAGACCGCACATGAGACCTTATATTTGGTCTTAGAGGAGAGTGATGATGTGCCATCTTCGGCCTTCATCCACGGCTACGACCACGACATGATTGAGGATGGAGACATTTTCACCTACATCTCTCCGACACCCACATATGACGGGATTCCCCAATTGCCATGTGAGGAGAGCCACCAACACATGAGTGACATGAGTGACTCCACCATACGTGACATTGAGAGCATTTCCTATGAGAGGATGAGTGTGACCACCACTAGCCCTACACTTGAGAGCATGCCACACATTCAGAGCCATTTGAGTGACTCCACCAACCATATGAGTGAGAGCATCCAAGAGGGAGTGAGTGAGCCACAACACTCAATGAGTGAGGTAGTTAACACAGCATGTGAGGCCACTATGATTTCTAACGACCTAACCTCTACTCCAAGTGTGTTTTGTTCTTTGGTGCTAGGTCTCCTACATGACGACACGCCTATCCTCGATGATTCCATACCTCCAATGGAGACGATGATGGCCATGGTGGACGATGATGCACCCCCCACATGGTTCCACCACGATGAAGATGACCATGACTCGGTCTTCGACAACTCACCTACAACACATGAGCGATGCTCCAAATGTAACATAGGTGACGGTGCTTCTCTTGTCCCACTAGTGGACTATCTCACCAATGATTACTTGCATGATGTTGATCCACCTATTCCCATGCTTCATGCTAGTGCAAATTCTTCATGTCATGACATAGCAATTTATGATGAATATGATGATGAGCATGTTGATTTGCCTAGTTGTGATGGTATGCTCCATAGGATATCATGTGAAAATTATATTGGTCACATCATGTTTGATAATCCATTGAACTTGTCATATGCTATGAGTGAGATCTCCCATATCGCATCATTTCAATCTCAACATAGTGACTATGCATGCCCCATTACAATAAATCCCATTTTCACTTATGGCATAGATGACGAGATGATGGTCATTGGCTTTTGTTTCTCTTGCCATGATATTGCTATGCTTCCTTTGCAAAATTTGCACAATTCATCTCATATGCCATGCCATGGAAATTATTGTGTATCGCATGATTACATCCCTTGTGTGCACCATATGCATACCATTCCTCAAAATGCTCTAGATGTTGCGAGTGATGCATTACATCCTTCGAGTCTCCATTATGCCATACATAACAACAAACCTATCATGATGGATGACATGTTTCTATATCACGCATCTCATTTGTTTGAGCATTGGATATTTTGTGCTAACCAACACAAGCACGTGCGCATCATGATGTATGATGTGTACATCTACCACGCACACACAATTTTCCCTTTGTCTTTGTTTTGTGTAGGTACTCATGTATACTCGTCAACCTCTCAATCCAAAGAGTTGACGAAACGAGCTCTTGAGAGCAAAGATGATTTGGTATCCCGTGGACTATCCTTACCACGGTTCCCTTCACGCAAGGACTACGCGCATCTCTTCTACTTGGCTCTCACACGGCTTTGTGCTATATATCACTTGTTACGTTATGCCCATTTTCTCGTGTTCACTTTGCATGCTATGCTTGTTTCTATGTCTTTGCCATGCAATTGTGACCCTTTCTTGCATCTACCCATGATTCACCATTATGCTACTCCTATGTGTATTTGCATGCTTGGTGGAGATCATTGTTACTATTGCCATGTTTATCATGTGCCTCATGCTATTGATGCTATTTTTCTCATATCTTGCCTTCATGCTTGTGATGTGTCTTGTGCATTATTCATGACTACCATTTGCACACATGACATACTTGACATCATTCCTTCTAGTACGTTGCATCTTTGCACTACTAGATTGCTTGCCTTGATTCATATGATTTCTTTCTTTGTCGCATCACCCATGTTCCATTATTACTTTCTTTCTTGGGTTGATGGTGTATATGTTCATGCCTCTCACATGATATATTTTTTTCATTGTCGCTTGCCTCCAATTGTTGCATCTATGATTATTGATCTTGGAGACTTGGACACTTTACTTGTGATGCATGCTAGCTTGATTGAGCCTATTGTATTTGGTTGTTCTCGCATCATATGCCTCCATACTATGACATGCTCCCTTGACCTTTCTTATCATGAGCATGATACATACACTTGTTAGGTATCTTACCACATGAATGATAGGTTTTTCACTACCGCTAACCTCATTTGTTTTTCCAAGTGTTTGTCATGTACTTTCGTTTCGAAGGATTCACAAGGTGGTGCCATCACGCGACAACTTGGTCATGTGAAGGCGTACACGATGCGCGACACCAACATTTTTGACATTCTCATAAGGTGAACTCCTTCCCTTTGAGCCATCCTCACATACGCATATTGGATGGGTCATTCTTTCATTGTTGTCTACATGATACATCTCGCGAACGGAGGAGCGTCATTGGAGATTGGCTCTATGGACCTTCAAGTTGAGGAGCGCTCGGACTTATTGGATGCACCTTCGAAACTCCACTCATGCCACGACATCGAGCATTGGTACACCAAGACCTCCATATTTGTTGATTGTGCTCACACATGTCATGCTCGATGGACATATCATACACATGACAAATTTGCATCTTATGCATGGATTGAGTCACATTATGATTGCCTTGTTGCATCTTGTATTTCCATGTCATCCATGATATATGAGCTTGTACATTTCCTTAGCAAATTTGTTGTGATCTTCCTTGATGGAATATTCATACATCATGATCTTATTGCCTACCATCAATTGCATGATCACATCACATTGAGCATCCATTACCATATTCATGCTATTGATAAACTGTCTCTCTATGACATCATTTTGCACAGTGGTTGCATTGATCACATTCACAATACATTTGTGTGCACAATGAATGCTTTTGCTCCCATGAATGCTTTACATCTCATTCCATATCATCTTGCTAAGCCTCATGTGTTTTGTTACGAACATTCTTGTCGCATGGACTCATACTTCCATGATGGACACCTTGTGTGCGCTAACCATTGTATTTTCGACTGTCGTTTATGTTTGCTTTTCTTGCATGTATACCACTCCGGCGACAACTTGGAGTACTTGGATTCCGCATTGTCTTCAACTCCGTCCAACTACATGTCCGTCCACAACAACTGTTTCCATGGTGATGAGGATCACGATCCGAGGATGGATCTTCCCCAAGGGAGGGGACATGATGCGGAGCATCCTACGATCATCCCCATGTATGCTCAAGCATATGCCTTTGGACCTAAGGTGAACTCGCTCCTTTCCGGATCTTCCCTTTCCGCATGTAAGACATGGATGCTACTTGAAGCGCGGACCTTGTGCATACTCAGGTACACCCGAGGAGACCATGGAGATCCCAAGGACCAAGGCCAAGCGTGCACGGAAGTGAAGGAAGAAGAAGGAAGAAGGGCCAGCTGCTACAGCGGCCGGACATCCGGACCTAGCCCGGACATCCGGCCCAGCCCAAACATCCGGCCCGACCCCCGGAAATCTGGCATCGGCCATCCAGAAAGCACCGCAAAGGTCCAGCGTAGCCTGGACATCCGGCCATCACCCCGGACATCCAGCTCCTCCCGAAGCCCCGGACATCCGGCCCCCCAGCCCGGAAATCCGGCCCCTCCATCATCGAATGCGTGTGGAACCGACCCCACCAGCCCGAACATCCGGCCCCTCCAGCCCGGACATTCGGCCCCCAGCCCGGACATCCGGCGCCTGTCTGTGCATAGTGAACGGACCAAGGGCCCATGTATCCCTCTTTCCCACTTACCCCTTCCTGGGTTAGACTATATATACTCCCCACCTCCTTCTAGTTAGGGTTAGCGTTGTGTAAGCTCATATTAGAGATATAGCATCGCTCATACATATCAGATCTACTCCTTGAGAGAGACCGCGACCCCTCTTTGGAGAGGATCCACCTTTACGGGAAGATCCCCTTGTGGATTCAAGACCTCCTCACAGAGAATAACTAGCTACCCTTTATATTGTCCCTTGTTGGATTTGGATCGTCTCTCTCTCTTTGTGTTTCGAGGATCTAGCATATGTGTGACCATATCTTGTTGGTTTTAGTGTTTCTCTCGTGCTTCCCCTCGTGATTCCCCTTGTTTTCCCCTCGTGTTCTTCATATTTTTCACGGGATCCGCTCCTTTCGTGAAAGATCGGCCACATAGGGTTCTACCCTACATCAGGTGATCTATTTTCTCATACTAACGGATCTCATGAGTTTTCTGTTGTGAAGTTTACTAGTTTTGGGTAAATATTTGATGGACTATGGAATAAGGAGTGGCAAGAACCTAAGATTGGGGATGCCCAAGGCACCCCAAGGTAATATTCAAGGACAACCAAGAGCCTAAGCTTGGGGATTCCCCAGAAGGCATCCCCTCTTTCGTCTTCGTCTATCGGTAAATTTAGTTGAGGCTATATTTTTTATTCAGCACATGTTATGTGTTTTGC
Source organism: Triticum urartu (assembly GCF_056163025.1). Taxonomy (NCBI): domain Eukaryota; kingdom Viridiplantae; phylum Streptophyta; class Magnoliopsida; order Poales; family Poaceae; genus Triticum; species Triticum urartu. The sequence continues at coordinate 160,806,057 of NC_141873.1, read as the reverse complement.
TTGGAGCGTCTTGTATCATACGATTCTTTGATTTTTAGTTTGCCTAAATCATCCTTTCTATAAACACCTTTTGAGAGGGACACGCATGAATCGTAATTTATTAGAGTACTCTAAGTGCTTCACTTATATATTTTGAGCTAGGCAATTTTGCTCTAGTGCTTCACTTCTATCTTTTTAGAGCACGGCGGTAGCTTTATTTTATAGAAATTATTGAACTATCTTGCTTCACTTGTATTATTTTGAGAGTCTCTCTAAACAACATGGTAATTTGCTTTGGTTATGAATTTAGTCCTAATAGATGGGCATCCAAGAGGGATATAATAAAACTTTCATATGGAGTGCATTGAATACTATGAGAAGTTTGATTCATTATGATTGTTTTGAGATATAAATATGGTAATATTAGAGTGAAGCTAGTGAGTAATTGTGGATTGGTAGAAATACTTGTGTTAAAGTTTGTGATTCCCGTAGCATGCACGTATGGTGAACCGTTATGTGATGAAGTCGGAGCATGATTTATTTATTGATTGTCTTCCTTATGAGTGGCAGTCGGGGACGAGCGATGGTCTTTTCCTACCAATCAATTCCCTACGAGCATGTTTCTATTACTTTGTTTCGATGACTAATAAATTTTTGCAATAAGTATGTGATTTCATTATGACTAATGTTGAGTCCATGGATTATACGCACTCTCACCCTTCCACCATTGCTAGCCTCTTTAATACCGCGCAACTTTTGTCGGTGCATTAAACCCGCCATCACCTTCCTCAAAACAACCACCATACCTACCTATTATGGTGTTTCCATAGCCATTCCAAGATATATTGCCATGCAACTTACACCGTTTCATTTATTATGACACGCTTCATCATTGTCATATTGCTTTGCATGATCATATAGTTGGCCTCGTATTTGTGGCAAAGCAACCATTCATATTTTTATACATGTCACCCTTGAGTCATCGCACATCCTGGTACACCACCAGAGGCATTCTTATAGAGTCATATTTTTGTTCTAGAATTGAGTTGTAATTCTTGAGTTGTAAGTAAATAAAAGTGTGGTGATCATCATTATTAGTGCATTGTCCCATGTGAGGGAAGGATGATGGAAGCTATGATTCTCTCACATTGGGATGAGTCTCCAGACTTTACAAAAAATTAAAAGAGGCCAAAGAAGCCCACAAAAAAATAAAAGAGGCCAAAGAAGCCCACACAAAAAAATAAAAAAGTTGAGAGAAGAGGGGGCAATGTTACTATCCTTTTTCCACACTTGTGCTTCAAAGTAGCACCATGATCTTCATGATAGAGAGTCTCCTATTTTCTCACGTTGATATACTAGTGGGAATTTTTCCTTATAGAACTTGGCTTATATATTCCAATGATGAGCTTCCTCAATTGCCCTAGGTCTTCGTGAGCAAGCAAGTTGGATGCACATCCACTTAGTTTCTTTTTGAGCTTTCATACACTTATAGCTCTAGTGCATCCGTTGCATGGCAATCTCTACTCACTCACATTGATATCTATTGATGGGAATCTCCATAGCTTGTTGATACGCCTAGTTGATGTGAGACTATATCCTTTTTGTCTTCTCCACAACCACCATACTCTATTCCACCTATAGTGCTATATCCATGGCTCACGCTCCTGTATTGCTTGAAAGTTGAAAAAGTTTGAGAACATCAAAAGTAAGAAACAATTGTTGGGCCTGTCTTCGGGGTTGTGCATGATTTAATACTTTGTGTGATGAAGATGGAGCATAGCCAGACTATATGATTTTGTAGGGATAACTTTCTTTGGTCATGTTATTTTGAGAAGACATGATTGCTTTGTTAGTTTGCTTGAAGTATTATTGTTTTTATGTCAATATTAAACTTTTGTTTTGAATCTTATGGATCTGAATATTCATGCCACAATAAAGAAAATTACATGGATAAATATGTTAGGTAGCATTCCACATCAAAAATTCTGTTTTTATCATTTACCTACTCGAGGACAAGCAGGAATTAAGCTTGGGGTTGCTTGATATGTCTCCAACGTATCTATAATTTTTTATTGTTCCATGCTATTATATTACCTGTTTTGGATGTTTTATATGCATTAATATGATATTTTATATTATTTTTGGATCTAACTTATTAACCCAGAGCCCAGTGCCAGTTTCTGTTTTTCCTTGTTTTTGAGTTTCACAGAAAAGGAATATCAAACGGAGTCCAAACGGAATAATCCTTTGCGATGATTTTTCTTGCACCAGAAGACACCCATAGGACTTGGACTCCAAGTCAGAAGACCCAAGGGTGGAGGGTGCGCCCTAGGAGGGGAGGCGTGCCCCCTACCTTGTGGCCCCCACGGGAGTCCCCTGACCTACCCCTTCGTCCTATAAATTCACATATATTCCTTAACCCTTAGGGAGAGCCATGAAAACACTTTTCCACCGCCGCAACCTTCTTTACCCATGAGATCCCATCTTGGGGACTTTTCCGGTGATCTGTCGGAGGGGGATTCGATCACGGAGGGCTCTGATACGTCTCTATCGTATCTATAATTTTTGATTGTTCCATGCCAATATTCTACAACTTCCATATACTTTTGGCAACTTTTTATACTATTTTTGGGACTAACATATTGATCCAGTGCCCAGTGCCAGTTCCTGTTTGTTGCATGTTTTTTGCTTCGCAGAATATCCATATCAAACGGAGTCCAAACGGGATAAAAACCGACGCAGATTTTTTTTAGAATATATATGATTTTTTGCAAGAAAAATCCATGTGAGACGGTGCCCGAGGTGGCCACGAGGCAGGGGGCGCGCCTGCCTCCCCTGGGCGCGCCCTTGACCCTCGTGGGCCACCCATAAGGCGGTTGGTGCCCTTCTTTCACCGCAAGAAAGCTAATATCCGGATAGAGATCATGTTAAAATTTCAGCCAAATCGGAGTTCCGGATCTCCGGGAATATAAAAAACGGTGAAAGGGTAGAATCTGAGAACACGGAAACAGAGAGAGACAGAGAGACATATCCAATCTCGGAGGGGCTCTCGCCCCTCCCGTGCCATGGAGGCCATGGACTAGAGGGGAAACCCTTCTCCCATCTAGGGAGGAGGTCAAGGAAGAATAAGAAGGAGGGGGGCTCTCTCCCCCTCACTTCCGGTGGCACCGGAGTGCCACCAGGGGCCACCATCATCACCGCGATCTACACCAACACCTCCGCCATCTTCACCAACATCTCCATCACCTTCCCCCCACTATCTACAGCGGTCCACTCTCCCACAACCCACTGTACCCTCTACTTGAACATGGTGCTTTATGCTTCATATTATTATCCAATGATGTGTTGCCATCCTATGATGTCTGAGTATATTTTCGTTGTCCTATCGGTGGTTGATGAATTGCTATGATTGATTTAATTTTCTTGTGGTTAGTTTTCTGTCCTTTGGTGCCCATCATATGATTGCGCGCGTGGATCACACCCTAGGGTTAGTTGTATGTTGATAGGACTATGTATTGGAGGGCAAGAGTGATAGAAGCTTCAACCTAGAATAGAAATTGATGCATACGGGATTGAAGGGGGACCAATATATCTTAATGCTATGGTTGGGTTTTACCTTAATGAACGTTAGTAGTTGAGGATGCTTGCTAATAGTTCCAATCCTAACTGCATAGAATTCCAAGTCAGGGATGACATGCTAGCAGTGGCCTCTCCCACATAATACTTGCTATCGGTCTAGTAAAGTAGTCAATTGCTTAGGGGCAATTCTGCAACTCCTACCACCAATTTTCCACACTCGCTATATTTACTTTATTGTTTCTTTATCTAAACAGCCCCTACTTTTTATTTACGTACTCTTTATTATCTTGCAAACCTATCCAACAACACCTACAAAGTACTTCTAGTTTCATACTTGTTCTAGGTAAAGCGAACGTCAAGCGTGCGTAGAGTTGTATCGGTGGTCAATAGAACTTGAGGGAATATTTGTTCTACCTCTAGCTCCTCGTTGGGTTCGACACTCTTACTTATCGGAAACTATTGCGATCCCCTATACTTGTGGGTTATCAAGACCTTTTTCTGGCGCCGTTGCTGGGGAGCAATAGCGTGGGGTGAATATTCTCATGTATGCTTGTTTGCTTTATCACTAAGTAATTTTTATTTGCTGTTCTTAGTTGTTTTCTATCTTTAGTTATGGGTAGGAAACACAAAATACCAACAAAATTAGTTATACCTGCTAAACCAATGGTTGAAGAACCACTCAAAATCTATCATACTGCTGAAGCTTATTACTTGGATCATCTTCGATCCCTATGTGCTCGTGCTGAAACCCCAACTAGCTTAGTAGAGGGAAAATCTTTAGATGAGCATGCTTGTTATGTGCGATACCGAATATCTGAAAAAGGGAAAAATTTACTGTGTCAAATTCATCGTTTGCAATGCTATGCTTGGAATTTATGTGAAATATATGATTTTACTTGTTCTGAAAACCCTAAGAAACACCTTCCCTATCAATGTGAGTTTAGTGATAATGGAATCGTATCTTCGTATGCTAAGGGTGTTTATAATTACTATGATGTTCAACAAATTGAAGAATTTGTTGCTTTTAAGGGTGCTTACGAAATTGCTTCTTTCATTGAAAAGTATGATGCTACTCTTTATAAATCTGAAAATTTTGCCATACTAAAATATTGCTATGATAATTATGCTTCTAATGCCTATGTTGAACAATATATTGAGGACTACTCCACTGTCCAAGAAGAGACTAATATTTTGCAGGAGTCTATGGAAGAAGAAATTGATAAAACTGTGAGCTCATTGGATGAAAAAGATGATGAGGAGAGCAAAGAACAAAAGGAGGAAGAGCGGATTAGCTACCCATGCCCACCTTCTAATGAGAGTAACTCTTCAACTCATACATTGTTTAATTTCCCTTCGTGCTTACCGAAGGATGATTTTGATGATGACTATTATGATCCCGTTGATTCTCTTGAAATATCCATTTTTGATGATGCTTGCTATTCTTGTGGCCAAGATGCCAATATGAATTATGCTTATGGAGATGAACTTGCTATAGTTCCTTATGTTAAACATGAAATTTTTGCTATTGCACCCACGCATGATAGTCCTATTATCTTTTTGAATTCTCCCGACTACACTATATCGGAGAAGTTTGCACTTATTAAGGATTATATTGATGGGTTGCCTTTTACCGCTGCACATGATGATTTTGATGAATATAATATGCATGTGATTGCTGCTCCTACTTGCAATTATTATGAGAGAGGAACTATATCTCCTCCTCTCTATGTTTCCAATACAACAAAATTGCAAGAAACTATTTATACTATGCATTGGCCTTTACTATGTGTGCATGAATTGTTCTTTTATGACATGCCGATGCATAGGAAGAGAGTTAGACTTCGTAATTGTATGATATATGTTACTTTGTGCTCACTACTAAATTACAAATCATTGTTAATTAAAATTGGCTTTGATATACCATGGGATCCGGGTGGATTCATTACTTGAGCACTATATGCCTAGCTTAATGACTTTAAAGAAAGCGCTACCAGGGAGACAACCTGGAAGTTTTAGAGAGTCATTTATTTATTTTGTGTGCTTTTATAAAGTTTAGAAATAAAAATAATGTGCCAAGGTTTGCCTTTAGGATGTTTACATTTGCCTGATGGTTTGTACGGTGCAGGACAGAAACTTTGGCTGTAGTGCGCGATTTTACATTTTTAGTTGGAATGTCAAACGGTTCTGATTCTTTTTGCACTGTCTTCCTATACAAAGTTTTCATTTTTCCTAATTTTGGTAGAATTTTTCAAGGATCATAAGTATGGTGAATGTTCATATTGTTACAGACTGTTCTGTTTTAGACAGATTCTGTTTTTGATGCATAGTTTGCTTGTTTTGATAAAACTACCAATTTATATTAGTGGATTAAGTCATGAAAAAGTTATATTACAGTGGACACAATGCTAAAACAAAATATGAATTGGTTTGCAACAGTACTGAGAGTAGTGATTTGCTTTATTATACTAACGGATCTTACCAAGTTTTTTGTTGAAGTTTTGTGTCGATGAAGTGTTCGATGATCGAGAAGGTCTCGATGTAAGAAGAAGGAAGAGAGGCAAGAGCTCAAGCTTGGGGATGCCCGAGGCACCCCAAGTAAATATTCAAGGAGACTCAAGCATCTAAGCTTGGGGATGCCCCGGAAGGCATCCCCTCTTTCTTCAACAAGTATCGGTATGTTTTCGGATTCGTTTCGTTCATGCGATATGTGCAATCTTGGAGCGTATTTTGCATTTAGTTTTCATTTTTGTTTTATGCACCATGCTGGTATGAGATAGTCCTTGGTTTATTTATAGAATGCTCTATGCACTTCACTTATATCTTTCGAGTATGGCTTTATAGAATGCTTCATGTGCTTCACTTATATCATTTGAAGTTTGGATTGCATGTTTCTCTACACTTAGGCAATCGCCATTTGTAGAATGCTCTTTTGCTTCACTTATATTTGTTAGAGCGTGGGCATATATTTTGTAGAAAGAATTAAACTATCTTGCTTCACTTATATCTATTTAGAGAGATGACAGGAATTGGTCATTCACATGGTTAGTCATAAAATCCTACATAAAACTTGTAGATCGCTGAATATGATATGTTTGATTCCTTGCAATACTTTTGCGATATAAAGATGGTGATATTAGAGTCATGCTAGTGGGTAGTTGTGGATTAGTAGAAATACTTGTGTTGAGGTTTGTGATTCCTGTAGCATGCACGTATGGTGAACCGTTATGTAACGAAGTTGGAGCATGAGGTATTTATTGATTGTCTTCCTTATGAGTGGCGGTAGGGGACGAGCGATGGTCTTTTCCTACCAATCTATCCCCCTAGGGGCATGCATAGTAGTACTTTGCTTCGAGGGCTAATAAAATTTTGCAATAAGTATGTGAGTTCTTTATGACTAATGTTGAGTCCATGGACTATACACACTCTCACCCTTCCATCATTGCTAGCCTCTCTAGTACCGCGCACCTTTCGCCGGTAACTTAAACCCACCATATACCTTCCTCAAAACAGCCACCATACCTACCTATCATGGCATTTCCATAGCCATTCCGAGATATATTGCCATGCAACTTCCATCATCATCATATACATGATTTGAGCATTCATTGTCATATTGCTTTGCATGATCGTAAGATAGCTAGCATGATGTTTTCATGGCTTGTCCATTTTTTGATGTCATTGCTACGCTAGATCATTGCACATCCCGGTACACCGCCGGAGGCATTCACATAGATTCATATCTATGTTCTAGATCGAGTTGTAATATTGAGTTGTAAGTAAATAAAAGTGTGATGATCATCACTATTAGAACATTGTCCCATGTGAGGTTATCAAAATAAAAGAGGCCAAAGAAGCCTACAATATATATATATATATTGTAGGCTTCTTTGGCCTGTCTCTCTTTTTTTTTGGGGGGGGGCTTCTTTGGCCTCTTTTATTTTGATAACCTCAATATATATATCTATATATATATATATATTGTAGGCTTCTTTGGCCTCTCTCTCTTTTTTTTGGGGGGGGGGGGGCTTCTTTGGCCACTTTTATTTTGATAACCTCACATGGGACAAGGGGCGATGTCACTATCCTTTTACCACACTTGTGCTTCAAAGTAGCACCATGTTCTTCATATGGAGAGTCTCTTGAGTTATCACTTTCATATACTAGTGGGAATTTTCGTTATAAAACTTGGCTTGTATATTCCAATGATGGGCTTCCTCAAATGCCCTAGGTCTTCATGAGCAAGCAAGTTGGATGCACACCCACTTAGTTTCACTTTGAGCTTTCATATACTTATAGCTCTAGTGCATCCGTTGCATGACAATCCCTACTCACTCACATTGATATCTATTGATGGGCATCTCCATAGCTCACTGATATGCCTAGTTGATGTGAGATTATCTTCTCCTTTTTATCTTCTGCACAACCACCATTCTATTCCACCTATAGTGCTATATCCATGGCTCACGCTCATGTATTGCGTGAGGGTTGAAAATGCTGAAGCGCGTTAAAAAGTATGAACCAATTGCTCGGCTTGTCATCGGGGTTGTGCATGATGTGAGTATTTTGTGTGGTGAAGATGCAGCATAGCCAAACTATATGATTTTGTAGGGATAACTTTCTTTGGCCTTGTTATTTTGAAAATACATGATTGCTTTATTAGTGGGCTTGAAGTATTATCATTTTTATGTCAAATTATAGACTATTGCTTTGAATCACTCGTGTCTTAATATTCATGCCATGATTAGATATGTGATCAAGATTATGCTAGGTGGCATTCCACATCAAAAATTATCTTTTTATCATTTACCTACTCGAGGACGAGCAGGAATTAAGCCTGGGTATGCTGATACGTCTCCGTCATATCTATAATTTTTGATTGTTCCATGCCAATATTCTACAACTTTCATATACTTTTGGCAACTTTTTATACTATTTTTGGGACTAACATATTGATCCAGTGCCCAGTGCCAGTTCCTGTTTATTGCATTTTTTTGTTTCGCAGAATATCCATATCAAACGGAGTCCAACCGGGATAAAAACTGATGGAGATTTTTTTTGGAATATATATGATTTTTTGGAAGAAAAATCCACGCGAGACGGTGCCCGGGGTGGCCACGAGGCAGGGGGGGGCGCATGCCCCCCTGGGCGCGCCCCTGACCCTCATGGGCCACCCGTAAGGTGGTTGGTTCCCTTCTTTCACCGCAAGAAAGCTAATATCCGGATAGAGATCGTGTTAAAATTTCAGCCCAATCGGAGTTACGGATCTCCGGGAATATAAGAAACATTGAAAGGGTAGAATCCGAGAACGCAGAAATAGAGAGAGACAGATCCAATCTCGGAGGGGCTCTCGCCCCTCCCGTGCCATGGAAGCCATGGACCAGAGGGGAAACCCTTCTCCCATCTAGGGAGGAGGTCAAGGAAGAAGAAGAAGGAGGGGGGCTCTCTCCCCCTCGCTTCCGGTGGCACCGGAGTGCCTCCGGGGGCCATCATCATCACCGTGATCTACACCAACACCTCCGCCATCTTCACCAACATCTCCATCACCTTCCCCCCTCTATCTACAGCGGTCCACTCTCCCGCAACCCGCTGTAACCTCTACTTGAACATGGTGCTTTATGCTTCATATTATTATCCAATGATGTGTTGCCATCCTATGATGTCTGAGTAGATTTTCGTTGTCCTATCGGTGGTTGATGAATTGCTATGGTTGATTTAATTTGCTTGTGGTTATGTCGCTGTCCTTTGGTGCCCATCATATGATTGCACGCATGGATCACACCCTAGGGTTAATTGTATGTTGATAGGACTATGTATTGGAGGGCAAGAGCGACAGAAGCTTCAACCTAGCATAGAAATTGATGCATACGGGATTGAAGCCGGGCCAATATATCTTAATGCTATGGTTGGGTTTTACCTTAATGAACGTTAGTAGTTGCAGATGCTTGCTAATAGTTCCAATCATAAGTGCATAGAATTCCTAGTCAGGGATGACATGCTAGCAGTGGCCTCTCCCACATTATACTTGCTATCGGTCTAGTAAAGTAGTCAATTGCTTAGGGGCAATTTTGCAACTCCTACCACTACTTTTCCACACTCGTTATATTTACTTTATTGTTTATTTATCTAAACAGCCCCTACTTTTTATTTATGTACTCTTTATTATCTTGCAAACCTATCCAACAACACCTACAAAGTACTTCTAGTTTCATACTTGTTCTAGGTAAAGCGAACGTCAAGCATGCATAGAGTTGTATCGGTGGTCGATTGAACTTGAGGGAATATTTGTTCTACCTTTAGCTCCTCGTTGGGTTCGACACTCTTACTTATCGAAAACTGTTGCAATCCCCTATACTTGTGGGTTATCAGGCTTCTACATCAACCCTATTGCCCTTAGGATGAAGTGTGAGTAGTTTACCTCAGACCTACGGGTCCATAGCTAGTAGCTAGATGGCTTCTTCTCTCTCTTTTATTCTCAATACCATGTTCTCCTCGATGTTCTTGGAGATCTATCCGATGTAATCTTCTTTTGCAGTGTGTTTGTCAAGATCCAATGAATTGTGGATTTATGATCAGATTGTCTATGAATATTATTTGAATCTTCTCTGAATTCTTATATGCATGATTTGATATCTTTGTATTTCTCTTCGAATTATCGGTTTGGTTTGGCCAACTAGATTGGTATTTCTTGCAATGGGAGAGGTGCTCAGTTTTGGGTTCAATCTTGCATGATTTCACCCAGTGATAAAGTAGGGGTAGTGAGACACGTATTGTATTGTTGCCATCAAGGATAAAAAGATGGGGTTTTCATCACATTTCTTGAGTTTATCCCTCTACATCATGTCATCTTACTTAAGGCGTTACTCCATTCTTTATGAAGTCAATACTCTAGATGCATGCTGGATAGCGGTCGATGTGTGGAGCAATAGTAGTACATGCAGGCAGGAGTCGGTCTACTTGACACGGACGTGATGCCTATATGCATAATCATTGCCTTGGATATCGTCATAACTTTGCGCTTTTCTATCAATTGCTCGACAGTAATTTGTTCACCCACCATATTATTTGCCTTCATGAGAGAAGCCTCTAGTGAAACCTATGGCCCCAGGGTCTATTTTATATCATATTTGTTTCTGATCTACTATTTTCCAGTCTTTTATTTTCATATCCATAAACCAAAAAACCCAAAAATATTTAGTTATTTTTATTTAGTTTTATCTATCTCTTTCAGATATCACCTTTGCAATTAACCGTGAAGGGATTGACAACCCCTTTATCGCATTGGGTGCAAGTGTTTGATTGTTTGTGCAGGTGCATAGATTGGGGACTTGCTTGTACCTCCTACTGGATTGATACCTTTGTTCTCTAACTGAGGGAAATACTTATCTCTACTTATTTGCTGCATCACCCTTTCCTCTTCAAGGGAAAAACAAATGCAAGCTCAAGAAGTAGCATTCCCCATCGATCCAAGATCTATAGCTTGGGACCCCCTGCCCGAGATCCACCAGTTTTGACACCAACATTGGTGGTTTCATTGAGAGTTCGGCTATAGGATCGTCAAAAGTTCATGGCCCCCTTAGTCATCAGCGATAGCATACAGAATGGGGACATCTTCGTTCTCAGACAAATTTTTGCGTTCGGTAGCATCGTGCTGCACGCTGGTCCGACCGGCCGCCTTGGCCAAGTCGGTGGCCTCACCTCCGACCAAAAGATCAGGTTTGGAAACTTAGAGTTCATCACCGACTCCCGAGGAGATCTTATTTTGACAAGGTTCCTTGCCTCGCCAGAAGAGCCCGTAAAACCCAGGGCCTTAACTTTGGGTGCAGTGTACCCCATCATGGAGGCATCCGCCACCCCGGATCCGACCGTAAGCGCGTATCCAGTCTCCATCCCTGATGGACCAGAGCCAGCCTTGGCCAGACACTGCCCCGGCGCGATCTCAAACGCCCCCGAAGAGGAAGTACTACTAACCAATGTTGAGGATATCTCTTATCATTATCGTCTCGGTCAGCTGGGGATTAGAGATTAATTGGAAATCAGACTATTAATCAATTTTATCGGTTGACAGTTAATCGGATATTTTTTGCAAATACCAGGTTCCCAACACTAAAATACGCTATATTCAACCCCGCGACAATATTGGACAAAAGTGTTACCTTGATTCCTAGCCTTTCAATCCTCATATAATGAGAAACAAAATAAGACAACAGTACATATTGCGTAACAAGGTCACAACACAAATAAACATAATTTTTGCAAACATAATGCTATGAATATGTCCGATTTATTGGTAGATTCCCAATAAATCGCTTGTTAGAGCGATAAATCGGCCCAAAAGATAAATGGTGAAGATAAGGCATAATCTTATCAGTCACCCCCGGAGTAGCGATAAATCGGAAGATTTTTTTAACAATGCTACTAACTGACCCCGAGTACTCCCGGAACATGGACCCGACAGATCTCTCGCTATTAAACGAGTTACTAGACCGTATCCAAACCATGGGGATTACCGATGGCCAGTCCTCGGTCTATGATCAGATCAGGCTTGAACCTGATGATAGGGAAATCTATGTCCCACCCATCACCCACTTGGTCACCATCATCGAAGACCTGCCCGAAAACTTGCCCCTATGACCTCCAGATCTAGGAACAGATTCTATACAAGTCTCCGATCATCAGGTTTTGTCGTCCAGTACGGAATCCAACCTCCATTCCAGAAAGAGTCCAAAGTTGAAATCCGGTTCAGCACACGACCTCGAGTCCATGCAATCATGTTCAGTTGATAATCCGGATTCTGAGGTCGGCACGTTGGATTCCGTGATGACGCAGGACACCGCCTCAAAAGCTCCGAACTTGCACCCTGTCGACATACAAAGTTTTTTCCCACCCACCCCCACGTCGAGTACTCTCCAGACAACTCAAGGGCGCCCGAAATATGGGATCTAATGTACGTCAAACAAGAGCCTGGAGAAACAGTCCAACAATTCTAGACTAGATTCCTCCTCGTTAAAAACAAGATGGCGGACTACGGTAGCCAGGAAATTGTAGCGACTGTCGACATAACTGCCGAGATGAAGGACTACTAAATGCCCTCACCCGCCGTCACATTCAAAACTTCCCTGAGGTATCAGATCGGGTATGTAAGTATTGTGCTATGGAAAGTGCATGGAAGGCTCAGCAAGTGCAAACAGAGTCAATCCATGTCGGAGAATGTAGAAGAGCTCAGGCAAAACGTGTGCCCCCATGTCTGTCTGTCGAACACGAGCCGATAGAGCAAAAGAAGAAACCCCTCACAAGATACAGAACGGTCCTCGATGAACTACTGGACAAGTCGTGCCCCATTCATTCTATCTTGCTAAATACAAACCCAACTCACAACCTTCGAGCTTGCTAGGTGATTAGGCAAGTTGCAAAGAGCGGGGAGACTATCATCAGAGGCTCACCCTCAAGAAGAAGTTCAACAACGCCCCTAGATGACAATGCTGAGATCCTAATGATCTACGTGATGTTTTCCTCAAAAAACAGAGGAAGATAGCCCTTCGAGAGCTCAGTCAAATCCACTAGGTGGCAACAACAAATTCATGGACAGACACACCCATCACCTTCAGCGAGGAGGACGGCCCAAGGGCCTACCACGTCCGAGCACCTGCCGCCCTTGTCCTTTACCCCATAGTGGATGGATTCAGACTCCACAAGGTACTAATGGACGGTGGTAGCGGGTTAAACCTCATTTATGAGGACACCCTGGACAAAATGCAATTTGATAGATCTCGTATTGAGGAACGCCACACCACCTTTCGAGGGATTATCCCCGGAAAAGAGGCGTGTTGCACTGGATGAGTTACTCTCGATGTAGTATTCGACACCCCCGAGAACTACCTGTGCGAAGTTACTCTTCCACATTGTGCCCTAATGACCTATAAGTATAGGGGATCAATTGTAGCTCTTTTCAATAAGTAAGAGTGTCGAACCCAACGAGGAGCGGAAGGAAATGACAAGTAGTTTTCAGTAAGGTAATGTCTGCAAGTGCTGAAATTCTAAGTAGCAGAGTAGTTTGATAGCAAGATAATTTGTAATGAGCATGTAACGATAGTAGTAACAAAAGTGCAGCAAGGTAGCCCAATCCTTTTGAGGCAAAGGACGGGCTAAAATGGTTTCTTATGATAAGCAAAGCATTCTTGAGGTTAGATGGGAATTCCATCTAGTCACTTTCATCATGTTGGTTTAATTCGTGTTCGGTATGTGGGTGGACCGGTGCTTAGGTGTTTTTCATACTTGAACAAACCTCCTACTTATGATTAACCCTCCCGCAAGCATCCGCAACTACGAGAAAAGTAGGATCGCCGCACTCTGCAACGTGCCTCATTTTGGTCCTCTGGAAGTTCCTGTCTAGTTAGGTAGGCCAGGAATGGTTCTGTCCACGGGGCAATAATGTCCATTATTTCGTGGGCTGATTGTGTTATTTCGGTGGCGTAGCCTCCGATTGTGTCAGAGAGTTCGGTATCGGGTATTTTGGCCGGGTCCGGACTGTTTTTACGGGTGTCCCTTTCCCATGCTACGGATGGCTTGAAGAGCCTTTCCAGAAATATGTTGGGAGGGACCGTGTCGCATTTTGCACCGATGCGGGCGAGGATATCTGCCGCCTGATTGTTTTCCCGAGCCACATGGTGAAATTCGAGCCCCTCGAACCGAGCTGACATTTTTAGGACGGCATTGCGATAAGCTGCCATTTTCGGATCCTTGGCATCAAAGTCTCCATTTATTTGGGATATCGCGAGGTTCGAATCCCCGCGGACCTCTAGGCGTTGAATGCCCATGGATACTGCCATCTGTAGACCATGTAGAAGGGCCTCATATTCGGTTGCGTTGTTGGAGTCCCTATACATTATCTGTAGTATGTATTGAACGGTATCTCCTGTTGGGGATGTCAAAACGACACCAACCCCCAGACCAGCCAACATTTTGGAGCCGTCGAAGTGCATGATCCAGTTTGAATATGTGTCGTACTCTTTAGGGAATTCGGCTTCCGTCCACTCAGCGACGAAGCCTGCCAAAACTTGTGACTTAATAGCTCGCCGTGGCTTGTAAGTTATGTCGAACGGGAGGAGCTCAATGGCCCATTTGTCAATCCGGCCCATCGCGTCGCGGTTGTTTATAATATCGTTAAATGGTACTTCCGAGGCTACCGTTATCGAACACTCTTGAAAGTAGTGTCACAGCTTCCGGGATGCCATAAATACCGCTTAAATGCGGGTACCATGATTTGCATGGACTAAGGACAGTGGACACATAGTAAACCGGCTTTTAAAGGGGGAATTTGTTTCCATCCACTTCTCGCTCGACGACGAGCACTGCGCTTACTACTTGATGAGTTGCCACAATGTATAATAGCATCGGTTCGCCAATGTTTGGCGCGGCCAGGACTGGGTTTCTTGCCAATATGGCTTTTATTTCGTTGAGTCCGGCCGTGGCGGCATCCGTCCACTCGAAGTGTTCGGTGCACCGGAGGAGGCGATAAAGGGGTAATGGCTTTCTCCCAAGCGGGAGATAAAGCGGCTTAGAGCCGCCACGCATCCAGTTAATTTTTGTATTTCTTTGAGGTCTGTTGGGGTAGCCAACTGTGACAACGCTCGGATTTTGGTCGGGTTACCTTCAATACCTCTATTGGAGACAATGAATCCCAGGAGCTTTCCGGCTGGTACGCCGAAAACGCATTTTTTCTGGATTGAGCTTGATGTCATATGTTCGGAGGTTGTCGAATGTGAGCCTCAAGTCGTCTACTAGAGTTTCGACATGCTTGGTTTTAACGACCACGTCGTCCATGTATGCCTCCACTGTTTTGCCGATCTGGTTTGCCAGACATGTTTGAATCATGCGCTGATATGTTGCGCCGGCGTTTTTGAGCCCGAAGGGCATTGTGTTGAAGCAGAATGGGCCGTATGGTGTGATGAATGCCGTTGCGGCTTGGTCTGGCTCTGCCATTTTAATTTGATGGTAGCCGGAGTATGCATCGAGGAAACACAATGTATCGTGTCCTGCGGTAGCATCGATGATTTGATCGATGCGGGGGAGGGGGAAGGGATTCTTTGGGCAGGCCTTGTTAAGGTCCTTAAAATCGACGCACAAGCGCCAGGATTTGTCCTTCTTTGGTACCATCACCAGGTGTGCTAGCCAGTCCGGATGTTTTATGTCTCTGATGAATCCGGCCTCCAATAGCTTGGCTAGTTCCTCTCCCATGGCTTGTATCTTAGGTTTGGAGAAACGCCGAAGAGCCTGCTTGATTGGCTTGAATCCTTTTAGGATATTTAGGCTGTGCTCGGCCAACCTGCGTGGGATTCCTGGCATGTCTGAAGGGTGCCAGGCAAAAATGTCCCAGTTCTCATGTAGGAACTCTCGCAGTGCGGCGTCGACATCAGCGTTTAATTGTGCCCCGATGGAAGCTGTTTTTGTAGGGTCCGTTGGATGGACATGGAATTTGACTATTTTGTCCGCCGGTTTAAAGGAGGTGGACTTAGATCTTTTATCGAGTATCACGTCGTCCCTTTTCACCGTGGAGCGCAGCGTAGTTAGTTCCTCGGCCGCTAGGGCTTCGGATAGTGCCTCAAGGGCCAATGCAGCTGTCTTATTTTCGGCGCGGAGTGCTATGTCCGGATCAGTAGCAAGAGTGATGATTCCGTTGGGCCTGGGCATTTTGAGCTTCATGTACCCGTAATGGGGTATGGCTTGGAAGATTGTAAACGCCTCCCGCCCTAATAGAGCATGGTATCCGCTGCTAAACGGGGCCAATTGGAATGTTATTTCTTCGGACCTATAATTATACGGTGTGCTGAATACCATGTCTAGTGTGATTTTCATGGCACAACGAGCTTCCCGACTGGGGATGATTCCTCTAAAGGTTGTGCTACTTTGCTCAATGCGGCTCCAGTCTATTTCCATCTTTTGAAGAGTTTCCTCATAGATGAGGTTTAATCCGCTGCCGCCGTCCATGAGTACCTTGCTGAGTCGAAAGCCGTCCACGATTGGACCGAGGACCAGTGCGGCTGGTGCTCGGGCTGTTCAGAATTTAGGTTCATCACTGGCATTGAAGGTAATATCCGTGTCACTCCAAGGATTTATTTCTGCTATGTGGCAGATTTCGGCCATGCTGCAGAGTGTTCGCTTGCGTCTATTATTTGACGCGAAGGTCTCAAAGACCGTTAACACTGTATTGTTGTCCACGGGATGGTGCTCTCTGGTATTTGGGAGGAGTAGATCCTCACCACTTTTGGCCACCAGCCGGAGTATCCAACATGCTCTAAGGCTGTGCGTTGGTATTGCATCTGCTGTACTATAAATTTTGAAGGGTCTGTTGAGCCATCCCTCCAGTACGGTTCCTTGCCTCGTAGAGGGCTTTTGCTTTTTGGTAGTTAACCCAGGTGTATTGTGATAATGCACCCTTTTATTTCGGACTGTGTTTGTATTCAGGGCCGGATTATCCCAAAATTTTATTTCGGTTTTCCAGGCGCTTTCCATCGCACAGTACTTTCGTACTATGGACGCCAAGTCGGCAAAGCGTGTAATTTCGCGGCGACTTACGGCGTTGAGGATTCCCTTGTCTGTGCAATTATTGCAGAAAAATGAAATTGCGTCTTCCTCGCGGCAGTCCTTTATCCTGTTCATGACCAGGAGGAATCTGGCCCAGTAATGGTGTACTGTTACTTCGGGCTCTTGCCTAATTTGGGATAGATCACGTATGTTTGGGTGGGTGGGTGGAATTGAATCCGAATCCTCACCCAATCTGAGACTCAGGGGCCAAGGAGTTTCCGAACTCGGAAGTTTGGATTCTTGGATGTTTTCCGATAAATCTAGCCCGCTGCCTGATTCTAGGTTCAGGCCTTGAGTGACGTCCTCCCCTCCACGGGTATCCAGCTTGGAGGGATCGGGAATCCGGACATAGCTAGTCCTTAAGATAGATGAAGGGTTGCCGCATTGTTCCTCCACCACTGCAACGTGATGGGTGACCTGGGGAGAGTTGATCTCTCTCAGATCGGGTTTAGGCCCAATCTGATCGTAGTCTATAGCGACTCCCAGGGCGGCAATGCGATCCAAGAGCTCATTCAGGGAAGAGAGCTCCATTGGATCTAACTGCTTGGCGAGTTCTGAGTTGACATGAAGATTGCTTTCGATGACCCGAGAAGTCATCGTCAGCGCAGCGGCCGAACAGGCGGTCATAAGAAAACCACCTAGCCGGAGAGTTCGGCCGATAGCCAAAGCTCCCTCAGCAACAGTGCCGTCTTTAAAGACGGGATGAGACATCCTTCCTGGTGGCGATGGCACAGCGGAACTCTCAATGAAAGCACCAATGTCGGTGTCAAAACCGGCGGATCTCGGGTAGGGGGTTCCGAACTGTGCATCTAGGCCGGATGGTAACAGGAGGCAGGGGACACGATGTTCTACCCAGGTTCGGGCCCTCTTGATGGAGGTAAAACCCTATGTCCTGCTTAATTAATATTGATTATATGGGTAGTACAAGAGTAGATCTACCACGAGATTAGAGAGGCTAAACCCTAGAAGCTAGCCTATGGTATGATTGTATGTTGTGATTATTGTCCTACGGACTAAAACCCTTCGGTTTATATAGACACCGGAGAGGGTTAGGGTTACACAAGGTCGGTTACAAAGGAGGAGATATCCATATTCGTATTGCCTAGCTTTCCTTCCACACCAAGTAGAGTCCCATCCGAACATGAGGCGAAATCTTCAATCTTGTATCTTTATAGTCTAACAGCCCGGCCAATGGATATAGTCCGGCTATCCGGAGACCCCCTAATCCAGGACTCCCTCAAACCTCTTTAAGCTAACCTCGTTGTAATGGCTCCATAACTAAGTCCTTCTACGAGGACATTTGTCATGACACTTCCACGACAGAAGGTATCTTCCAAGTGCTCCCAGCTGCCAATGGAATTTTCGGGCAGGCTGTTCAACCAGTGCTGAGCTGGCCCCTTGAGTTTTAGTGGGAGGTATTTTATGGCATGAAGATCATCACCGCGGGTCATATGAATATGGACAAGAAAATCTTCGATCCATACCGCGGTGTTTGTTGTCCCATGATATGATTCGATGTTCACGGGTTTAAACCCTTCTGGGAATTCGTGTTCCATTACTTCATCAGTGAAGCAAAGGGGGTGTGCGGCGCCTCTATATCGGGCCAGATCGTGACGTAGTTCGGATGGATTCCGTCTGCGGTTTTCGGCGTGGACGTGATTGTGCTTGTCATGTTCGGCTTGATAGCCGTTGTCACGCGTCGGTGAATGTCCTCGCGATTCGTAGATTGATCTGGCCGGACCTTCTTTATTCTTCAGATCCTATCGTAGGTCATATGTGTATCCCTGAACGGTTGTGCCTCTACCTTTATGGCGAGATAGTATGGGCCGGTGTTCGGCTTGAGTTGCCGCTTTGTCCCAGCCACATGGTGGTCGGTCAGCCGCATTACGTGTTGCTGGTGCAGGCTCGCGTGCCTCATCGTCAAATTGAGGTAGCAGTTTACGCTTCGGGTAACTTTTGGTTGGGCGCACGAGGTCGTATTCCTCGGCAGCCAGGACATTAGTGCATCTGTCGTTGAGTAGATCTTGATCACCTTGAAGCTGTTGTTGTTTCTTTTTCTGGCTCCTTGCCAGGGCTATTAGCCGTTGCTTAAAGCGCTCCTGCTCGAGAGGTTCCTCTGGTACAATAAAGTCTTCTTCATCGAGGCTCACCTCATCCTCGGAGGGTGGAAGGTAACTACTGTCCTCCGAGTCTTCGTTTGTAGCCTGTTCATCAGGGCTAACTTTCCCATCCTCTCGATTGTCTTGTTTAGAGTTTTGCTCGACATGGTTTTCTTGGTCTTCAGCATCATCCGGAGTGTTGTTGTCTCTTGTGACGGTATTGCTGTCCTTGCTGCAGCGTGATTTAGATCGACGCCATCGGCACTTTGGTTGTATCTCAGGAGGTTTATCCTTGACTAGGTTTTGTTTGTCATCGCCGTTAGCTTCTTTGGGTGAATCCACCATGTACACGTCATACGAAGAGGTGGCCGTCCAGCGTCTGGCAAACGGCGGGTTTTGGGCCTCTTCTTCGCCATCATCGTCCTTACCGTCGATGTTTTTGGAGCTATAATCGAGCATTTCTATTAAGTCCTCGACAATGGCTATAAAGTGGGTGGTGGGTGGGACGTAAAATTCCCCGCTCTCAGCCCCTAGTCCGGGCTGGGCGTAGTTCAGACGTTGCTCCTCTGTAATTACGAGGGATCGCATCAAGTCCAGAGCCTCGCCTAACGGCAAGGTTTGTCGGGGAGAAAAGAGTCCGTGGAGCATGGTGGTAAGGGAATTCCTTGGCCGAGCTCACATGATGCTGACTCCAAGAGTTCGGAGCCAGTGTCTGGGGAAGTCTGGCTTTGTGACGGTTGCCGGCGAGACTACTTCCTCCGGCTCTCCAGTACTGGGCCTAATGGCCACAGATAGTCTGGCGGGTTAAGAAATCCCGTCTTTGGTTCTGGCGAGGCGCTCCGACTCTGAGGCCAGAGCGAAGGTTGGGGTCGTGAATCCTTGGAAGATCAAGTCTCCTCAGATATCAATGACATAATCCAGGTTTCCAAAACTAATCTGGTGACCTGGGGCGTAGCCGTCGATCTGCTCTAGATGGCCAAGCGAGTTGGCCCGCAGTGCGAAGCCGCCAAATACGAAGATCTGGCTGGGGAGAAAAACCTCCCCTAGGGCAGTATCGTTGCAGATGATGGATGGAGCCATCGAACCTTCTGACGGCGACACAGTGGAACTCTCAATGAAAGCAGGAATGTCGGTGTCAAAACCGGCAGATCTCTCGTAGGGGGTCCCAAACTGTGCGTCTAAGGTTGATGGTAATAGGAGACAAGGGACATGAAGTATTACCCAGGTTCAGGCCCTCTTGATGGAGGTAATACCCTATGTCCTCCTTGATTGATACTGATGAGTATGGGGGTTACAAGAGTTGATCTACCACGAGATCGTAATGGCTAAAACCCTAGAAGTCTAGCCTGTATGATTATGATTGCCTCTACAAACTACACCCTCTGGTTTATATAGGCACCGGAGGGGACTAGGGTTGTACAAAGTCGGTTACAAAGAAAGGAATCTTCATATCTGAACGCCAGGCTTGCCATCCACGCCAAGGTGAGTCCCATCCGGACACGTGAGAGAGTCTTCTGTCTTGTATCTACACGGCCCATCAGTCTGGCCCATGTCCAATAGGTTGGATGCCCGTGGATCCCTTAATCTAGGACTCCCTCACCGACTGTTGGAGGATCCAGCTTCTAGCTTCTGATTTTTGATGTTTCCTCTTGTGCCGAGTTTTTCCCAGTCGGGCAGTCGCCGTCAGCTAGGCCATCGAGGCATGCCATGAAGAGCGAAGGAGGGCGGATGCAGAAATCACGCCCAACGCGCCCGGGACTCTCGGCGAGAATCTTCTCGCCGTCCAGGTGCGCCTGCAGCCGGCTCATCGGATTCTCCGCCACCTGCAGCGCGTCGGGGCTCAGGTGCTGACCGCCCTCTGGCCAAATGTCCAGATCCCACGCACCCCAACTGGACTGCCGACTGGCTGGAGACAGCAGTCAGCCGCTTCGAGGCCTGGAAGGGCGCGGCAGCTCGGGCAGGTGCCAAGACGGCCTTGGAGTTCGTTAAGGCGTGGTATTCAGGCTTGGACTTGGACCAGCTGGCCACCTTCCGGCAGGAGGCCACGCCGGAGGTGGCGGCGGTGAGCATGGCGCTTACTGAATGCACCGCGGTGATCGCCGAGTACACCAACACCACATCCTTCATCCCCGAGCTCGATGAGGAAGGCGCCGAGGTGCTGCCCAACTGGTTCGGGCTGAACCCGGAGGATGGGGAGGAATCGGTGGAGGAGATCGCCTCCAGCGATGAGGGCGAGGACAAGGAGGACGAGAATGGCGAAGATGACGCACCGGACAATGGAGCAGACGGTCGGCCTCAGCCAAACCAAGTCTCAACCAACGAGCCGCGTGTCAGCGAGCCGACTACTGCTGGTGCCGACCAGGCAAAGACCCACCAGTTGGCCGCTCCACCACCCGGCGCGCTCAGCCTCTGCCGACCCGTCAGATCCGGCTGCTGCTCCTCTTTCCTAGGCAGCCAACTTATCTTTATTTCATGTTCTTGTAATCTTTTGAACAAGTATGTTAAATTCATGCAATTCCACCCGCTGTGGGTATGTTAAATTTATGCAATTCCACCCGTTGTGGGTGTATTCAAACTCTATTGAATACTGGTCGAGGGCCTTATGTAAATTAATTTATTCGCACAAGTCTGTGCTTTGCCGGGTTCCAATTTGCCTTGCTTTTCTGTTCTGTTTTGGCTTTTTCCTTTGCCGTCTTCCTTTGGCTGCCGCCCTGCCAGCCGGATAGTCGCTCTACGGTCTATGGCTGGGTCAGGGACTCAGCAGTTTTTGGATAGACAAGTACTTTGGCCGCTTAGAAAGTAGCAATTCAAGTGAGAAGCAGGCCGGCCGGCTGCTCTGCAGCTGAACGATGAGGCAAGGAGCCGGGTTGGCCTATGCTGATGTCTTTTCCTTAGTCATTTTTCGTGTGGATGCCATTTCCCGCCTTAAGCTCTTGCCAGCCGGACAGTCGCTCTGCGAGCTACGGCTTATGGCAAGAGAGGGATTAGATGTCAGCACTCTAATTGTTCAACTGCAGGTAGTATCAACATAGGACAAGGCGGCAAGCCCTGGGCCGACTAGTCGGACGCGGTGCCAGGCAGAGGAAAGAATAAATACATTCATAGGCATAATCTTATCATATAGATAAAATGGGTAGCCCCCGAGTGCTCCTCGAGGGACCCGATGTCTTTGCTCTTAATACGAAAGGTAGTGTGACACATACTGCATTAACCGTAAAATCTTCGAAGGAGATTTGTGTTCCATGGGCACTCCGTCTCCTTGCCGGAATCGCCCTCCTGCGCGCCCTAGGCTTCTGTGCGTCGATGTGGTAGTAGGAGTCATTGCCCAAGGTTTTGCCGATGACTAGCTGTTTGCTGGATTAGTCGAAGCACAAGGTCCCCCTCTCTGAAGGATCGAGGCCTGACCTTCCGGTTGTGGTAGCGACGCAGGCCCTGCTGGTAGATGGCGGACCAGCTGAGAGCTAGCAGTCAGCCCTCTTCCAGCAAGTCGGCACTGTCTTCTCATGCTTCCTTCGCCTCCGCCTCTGTGTACATGGTGACGCGAGGTGAGTCAAACTCAATGTCAGTTGGGATCATAGCCTCGGCCTCATACACGACGAAGAAAGGAGTGAAGCCAGTTGCTTTGTTCTGCGTGGTCCGAAGACTCTAGAGGACGGCCAGCAGCTCGTTGATCTAGCAGCCGGCATAGCGCTCTAGCGGCTCGACTAGTCGGGCCATGATGCCGGACGAGATGAGGATGTTTGCTCACTCTACCTGGCCGTTTGACTGTGGATGGGCAATGGATGCTAAGTCCAGTCGGATGCCCTACGTCACGCAGGAACGGGCCAAGGCACCTTTGGCAAAATTTGTGGCGTTGTCGGTGATGATGCTGTATGGTACACCGTACCGGACGGTGATGTCTGCGATGAAAGTCACAGCAGTCGGACCATTCAGCTTCTTGATTGGCTTTGCTTCTTGGTAAACTTGTCCAAGATGACAAGCAGATGGGTCATGCCACCGCATGCTATCTTGAATGGGCCCACCATGTCCATCCCCCAGACGGCGAAAGGCCAAGTGAGGGGGATGGTCTTGAGTGCAGAAGCCAGCAGGTGTTGCTTGGAGCTAAAACGTTGGCTTCCGTTGCACTTCTTGACCAAGTCCTTCGTCGTCCAAAGCAGTCGGCCGGAAGAAACCATGGCGGAATGCTTTGGCAACAAGGGATCTGGAGGCCCTGTGGTGGCCGCACTCGCCTTGATGAATATCTTTGAGGATTGCTCTGCCCTTCTCTGGCTCTATGCAGCGTTGGAACACGCCAGTCACACTGCGCCTGACAAGCTCTCTGTTCACTATTGTGTATGCTGCTGCCCGACGTTGCACCTGCAGGGCCAAAATCTCGTCGGTTGGTAGCTCTCCGCTCACCAGGAAGTTGAGGACGGGCTATGCCCATGATGGTGCTTTGACCATTGTCATCACGGCCACTAGAACTAGGGCGGTTGGGTTGGGAGGCAGCGGGTTGGGGCTAGCCGCCGCTTGCTGCGTTGTTGAAGTCCCCAGGCCGCCTGCTGCAGCCCTCGGGCCGGGTTCTGAAGTCCCCAGGCCGGGTGCGACTACTGCAGTCCTTGAGTCATCTGTCGAAGTCTCCGGGCCGGCTGCCGCAGCCCCCGGGCCGGGTTCTGAAGTCCTCGGGCCGGGTGCGACTGCTGCAGTCCCTGAGCTGCCTGCGAAGTCCCCAGGCCGGCTGCTGCAGCCCTTGAGCCGGATTCGACTGCTCTGGGAGCAGTCGGCACGAAGATGGACTCTGATTTAGGTGAAGGTTTGACAGATGGCGTGCGGAGGCACTGGAGGGAAACGTCGGCTGGTATTGCTTGTCGGGTGGAGCCGATCCGTGCTAGGGCACCTGCTTGCTCATTGTCGGCCCGTGGCACGTGAAGGAACTCGCACCTGTCAAAATATCCGCTGATGAGCTGGACGAGGAAGCGGTAGCTCACCATGTTTGCATCCTTGGTGTCCCAGTCGCCAGACGACTGTTGGACCACCAAGTCCGAGTCACCGTAGCACAACACTCAGCAGATGCCAATTTCTTTGGCCAGTCGGAGCCCGTGGACAAATGCCTCGTACTCGGCCACGTTGTTGGAGGCGGCAAAGTGAATTTGCAACGTGTACTTAAGCTTGTCGCCTTTGGGAGAGGTGAGGACGATGCCAACTCCCAAACCGGTGCACATTTTTGAGCCATCAAAGTGCATCCGCCAATGAGTGGAGTCCGGCGCTGGCGGCAGGTACTGGGTCTTGGCCCAGTCAAGGAGGAAGTCGGTCAGTGCTTGGGACTTGATGGCAGTGTGGGGCTGATAAAGGATGGTGTAGGGAGCGAGCTCGATGGCCCACTTCGCCACCTAGCCTGACGCATCTCTGTTGCCTATGATCTTAGCAAGCGGGGCGGTGCAGACGCCCGTGATGAGTGCTCTTGGAAATATTGCTTGAGATTCTTGGCAGCAAAGTACACGTTGTAGCACATCTTTTGGTAGTGGGGATAATTCTTCTTGGAGGATGACAACACTTCACTCATGTAGTAGACAGGTCTCTGGACCAGCTGAGCTCTGTGGTCTTCTGGACGTTCTATGACGATGACTATGCTGACCACTCGGCTGGTGGCGGGGATGTAGAGGAGCATGGGCTCCTTAGCAGCCGGAGCCGTCAGAACAGGCGGCGTGGTCAGCATCTTGTTGAGTTGGAGGAAAGCTTCATCCGCCTTGTCGTTCCACTCGAAGCAAGTTGTTTTCTTCATTAGCTGGTACATGGGTAAGGCCTTCTCGCCCAGCCGACTGATGAAGCGGCTGAGAGATGCCAAGCACCTGGTGAACTTATGGATGTCCCGTAGCCGGGTAGGTCTCTGCATCCGCTCAATGGCCTTGATCTTCACGGGGTTGCACTCGATGCCGTGTTCTGAAACAAGGAAACCAAGGAGCTGGCCGGCTGGGACTCCAAAGACACACTTCTCTAGGTTGAGCTTGATTTGAAAACGGCACAGATTGTCAAAGGTCTCCTTGATATCTTCCAGGAGGGTGCCACGCTTCTCCGTCTTCACCACAATATTGTCTACATGGACGTGGGAATTTCTGCCGAGTTGCTTGAGGAAGCACTTCTGCATGCAATGTTGAAACGTGGCACCGACGTTTCTCAAGCCGAATGTCATGGTCAGGTAGCAGAAGGCTCCGAATGATGTGATGAAGGCAGTCTTTACCGATTGGCCAGGTACAACTTAATCTGATGGTAACTAGAGTAGGCATCCAAAAAAACTCAATAGCTCGCATCCGGCTGTGGAGTCAATCACTTGGTCTATCCGGGGCAGAGCAAACGGATCTTTGGGGCAGGCTTTGTTGATGCTGGTGTAATTCATGCACATGCACCATTTGTTGTTCTTCTTCAATACAAGGACCGGGTTGGCAAGCCACTCCAGGTAGAACACTTCCATGATGAAGCCGGCTGCTAGCAGTTGGGCTATCTCTTCACCAATAATTATTCTATTTTCTTCCGATAGGTGGCGGAGGGGTTGCTTGATCGGCTTCGCATCTGACCTGACATGTAGCTTGTGCTCGGCGAAATCCGTCGGAACACCCGGCATGTCTTTGGGAGACCATGCAAATATGTCCCGATTCTCACGAAGGAAATTGACGAGCTCGCTTTCCTATTGGCTGTCATCGTTGGCCCCTATGACAGTGTGCCTCTCCGGGTGCTCCGAGTCCAAGGGAATCTTCTTCGTTCCTTTGGACAGCTGGAAGGAGCCCTAAGCTTCCGACTCCTTGGGGTCTGGCGACAGGTTCGACTGCGTGCCGACCATGGCCACAACCCGGTCAAGGAGCTGCTTCTCGGCAGCAATCACAAGGGACTCGGCCAGCCGGCTGCTAGCAGCAGCGCACCTGGCCGACTTTTGGTAGTCACCAACGATGACAATTGTGCCCTTGGGACCCAACATCTTCATCTTGAGGTAGGCGTAATGAGGCACCGCCATGAACTTGGCAAGTGTTGGCCGGCCCAAGAGGGCATGGTAGGGGCTCTCCAGGCCAACCACATCGAACCAGATTGGCTCACGGCAGAAGTGATCTCTGTCTCCGAAGAGGACATCTATCTTGATATTGCTGATTGGTGAGCAGGAAAGGCCGGGTACAATGCTATGGAAAATGGTCTGACTTGGCTGCAGCTGTTTCTCTTTGATACACAGCTTCTCCGGGGTGTCGCGGTAGAGGATGTTAATGCTGCTACCGCCTTCTATCAGAATTCAGTAGAAGTGACAGGCTCGCCTCTCCGTTGAAAAGGTGGCATCCAACACCATAGCATAGGAACCCGGAGAGGGCATTACTTCCGGGTGGTCAGCTCTTCTCCAGCTGATGGGCTTCTCGGACCAGTGCATGAACTCTAGGACTTCAGAGGCGATAGCATTCACCTCACGGTGCTGATGGCGCCGGCTATGCCTGCCGTCAGCCAGACTAGTGAAGACGATGTAGGCTCCGTGTTCTTTAGGGAATTCATCTTGGACTATGCCGACTAGGCAGACCGCCGGCTGCTGAGGAGGCGGAGCTGGCGGGCCAGCAGGTGGAGGCGGCAGCCCTTCGCCCTTGGCGATGCGGGTGAGCCAGTGGCACTTCCGGGTTGTATGGTTAAACGGCTTCGCGCCGCTGTGGAACTTGCAAGGAGCATCATGGGTCTGTTCGAAGGAGAAGGCAGGCAACCAGACGGTCTTGCCGCCCTTCTGACGCTTGGGACCAGGCTGACCTTCCGGCTGCTGATCTTGAACTGTTGCTACTTGCCGGCTGGTGGAAGCCGGCTACTAGGCCTTGCGCTTGTTATCATTTGACTGCTGGCACCGACTGGAATCACCAGCCGACGTCTAGGGAGCTGGGGGAAGCACTTTCCCAGACGTGTCCACTCGGAGCTCCGACTTCATAGAGGAGTCGGCAGTGGCGTACTTGTCTGCTATGATCAGCAACTCGTCGAGTGTGGCTGGCTCGTCGCAGAGGAGTCGGTGCTTGAGTAGGTTGCCCTCTCGGTACCCGGCAGTGAAGTACTCTATAGCTTGCACCTAGTGCACCCCTTCGCAGGAGTTGCGCAGTTCAGCCCACTGCGTCAAGTAGTCGCGGGTGGACTCGGTCGGGCCTTGGACGCACAGAGAGAGCTGGCGGGGCTTGGGCGGCCGCCTGTAGGTGTTGGGGTAGTTGCGGATGAAAACTTCGATGAAGTCTAGCCAGTTGTTGATGCTGTAGGGCTTGAGGTTGTTTAGCCATGTTCGGGTCGTGCCCTGGAGCATGAGCGGAACGTACATCACGGCAACGCACTTGTTGCCGTTTGCTATGTTCACGACGGTGGAGTAGTCGACCAGCCAATCTTCCGGCTTCATGGAGCCGTTGTACTTGGGCGTATCTCGAGGGAACGAGAACCCTTTGGGGAAGGGCTCGTCGCGAATGCGGGGGCCAAAACAAGGCGGGCTGATTGCATCTTCTTCTTCCACCGCCAGGGATCGAGCCAATTGGTCGATCCGATGGCGGGCATCGTTTTCTTCGACTCCTTCACGACGGCCTAGCCGGTCTCTGAGAGTTGGGTGCTCAACAACCAGCGGGGAGACGCGCCTCTCCCTGCATAGGGGAGGCGGACGGTTGCCCCGCTGTTCGACTGCTCGAGGGCGTCCGTCATGGTCGCGTTCGATGGTGATGCGTGTGCGGCTGCGGCTAGCAGGCGAATCTTGGTCTCTTTGGTCACGAGCGCCGCCTGTCGGCGTCCGGGAGGTCGCGACGTGTTCTTGGCGGGGGGGAGGTTCTCGGTGTGCAGACTGGGTTCCACCACACCGCGCCCGACTTCTTGCTGCGCAGTGGCCGCATCGAGGAGCTGCTAGACATGTTCCTCATGCAGCATGGCTCGTCACCCTCCAAGTAATCCAGTTCATCTGCCACCGCCTAGGAGGCGCATAGGTTCTCCAAGGGGGTGGCGTAGACAGGGCGGTCGGCTCCCGGCATGCTAGCGACGGCTGCGCCACGCTGCCGAACGGTGCCCATCCGGCACACTCGCCAGCAGCCGATGTGCCGCATACAGCGCGGTCGATCTTGCGGCCACTAGCTTCTAGGCGCTGTCGAGGAGCGAGACGCGGAAGGCTTCCAACGTTGCTCCGTCCCGTTCTCTGCAACGGGCGCGGACAAGCCCCGCACTGCCGCCTGCAGCTGGTCGTGGGCAGCTCCGTCGAAGGCTCCATCGTGGCTAATAACCAGCACCTCTATGACGGTGCTGGTGCTGGCGTCGCTAGCAACAAGAGGGAGCGGGTCGTCGATGACCACCACGTTGGCGGGAAAGGCATCGGGGGTTGTCGTGTCGAAGTCGAGGAGCATCTGGTCAGTGGAGCCAACTGACTCTAGGTCAGAGGCCGGCTCATTGGCGATGTGAAGCTTGCCAAGGAGGTCGATGAGGCAGCTCTCGGAGTTGGCTGCTCCCGCATTGGGCGCAGGCTCGTCGGAGAGGCGAATCCCGCCGATGAGATCAGCGAGACAGCTCGCGGCACAGGCGGCTTCTACGCCGCGCAGCGCGTCGACGCAAACGCCATCAGGCGTGCTGGGCTGGCTACGCTCGCCAGGTAGGAAGACGGTTCATGTCCAGAACGTGTCTCCGGACGACGGTGCACCCAACCCCACAGTGGGTGCCAAATGTCGGGGACGTGTAGCGACATATGCCAAGGGGTGACTAATCATGGAGAGGGACAAGAGTACGTCGTCGGGCTCTAGAAGCGGGAGTGAGCGAGACCACACACGCCTGCGAATCTTACACAGGTTTGGTGCTCTCCGTGGAGATAACACCCCTAGTCCTTCTCTGCGGGGTCTCCATGTGATGACTATGATCAAATAGAGTAGCTACAAGTTGCTCCTTGAGCTGTTTTGCTAGAGGAGGAAGAAGAACAAGGCTAGCCCTACTCCTCTCTCAATATCGGTGTGTGTGATCTCTAAGGTCTTAACCCTTTGCATGGGGAAACCTGGGGAGTTTATATAGGCCTACACCCAGGGGTACAATGGTAGTCCGGCCGGGTGTGTGACCCAGCCGTCAGTGTCTCTAGACACCGGCTTCTCCGTCGGCTGCTGGGGCCCGCCGTTTGGTGGGTCCCGCCAGCTGTTGTGTACTCGGCCGATAGGCCGCGCCCGCCGCTTGTGGGTCTGGTTGGTCACCTTACACTGAAGCCTTGCCGCTGATGATGGATGATTTGTCGGGGGAGCGTGTCTACAGTCCCGCCGCCTGTCAGGCATTCAGTATAGCCACACCCCATCTCTTCTGATTAATGGAGCATAGACTTTGAGTGGGGAGGGGGCCGCCGGCTAGGAGGCGGCCCGCCCCCATTGCCGCCTGCTGGGGATTCACCGCCTTTTGTGGCTCGCTGACAGGTAGGGCCCGCCGCTTGCGGGCCATATCGACAGGCCGTCGTGGAAGCGTAGCTCCCTATGTAGTAGGTGATGTCACAGGCAGCGTGGCTACAGTACCCCGTCGGGTAAGGGGCATCCGCTTGGTATAGCCGTACTGCAGCCACGCTCAGCTCTAGATTCGGGGGTGGCAGGTCGCACTGTAGCCATGCCCCGTCTCGTCGCTGTTATGTGGGTGCAAACTTTGAGTATATGAGGGGCCGTCTGCAAGGAGTGGGCCTCCTCGTAGCCGCCTTCTGGTTTCTTGTTGCCTTCTAGTAGCCGGCCTACTAGACCAGCCGGCCCAAGAAGCTGGTCGTTCGTCCGAGTGGTGTGAGGGGCGCAGCTAGCCCCGATGTCTTGAAATACCATAGGGAGCTGATGAGATTACCCGTGGTCATTTACTACGACAATCATCGATGTCACCGCCGGACACGACTCACTGTGCTTCCTCGATGCCTACTCTAGATACCATAAAATCAAAATGACGGAGTCCAGCCAAGCTGCAATGGCCTTCATTACCCCCTACAGGCCATTATGCTTTAACACAATGCCCTTCGGATAAAAAAAATGCAGGCACTACATACCAGCGCATGATCTAGACATGCATGGAAAAACAAATCAGCAAAACAGTTGAGGCATACGTGGACGACATGGCCATCAAGACCAAACACGCCAGTCAGCTGGTGGAAGACCTCCGCCAAACCTTCGATATACAGCTCAATCCGAGCAAATGCGTCTTCGGAGTCCCCGCGGGGAAGCTGCTTGGATTTATTGTATCCCACAAAGGAATAGAGGATAATCCTGCTAAGATCCAAGCCTTATCCCAGCTAGCAGAACCTATGGAGCTGAAGCACGTCCAAAAACTGGTCGACTGCATGGCGCCCTTGAGCCACTTTATTTCCCGCCTTGGAGAAAAGGCCCTACCACTCTACAGGATGCATAAATGGACCAAAAACTTTGAATGGACCGACGAAGAAACAACGACATTAGAAGAAATTAAAACACTATTGGCTGGCAATCCCACCTTAGTGATGTTTACTATGCAACTTTATTCTTGCAGACACATGTTGGGCCTCCAAGCACAGAGTTTTCTAGGACAGTAGCAATTTTCCCTCAAGTGGATGACCTAAGGTTTATCAATCCATGGGAGGCGTAGGATGAAGATGGTCTCCCTCAAACAACCCTGCAACCAAATAATAAAAAGTCTCTTGTGTCCCAACACACCAAATATAACGGTAATTTTTATAGGTGCACTAGTTCGGCGAAGAGATGGTGATACAAGTGTAGTAATGATAGTAGATATCGGTTTTTATAATAAGAACAATAAAAATCAGCAAGGTAGAAATTGATAAAATGGAGCACAAATGGTATTGCAAAGCTTGAAAATGAGGCATAGGGTCCATACATTCGCTAGTGCAATCTCTCAACAGTGCTAGTATAATTGGATCATATAACCACCCCTCAAAGTGCGATGTAGAATCAGTCCAAAGTTCCTACCTAGCGGAGAACGTAAGAATAAATTATTTGCAGGGTACGAAACCACCTCAAAGCTATCCTTTTCGGTCGATCTATCCAAGAGATCATACTAAAATAACACCAAATAATTTCAGATTCATAGTACTCAATCCAACACAAAGAACCTCAAAGAGTGCCCCAAGATTTTTACCGGAGAAACAAACACAAGAATGTGCAACAACCCCTATGCGTAGGTTACCCCAATGTCACCTCGGGAATCCGCGAGTTGAGTGCCAAAACATATATCAAGTGAATCAATATGATACCCCATTGTCACCACGAGTATTCATTTGCAAGACATATATCAAGTGCTCTCAAATCCATAAAACTATTCAATCCGGCAACAACGATATCTCAAAGGGAAAAACTCAATTCATCACAATAAGATAGAGAGGGGAAAACACCATATGATCCGACTATATTAACAAAGCCTGCGATACATCAAGATCGTGACATCTCAAGAACATGAGAGAGAGAGATTAAACACATAGCTACTGGTATAAACCCTCAGACCCGAGGGTGGACTACCCCCTCCTCATCGTGGTGGCCACCGGGATGATGAAGATGGCCACTGGTGATGATTCCCCCCTTCGGCAGGGTGCTGGAACAAGGTCTAGATTGGTTTTCGGTGGCTACAGAGTCTTGCGTCAGTAGAAATTCTGATCTAGGGTCTCCCTGAGGGTTTTTGGAATATTTGGGAATTTATAGGGTAAAGAGGGGGTGCGGGAGGGCCACCGAGGTGGGCACAACCCACCTGGGCGTGCCTAGGCCCCCATGCACGCCCTGGTGGGTTGTGCCCCCCTCGGGACACCCCCAGGTGCTGCTCTGGCCCACTGGTGGTCTTCTGGTCCATAAAAAATCCACAAAAAGTTTCGCGGTGTTTGGACTCCGTTTGATATTGAATTTCTGTGATGTAAAAACCAAGCAAAAAACAGTAACTTGCACCGGGCACTGGATCAATAGGTTAGTCCCAAAAAATGACATAAAGTTGCTATAAAATTATTGTAAAACATCTAAGAATGATAATATAGTAGCATGAATACTTCATAAATTATAGATACGTTGGAGATGTATCACTTAGCATCACCCAGCACTGGTGAACCAATGTTGTTATATATCTGGGCCACGAATCAACTGGTCAGCACAGTTCTCGTTGTCGAATGAGAGACGGGGGTCACAAGCTTCGGGTGCAAAAGCTGGTCTACTACGTATCAGAGGTGCTCACCCTGTGTAAAACGAAGTATCCGCACTACCAAAAGATCGCCTACACAGTTTTCATGGCATCTCGAAAGCTCCAACACTACTTTCAACAGTGTTTGGTCACGGTGGCATCTGAAATAAGACTCGATGACATAATCAATAACAGGGACGCCACAGGACGCACAGCTAACTGGGCCATTGAGCTCCTCCCTTTCGAAATTGTATACCGACCATGCCGAGCTATTAAATCTTAGGTGTTGGCTGATTTCTTCACCGAATGGACAGAAGCAAAGCTCCCAGGGAATATAGTATGTACTCGCATTGGACGATGTACTTCGACGGCTCCAAAATGCTTGTCGGACTGGGGGCTGGAGTAATTCTCACATGGGAGGCGTAGGATGAAGACGGTCTCTCTCAAATTGTTCTTGTTCTTATAGACTCGTGTTGGGCCTCCAAGTGCAGAGTTTTGTAGGACAGTAGCAAATTTCCCTCAATTGGATGACCAAAGGTGTATCAATCCATGGGAGGCATAGGATGAAGACGGTCTCTCTCAAACAACCCTGCAACCAAATAACAAAGATTCTCTTGTGTCCCCAACACACAAAATATAATGGGGTGCACTAGTTCAGCGAAAAGATGGTGATACAAGTGTAGTAATGATAGTAGATATTGATTTTTGTAATAGGAACAATAAAAACAGCAAGGTAGCAAGTACCAAAAGTGAGCACAAACGATATTGCAATGTAACATCCCAATTTTCAATTTGGATGTTATTTAGATCATTCATATGCATTCATCATTTGTGCATTTTGGAATTTTTTTTGTTTGAATTTTTTATCCAAGGGGCCTTAAGCAACTCAAGGACCAATTGAGAGAGTTGGGGGTTTTCCCAAAAATCCATTTTTAAATTTTCAAAATTTGGCAAATTGGATCAAAGTGATTTATTCAAAATATTTTTCCAATAAATTCAAATAAATAAAAATAATGAGAGAAGATAATATGACTTCTTCAAAAACAGCAAAGAAATATTGGAAATTTAATTTTGAATAAAAATATATTTTATTTGCAAGTTTATTTATTTATACTAGCAAAAGAGCTCGTGCGTTGCAACGGGAGAAAAAACATAACACACGCTCTTAACCCAACAACCATCACTCAATAGGTACATCTCCTTTATTTTTGGGAGGCATCATATTTGTGTTGCTGCTTATCCTCCTTCTCACCCTCGCCGGCGATGGCCTCGGTGTTCACACAAAGCAACAAAAAAACGTGTTTGAATATGGTTAATCCTAAGGCGTCTCTCTCTCCCTCTCTCCTCCCTCTCTCTCTCTCTTGCTCACTTTCTCTCACTCTCGCGCTGAGAAATATATTGTTTTCCCCTGCGACATTTTTCAAAGGTATGCATGTGTAGTTATTGATGTTTTCTTTTCCCTATATGGTTATAGTGGGGTGTTTATTTGCAATCTGGATCACTGCCGGTACGAAAGAAAAACGGATCTTGCGCTAGAAATTATAAGTTTGCTTCCAAAACAATATTTTAAAAATATTTAACAAGTAAAATTAACATCATATTTAGATTCTACACATTTTTCTAATAAAATTTCATATATAATATGTTAAAATCGAAGTTACGGTTTAAAAGATACGGATAATTTAGAAAATCATTTGTTTGATTTAAATATATTTCAAAATAATATTTAAAAATACTTGATAGGTCAAAATAATCTCATATTCATATTCTACATATTTTTCTAATCGAATTTCATATATAACATGTTCAAATCAGAGTTACAGTTTAAAAGATATGGATGATTTAAAAAAGTACTTGTTTCACTTAAATATGATCTGCGGATGAATTACCTAAAACATCAAGGTTTTTTCGAAAAACGTAAAATAATGGTTCGGGTGTGACTTAAATCCGTACGGCGGGTAGATTTCAAGAAAACACCGGGACTTTTTGTGTAAAATACGAAAAAACGATTCGTTTTGACTTAAAACAGGACCGCGGGTTGAATTCTCTGAAATAGAGGGACTTTTCTGAAAAATGCCATGATGGACGAAAGAAACCCAATTTGCTTTATTATTAGGTAAAGATTAGTACTAAAAAATTTATTTTTATTTTAGGCATTTAGGCCCACAAAAATGTTCACCTAAGCCCATTTAATTAGGAGGGACTATGCGAATTTTTCTGAGATTTTTTTTAAATAATTATTATGTTTTTCGTGTTTTTCTTGTCTCTGGAATTTTTTTTAAGAAAAAAGTTAGGACCGACCGGACCGGGCCGGCCCAGTTCGCTAGCCCGCAGTCCAGCCGGCCCAGCACGCCGCTCACGCCTCGTCCCCGAGCTCGGGGCGGAGTCCCGAGCCGACACGGCCGCCGCCGCTGTCCCAGATCCGGGCACCACCGCCTCCTCGCCTTGCCTCCTCCCCCAAGAAAGTCGCCGCCCTCCGCGCCTTTAAAAGCCGCCCCGACCCCCCCCTTTTCTCCTCAAGCCGCAGCAGCAGCAAGCCGCGGCCACCGCCGAAGTCCGCCGCTGCCACTGCAAGCCGCCACCGCACTCTGCCGCCCCGCTTAGCCACCGCCGCCGCCGCTCCACCCGCCGCCGCAGCCTCCGCTGATAACCGCTTACGAACCGCCGGTTTTCTTTCGGTTCTTTCTCGGTTTTTCTTTAAAACCCGGTTTTTATTTAGGTCAGTTTTTAGCGAACGTTCGTTCGTTAAGCTTCTGTAGCGAACGATTTCGTTCATTAGTCTCCCATAACGGACTTTCGTCCGATAGATTTTTCCTTTTCTGTTTTATTTTCGGCCAGGGACCCATTCGTGAATATTTTCTTTGCAGATTAGCCCCTAATCTTTTAACTGTAACTTTTTGCTCGCTTATCCAAATCCAACGAAACCAATGTGAAATTGTTCGTTATGTTTCCCTCTATCCAGATAATCAACTCAAATATATTTTTGAAAGTATAAAATTTGATTTCAAACAGATTTGGATTTGAACTTCTTTTGATCATAACTTGAGTTCCGTAACTCCGATTTAGTTGATTGTTTTTCCTATTTGAAGCTCTTGACGTGAAATTTCCTTTAAGACCTAATCCACATAATTTAGGAACGGTTGAAAATTGTTTTCTATTAGCAAGAGTTATTTGCTTGTTTTTGAAGTTTTTCCGAGATCTTTTCTTCGAATCTTATGCTTGAGTGCTTATGTAAGCTATTGTTTGTTTACGATAGATTTTCCGGAGTGCAAAGCTTGCTACTACGAATCTCTAGGGTTTACCGATCGTCAGCAAGGCAAGTTACACTTTGATCACACTCTTACTTACCAAGTTTTTATGCATTAGTTTCACCCTCAAAGATTGCATGAGTAGGATTGGGAACATGTGGTTATGCTTTGTAGTTCATGAGGTAGGAACCTGTTACGTTTGACCACCTCAGGAATATACGTTATGCCCATATTGCTTAGCCATGCTCGTAGACGGGATTGGTATATGAGAATCATGAAAGTTGTGAGAGTAATATTAACTTAGGGAAACTTAAGGTGGCTACTTTAATACACATCTGGGTGGATTGGTTGCGGGCACCTGGAGAATCCAGTGTTGTCCTAGGAGATCCCAGAGTACCCATGTGATCATCCTATGGAATGCCACCCAGGCTCAAAGGGATCATATGATTATTTCATGCCTAGAAACTTCCGTGTGCAGCCACAAGCCATTATGGGCTCTGACATACTTGAGTAAGTTGTGTGACCTCTTTCAGGTGGTAGACTAGTAGATGTAGGGGAAAGTAGGTGTACCGGTCTACCCAGAGTAAAGAGTTAATGCTTCAGAAAGACTATGTCTCGATCTTCCGATCATGGATGCGGTCGAGTCTTGTGGGAAAAAGCGCACAACCTCTGTAGAGTGTACAAACTAATCATGATTAGCCGTGTCCCCGGTTATGGACAACTTTGAGTATCTGGAAGTCAATTATTTGTTGATCTCATCACTCTATTTAATTAATGAATTTGTTGGGTTATTATTCATACTTGGTACTTTGGGTTTGAGTTGGAGGAACCTTCTCAGTAATGGCATAAACTTGGTAGTAAATAAAAATCATATCCTTTCTTGTAGGGAAAAATAGCTTTATGCAAAATTAAAGTTAGAGCCTCCACCAGCCAAATATGCATGTAGGATAGTTATTATTCATCATTGCTCTACAGTGTGATCTTGCCAGCATATTCCATGTGCTAACCTACACGGCTGCAACGTCTCATGTTGCAGAATTTTCAGACGAGGATTAAGGTGCGATAGGTCATTGTCATGCACTCAGTTTTGCCGTGGAGTTGGATGGACTCATTTATCTTCGAAGCTTCTGTGGTTATTTTATTTAGATGGCCTTGAGTCATATTATTGTAATAAATACTCTTTATGAGACCATCGGTGTAATAAGTGTGTGATTGAACTCTATTATAAATCCTCGAGTACTGTGTGTGTCAGCATATTGATCCAGGGATGACACTTAAGCACAGAGACTTCGATCCATTGGGATCGGGTCCCTACATGCAATGCTTGAAAATGAGGCCTAGGGATCATACTTTTGCTAGTGCAATCTCTCAATGATGCTAATATAATCGGATCATATAACCATCCCTCAATGTGCAATGAAGAATCACTCCAAAGTTCTTATCTAGCTGAGAACATAAGAAAAAATTGTTTGTAGGGTACGAAACCACCTCAAAGTTATTCTTTCCGATCGATCTGTCAAGCTATCCCTATAAGTGTCACAAACAACCCAAGATTTCGTACTAAAATAACACCATATGATAGACATGAACCAACTCTAATGTCACCACGAGTATCCGTGAGTTGATTATACGATATGCATCAAACAATTTCCGATTCATAATACTCAATCCAACACAAAGAACATCAAAGAGTGCCCCAAGATTTCTATCGGATAAACAAGGATGAAAATGTGCATCAACCCCTATGCATAGATTACCCCAATGTCACCTCCACTAGTGCAGAACCGGGCAATAGCACCGGTTCGTAAGGCCCTTTAGTGCCGGTTTGGTAACCGACGCTAAAATGTAGGCACTAAGGGCCCCCCCCCTTTAGTACCGGTTCAGCATGAACCGGTGCTAAAGGGCAACCACGTGGCACGAGCCAGCTTTGGGGGCAGGGAGCCCTTTAGTACCGGTTGGTGTCACCAACCGGTATTAAAATGTTGGGGGGGGGGTTGGGTTTATGATTTCTTTTTCATTTAATTTTGTGTTTTCCATTTAATTCTTTTTCGTTTGCTGGTATTTTACGATACTACATATTGTACACGTTATGCATATATATAAATAGAATTTCTAGTAGAACCGATCATAATATATATATATATCATCGAATGTCTCACAACCACCATTAATTAATTCACACATATATACACACATGTATATATATATATACAATTTCTCCTAATTGGTGCCTTCGGAGCCAGTGGCATTAGCCTAGCTAATTGCTGCCTTCGGAGCACGATAACAATTGGAAGTGGTTCATGGGGGCGGTAGCGGGTAATAGTATTCTCCTTTGGGATCTATGATCTGGTCGAGCAAAAATCCCGCTATTTCCTCTTGAATTGCTTCTATGCGGTCCTGTGCTAGGAGCTTGTCCCGCACCTCTTTGAACTGTTAAGATGGAGATCAATATGCATGTGTATTAGTTGTGTGACTAGATATCGATAATGGTGTAAAAATTGTGAATAGTGTTCTGACAATCGATATCGTACCCACTCATGTCTTTG
This sequence comes from Triticum urartu, assembly GCF_056163025.1. Taxonomy (NCBI): domain Eukaryota; kingdom Viridiplantae; phylum Streptophyta; class Magnoliopsida; order Poales; family Poaceae; genus Triticum; species Triticum urartu. Next base: position 160,767,936 of record NC_141873.1, on the reverse strand, counting down.
AGATTTGCTTCTTTCGGACGCCATCATGCGAATGTTCTCGCAAACGTAGTATGCACATAGATCATTCCCCGGCGCCTGCTTCAGGGCCTTTACGAGAATGGAATTTTGATCAGATAATAATTAATCAAGCATGATAATTAAAGAGATGGCAGCTAGCTAGTACTACTTAATTACTTACCTTGGGTCGATACCATTTCAGACATTGTTTCCATGGGCCTGGAGTGACCCTGATGAACTTTGCCCAAGCCCTGCCCGCCGACAAAGAAAATGAATAAATGGGTTATTAAATAGTTGTTATCAGGAAATGACGAACTAATTAAATAGGCCGAGATATAGTTAATAATGATTGAAATTACCTGTTGACTATCCCCTTCACGATGGTGTAGTCACTTGCTTTCTTAAGTAGCGAGTCTAGTACTTCAACTGTTCCTTCATCAACTTTAATGATTAACAAGATCCAGTGAAATCTGCATGCACACACGTTTGCATGTCTTAATTAAGCGGGCATATGTAAGCAAAAACATGTAGCTATAGCTAGTAGGGAAAAACAGAATTTGTAGTACAAGACAGTGTGACTCACTGGAAGTTGTAAGGAAGTAGTATATCTTCATTGTATTTGAGTTCCTTGAAGAACTGTAGCATGCTTTCCTCTACACATTTTGCGTGATATGGATCTATTTTCCATGTGTATTCATTAATGGTATTTCGGTCAACAAACCCAATGCCATAGCGTCCACCTTTTTTCATTTCATAAATCTTCATCCTGCATAATACCATAGAAAAGAATATAGTGAGGATAATTATAGGTAATGATTGATCAAAATGATCAGCTAGCTTGAGACTTAAATTACAGAAAGAAATCACTTACAGACAATAGCAACTGACGATAGATTTGTCCAGTGCGTCTTTATTGTATAGCTGAAAAAGTTCTGAATACTCAACGGTCACATCTTTCTTATGATAGTAATGCTCCTCGTTGACATTCACCATGAGGGACTCTCGATTGGAAATCTTGGTAATGTCCATGTACCATTGATGCAATTCATACATACTCGTTGGGAGCTTATTGACCTCCTCTGGCTCGACCAAAGGTTGGGCCCAGGCATATTTCTGTTTTATTTCCTCCTCTCTAGTCGGAGACATGGGCTCGATATTGAGGAGTTGTCCAACAGTGATCCCGATCGATTCAGCCTGCGCAATTTGCTCCTCGGTTATTACCACATCGCCCACCCCGGGAACGTTAACGGTTTGCCCACAATAATATTGGGCGTGCCTACTCTCATGTGTTGTTGGCACAACAAGCGGGGGGATTGATTGCGCCGCCTGTTCTCCCAGCCGGGGAACGGTTTTACCGCATTTTTTGCCAGCTGATTTGCTCGAGCTCGAGCTCGCCTCTTTCTGTAGACGTGCTCGATTTAACTTCCTGAGGTGGCGCTCATAGTCTGTGTCAACAGGCTTGGGAGCTGGTGGTCTAGCCATACGAATGAAGTGGTCAATCTTTTCCACAGGCACTTTATCCCTTGGCGGCGGTGGCGGTTTCGGTGCAAAATGGGCTTCCACCTCGGCCTTTGATATGGCTACGTTTTCCTCCTTGGACTTGTCGTAAGGCCTCTGCGGAAGAGGCGCGAGGCTTGGACCATATTGAAATCGCTTGCCTCCGCCTGTACCTGCAGTACTACCTCGACTTGTACCGCTACGCACCATAGCTCAGGCGGCTCTCTTCCGTGATTGCTGAGGCGGCGAAGACGGCTGACATGGCTGAGTTGGAGGAGGAGGAGTGGCCTGAAGCTGTGCCGGACTTGGAGGAGGAGTGGCCTGAAGCTGTGCCGGACTTGGAGGAGGAGTGGCCTGACGCGTTGGTGGACTTGGAGGAGCGGGAGTCTGCTGACTCGGTGGCGGACTGTGACGAGGAGTCGGATGACGCGGTGTCGGTGGCCTTCGAAAGATGATGCAATCCTTTCTCCATAGGATGATACGATGGTTGGCCTCTCCTAGTGTGTGCTCATCGTCACCTCCAGGAATGTCAAGATCTAGCCCCGAATATTGGTCCACCACCTCATCAACCAAGACACGAGCATAGCCCGCTGGAATCGGGTTGCAATGGAAGGTTGCCTCGGGGGGATTTGTAAAAGCAAGGGCGTCTGCCACCTTCATGGATATGTTCTTCATTTTGAAGTGTAGCTCACAGTTAGTGTTCTCCATGATGTCATCCACTGGGTAGCTATCCAGCAATGCGTCGCCCAGGGCGGAACCCACGCTGCTTCTCGGCATGGATGGGATGGTGCTATCCATTGGTGGATCATCCGCTAGCTGGTGAGACCTCCTTTGCTGGCTAAGTGAGTCGATCTGCTCCTGCTGTCACTGGAATTTGATTGCCAAGTCCGCGTGCGCTGATTCTAGGCCTTGAAGGCGTTCATAGTCTAGCTTCCTCTGCTCCTCCATCTTCCTCTTCTTCTCCTCCGCAATCTTCTTTCTCGCACGGGTTCTGTAGTTGGCGTTCCAGTCCGAAAACCCCTCATACCACGGAATAGCGCCCATGCCTCGTGTTCTTCCCGGGTGTTCAGGATTTCCCAAGGCACGCGTAAGCTCGTCGTTCTCTCTATTGGGCTCGAACAACCCGGATCGAGCCTCTTCTATTGCAACAAGTAGCTTATCTTCGGCTCCGTCCAGACATGCCTTCTTCAAAACTTTGCCTGTCTTCGAGTCCAACTCCCCCCCATGCGCATAGAACCAAGTCCTCCACCTGGGGGGCCAGCTCAATGTTTTTGGAGTGACACCTGCATCCAGCATCTCTTTCTCAGACTTATCCCACTTAGGCATTACCACCGCATAGCCACCTGGCCCCAGCTTATGGAACTTATCCTTTTTTGCAGCATTGGCCTTGTTTATTCTCGACCGTTCCTTAGATAATTCCAAATCCTTGAATTTCACAAAATCGTCCCAATGAGCACTTTGGTTCTCTAGTGTTCCCTCGAATACTGGAGTCTTCCTTCCTCCGTTGACGTACTTGGCCCATTCACGAATCTTGTGGTTCTTGAATGCAACCGCCATCTTCCTAAGAGCAGCGTCCTTGACTTTCTCCACATCTGCATCTGTGAAATGATCTGGTAGGGTGAAATGTTCCATGAGCGTTTCCCAAAGCAAATGTTTTTGTCTGTCATCGACAAAATTAACTCCTGGACGTGGTTTTGCTGGCTCTCTCCATTCTTGAAGGGAGATCGGGAGTTGGTCCTTCACAAGAACTCCACACTGACGAACGAACTTGTCCGCAATCTTCTTAGGCGCGAATGGTTCGCCATTAGGTCCGATTGCCTCGATATTGTACTTTACGCCCTCCTTCAACTTTTTGTTCGGGCCTCGTTTCGTCCTGTTTCCTGAAGATTTGCTCGATCCGGATGGCTGAAAGAAGAAAGATCGATTCGTTAATATATCAAGTCATTTAAAACATGTGATGATCACCAAATGCCTGCTTATATAAATATGTATACCTCACCGGTCTGTTGTTTCAAGATCAACATTTTCTTCGCCATGTTCATAGTTCATGACTTCATCAATTCGGTCGTCGCGATCGAATATCATATCACCCTCCCTGGTGTTGTTTAGATATTCGGAGCTGTCATAATCTTCTTCATTCTGATCATCATCTGGCCCGCGAGGATTGCGTATGATATTGAACAGGGCCTCTTCTCCCTCTCTGTCGGTATTGTCCGCCATAGGTTTTGTTTAACTAATCCAAAAGAAATATATTCAAATTACAATGCATGGATGCAATCAATTAATAAGGAAAAACTAAATCAATCATAGTACATAATAAGCATCATCGAATATAATCTCGAATATGTCGTCTCGAATAATAGATATAATCTCGAATACATCGTCTCGAATAATAGATATAATCTCGAATACATCGTCTCGAATAATAGATATAATCTCGAATACATCGTCTCGAATAATAGATATAATCTCGAATACATCGTCGGATCATGCGGCGCGGGCGGTGGACACCCAAAGAGAAGGAACCCTCACAGGATCATAGCTGAAGTGAGATCCCTGAAGAAACTGCCAGGTATTGGAGAACCTGCCGCCCTCTAACGCAACCATGTAGTGATGGACGTGCTCGTCCTCCTCCCTGACACGGCGACGTACCACCTCCGGCGGGGCCGGCTCCCTCCCCACCAAAACTGGCCCACGCGAACGCCACCAAACGAGATCAGGGTCGACGACCGGGGTCGGGTTCCTCACCAAGAGGCGCGCCCCTCCAGGCAGCACCTCCCAGTGCCAGCCCGGCGGAGCCCAGTCCCGGACATGGGTCACCCGGACGTCGTCGCGGACGGGTCGACGGCGAGGATGCGGGCCGGGCATCATCGAGAACAAATACTAGCTATATGCCCGCAAAAAGTAACATTTTTTAATGATTGCATTTTGATAACTAAAATTTCTAACATTTCTATATAACTAACATTCCTATAACATTTCTAACAATGCTATATAACTAACATTTCTAATACTTCTATAACTAACAAACAGAAGAAAAAAATATAACATTTCTATATATATAACTAACATTTGTATAACATTTCTAATATTTCTATAACTAAAAAAAGAAAAATTTCTAACTTTTTATAACTATTTCTATAACTAAAAAACAAAAAAATTCCTAACAATTCTAACTTTTCTATAACATTTCTAACAATGCTATATAACTAACTATTTCTATAACTAAAAAAAGAAAAATTTCTAACTTTTTTATAACTATTTCTATAATTAAAAAACAGACAAATTCCTAACAATTCTAACATTTCTATAACATTTCTAACAATGCTATATAACTAACTATTTCTATAACTAAAAAAAGAAAAATTTCTAACATTTTTATAACTATTTCTATAACTAAAAAACTAAAAAAATGTATGTGTGTGTGCTCTCCGGCGAGGCGAAGGCGACGGGGGGCGGCGACGGGGACGGCGACGGGAGCGGCGACGACGGGGATGGCGACGACGGGGACAGGGACGGGGCGGCGATGACGGGGACGGGCCGGGGCGGCGACGACGGGGACGGGCCGGGGCGGCGACGACGGGGACGGGGCGGCAATGACGGGGACGGGGAGGACTCGCGGGACGGGCCAGGACGGCGCGGCAGTGACAACGGGGATGGGGACGACGGGGCGGCGACGACGGGGACGGGGCGGCGACGAGGGATATGGAGACGGGGGCGGCGGGCGACGGGGCAGAGAAGAAGAAGCAGATGAGAAACTGAAATTTTTGAAGTGTTTAGTTATATAGGATGGATCTTTAGTACCGGTTGGAGCCACCAACCGGTACTAAAGGCCTGTTTTGGCCAGGCCAAGCGGCGGGAACCGCACACCCTTTAGTACCGGGTGGTGGCTCTAACCGGTACTAAAGGGGGGGCCTTTAGTACCGGTTGGAGCCACCACCCGGTACTAAAGGGGGTGCGCTGGCAAGGTGCTGTGCGGCAAGTTTAGTCCCACCTCGCTAGCCGAGGGGCATCCGCACTGGTTTATAAACCCCCGTGCGGTAGCTCTCTCGAGCTCCTCTCCAAAGCAGGCCTACTAGGCCTACATGTTCTGTGCTGCCTTGTGGGCCTACTGGGCCTTTGCGGGCCTGCATCCTGGCCCAACAACAGGTTGGGTTTCTAGTCGTATGCAGGCCGCTCTGGCCCAGTAGGCGGGTTTTTTTTTGCTTTATTTATCTTTTAGTTGTTTTTTTGTGTATTTAGAGTTTCTTTGTGAATATTTTTGCTTTAGGTACAAAAAATTACAAACTTTCTATTAGTGCCCGTAGTTTTCAAATTTGAATAGTTTAAATTTTGAATTATTTGAAATTAGTGTGAATCACTAGTTTGTGAATAACTTAACTTTAAAAATCAGTAAAGGCATGAAAGAATTTGTTTGCACATAAAATTTCTTCGCGTTTCAAATGCCAAAACACATAACTACCCTAACTATTACAAAGATTCCCTCCTGGGTGTGAAACACAAAAGAAAGTGATGATAGTGAAGCCGATCACATCCCAGATCTTTGGGTGTGAAACTTTTTCTTCGCGTGTGTCCCTTTGTGCTGTAACCATGGAAAATCTTCATCATTTAACGGGATGCGCGGGTCAATATTCACTGCGAATGGAGCAATTTCATCAAACTTTTCATAATCTTCTGACATGTCTGTCTTGTCATCCACTCCCATGATGTTTCTCTTCCTAGAAAGAACTATGTGCCACTTTGGCTCATCGTATGATGCATTCGCTTCCTTATCTTTTCTTTTTCTTGGCTTGGTAGACATGTCCTTCACATAGAAAACCTGTGCCACATCATTGGCTAGGACGAATGGTTCGTCTGCATACGCAAGATTGTTGAGATCCACTATTGTCATTCCGTACTGCGGGTCTTCCGTTACCCCGCCTCGTGTCATATTGACCCATTTGCACCGAAACAAAGGGACCTTCAAATCACATCGATAGTCAAGTTCCCATATGTCCTGTATATAACCATAATATGTTTCCTTTCCTGTCTTGGTTTCTGCATCAAAGCGGACACCACTGTTTTGGTTGGTACTCTTCTTATCTTGGGCGATCGTGTAAAATGTATTACCATTTATCTTGTACCCTTTGGAAGTCATTATATTCGAAGATGGTAACTAGGACAGCAAGTACAGGTCATCTTCAATAGAGGTGTCATGCATGGTATGTGTTTGCACCCAGCTGGCGAAACTCCTGGTTTGTTCACGTGTAATCCAGTCATCAGACCGCTCTGGGTGTTTGAGCGTAGCAAATTCTTGTGTTCATCCATATACGGAGCCACCAAGGCGGAATTCTGTAGAACTGTGTAGTGTGCTTTAGTGAGAGAATGTCCGTCCATACATATTATTTGTTCCCCTCCTAGCGTGCCTTTTCCATCCAGTCTGCCCTTATGCCACGATTCAGGAACACCAATCGGCTTAAGGTCAGGAATAAAGTCAATACGAAACTCAATGACCTCCTCATTTTCATGGCCCTTGGAGATGCTTCCTTCTGGCCTAGCACGGTTATGAACATATTTCTTTAAGACTCCCATGAACCTCTCAAAGGGGAACATATTGTGTAGAAATACAGGACCCAAAACGTTAATCTCTTCGCATAGGTGAACTAGGACATGCGTCATGATGTTGAAGAAGGATGGTGGGAACACCAACTCGAAACTGACAAGACATTGCACCAAATCATTCTCTAACCTTGGTATGATTTCTGGATCGATTACCTTCTGAGAGATTGCATTGAGAAATGCACATAGCTTCACAATGGCTAATCGAACATTTTCCGGTAGAAGCCCCCTCAATGCAACCGGAAGCAGTTGCGTCATAATCACATGGCAGTCATGAGACTTTAGGTTCTGGAACTTTTTCTCTGCCATGTTTATTATTCCCTTTATATTCGACGAGAAGCCAGATGGTACCTTAATACTAAGCAGGCATTCAAAGAAGATTTCCCTCTCTTCTTTGGTAAGAGCGTAGCTTGCATGACCCTGATGTATGCCGTCTTTTCCGTGCATACGTTGCTGGTCCTCCCGTGCCTCAGGTGTATCTTTTGTCTTCCCATACACGCCCAAGAAGCCAAGCAGGGTCACACAAAGATTCTTCGTCACATGCATCACGTTGATTGCGGAGCGGACCTCTAGGTCTTTCCAATAGGGCAGGTCCCAAAATATAGATTTCTTCTTCCACATGGGTGCGCGTCCCTCAGCATCATTCGGAACAGGTTGTCCACCAGGACCCTTTCCAAAGACCACCTTCAAATCCTTGACCATATCATGTACATCAGCACCAGTACGGTGGTGAGGCTTCGTCCGGTGATCCGCCTCACCTTTGAAATGCTTGACTTTCTTTCTTACGGGATGCCTGCTCGGAAGAAATCGACGATGTCCCAGGTACACATTCTTCTTACAATTAGCCAAATATATACTGTCTGTATCGTCCAAACAGTGCGTGCATGCGTGGTATCCCTTGTTTGTCTGTCCTGAAAGGTTACTGAGAGCAGGCCAATCATTGATGGTCACGAACAGCAATGCCTTTAGGTCAAATTCTTCCCCCATGTGCTCATCCCACGCACGTACACCTGTTCCATTCCACAGTTGTAAGAGTTCTTCAACTAATGGCCTTAGGTACACATCAATGTCGTTGCCGGGTTGCTTAGGGCCTTGGATGAGCACTGGCATCATAATGAACTTCCACTTCATGCACAACCAAGGAGGAAGGTTATACAAACATAGAGTCATAGGCCAGGTGCTATGGTTGCTGCTCTGCTCCCCAAAAGGATTAATGCCATCTGCGCTTAGACCAAACCATACGTTCCTTGCGTCATCTGCAAACTCCTTCCCATACTTTCTTTCGATTTTTCTCCACTGCGACCCGTCAGCGGGTACTCTCAACTTTCCGTCTTTCTTACGGTCTTCTCTGTGCCATCGCATCACCTTGGCATGCTCTTTGTTTTGGAACAAACGTTTCAACCGTGGTATTATAGGAGCATACCACATCACCTTGGCAGGAATCTTCTTCCTGGGGCGCTCGCCCTCGACATCACCAGGGTCATCGCGGCTGATCTTATAGCGCAATGCACCGCATACCGGGCAAGCGTTCAAATCCTTGTACTCACCACGGTAGAGGATGCAATCATTAGGGCATGCATGTATCTTCTGCACCTCTAACCCTAGAGGGCAGACAGCCTTCTTTGCTTGGTACATACTCTCGGGCAATTCGTTGTCATTTGGAAGCATATCCTTTATCATTACCAGCAACTTTCCAAATCCCTTGTCAAATACACCATTCTCTGCCTTCCATTGCAGCAATTCCAGTGTGGTGCCTTGATTTTTCTTGTCACCTACGCAATTCGGGTACAACAATTTTTTGTGATCCTCTAACATGCGCTGCAACTTCTTCTTCTCCAAATCACTTGCGCAGTTTCTCTTTGCATCGGCAATGGCACGACCTAGATCATCAACGGGCTCATCCGATGCCTCTTCTTCAGCTTCTTCCCGCATTGTCGGCTCAGCTTCTTCCCGCATTACCGGCTCAGCTTCTTCCCTCATTGCTGTATCATCGTATTCAGGGAACCCATGGCCAGGATAGCTATCGTCGTCCTCTTCTTCTTCATTGTCTTCCATCATAACCCCTCTTTCTCCATGCTTGGTCCAAACATTATAGTGGGGCATGAAACCGGACTCAAACAGGTGGACGTGAATGGTTCTTGACGTAGAGTAATTGCGACCATTCTTACAGCCAGCACATGGACAATGCATAAAACCATCCGCTCGCTTGTTTGCCTCAGCCGCAAGTAGAAAAGTATGCACGCCATTAATGACCTCGGAGAGCATCGGTCATCGTACATCCATTGCCGGCTCATCTTCAATACACAGCACCGGAAACATCAAATTAATACAATACATAAAGTTCATACATAAAGTTCATACATAAAAAGCATACAACACTTCAATGCAACAAACAAATAACTCTCTAGCTAAAGAATTTAAATGCAACAACAAATGCGATCAAGATCGCAACTAAGGTAACAATTGATCCAACAGCATAATGATACCAAGCCTCACTATGAATGGCATATTTTCTAATCTTTCTAATCTTCAAGCGCATTTTCTCCATCTTAATCTTGTGATCATCGACGACATCGGCAACATGCAACTCTAATTCCATCTTCTCCCCCTCAATTCTTTTTAATTTTTCCTTCAAATCCTTGTTTTCTCTTTCAACTAAATTTAACCTCTCGACAATAGGGTCGGTTGGAATTTCGGGTTCAACTACCTCCTACATACAAATATCTATGTCAACTTGATGGGCATAATTTGTCATAAACACGAAATGCAATGAATAGTTCTAAAAGAGAATATACCACATCCGAATCATAACCCGGACGAGGGCCGACAGGGACGGATATCAAAACCATGGCACTATGCATAACAAACAACGTATGGGTAAGATAATTATACGAGTAACTATATATCCAAATCACACAAACATCATTTTTTTATATAAAACTTCATGAACAAGAGGCTCACCACAAGGTGGTGCCGGTGACGGGACGTTGCGAGCGATCGACGGTGGTTACGACAGAGATTTAGAAGGTACTAAGTAAACCACACCTACATATGCAAAACTAAGTGTTATTTTTGACCTCAAATTGCATATAAATCAAATACTAGCACATATATATAATTCCTCCCAAATTACTAAACTCAAAAATCAATCACTATATAAAGCATTGCACAAGCTAATCTAGCAATGATAGATGAAAGGAAAGAGTTGCTAACCTTTGTGATCATTTGAATGGATGGGGGCCTTCAAATCTTGGGCAAAATGTGTGATGAGCTTGAGAGGAAGAGGAAAAAGAACAGAGAGGAGAGGAGAGGGGAAAGGGGAAGAACAGAGCAAGCTCGGGTGGACGAAGGGTCTATGTAGGACGACCTTTAGTACCGGTTTGTGATACGACCCGGTACTAAAGGTGCTGGAGGGGCCCCGGACTGACAACATCCTGCCACCACTCACTTTAGTACTGGTTTGTGGAACGAACCGGTGCTAAAGGTTCGCCACGAACTGGTACTAATGAGAGCGGCCCGGCTGGCCGTTGGAACCGGCACTAATGTGCTTCACGTTTGACCCTTTTTCTACTAGTGCTTGGGAATCCGCAAGTTGAGTGCCAAAACATACATCAACTGAATCAGTGTGATACCCCATTGTCACCATGGGTATTCATAGCAAGACATACATCAAGTGATCTCAAATCCATAAAAGTATTCAATCCGATAATAATGAAATCTCAAAGGGAGAACTCAATTCATCACAACAAGATAGAGAGGGAGAAACACCATATGTTCTAACTATATTAACAAAGCTTGTTATACATCAACATCGTGCCAAATCAAGAACACGGGAGAGAGAGACAGATCAAACACATGGCTACTAGTACAAACCTCAGCCCCGAGGGTGGACTACTCCCTCCTCATCAAGGTGGCCGCCGGGATGATGAAGATGGCCTCCGGTGATGATTTCCCCCTCCGATAGGGTGCCGGAACAAGGTCTAGATTGGTTTTCATGGCTACAGAGGCTTGTGGCGGCGGAACTTCTGATCTAGGGTTATTTCTAGGGGTTTCTATAAATATAGGACTTTCAGCATTGGAATCACACGAAGATGGGCCTCGAGGGGCCCACAAGGTACCAGGGCGAGCTAGCCCCACCTGGCATGCCCTGGTGCCTTATGGGGCCCTCGTGGCTCTTCTGGCCCTAGCACAAAGCTTCTAGTGCCTCTTTTCTTCCAAAAAAATTTGCCAAAAAGTTTCGCTGCATTTGGAGAATTTTGATTTCTGCACAAAAAAAACAACACCATGGTGGTTCTGCTGAAAACATCGCCAGTCCTGGTTAGTTCCATTTAAATCATATAAAATTGCACCCAAACCATATAAAATTGTTGTAAACATGGCGTGAATACTTCATAAAATATAGATATGTTGGAGACGTATCAGCATCCCCAAGCTTAATTCCTACTCGTCCTCGAGTAGGTAAATGATAATAAAAAAATAATTTATGAAGTGTGAATGCTAGCATAGTGCATAAGTTTGATTAATGATAGTTTCAATCACTTTTCCTAGCATCATAACAGCAACTCTTTCTCATAAAACTCATCATGATAAAGTAGCAATCAATTCACATGTTACCGTTCAAACAATGCCTTCTCTTGAAACTTAACAATATATATTCTTAGTCACCAAACAATTGCAATACAACTTATTCAACAAAGCCTAAGTAAGAGCTCCACATACTCAATCATAAGATAGTATTCTATGATTGCTAGTACTCAAATGATATTTTTAGAACAAATGGCATGCATCAAACACAGAGAAAGATAAGGGCTTAATGTTTCGCCTCCCAACTCATTTATCATAGACATAATTGTCAAAAATAATAAATCATCATCAAATATATTTTTTTGGCCATATGTGCGTAGATCTTTCCCCACCACATGATGCTTGCCAACTAGAGAATAATTGAGGTTTAAATGAGAATGCGTACTATTGACTCTTTCATAAAAGTAAATACTGAAAAGTAAAAGATAGGCCCTTCGCAAAGGGAAGCAGAGGTTGTCATGTGCTTTCTATTTTTGGATGCGCAAGCTCTTACTGCAAAGGAACATCACATTATATTGCCCCTTATGATAGCAACTTTTATTATGCAGTCCATCGCTTTTATTACTTTGCCGTCACAAGTTTGTACCATGCTTATTTTCCCTTACAATAAAAGATCAAACATATTTAGGAGAAATTTTATTGTTTTTTGCACCGATGACAACTTACTTGAAGGATCTTATTAAATCCATAGGTAGATATGGTGGGCACTCATGGCAAGAAACTGGGTTTAAGGGTTTCTGGATGCACAAGTAGTATCTCTACTCAGTAGGAATTTTTGGCTAGCAAAAGATCCTAAGCAAGCACCACATGTTGGAGGATAAATAACAATATAACTTCTATACAAATATACACAACCATAACTCATTACGTTGTCTTCCTTGTCCAACTTCAACTAATTTTCTCAAGTTTGAAAATAATTAATGGTTATTCACAATCATAGAATATGTACAAGATAATATATTTGTTTGTGAAAGTTCTCTTCCTTATACTAATCATTTATGAATAGCTTGTATGACCAACACTGTGGTTGTCAAGCTTCAAAAGATTTCACTTTCTAAACCCAATGTGAAGCCACTACTAGGCATGATATGCACATATAATTTCAACATCATGATACTCAATTCATTCAAGAATTTACTCATAGGATATAAGTGAAGCACAAGAGTAAATGACAAACTACTCCAAAAAGATATAAGTGAAGATCAAGCGAGTAGTTAAGTAAATGGGTAGCTATTTGAGGACTCTTTGTCATTTAAAAACTTTCAGATATATGCATTTTATTAAAACATCAAGCTAAACAAAATGAAATGACATTCCAAAAATAGCACACATCATGTGAAGAAGCAAAAACTTAGGCTCAACCGAGGCTAACCGATAATTATTAATGAAGAAAGGTGGGATGCCTACCGGGGCATCCCCAAGCTTAGATGCTTGAGAGTTCTTGAAATGTTATCTTGGGATGCCTTGGGCATCCCCAAGCTTGAGCTTTTATTCCTCCCTATTTCCTTTTATATCCCGGTTTGCCTAAATCTTAAAAACTTCGTCCACACAAAACTCAACAAGAACTCGTGAGATATGTTAGAATAAATCAATGGAATAACCTTATCATTCTCCACTATAGCAAATCACTAAAATTATAATTTGACATTTCATACTAAATGCCTTTGCATATTTAATACTCCTATATTCAAATAGAATCGTTAAACAAGCAAACAATGCAAACATAACAACAATATGCCAAAATAGGACAGTCTGTAAAGGATGCAATAATATTCATACTTATTTAACTCCAAAAATTCTGAAAACATACCACACTATAGAAAGTTTATCATAGCTTATTGTGCATAAAAATTCAACATTTTATCGCATTCTGACTTTTCTCATGAATTCATGCACTAGCGTGCAACTTTATGTTTTCAAACAGCCACATATAGACTTGCAAAATAAGCATGGTAAAGGCTATACTTGACATTTTTATTGAAATAAAAGGTGCAAAGAATTATCTAAATAACAGCAAGAAAATCCTAACAAAGGACAATGACACTCCAAGCAAAACACATATCATGTGACGAATAAAAATATAGCCTCAAGTAAGGTTACCGATAATGTTGGAGACAAAAGAGGGGATGCCTTCCGGGGCATCCCCAAGCTTAGTTGCTTTGATATTCCTTGAATATTACCTTGGTGGTGCCTTGGGCATCTCCAATCTTAGGTTCTTGTCACTCCTTATTCTCCTCATATCGATATCTCACTCAAAACATGAAAACTTCAATCACACAAAACTTAACGGAACTTTGTGAGATAGGTTAGTATGATAAAGAGCAAACCATTCACTTTGGTACTATCAAAGACAAGATTCAGAATTTTTCTCACACTATGTCTAATGTACCTTATAATTTCCACAATTTATATTGAGCAATATAAGACATAGAAGCTACAAAACAAGCAAACTATGCGTCGAATACAAAATCTATGGAAAACAGAATAGTCTGTAATGATCTAGATCATGACCATACTTCTGTTACTCCAAAAATTGTGAAAAATAGGAAAATGCAGGAAATTTATATATCAATCATTTGTGCAAAATTCATAATTTTATCACGCTCCAGTGGATTTTAACAATTCTGCTACTGAGCGCAAAAGTTTATATTTTGGAAATAATCAAGTCTACTATCATCCATACTATCCCAAAGGCATTACTTGGTACTTTATTGAAACAAAAGCTATAAAACATGATTAGTACAGTAGCCTAATCATGTGAAAACACAAAAACACTAGGGGTAAATGTTGGGTTGTCTCCCAACAAGCGATTTTCTTTAATGCCTTTTTAGCTAGGCATGATGATTTCAATGATGCTCACATAAAGGATAAGAATTGAAACATAACAAGAGCATCGTGAAACACATGGCAAGCACGGTTAAGCCTAACTCACTTCCTATGCATAGGGATTTTGTGATCAAACAACTTATGGGAGCAAGAATCAACTAGCATAGGAAGGCAAAACAAACAAAACTTCAAGATTTTCAACACATGGATAGGAAACTTGATATTATTGAGATATGTAGAAGCATATATTCCTCCCTCACAATAATTTTCAGTAGCATTATGAATCAATTCAACAATATAGCTATCACATAAATTATTTTCATGATCCAAAAGCATAGGAAATTTATTACTCTCCACACAAGCAAATATATTCACATGAATAATAGTGGGAGCAAATTCAACAAAATAACTATCATGTGATTGAAAACTAAAATCATGATGACAAGTTTCGTGGTTATCATTATTCTTTATAACATACATGTCATCACCATAATCATCATAGATAGTAACTTTGTTGCCATAACAAATTGAAACCTCTTCCAAATAGTGGATTCATCACCAAATAAATCGCCGATCTCTGCAAATCCACTTTCATCAATATAATCATCACAAATAGGAGGCATTCTTTCATCATAATAAAATTTCTCATCAAAACTCGAGGGGCTAAAAATATCATCTTCATCAAAAATAGCATCCCCAAGCTTATAGCTTTGCATATCATTAGCATCATGGATATTAAAAGAATTCATACTAGAAACATTGAAATCATGCTCATCATTCAAAGATTTTTTGCCAAACATTTTATTTAATTCTTCTTCTATAAATTGAGCATAATTTTCCTTTCCATCATTTTCACAGAAGACATGGTAAAGACGAATAATATGAGGCCACTTCAATTCTATTTTTTGTAGTTTTTCTTTTATAAACCAAACTAGTAATAAATCAAGAAACTAATAGATTCAATTGCAAGATCTAAAGACATACCTTAAAGCACTCACCTCCCCGGCAATGCCGCCAGAAAAGAGCTTGATGTCTATCTACTACACAACTTGTTCTTGTAGACTCGTGTTGGGCCTCCAAGCGCGGAGTTTTGTAGGATAGTAGCAAATTTCCCTCAAGTGGATGGCCTAAGGTTTATCAATCTGTGGGAAGCGTAGGATGAAGATGGTCTCTCTCAAACAACCCTGCAACCAAATAATAAAGAGTCTCGTATGTCCCCAACACACCAAATACAATGGTAAACTGTATAGGTGCACTAGTTCGGCGAAGAGATGGTGATACAAGTGTAGTAATGATAGTAGATATTGATTTTTGTAATAGGAACAATAAAAACAACAAGGTAGCAAGTAAAAAAATGTGAGCACAAACGGTATTGCAATGCTTGAAAATGAGGCCTAGGGTTCATACTTTTGCTAGTACAATCTCTCAACAATGATAATATAATTGGATCATATAACCATCCCTCAATGCGCGATGAAGAATCACTCCAAAGTTGTTATCTAGCGGACAACATAAGACAAAATTGTTTGTAGGATACGAAACCACCTCAAAGTTATCCTTTCTGATCGATCTATCGAGCTATCCCTATAAGTGTCACAAACAGCCCAAGAGTTCATACTAAAAAAACATCATATGATACGCATAAACCAACTCTAATTTCACATAGATACTCCAATGTCACCATGAGTATCCGTGAGTTGGTTATACGATATGCATCAAACAAATCAGATTCATCGTACTCAATCCAACACAAAGAACTTCAAAGAGTGCCCCAATATTTCTATAGGAGAAACAAGGACGAAAATGTGCATCAACCCCTATGCATAGATTACCCCAATGTCACCTCGAGAATCCACGAATTGAGTACCAAAACATATATCAAGCGAATCAATATGATACCCCATTGTCACCACAGGTACTCATAGCAAGACATACAAGTGCTCTCAAATCCATAAAAGTATTCAATCTGATAATAATGAAATCTCAAAGGGAAAACTCAATTTATCACAACAAGATAGAGAGGGAGAAACACCATATGATCAAACTATATTAACAAAGCTCGCGATACATCAAGATCATGCCAAATCAAGAACACGTGAGAGAGACATCAAACACATGGCTACTAATACAAACCCCTGATGTCTACTATGCAACTTGTTCTTGTAGACTTGTGTTGGGCCTCCAAGCGCAGAGTTTTGTAGGACAGTAGCAATTTTCCCTCAAGTGGATGACCTAAGGTTTATCAATCCATGGGAGGCATAGGATGAAGATGGTCTCTCTCAAACAACCCTGTAACCAAATAACGAAGAGTCTCTTGTGGCCCCAACACACCGAATACAATGGTAATTTGTATGGGTGCACTAGTTGAGTGAAGAGGTGGTGATAAAAATGTAATACGGATGGTAGAAATATATTTTCATAATCTGAATAAATAAAAACAGCAAGGTAGCATATGGTAAACGGGCACAAAAACGGTATTGCAATGCTTGAAAATGAGGCCTAGGGTCCATACTTTCACTAGTGCAATCTCTCAACAATGCTAATATAATTGGATCATATAACCATCCCTCAACGTGCAATGAAGAATCATTCCAAAGTTCCTATCTAGCGAAGAACATAAGAAGAAATCGTTTGTAGAGTACGAAATCACCTCGAAGCTATTCTTTCCAATCGACCTATCCAAGAGTTTGTACTAAAATAACGCCAAATAATTCATATTCATAATACTCAACACAACACAAAGAACCTTAAAGAGTGCCCTAAGATTTCTACCGAAGAAACCAAGACAAGAACGTGCATCGACCCCTATGCATAGATTACCCCAATGTCACCTCGGGAATCCGCGAGTTGAGTGCCAAAACATACAACAAGTGAATCAATATGATACCCCATGGTCACCATGAGGATTCACTTGCAAGACACATATCAAGTGCTCTCAAATCCATAAAAGTATTAAATCTGATAAAATGAAATCTCAAGGGGAAAACTCAATTCATCACAACAAGATAGAGAGGGGAAAACACCATATGATCCGATTATATTAACAAAGCCCGTGATACATCAAGATCATGACATCTCAAGAACGCACGAGAGAGAGAGAGATTAAACACATAGCTACTGGTACAAACCCTCAGCTCCGAGGGTGGAATACTCCCTCCTAATCGTGGTGGCCGCCGGGATGATGAAGATGGCCACCGGTGATGATTTGCCCCTCTGGCAGAGTGCCGGAACGAGGTCTAGATTGGTTTTTCATGGCTACAGAGGCTTGCGGCAGCGAAACTTCTGATCTTGGGTTACCCCTCATGGTTTCTCTATTTATTGGATTTTTTGGCATTGGTTTCACGCGAAGGTGGGCCTCAAGGTGAGCACAACCCACCGGGGCAAGCCGGGCCCACCAGGCACGCCCTGGTGTCTTCTTCCCTACTCCTTCACCTTCTAGTCCTTCCATGAAGCTTCGAGGGTCTATTTTGTTCTCAAAAAAATATCAAAAAGTTTTACCTCATTTGGAGAACTTTCATTTCTGCACAAAAAATAACACCACGGTAGTTCTGCTGAAAACATCGCCAGTGCAGCGACCCGACCTCAGATGGTCAAGTCTCTGTGCTTAAGTGTAATCCCTGGATTGGTATTGCTGACACACACAGTACTTGAGGTGTTATAACAGAGTTCAATCACACACTTATTACATCGAATGTCTCAAAAGAGAACTTATTACAATTATATGGCCAAAGGCCATCTAAATAAGATAACAACGGAAGCTTCGAAGGTAGTAAAGTCCATCCAACTCCACGGCAAAATTGAGTGCATGACAACGACCTAGCGCACCTTACTCTTCGTCTGAAAACTCTACAACATAATACATTGCAGCCTGTGTAGTTCAGCACATGGAATATGCTGGCAAGATAACACTATAGAGCAAAGAACAAATAATAGCTATCACTACATGCATATATGGCTGGTGGAGGCTATACAGTTATCATTTGCATAAAGCTAGTTTTTCCCTACAACAATGGAATATATTTTATTTAACTACAAAGTTGGTTGAAAACATTGAGAAGGTAACCCCAACTCAATCCCAATTAAAAGTTAATAATCCGATAAAATTAATTATGTAGAGTGATGAGATCAACATAGTAATTCAAGTACTAGATACTCAAGATGTCCATAACCAGGGACACAGCTAACCATGATTAGTTTGTACACTCTACAGAGGTTTGCACACTTTTCCCCACAAGAATCGATCTCCTCCGTTAAATTTCTCGCACTACATAATGTTTGAGAAACGGATGACCGAGACACAATCTTTCAGAAGCATTAACTCTTTACGACAGGTAGACCGTACCACCTACATCCCCTACATCTGCTAGTCTACCACTGAAAGAGGTAACACAACATACTCAACTATGCCAGAGCCCATAATGGCTTGTGGCTACACACAGAAGTTTCCAGCATGAATAACATAATGATCCCTTTGGGCCTGGGTGGCAGACCATAGGATGATCACACGGGTTCCCCGGGATCTCCTTAGACAACACTGGATTCCCCAGGTGCCCACAAACCAATCCACCCAGATGTGTAATAAAGTAGCCACCTTAAGTTAAACCTTAGTTAACAATAATCTCTCACATCTTTCATGAATTCTCTCAAACCAGACCACGTCTACGAGCATAACATAGCAGTATAAGCATACGTAGTAAATACCCAAGGGTTTGATATAAGACAATAGGTGCTACCTCATCAACTACTTCCCAATACCCACATGTTAATCAAACATACTCATGCAATGTTTGAGGGTTGAAACTAACGCACAGTAAACTGGGTAATAAGGGATATGATCAAAGTGTTACTTGCCATGCTGACGATCGGAAAACCCTAGTGATTCATAGTAGCAAGCCTTGCGCTCCGAAAACTCTATCGTGAACAAACAATACAATACATAAGCACTCAAGCATAATATGCAAAGGTAAAACTCAAATTAAAAGATCCAAACTGAAAGTCCAAGTGAAGAGCTTCGATTTGCAAAAAGAATCAATCAAATCGGAGCTACGAAACTCAAACTATGACCAAAAGAAGTTCGAATTCAAAATTGCTTGTAACCAATTTTAAATTGTCAAAGCCATGTTGAAGTTGATTATCTGGAAAGGGGGGAACAAGAAGAAGATTTTGGCATTGGTTTCACTGGATTTGGACAAACGAGTAAAAAGTAACAAGGGTTTGAAGATAAGGGACTAAAGTGTAAGAAAACTATTTGCGGATTGGTCCCTGGCCAGAAAATAAAATGAAAACGAAAAATATATCGGACGAACGTCCGCTAACAGAGGCTATAGAACGAAAACTGTTCGTTAAGACGATCTAACAGGTGAACGTTCGCTAAATAAACTAAAACTAAAACGAAAGACCGATCTAAAAAATAAACCAAGAAAAACTGAGTGGTTTTATAACGTTTAACCGGAGAAAACCGACGGCGGAAATCCGGTGAGCGGCAGCAAGATCCGGCGGCTCCGGTGGCCGGGCAACAGCGGCGAGGCGATGCTGCGGCGCGGGGCGGCAGCAGCGACGGCGACGACTAGTGGCAGCGGCGGCGATGGGCAGCGGCATGGCGCGGCTCGGCGGCGGGGCTGCAGCGGTGGTGTGTGGAGGTCGAGAGGGGGGTGGCGGCTTTTAAAGGTCGGGGCGGCGGCGGCGTGCGACTTGGAGGAGGGGCTGGACGGTGGTGGCGGGCCGCGCTCGGACTTCTCCGGAGTCCAACGACGGCACGGCGGCGCGGCGCGGGAAGGCGACGGTGGCCTGCTGGGCCAAGGCCCGGCTCGGCTAGGCCGGCCCAGAACCTTTTTTTAAAATAATTTTT
This sequence comes from Triticum urartu, assembly GCF_056163025.1. NCBI lineage: Eukaryota > Viridiplantae > Streptophyta > Magnoliopsida > Poales > Poaceae > Triticum > Triticum urartu. The sequence goes on along the minus strand of NC_141873.1, from coordinate 160,747,586 downwards.
ACCGTGGGAGAAAAATCCTAATAAAATATTAAAACAATCTAAAAATACCAGAGACAATTTTCACCGTCCACACTAAATATTTAGGACAAGATGAACATTTTTCTGGACTAAAATGCAATTTTCAAAAATGCATATTTTTCTCTAATTCAAATAAAATCACAAATAAAATACGAATAAAATATTAATTGGATTTTGAAATTTCTTCTCCAATATTTATCTTCTGTTGAAGAAGTCATTTTATATTCTCTCATTTATTTCTGTTATTGGAAATTATTAGAGAGAAATGTATAAAAATCAAATTGATCCTCTTTTCAAATTTGAAAATAAATTCAAATAGGAAAATTTGTGAAACCTCCAACTCTCTCCTTGGGTCCTTGAGTTTCTTAAGATTTCTAGGATCACAACCAAATGCAAATAAAAATATGATATGCATTTGATGATCTATGTATAACATCCAAATTGAAAATTGGGATGTTACAAACCTACCCCCCTTAAGATGAATCTCGGCCTCGAGATTCGGGTTGTCTATAGAATAGGTGTGGGTGGTCTTTCCGTAGGTCTTCTTCTCGCTCCCAGGTGGCTTTCTCCTTGGTATGGTGGCTCCACTGAACTTTGCAAAACTTGATAACCTTACTGTGCGTAACTCGGCTGGCAAACTCGAGAATCTTGACGGGTTTCTCCTCGTAAGTTAGGTCACTCTCCAACTAAATTGCTTCAAGGGGCACTGTATCCCTTAGAGGAATATCGACCATCTTAGCATGGCACTTCTTCAACTTGGAAACGTGAAACACATCATGAACTCCTGACAATCCTTCGGGTAACTCCAACTTGTTGGCCACTTCTCCCATATGTTCCAGAACTCGATATGGTCCTACAAATCTTGGGGCTAACTTCCTTTGACTCCAAATCGTTTAACTCCTTTCAAGTGGTGACACACAAAGATATGCTCTGTCTCCAATTCATAGACTACCTCCTTGCGTTTCGTATCAGCATAACTTTTATGCCTGGACTGAGCTACCTTCAGTCTATCGCGAATCAACTTAACCTTCTCTTCAGACTCTCTGATTAAATCTGGTCCAAACAACTAACGGTCTCCGACTTCATCCTACATCAATAGTGTCCTGCACCTCCTTCCATACAGAGCTTCGAAAGGGGCCATTTTCAAACTAGCCTAATAGCTTTTGTTGTATGAGAACTCTGTGTAAGGCAAATTATCATCCCAACTAGATCCATAATCTAGTGCACAAGCTCTCAACATGTCCTCCAGAATCTGATTGACTCTCTCAGTCTATCCATCTGTCTGCGGATGAAAGGCTGTACTGAACTCTAACCTGGTACCCAAAGTCTGGTGCAGCTGATTACAAAACTTCGAGGTAAACTGTGTTCCTCTATTTGATACGATGGTCCTCAGAACTCCATGCAGACATACGATCCTGGTCATATATATCTTGGCCAACTTCACACTCATATAAGTGGTTTTCATGGGGATAAAGTGAGCCACTTTGGTCAAGTGATCAACTACTACCCAGATGGAGTGATATCCTGATCTTGTCCTGGGTAATCCGGTGATAAAGTCCATACCAAGTTTATCCCACTTCCATTCGGGTATCGGCATAGGCTGTAATAATCCGGCTGGCTTCCGGTGTTCTGCCTTAATTCTCATACATACATCACATACTGCTACATACTCGGCAATATCCTTCTTCATACCTGTCCACCAGAAATGTTCCTTCAAATCCAAATACATCTTGGTGTTTCCGGGGTGAATCGAGTATGGTGAGTCATGAGCTTCCTGAAGTATTAACTTCCTGATCTCTGGGTCATTTGGCACATAAATACGGTCCTCGAACCATAAAGTTTCGGGCTCATCTTCACGGAACCCATTGGCCTTTCATTTGCTCACCTTCTCCTTTATCTCGGCAATTTCCTTATCATCCTTATGAGCTTCCTGAATCCTTCCCAATAATTTAGACTGAACCTCCATTGTTGTAAAAAAACCTCTTGGAACTATCTCCAAATGAAGTTCCTTGAGATCGTCGGCTAACTCCTGCGGTAATCCTCCGGTTACGAGGGTATTGACATAACTCTTGCGGCTCAAAGCGTCTGCTACGACATTGGCCTTTCCTGGATGATAATGTAGTTTCATATCATAATAGTTTATTAGCTCCAACCATCTCCTCTGCCTGAGATTCAACTCCTTCTGCGTGAAAATATACTTCAAACTCTTGTGATCCATGTATACATCACAACAGTTTCCAATAAGAAAATATCTCCAGGTCTTGAGAGCATGCACTACGCCTGCTAATTCCAAATCTTGTGTGTCATAATTCAACTCATGAGGTTGAAGTTGACGTGAGGCGTATTAAACAACTCTTCCATCTTGCATAAGTACACCTCCAAGTCCCAAGCGAGAAGTGTCGCAATAAACTTGGAAATCATTGCGTATATCCGGAAGAATTAGCACTGGGGCTGTAACTAAATGTTTCTTCAACTCCTAAAAGCTAGCCTCACATTCCTCGGTTCATTTGAATTTGGTGTCCTTCTTCAACAACTCTGACATGGGTTTCGCAATCATGGAAAAATTCTAAATGAACCGCCTATAGTATCCTGCGAGTCCCAGAAAACTACGGATCTCTCCAACTGAGGTGGGTGCGAACCACTCAATGACAGACTGAACCTTGGTGGGGTCTACTACTATACCTTCTAATATAACATGTCCATGAAATCCAACTTATTTCAACCAAAATTCACACTTGCTGAACTTGGCATATAGCTGATGTTCTCTGAGCTTCTCGAGAACTAAGTGCAAGTGTTCCTTGTTCCTGTTCATTCTTCGAGTACACCAATATGTCATCAATGAACACCACAACAAACTTATCCAAGAACTCCATGAACACCTTATTCATCATACTCATAAAATAGGCAGGGGCGTTAGTCAATCCAAAAGACATGACCGTGTACTCATATAGCCCGTACCTTGTGGTAAAAGTTGTCTTAGGTATATCCTGTTCTCGGATCTTCAGCTGGTGGTATCCTGATCGAAGATCGATCTTGGAGAATACTTTGGCTCCCAGTAGCTGGTCAAACAAATCATTGATCATCGGTAGTGGGTACTTGTTCTTGATCGTCACCTTGTTCAATGCATAATAGTCAAAGACCATTCTCAAAGATCCATCCTTCTTCTCAACTAAGAGCACTGGGGCTCCCCACGGTGATGAACTTGGTCGAATATAACCTTTCTCCAATAATTCCTTAACCTGCTTCTTAATTTCCTCCAAATCATTTGCGGGCATCCGACACGGTCTCTTCGATATTGGTCCGGTGCCTGGCAACAGCTCTATTAAAAATTCTATATCTCGATCTGGTGACATGCCTGGTAATTCCTCTGGGAACACATCGGGATAATCCTTCACTATGGGCACTTCTTCCTGAACAACTCCCGAGAGGGAATTTACTTGGGTCCTCCTTGGCGCATGCCTGGATACATACTTGATCCTCTTTCCCTCATGGGTGGTGAGTAAAATTGACATACTAGCACAGTCGATGTTTGTTTCATACTTCGATAGCCAATCCATGCCTAGTATTATATCAAATCCTTGTGACTCCAAAATTATTAGATCTGAGGGGAAAACATGGCTACCGATGGCTAATGGTAACCGATCACACCATCGGCTGGCCATATACTCTGCTCCTGGCGAGCTTACTAACATTGGTGACCTAAGGGCTAAGGTTGGCAATTTAAACTTGTCCACAAATCCCCTTGATATGTATGAATGCGATGCACCGGTATCAAAAAGAACAAGAGCGGTAAATGACTTAATCAAAAACTTACCAATCACTGCGTCAGGCTGCTCTTCAACTTCCTCCGCATTGATGTGGTTCACCTGACCTCTAGTGAGAGGATTGGGCTTCTTTCCAGAGCTTCCATTTCCGTTGCCATTCTTCAGCTTAGAATAATCATTGGCGTAGTGTCCAGTCTTTCCCGCACTTGTAACAGGTGACATGACTTAGGTCCTTCTTAGCGGGTGTTCCTAGCTTGGAACGATTTTGGCTGCTGCTTCCTCCATTCCCATTTCCATTCTGAGGGCCACTATGGTGATGTGAGCTTACTCCATTGTGAGTGTGGCCTCCATGGTTATGATGGGTATGTCCTCCTGAGTTTGGGGTAAAGCGAGGCTTCTGCTGAGCTCCAGAATTGTACTTCCCCTATCCATACTTTCCTTTTGCGGCTCTCTATCTGCTGCTGCTTGCCTTCAATCATAAGAGCCCTGTCTACCAACTCCTAGTAGTTAGTGAATGTTGCCACCATCAACTTCATACTCAGCTTATCATTCAACCCTTCCATAAACTTCTCCTGCTTCGCGGCATCTGTGGCCACATCATCTGGGGCATAATAGGCTAACTTGCTAAACGCATCCATGTATTGTGCCATAATATGATTTCCCTGGCGTAAGTTGCGAAACTCACGCTTCTTCATACTCATAGCTCCAGCTGAGACAGGTGATGTGCGAAAAGCTTGCTGAAAGTGATCCCAAGTGACATTAGCCACGGGGAAAGTGGCTGCATAATTCTCCCACCATGAGGCTGCGTGTCCATCTAGTTGATGTGCGGTAAAGCGCACATTCTCAGCATCCGTGCAACATGCGGTGGTCAGCTCCCTTCCAATCTTGCAGATCCATTCATCAGCAACAACCGGCTCGATGCTACTAGAGAACACCGGCGGATTCAACCTTAGAAAACGGGCTAAGTTGTCAAATGGGGTAGTGGCGGTGGATTGTTGTTGTTGTTGCCTTGGTTCTAGACTAGCAATTGCATCAAGGCATTCTATTGTTGAATCAACTGAGTGAGCTACGGTGGGAAGACAAATTCGGGGTCACGTCTCAGAGGCATCTGATAGGTTTAGAAGGGTGAGAACAGAATAGAGTGAGGTCTATATAACGCCCTCGATGCGGCTATATCTCCCACGTGTCGAAGCACGACTTAGAGGCATAACCGCATTGAAAGCAATGCCGCAAGTGAGGTAATCTTCACACAACCCATGTAATACATAAGGGAAAGAGATACATACTTGGCTTACAATCGCCACGTCACACAATACATGAATATAACATTACCTCAACTAGATACACACAAGGTCCGGCTACAGAACCGAAAATAAAAGAAGACTACCCCAAATGCTACACAGATCCCCGATCGTCCCAACTAGGCTCCACTACTGATCAACTGGAAACGTAACAACATAGCAAACACAATCTTCATCGAGCCCCTCCTTGAGCTCGGTTGCGTCACCGACACGGTTCCATCGGCACCTGCAAACTGGTTTTGGAAGTATCTGAGTCACGGGGACTCAGCAATCTCACACCCTCGCGATCCAGACAATTTAAGCTTATAGGTAGGGAAAAAGTATGAGGTGGAGCTGCAGCAAGCGACTAGCATATATGGTGGCTAACATACGCAAATGAGAGCGAGAAGAAAAGGCAAACCATGTTCGAGAAACTATGATCAAGAAGTGATCCTAGAACAACCTACGTCAAACATAACTCCAACGCCGTGTTCACTTCCCGGACTCCGCCGAGAAGAGACCATCACGGTTACACACACGGTTGATGCATTTTAATTAAGATAATTTTCAGGTTTTCTACAACTGGACATTAACAAATTCCCATCTGCCCATAACCACGGGCACGGCTTTCGAAAGTTCAAATCCCTGCAGGGGTGTCCCAACTTAGCCCATCACAAGATCTCACAGTCAACGAAGGATATTCCTTCTCCCAAGACAATCAGATCAGACTCGGCATCCCGGTTACAAGACATCCTCGACAATGGTAAAACAAGTCCAGCAAGACCACCCGATGCGCTGACATCCCGATAGGAGCTGCACATATCTCGTTCTCAGGGCAACACCGGATAAGCAATCCGTACAACTAAAATGAGCCCTCGAGTTTCCCCGAGGTGGCACTGCAAGGGGCTCTAGTTTGGACAAACACTTAGACAAGCATTGGCCCGGGGGGGTTAAAATAAAGATGACCCTCGGGATGCGCGACTCCCAAGGGAAAAAGGCTAGGTGGCGAATGGTAAAACCAAGGTTGGGCCTTGCTGGAGGAGTTTTATTCGAAGTGAACTGTTAAGGGGTTCCCATTATAACCCAACCGTGTAAGGAACGCAAAATCCGGGAACATAACACCGATATGACGAAAACTAGGGTGGCAAGAGTGGAACAAATCACCAGGCATAAGGCCGAGCCTTCCACCCTTTACCAAGTATATCGATGCATTAATTAAATAAGAGATATTATGATATTCCAACAATAATATCCATGTTCCAACAAGGAACAAACTTCATCTTCACCTGCAACTAACAACGCTATAAGAGGGGCTGAGCAAAGCGGTAACATAGCCAAACAACGGTTTGCTAGGACAAGGTGGGTTAGAGGTTTGACATGGCAATATGGGAGGCATGATAAGCAAGTGGTAGGTATCACGGCATAGGCATAGCAATAGAGCGAGCAACTAGCAAGAAAAGATAGAAGTGATTTCGAGGGTATGGTCATCTTGCCTGAGATCCCGCAAGGAAGAAGAACAAGTCCATGAAGAAGACAAACGGACGTAGTCAAACGAATCCTCACAAACGCGACATTACCGGATTACCGAGAATAAGTACACCGGAAAGAAAGCAAACAACATAGTTAACAAACATCACATAAGCATGGCACGATGTGCAAACAAGTATGATGCATGTCTGGTTTAATGAGGCATGGCATGGCAAAATGCACAAACAATCCTACAAATTAAGTGGAGCTCAACATGCAACTCCGTTTCATATTGACGAAACACCACATTCAAGTTATTTAGTTCGATCTCGTTTATGTATACAACAATATTAAATGTTGTTAAACATGGCAATAGGATGAAGCAAATGAAAACTACCTATCTAGGCAAGTTTAAATGAGGCCGGAACAACAAAACAACAATTCCGGAAACTCCTCATATGCATATTTTAGGTTTGGTACTGATCTGCCCTAAACACAATTTTAGAGTTGTTAAACATGCAAAGAGATGCCACCATGTTAAACTATGCATTTTTCTACCCCATTTACCTATAAAGATTATTTAAAACCAAGCTATGGTTATTTAGTTATGAATTAAAGCATTTTAGCATGGCATAGGAGCAAATTAAAGCAAACATAATTTTAAGCATTTCAAACATGGATGGAAGTGGCAAATTATGAAACTACGCAAAATTCTAAGCAACTTTCATATTAAGTTTGTTTTAATCCGATGCACGGTTGTGGAATTATTAAATGCATGATCCACAAGGGCTTTTTTGTAAAACTATTTTACACTGGATAATTGGACAAATTCGCAGCTAGGAAAAAACACAGAAGCGGGCCGAATCTGCTAGCCCACCAGAAGGAAGAAGAAGAAAAAAGGCGCTGGGTGGTCTCTCCATGGGCTTCGGCCCAGCTAGAGGGGAAGCAGGCCGGTCGGTGCGCTTGGATCTGGTGGCGATCGAGACGAAGCAGAGAAGGCCCACGCGCGTACGGGCGGTCGATGGGGCGCTGGGGCGAGCGGCGTCGACTGGTCAATGCCTCGCGCGAGTGGAACGGGGCACTGGTTCTCGTGCAGAGGAGCAGGACCAGGCGGAAGCAAGGACTTGACGCAGACGAATCACGGGACTCCGACGAGGCCTTGGGCGGCAGCAGGACAGATCCGGGAGGTCTCGACGACGGGGAGCCGGTTCCCAGTAGTTGGAGCGCGGGGCGGCCTGATGAACAGCACCAGGTGGCGGTGAGCTCCTTCAGCGGCCATGGCATGGGCGGAGCTGCTGCATGCTCCTGGTACAAAGACAGAGAGGGAGTTGAGAGAGAGGAGGGGAAAGGAACGGGAAGGAGGAAGGGTAGGGCGATGGGGATGGCGCTGCTCAATCAAGCAAATGAGGCGGCAGCGGGATCGAGGGGGCGAAGCAGCGGAAGGGATCGAGCTTGTTCCGGCCGGATCCGAGGCGATTGGCGGCGACAAACTCCTTCGGAGCTCCACTCCGGCGCGTGGCACGACCATGGCCGGCGTCGACGGCAGCGGTGGTGGCTTGAATCCTGCATCCATTGCGGGGTCCTAGGAGGGAGAGGGATTAGAGAGAGGGAAAGACGAAGAAGGGGATGGGAGGAGGCAGGAGCGGAGGGGCCTCGGTTGCTGCTGCTGTTCGCGTGCTCCGGCGCGGGCGGAGCCATCAGCAAGGAGAAGGGAGGTGAGGTGGCGGTGGCCTTGCAGGTGACTGCGCTCGGGATCAAGGAGGGACATGGGGGAGCACTGGTTGGTCCGACACTGAAAACAAGGAAAGTGGCAGCGGGTATGGATTGGATGGATGGAAGGATGGGACATGATCCCAAATTCCTAGGGTTGCACATTATATACGCTGGTGGATTAGGTTAGGCGCTAACGGAACCCTCCGATCGTAAATGGACGACCGAGAATAAAAGGTTAGAGGCGTCCAAATAAGAAAACAGTGATGTTCTGTAGATGTTTGGGGATGATCCGGACCCAACGGTGATGACTGTCCGAGTCGGGTTCGGGTGAGTTTCGGACACGCGCGAGGGGTCGATGCACTGTGCAAAGAGGGGTAGGCTAGCCTGGCGGTCGGTAGTGAAATGTGTAGAGAGGCTTGGGCTGAGAGGAGAGGAAAGAATACAGCCCGACAACCGTTTCCGAAGAGCGAAAACGTCCGACGTTTGACCAGCTATACTGCCGCTATAGTTAAACATTGGGGCATCAAACGGACTCCAAATGCGATGAAACTTGACAGGCGGTCTATCTACCCTATAATAAGACCGCACGCCAACTTTCAACCCATTCCGAGAACATTTTTCGGCCACTTATAAAATAATATTTCGGACGTGCCGCGGGCGCATGCAAGTGTGGTTGGGCTCAGAACGGACAACGGAGAGAACGAGGAGACCGGGACGGATGCAAGTTTTGAAAACATGATGATGCAATGCACATGATGACGTGGCATGAAGCAACACGCAAGCAAATGACAAGGCAACAACAGCGAATAACTGGAAGACACCTGGCACATCGGTCTCGGGGCGTCACAACACACCACCACTACGAGATGATCTCGTCCCGAGATCTAGGGTGGCACTGGAGGGGAAAACGGAAGAGAAAGAGAAGAGGTAAAACTAAGTTGCTTCTTTGACAAACGAGTGAAACCAAAGAACCTTGCGAGGTTGAACAAATTGAAAAGAATAATACCATGGAGGTAATCGAAGTTGAAAAACACCCCATTAGGAACGAGGAACAAGGAAGAACAAATTCGGTCAGCACTCCGGTTAAAAAAGATGCAACACTTGATAAGATGAAAAGAACTTGAGCAGAGGGCACAACACTCTGGTTAAACAAAATAGAGAAGGAAAGAATTATGTAATTCAGGCAGCATTCCGACTGTAAATGGAAGGAATTTAACATAAACTTAGGAAGATTGGATGATACATGATGAAATCAACAACACATTGCCTCCAGAACTACTGAAAGAATGCCACAATGGGTAAGAAAGATTTCATACAACACTTTGGTTGAGAAAGGAGGTAAAACTTGATAAGATGAGAGAACTGGAATGAAAACACGACACTCCAGTTGAATGGATAAGCTAAGGAAAGAGCATGATCTTCACAATACGAGATGATGAGTGAAGAGAGCATCATCACAATGCTTCCGGAAGAAATGAAAGAATGCAAAGAAAAGAATAGAGAAGAAAACAACATGTTCTACCTCAAATGAATTTGAGAGAGCATCCTTAAAAAGAAAGATTTAACGGAGTTGTTGGGAAATCAACAATGAAAAGAACAGGCTTGTTGAGGGCTTATGGAAAACATCTCAAGAACTTGAGGTGAAAACCTGCCATAAATGGAAACAAGATTGGATTGATATGAACAAGGAGACATGAAACTTATTTCACCGGGAGGATAAATTAAGAACTTGGGTCATTTATAAGCACCATAAATAGCAACAATCCTTAGGGAAAGCTTTAGGTGAAATATAACCCAAGATAACTCCAACAAAGCGATTGATGGATTGAGAAGAGCTCATGCTCAAAGAAATTGGTGGGTTTAACTATCTCATTCTTAACAATTGTTGTATCATGAAACACGAACTCAAATTGTCAGGAATGACATAACACCACCTCAAATGATAAGGTTGAAAGAATTGCACTTTGAAATGCAAGATAGAGAATACTTGAGCTCCTCTGAAAAGAATCTCGATGAACACTTCGAGAAGGAATTAAATCCTTAATGAACCACCATGTTGAGCCTCCATGAAGAACTCCGGAAATAAAAGAATGATCAAAAGAAAGAGAAGTTGAGAACATAAGGTGAAGCTTTGTAATGATTTAGATGGATCTCCATGGTGATATAATTGGGAGAGCTTGGAACTCCGGGAAAGAAAAGATGAAACAATTGAAAACCGAGAACTTGATGAGCCTCCGGAATAAGGAATTGAATTTACTCGATGAAATAAGAATAAGAATTACATTTTGCTTATCCTTCATCAATTTAGATTGAAGACAAGTAACGGATTTGGCATACTACTTATTCTCGTTGAAAGGATTAAGATAGATATAGTGCAAACTTGAGGAGGTCTTCAACGATCCATCGGTAGAATTGAAACAATGAATAAATTGATATGATAAACAAAGGGAGAAGAATCTTGGAAGAACCACTGTAAGAATTGAAAACGGGAAGAATTATGAAAGAACGAAGGAACTTGAGAGATTATAAATACATGAGAACGGAGAGATCATGAACTGATTAGAGGATATTTGAGTGATGCACCGGTATGATTTAGAGAACGAGAGTTGAAAGCTGGAAACAATAATTTTGAGAAGATGGGCTCCGGATGAATCAAACTGAAAAGACTCATTGAAATGCTCCGGATGGGTGAAAAGAATTCTCACAATCGAAAACAATTATGAGAGGATGGCAACAGGCTAGAATCATGAATCTTTGAAAGAATGGATCTGATTGTAGAGAAACTCTTCTTCGGTCTTCAAATGTTGATAATGACGACGAGAAACACCACCATGAATTGTTGAGATATTCCGGGATGAAAATTAGAAAGGTTGAACTAATGATGAAAATAATGTGAAAGATCTTGGAGAAGGCAATTGACTGATGATAACTCATTCTTACGTCAAACTTTGAAAAGAATTTGAGAGGCTCTGGGAAAATAGAAGAGTTAGGTAAGATCCTGGAGAAGACCTATGGGTTAGGGCCCACTCAAAATAAACACTGTTGAACGATTTAAAAGAGAGAATGCACCGGTTGAATTAAAAGGCTTGAATGAGATAACAACCTCGAGATATCTTCAGCACTCCGGAACAATTGAATGGCGGGAAGTGGAATGATAATAAGGTGCACCGGCTTGGAAAGCAAAACGAGTTAACGGATATGATCAACACCAAAAGCTTGAATTGAATCCACCGGAGAAGAAAAAGAACGAATAATGCTGAACTAGAAGCTCCGTTAAAATCTTCATGAGCATCACCGGGTAAGAACATTGATGGAAAAGAATGGAGAGACTTCCCATCGATAAGATGGATACTTGATTAAGATATCTAAGTCCTTGAAGAAAAAAAGGGGTTGGAGGGCAGGAAAACAAAGATGACTTAGGACGGATGAAACAAACAACGTTGAGAAGACTTTGAGTTGATCTTGCGGATGTTGAAATGAACAGGATCCACTTGAAGAGAGACACGCCGGTTGAAAAGAATTGACATGAGAATCTCAATAAACGAGAAGGATTAGTATCCACATAGGAATATGAGAACACCACTTAGGGAAAGGCATGGAATCAACCCTTGACATTGAAGCAACTCGAATACCACAACTCAAAACAAAACCAAGGATTGGCTTGCAGAATAAACCGGAACAAACCTATGATAGAGATTTCGTCCGAAGTTTTCGTGGTGGGGCCTACACGGGCTCGATCGTACAGCACCATCATGTACAAGGCAGTGCACATGACATACGAAGCGTCCCCGAGTCAGCATAGCCAAGGACTCTTTAAGACACAACGAGACCACTGTAAAATCAACCGTGGATAGGCGGACCACTAAACGTCGAACCCCAATTTCATATCATACATCTGTCGGAAAGATATCCTAGGAGCTACTTGAATTCCCACTTATAAACTCCTGAAACTTTCTAGTTATGCAATCAGGTGTTGGGGATACAGGGGAAGCATAATATCTCATCCAAAACTAGCAATCCTACATCCAGTTGTATCCATCCTTCAACACATAACCAAGAAACCTTCGGAAATCGTTTACCTCAACCTTCGAAAAGCATCCTAGGAGCTACTTGAATTCCCACTTATAAACTCCCGAACTCCCGCCCCAGTACTGGGTGGCGTCGAGGTTATCTAACCAACAACTGCATAAAAGAGATTTTCGATGTCGGCGAAAAAAACTCAGGTATTCCAGAACTGCAACGATAAAATTGTGACGACAACACCTCGGAGCTCAACTCCCCGGGACACTGCCACAACCCCTAAATATTAGGAGGCACCAAGAACAATGTTCTCGTCACAAAACCATCGGAACGATTCCAAGATACCCGCGTGATCCTAAAATTTTTTAGTAAAATTTGAGAAGAGAAGAGTCAAAACTCTACGTCAGGATGCCTCACCAGAGCGATGAAGGGACTGAGGAGTAAAAAGAATGCTACTCTCTGATATATATAATCCTAAATGACTCAAAAAAAATTTCTAGAATCAACAACGCCAGCGATTCGATCAAGCAGGGGGCTCCTAAGGTCGGGGAAGGCTTTGATTACCAACTTGTAATGCCCTCGATGCGGCTATATCTCCCACGTGTCGAAGCAAGACTTAGAGGCATAACAGCATTGAAAGCAATGTCGCAAGTGAAGTAATATTCACACAACCCATGTAATACATAAGGGAAAGAGATACATACTTGGCTTACAATCGCCACGTCACACAATATATGAATATAACATTACATCAACTAGATACACACAAGGTCCGGCTACGGAACCGAAAATAAAAGAAGACTACCCCAAATGCTACACGGATCCCCGATCGTCCCAACTGGGCTCCACTACTGATCAACTGGAAACGAAACAACATAGCGAACACAATCTTCATCGAGCTCCTCCTTGAGCTAGGTTGCGTCACCAGCACGGTTTCATCGGCACCTGCAAACTGGTTTTGGAAGTATCTGTGAGTCACGGGGACTCAGCAATCTCACACCCTCACGATCAAGACAATTTAAGCTTATAGGTAGGGAAAAGGTATGAGGTGGAGCTGCAGCAAGCGACTAGCATATATGGTGGCTAACAAACGCAAATGAGAGTGAGAAGAGAAGGAAAAGCACGTTCGAGAAACTATGATCAAGAAGTGATCCTAGAACAACCTACGTCAAACATAACTCCAACGCCGTGTTCACTTCCCGGACTCCGCCGAGAAGACACCATCACGGTTACACACACGGTTGATGCATTTTAATTAAGATAATTTTCAGGTTTTCGACAACCGGACATTAACAAATTCCCCCCATAACCGCGGGCACGGCTTTCTAAAGTTCAAATCCCTATAGGGGTGTCCCAACTTAGCCCATCACAAGCTCTCACTGTCAACAAAGGATATTCCTTCTCCCAAGACAATCAGATCAGACTCAGCATCCAAGTTACAAGACATCCTCGACAATGGTAAAACAAGTCCAGCAAGACCACCCGATGCGTCGACATCCCGATAAGAGCTGCACATATCTCGTTCTCAGGGCAACATCGGATAAGCAATCCGTACAACTAAAACCAGCCCTCGAGTTTCCCCGAGGTGGCGCTGCAAGGGGCTCTAGTTTGGACAAACACTTAGACAAGCATTGGCCCGGGGGGCTTAAAATAAAGATGACCCTCGGGATGTGCGACTCCCAAGGGAAAAAGGCTAGGTGGCGAATGGTAAAACCAAGGTTGGTCCTTGCTGGAGGAGTTTTATTCAAAGCAAACTGTTAAGGGGTTCCCAGTATAACCCAACCGTGTAAGGAACGCAAAATCCGGGAAAATGACACTGATATGACGAAAACTAGGGTGGAAAGAGTGGAACAAATCACCAGGCATAAGGCCGAGCCTTCCACCCTTTACCAAGTATATAGATGCATTAATTAAATAAGAGATATTATGATATTCCAACAATAATATCCATGTTCCAACAAGGAACAAACTTCATCTTCACCTGCAACTAACAACGATATAAGAGGGCTGAGCAAAGCGGTAACATAGCCAAACAACGGTTTGCTAGGACAAGGTGGGTTAGAGGTTTGACATGGCAATATGGGAGGCATGATAAGCAAGTGGTAGGTATCGCGGCATAGGCATAGCAATAGAGCGAGCAACTAGCAAGCAAAGATAGAAGTGATTTCGAGGGTATGGTCATCTTGCCTGAGATCCCGCAAGGAAGAAGAACAAGTCCATGAAGAAGACAAACGGACGTAGTCGAACGAATCCTCACAAACGCGACATTACCGGATTACCGAGAATAAGTACACTGGAAAGAAAGCAAACAACATAGTGAACAAACATCACATAAGCATGGCACAATGCGCAAACAAGTATGTTGCATGTCCGGTTTAATGAGGCATGGCATGGCAAAATGCACAAACAATCCTACAAATTAAGTGGAGCTCAACATGCAACTCCGTTGCATATTGACGAAACACCACATTCAAGTTATTTAGTTCGATCACGTTTATGTATCCAACAATATTAAATGTTGTTAAACATGGCAAGAGAGTGAAGCAAATGAAAACTACCTATCTAGGCAAGTTTAAATGAGGCCGGAACAACAAAACAACAACTCCAGAAACTCCTCATGTGCATATTTTAGGTTTGGTACTGATCTGCCCTAAACCCAATTTTAGAGTTGTTAAACATGCAAAGAGATGCCACCATGTTAAACTATGCATTTTTCTACCCCATTTACCTATAAAGATTATTTAAAATCGAGCTACGGTTATTTAGTTATGAATTAAAGCATTTAGCATGGCATAGGAGCAAATTAAAGCAAACATCATTTTAAGCATTTTAAACATGGATGAAAGTGGCAAATTATGAAACTACGCAAAATTCTAAGCAACTTTCATAATAAGTTTGTTTTAATCCGATGCACGGTTGTGGAATTATTAAATGCATGATCCACAAGGGCTTTTCTGTAAAACTGTTTTACACTGGATAATTGGACAAATTTGCAGCCAGGAAAAAACACAGAAGCGGGCCGAATCTGCTAGCCCACCAGAAGGAAGAAGAAGAAAAAAGGCGTTGGGTGGTCTCTCCATGGGCTTCGGCCCAGCTGGAGGGGAAGCAGGCCGGTTGGTGCGCTTGGATCTGGTGGCGATCGAGACGAAGCAGAGAAGGCCCACACGCGTACGGGCGGTCGATGGGGCGCTGGGGCGAGCGACGTCGACTGGTCAACGCCTCGCGCGAGTGGAACGGGGCACTGGTTCTCGTGCAGAGGAGCAGGACCAGGCGGAAGCGAGGACTTGGCGCGGACGAATCACGGGACTCCGGCGAGGTCTTGGGCGGCAGCAGGACAGATCCGGGAGGTCTCGACGACGGGGAGCCGGGTCCTGGTAGTTGGATCTCGGGGCGGCCTGATGAATAGCACCAGGTGGCAGCGACGAGCTCCTTCAACGGCCATGGCGTGGGCGGAGCTCCTGCACGCTCCTGGTACAAAGACAGAGAGGGAGTTGAGAGAGAGGAGGGGAAAGGAACAGGAAGGAGGAAGGATAGGGCGATGGGGATGGCTTGGCGATGGCGCTGCTCAATCAAGCAAATCAGGCAGCAGCGGGATCGAGGGGGCGAAGCAGCGGAAGGGATCGAGCTTGTTCCGACCGGATCTGAGGCGATTGGCGGCGACGAACTCCTTCGGAGCTCCACTCCGGCGCGTGGCACGACCATGGCCGGCGTCGACGGCAGCGGTGGTGGCTTGAAGCCTGCATCCATGGTGGGGTCCTGGGAGGGAGAGGGATTAGAGAGAGGGAAAGACGAAGAAGGGGTCGGGAGGAGGAGGCAGGAGCGGAGGGGCCTCGGTTGCTGCTGCTGTTCGCGTGCTCCGGCGCGGGCGGAGCCATCAGCGAGGAGAAGGGAGGTGAGGTGGCGGTGGCCTTGCAGTGACTGCGCTCGAGATCAAGGAGGGACATGGGGGAGCACTGGTTGGTCCGACACTGAAAACAAGGAAAGTGGCGGCGGGAATGGATTGGATGGATGGAAGGATGGGACAGGATCCCTAATTCCTAGGGTTGCCCATTATATACGCTGGTGGATTAGGTTAGGGGCTAACGGAACCCTCCGATCATAAATGGACGACCGAGAATAAAAGGTTAGAGGCATCCAAATAAGAAAACAGTGATGTTTTGTAGATGTTTGGGGATGATCCGGACCCAACGGTGATGACTGTCCGAGTCGGGTTCGGGTGAGTTTCGGACACGCGCGAAGGGTCGATGCACTGTGCAAAGAGGGGTAGGCTGGCCTGGCGGTCGGTAGTGAAATGTGTAGAGAGGCTTGGGCTGAGAGGAGAGGAAAGAAGACAGCCCGGCAACCGTTTCCGGAGACCGAAAACGTCCGACGTTTGACCGGCTATACTGCCGCTATAGTTAAATGTTGGGGCATCAAACAGACTCCAAATGCGGTGAAACTTGGCAGGTGGTCTATCTACCCTATAATAAGACCGCACGCCAACTTTCAACCCAGTCTGAGAACATTTTCCAGCCACTTATAAAATAATATTTCGGACGTGCCACGGGCTTGTGCAAGTGTGGTTGGGCTCAGAATGGACAACGGAGAGAACGAGGAGACCGGGACGGATGCAAGTTTTGAAAACATGATGATGCAATGCACATTATGACATGGCAAGAAGCAACACGCAAGCAAATGACAAGGCAACAATAGCGAATAACTGGAAGACACCTGGCACATCGGTCTCGGGGCGTCACAACACTCCACCACTACGAGAGGATCTCGTCCCGAGATCTAGGGTGGCACCGGAGGGGAAAATGGAAGAGAAAGAGAAGAGGTAAAACTAAGTTGCTTCTTTGACAAACAAGTGAAACCAAAGAACCTTGCGAGGTTGAACAAATTGAAAAGAATAATACCATGGAGGTAATCGAAGTTGAAAACACTCCGTTAGGAACAAGGAACAAGGAAGAACAAATTCGGTCAGCACTCCGGTTGAAAAAGATGCAAGACTTGATAAGATGAAAAGAACTTGAGCAGAGGGCACAACACTCTGATTAAGCAAAATAGAGAAGGAAAGAATTATTTAATTTGGGCAGCATTCCGACGGTAAATGGAAGGAATTGAACATAAACTTAGGAAGATTGGACTCCTAGATGTAGGCTCCAATGGATCTATCCTTCCTGGTGCAAATCATCTCCCATTGCTCATCTCGGCATCCACATATCTGGTAGATGGTGTCCTTAAGATCCTTGTGGTATACCTCGCCAATGCGTCCCATGGCAATGTGGGCGGCCAAGCTCTTTCCTAGACTCTAGGTTGGTGCGTCAAAGGAAAACTCTATGGGATCAATAACTGGGGTGAATGTCCTTCCCGGAACCTGTACTCGAATTGTCCAGCGCTCTTCTTTAGGTAGAGTGACGGTATAAGTCCTGGTAAGGCTTGGTATTCCAATGCTTAGGTACCTAGTGGCTTCCTTCAAGTGTCGTCCGAAAGGGGTGCCGTCATCCGGTTGAGCAAACTTGTTCCTTGGATCCGCCATCAATAGAGTAGAAAATGGAGAAGAGTTAGAAAAGAGTAGAGGAGAGTATCATGTGGCTCATCCTAGTGGTCGCGTCGTACACTCAGCTTGTGCTCTGATACCATCTTGTAGTGACATGACCTTAGACGGTCAAGTCTCTGTGCTTAAGTGTCATCCTTGGATCGGTATTGCTGACACACATAGTACTCGAGGTTTTATAACAGAATTAAATCACACACTTATTACATCAAATGTCTCAAAAGAGAACTTAGTACAATAATATGGCTGAAGGCCATCTAAATAAGATAATAGCGGAAGCTTTGAAGGTAGTAAAGTCCATCCAACTCCACGGCAAAACTGGGTGCATGACAACGACCTAGCGCACCTTACTATCCGTCTGAAAACGCTGCAACATAATACGTTGCAGCCTGTGTGGGTCAGCACAATATACTGGCAAGATAACACTATAGAGCAAAGAGCAAATAATAGCTTCACTACATGCATATATGGCTGGTGGAGGCTCTACTGTTATCATTCGCATAAAGCTAGTTTTTCCCCACAACAATGGAATATATTTTATTTAACTACAAAGTTGGTTGAAAACATTGAGAAGGTAACCCCAACTCAATCCCAATTAAAAGTTAATAGCCCGACAAAATTAATTATGTAGAGTGATGAGATCAACATACTAATACAAGTACCAGATACTCAAGATTTCCACAACCAGGGACACGGCTAACCATGATTAGTTTGTACATTCTGCAGAGGTTTGTGCACTTTTCCCCACAAGACTTGATCTCCTCCATTAAATTTCTCGCACTACATGACGTTTGAGAAACGGATGACCGAGACACAGTATTTCAGAAGCATTCACTCTTTACGACGGGTAGACCATACCACCTACATCCCCTACATCTGCTAGTCTACCACTGAAAGAGGTCACACAACATACTCAACTATGCCAGAGCCCATAATTGCTTGTGGATGCACGGGTTCCCCCACATCTCCTTGGACAACAGTAGATTCCCAAGGTGCCCACAAATCAATCCACCCAGATGTGTATTAAAGTATCCACCTTAAGTTAAACCTTAGTTAATAACAATCTCTCACATCTTTCATGAATTCTCTCAAACCAAACCACGTCTACGAGCATAGCATAGTAGTATAAGCATACATAGTAAATACCCAGGGATTGATATAAGACAATAGGGGTGCTACCTCATCAACTACTTCCTAATACCCACATGTTAATCAAACCTACTAATGCAATGTTTGAGGGTTGAAACTAATGCACAAAAAACTGGGTAATAAGGGATATGATCAAAGTGTTACTTGCCTTGCTGACGATCGGAAAATCCAGTGATTCGTAGTAGCAAGCCTCGCACTCCGGAAACTCTATCATGAACAAACAATAGCATACATAAGCACTCAAGCATAAGATGCAAAGGTAAAACTCAAATTAAAAGATCCAAACTGAAAGTTCAAGTGA
This sequence comes from Triticum urartu, assembly GCF_056163025.1. Lineage (NCBI taxonomy): Eukaryota > Viridiplantae > Streptophyta > Magnoliopsida > Poales > Poaceae > Triticum > Triticum urartu. The sequence continues at coordinate 160,728,338 of NC_141873.1, read as the reverse complement.
AAAGCTTCGATTTGCAAAAAGAATCAATCGAATCGGAGCTACCAAACTCAAACTACGACCAAAAGAATTTCAAATTCAAAACTGATTGAAACCAATTTTATATTGTCAAAGCCATGTTCAAGTTGATTATCTGGAAAGTGGGGAACAAGACGAAGATTTTGGCGTTGGTTTCGCTGGATTTGGACAATCGAGTAAAAAGTAATGAGGGTTTGAAGATCAGGGACTGAACTGTAAGAAACTTATTCACGGATAGGTCCCTAGCCGGAAAATAAAATTAAAAGGAAAAATATATCAGATGAACGTCTGCTAACAGAGGCTAACGAACGAAAACCGTTCGTTAAAACGATCTAACCGGTGAACTTTCACTAAGTAAACTAAAACTAAAATGAAAAACAGATCTAAACTAAACCGATCTAAAAAAATAAATCGAGAAAAACCGAAAGGTTTTATACCGTTTAACCGGAGAAAACCGGCGACGGAAATCCGGCGAGCGGCGGCTCCGGTGGCGGGGCAACGGCGGCGAGGCGACGACGAGGCGGTGGTGCGGCACGGGATGACGGCAGTAATTAGCGGCAGTGGTGGCGGCGGTGTGTTGAGGTCGAGAGGTGGCTGGCAGCTTTTAAAGGCCGGGGCGGCGGCGGCGGCCGACTTGGAGGAGGGGTCGGGCGGCGGTGGTGGGGCGCGCTCGGACTCCTTCGGAGTCTGGCAATGGCATGGCGGCGCGACGCGGGGAGGCGGTGGCGGCCTGCTGGGCCAAGGCCTGGCTCAGCAAGGTGGCCGAGAAACTTTTTTTAAAAATAAATTTCACCGCATAAGAAAAATCCTAAAAAAATATTAAAATACCAGAAACAATTTTCATCATCCAAACTAAATATTTAGGACAAGATGAACATTTTTCTGGACTAAAATGCAATTTTCAAAAATGCATGTTTTTCTCTAATTCAAATAAAATCGCAAATAAAATATGAATAAAATATTAATTTGATTCTAAAATTTCTTCTCCAATATTTCTCTTCTGTTGAAGAAGTCATTTTATATTCTCTCGTTTATTTTTGTTATTGGAAATTATTGGAGAGAAAAATATAAAAATCAAATTGATCCTCTTTTCAAATTTGAAAATAAATTCAAATAGGAAAAATGTGAAATCTCTAACTCTCTCCTTGGATCCTTGAGTTGCTTAAGATTTCTAGGATCACAACCAAATGCAAATAAAAATATGATATGCATATGATGATCTATGTATAACATCCAAATTGAAAATTGGGATGTTACAGTCAGTCCGAGTTAGTTCGATGCAAATCATACCAAAACCATATAAAATTGTTGTAAACATGGCATGAATACTTCATAAATTATAGATACGTTGGAGACATGTCAGCATCCCCAAGCTTAATTCCTACTCTTCCTCGAGTAGGTAAATGATGAAAGAAATAATTTATGATGTGTGAATGCTAGCAAAGTGCACAAGTTTGATCAATGATAATTTCAATCACTTTTCCTAGCATCATAACAACAACTCTTTCTCATAAAACTTATCATGATAAAGTAGCAATTGAAAATGGAATATTTGTTGTGGAAAGCTACCTATCATATTCATCACATATTCTTTTATTTTGTAGTGTGGACATTTGGACTTTTATCTGGTTCAAAGCAATAGTCTAGTTTTGACATGAAGATTTCAATACTCAAGCATATCAATAAGCAACCATGTCTTTCAAAATATCAACACTAATGAATGTTGTCCCTAGCCCGTCATGCTCAATCATTGATCCATTCATGAAACACACTCGCATATTAGCTACATCCAATGCTCAAGTATGATCATAGTGCCCCTTAGTTGGTGCTTTATAATAGAAGATGGAGACTCAAATAAAAATAAAAATTGCATAAAGTAAATAGATAGGCCCTTCGCAGAGGGAAGTAGGGATTTGTAGAGGTGCCAGAGCTCAAAGCGAAAAAGAGAGATAAAAACATTTTGGGTGGCATGTTTTTCTTGTCAACGAAAATGATCGAGTAGTTCCCAAGACTTTCCATGCTAGATTTTGGATGCACCACTAGTATTTCTACTTAGTACAAGTGGAGGCTAGCAAAAAGATTGAGAAGCAACCAACCAAGAAACGAAGACACATAAGTGAGCATTAAGCATAACTTAACTAACACCGAATAATGCACCACAAGTAGGATGTAATTTCATTCAATAACTATTGACTTTCGTGCTTGCATAGGGAATCACAAACCTTAAATTCAGTATTCTTACTAAAGCATAATTACTCACCAACATGACTCACATATCACTATCATCATATCTCAAAACTATTACTAAGAATCAAGTTTATTTTGTCCGATGATGTCGGTGGGAAACGACATCTATGGGGTCACTGGTATCCCTTCTACGGTTGGCGGGTGCGGGGTTGTGCAAAGAGCGGGTCTGGTGGTCAGCACACAAATCGTTTACCCAGGTTCGGGCCGTGGAGACGCGTAAAACCCTAGTCCTGCTTTGATGTATAATTGGGTGTAATTGTGTTCTTGAACTAGCTGCGGTCCCTCTCTAGTCCGAAAGAGCCGAATCCTCCTCCAGGACGCCTCGGGCCTCCTTTTATAGACAAAAGGGCACACAGGAGGTGGAAAGGTGTACAAGGGCTGAGTCTATCCTTTGGCATCGTCGGACAAACGCATTTAATGCGCTGCCGACGTGCCCTTCTTGCTTTATTGGGGACGACAAAGAAGCTCCTCCCAGCTGTCGTCGCCTCGCCTGGCTCCGACGCACGTCCAAGCTGACGAGGCGTTGTAGCGCCACGTTGGCTGGCTGCTGGGCTGGCGCGGTGGTGGAGCCTTCACCAATATCTACATGCCACCACGCAGGTGCTTGCTAAGTTAGTGTGGAGCCATGCGCTGCCACGCAGATGCTTGCCCAACTGGTCGAGCTGGCAGCTGCATGGGAGCAGTGGTGGAGTCTTGGCAGGCATGGGCCTGGCTGCGGCCCCGCGGGTGTCCTTGGCAAAGGTCTTGCCGGGGGCCCGCCAAGGGTCTTGCTGTGGCACCGCGGTCGTCCCCGGCAAGGATCTTTGCCGGGGGTCTCGTGGATTTCCTTGGCAAGGATCTCGCCAAGGGTCATCGTCTTCTGGTTCCCATCTGATCTAGTGTATCTATGATCTCTACAAAGATCTGCATGCCACCACGGAGGTGCCTCTCGATCCTTGGTTCCAATATGGTTGATGGTGTTGGAACCCCTTGGGCTCAAGGGTGGCACGTTCTATTGGCGTCAGGCAAGTTGCCCCGGCAAGGATCTTGTCGAGGCTTCGGAAGCCACCCCGGCAAGGGTCTTGCCGGGAGAGTGCACCTCGCCCTTTTGCTCTCTTTGCGCCTCTAGTATTGGCATTGCTTTGGTCGTCCTATGCTCCGGCTTCCCTCCTCTGCCCTACTTAGTGTGGTCGTGGGCGCGGCTCTGACTGCCCGTGCACAAGTAAAGGGGTGCAAAAGAAGAGCCCCTACTTTTGTACACCGACAGGAGCCCCCGGGCCTGGGCCACATATAAGCGTGATGCGTTGTTGGGCTAGGCCCAGAACGGTGCGCGGGCAGGCGGGGCGGATTTTTACTGCAGTAACTTCTCCATTCGATGCGCTTCCCCACGACCCGCGTTGAACGCGTGACATGGAGGGTCATGCGTGACATGGGGGTCATGCGTGGGGCGGTTTCCGCACGCATGCGTCACATCATGGTAAATGGTAAAGAGGCGGCCCGCGCCTTCCCTGTAAAAAGGAAGAACCACAGGCACGCTGCTCATTTACCCTCTACACCCTTCCAATCTCGGAACTGCCGTGCCCTCTTCCTTCCTTCTCAAGCCCCCGCTCTCGCTCGCCGCCACCGCGTCTTCGCCATCCTTCGTCCTTCACCCACCACAGCCGCCATGGCGCCAAAAAACAAAAAAGGCAAGGGAGTGGCCAAGGACGCTGGGGGGAAGGAGCCACCGGAGAATGAGTCGGCGGCGCGACCGACGCAGCTCGCCTACTTTCCTTCGACGGTCGACGCGGTCCATCTACGGGACAACTTCAGGCCCCTGTGGGGGTGCAAGACGGGGGGAGACGACGGGGCATCTGGCCACGTGCGTCATCCCTACTAATTGCGTTGAGGCCGGCCCGAATCGGTACCCATTCTTCGTCGACTACTTTTCCGGCAGCCTCTGCCCCCCGTTTTCCAATTTTTTCAATGATATCATGCACACCTATGGCTTCCACCTCCTGGATTTCACTCCAAATGCCGTGGCGTGCATGGCCTTTTTTGCCCATCTCTGTGAGGGCTTCGCCGGAGTGCTTCCCAGCACGGCGCTATTCCGCCACTACTTTTATCCTCGCATCCAGAAGGGAGGCGCCATCTCCGGTTGTGTCACTTGGATCCCAAGGCCCCTGGAGAAGGGGACATATCCGGAAGGCGCCCAGAAGGAGAAGTGGGAGGAGTGGCGGGGCCGATGGTGTTGGATTGAGGAGGAGGAGGACCCACAGGAATTTTTCCAGGTCCGCCAGGTGCCACCAGTTCGCAGAGATGACTGGGGCGACGTCGATGCCCAGGATGAGAAGCTCACAGTCCCCACCACCAGGATCCACCGCCTCACCGTTGCCGGGCTCACCCTGGAGATTATTGGGTCGGATTTCATCTGCTGCCAAATCGCTCCACTGCACAACAAGGGTAGGCCGGCCTGGCTTTTCAGCAACGCGACTGATATCATGAGGCTTCGCCCCGGCCCGAACCACAACTTCACGGTGATGGCGCATGCTCACTTCTGCCAGCGGCTCTTTCAGCTTGATGTGGGCCATGGCGGCAGAGCCGAGAGGTCCGGCAAGGCCGCTAAGGCCGGCAAGGTTGCCAAGGGGCCATTGTTTGGGTTGCCGGGGGGTGGTCCCGCTGAGCAACAACTCTCGTCAAACCGACATCATCGCCATGATGCCGGACTTCAATGCGCACGGCCTTGACCCAAAGTAGGCCGAGCTAGAGGAGAATCGGGTGCAGGAGTTCTTCGACACCTTGGTGGAGAAGTAGGTCCACGACGAGCCGCTACTCATCCAGGACACCACCCAGGAGGAGCTGGACTACATCGTCGCCAGGGCGGCGGACGCGGAGCTCGCCAAGGAGGCCGGTAGCGCTAGTGGCGTGGAGGACGAGGCCGCGACAGCCGCGGAGGATAAGCAGCTCGCCCAGTGGGCGGAGTCCGCTGGGGGGCCAGAAGCGCCGGCACCGGGGCCCCTCTTATCGAGGATGTGGACGACGAGTTGTCTGAGGAGGAGGTCGAGGCTGCCGTCCGCCCGGCCACAGGTAGAGGGCGTGTCCTGCGGCGGGCCATCTCCGGCGAGCCGGTCCGGCCCGACAAGGCCGTGCAACCGCAACAAACCCAGGAGGTGTTCGTGCACCAGACGAGGGTCGCGGCGGCAGGGAAGGTGGTGAAGGCGGCGGTGGCGAAGAAGAAAGCGACCGCCTCTTCTTCGTCCAGGCGTCCTCGGACTCCACCCGCTTCCCCTCCTCCCGCAGACATCGACACGGAGGTCGTCTTTGACCTCGGGTCCCTTAGCCAAGGAGGAAGTGGAAGGCAACGGAAGAGGAGGCGGAGGATGAGTAAGTATTTCGTCTTTTCTCATCTCCATCCCCTCAAACCGTGCCATTTTTCTTGACTTGTCTTCATCTTTGCAGGGATACGGAGGCACTGGCCCAGAGGGTGGCGAAGAGGGCCAAAACCTCGACGGGTGGCCAGCCCTCGACGGGCACCTCGAGTACGCTGCTGGTGGTGGTGAGAAGCCTAGACAGCAGCCCCCAGCGTGCGTTCATCACTCACCCCCCATCGATGTGTGCTGGGACACGATTTCTTGGTGCTGATCTTGCCGTGGTTGCAGGAGGAGGACGGCAGCAGGAGGAGCCACCGAGGGCCACCCCCAACAAGCCGCCCTCATCAACCACGCCGCTCTGAGGGGCGTCCCCGGCAAAGGCGCCAAGCACCGAGCCCGTGCACACGGAGGAGGAGGAGGAGGCTAATCCGGGCGTCGGCGGATCCGTCCCGGCACCGGATGTTGGTGGGAAGGGGGCCACTTCGTCCCATCTTGGCACAGGTGAGTTTTTTGCCTCCTATTCCCTCTCGTTTTTCTTCTTTCGAATTTTGATCTTGACTTCGCCTCATTCTCCTTCTCGGCATCCAGATCCATCCTCGGCGGACCGGTAGGACATGGACACTCTCATCGAGGAGGTCGCCAGGGAGGCCACGGCCGAGCCTGATGAGATCGCCGCTGAGGAGGCCGCCAAATATGTTGCTGAGGACGCCGCTGAGGCGCCTGCCGAGGATACCGGCGAGGCCGCTGCCGAGGAGGCCGCTGCCGAGGAGACCGGCAAGGGGCCTGCCGAGGAGGCCAGCAAGGGCGCTGCCGAGGAGGTGGTGGTTGATGACCATGCTTCCTCCTCCGCCGCCTCTGGCTCGGGCAAGTATCTAAAGGTGAGTGACGACCTGTTCGTCCACCTCCCGTGGACGGCGAGCACCAGGGCGCCCGCCGAGGGGGAGGTGTTCGACGACGAGGTATATAATTATATATAACATATATAATTATAAAAAACAGAGTTGGTGATGATGGTGTGCATGCCATCCTGCAATATAGGCCGTCTGATTTATATCTGACGGATAGGAAGGAAACTATGGCAATTTTGCAAAAAGGTACCCACACACCTCTCCACATTTGCAAATAAGGCCTTCCCTCGTTCATCATTTTCTCTCACAAGATAAAATACTCATACAAATGCATCTTGATGTTACGTGCAACGCACGGGCATTATGGGGGTTCAACTGAGAATATAATACTCAGACAGGCACATGGTTTCGGACTTTGGGCCACAGGCCGGTGGGCCTGCATGTTTGGGGGGCCATGTGTTCTACCTCATCACTTTTCATATTGCAAGCGATCAGTACGGTGCTGGTTTTAGATGCTGCCGCAAGGTGAATACACAAAATTGAATAAAGCACGTCAACTGTTAGAATGAAATCGGATGATAGTTCCTAACCAGCAATCAGAATTGCAATTCTATCAATGATATACCATGTGATAAATAATATTGTCATACTACTTATACACACAGGACACTTGTTTCACCAGGCCAGATTATTACATCAAAATCTCTCGGAGGATAGATCAGTTCGGCAGTTGCGTGCTGCTACTGAAAAATTTCAAAGTTGATTTGAACCAGCTCTCCTTGCCGAGAAATTTCGATTTTGACATCATCCCCTACCAAAAGATATGATTTATATTTGAACATTGACCATCCTTTAGCATCAATCATCATACGACCATCCTTTGTACTTACGGTATATTGAGCAGGTTCATTCACACCAAGGTTGCGCATGGTAAGAGAAAATTGGCCACGGTCGCCCGGATTGTTGAACGACTCCCTCGTTGCTCTAGGAATTCTCTATTTGCAAACAAGAAGACATACACAAATAGTTAGATCAACATAGTGAATCATGTGAAACAACATGGAAAGAAAAAGAACGAAGCACTTGGGTGGCCAATGCTTACCAAGAAGGTGGACATGTCAGTTTTTGTAAGGACTTTGGTATATGAAGTGTGAACTGCAGCCCAGTCTATTGCCGGTGCAACTGCATGTGGGTTCCGTTGCCACTGCACGGGCCAGAGCAGATGCAAGTGCAAGTGTTGGTGCAGGTGCCGAAGCCGTTGCTGGTGCCCGTGCCGGTGCGACTAGTAGTGCCATTGCTGCTGCCAGAGATGGTGCTCCTTGTAGAGCTGGTGTTGGTGTCGGAGCAGGTGCCGGTGTCGATGCCCGATCCTCTGGTAGATCAGCCTGGTCCGCTGACGCGATCGGTGCCCAATCCTCAGCTGGATCAGACTGAGCTGCTGCCGCTGTCAGTGCTAGAGGAACTGTCGGTGCTCGATCCGTTGCTGAAGGTGGTATCGATGTGCGTGACAGAGGCGATCGTGTCTGGTCTGGTATGATCAACTTTCTAACTTGACTAGGCTTTGTGACCGTGATCCAGTCTTTTCTTCATTTATTTTAAATGTGAGAAGGACTAATTGTGGCGTGTTTGTTAAACCAAACTTCAGTTCATCATAGGGATTCAGCTTGTACTCAGACAACAGACTGATCCGATTTGTTCCAGTAATATAAGTGATGGACAGTGCCTTCGTTACTGACACGACATAGGAAGTGAAACCTGCAAAAATAGCCATCGTAGATTAAACCAAATGGTTTATTCTATGATGAATGTCACATGGCAAAACTTACATCATAAAATTGCAGCAAAAGAAAGAAAACATGACATTAAATCAATAAGATTTAGATAGTAAATTAATAAGATTTACTTGATGTGACACGAGTGAATCCTTACCAGGAAATCACTATGTTGAAGTACTAAAAAGAAGAATAATCATCATACTACGTGTGGCATGCAGGACCCCGGCCTACTCCCACAAGCAGGACAGTCCAAAGGTCGTGACAAATCGTATGGACCGAACATCCATGGGACTGGAAATCCTGGTAGGTGCGATAAATCTTGCAATTCATACAGATATTGGAGTGTAATCATAATTGATAAACTGTCCTCACAAAAAAGATGATCTGGATACTTCAAAATATACAGCCTGAATTGTGTGGACAGACATTAACATAGACTATTCTCAGGACTCACCACGCACCAAAAGCGGCAGTACTAAACAATACAGGGTTCACAGACACAAATCAAGTACTGAACAATAGTACTTACTACAGACAATCAAAGTTGCACTAATTAAACTCTGCATACTATTTCTTGCCACCGACCTACGGGATGAACCCCGCATAACTGACTAGGCCATGAACTTCGTGAGAGATGTCTACCTGCACCATCACCATCTCGTCAACCTTGGAGCACCTAACCGAGTGGTCTTTCCACTCATAAACATGACGATGAAGACAGGCCGCACCAGATTTGTCGGGAAGCTTTACAAGAACCACACCCTTCATAATCGAAGGCACAACCAGGAAATTGTTGTGGTCAAGTACAGCCTCGAGAAAACGCCTAACAACAATGCTACAGGAAAACACTAGTTCAAGACACGTGGCGACAAGGACACAGCAGCTGGATAGTTTAGTAGTAGAACTCATCCTTAAGTCTTCCAGTTCACACGGCATCACTTTGAGAACTTCATCTCCACCACGGACCTAGTTCTTATTCAAATAGAAACCAGATATTTTATTACTACCTCCGTTCAGAAATATAAGATGATTTTCGATATTTTACTCCATATATGACTACATATACGTGCAGAAATGAGTGAACAAAGAAACTCAAACATGTCGTCAAAGGCATGAGAGCAGAGGGATTACTTGCAATATCCATAACACAAGTTACTGAGGAAAATATACCCTCTTCAAAGGTAGGATTGATGTTCATAAAGTAGTTGAAAGTAATCTATAAGAAATCAGTGTCAACCTCTCGCATGTTTTGGTCAAAAGAGGAATTTAGAACCGTAATTTGGCACACAAAAATCACATGCAAGATCACCCAAAAAGTTGTACTACTAGTACCAGTACTGCGTGTGACATGAAAAAACACGATCAAGATCGAGAAAAAGATCGTCAAGAAGAGATATTACCTAGACCTGCTTAATGAGGGATCCCGGAGAGGGGGGGCTTGGATAGGGCGATGGCTTTGAGCTTGTTTGCAGTAGTCTCTGCGGGGTGCTTGCGCTTCTTCGTACCATCAGCCTCGACGGTTTTGGCCAGAGCCATAGACATCACTTCGGACGGTGCTCCAGCGTCCATCAAGAAACCGTCAAATAGAAATAAAAGAAAAGAAACCATAATCACAAACCCAAAAGAAGAACAGAGAGGGAGTTATAGGATCAGTCTCAGGGTTGTAAGACCAGGCCTTGGCCAGAATCAACACCATTGATGCGCTCACCTTTCCTTCTTTGGGAGAGAAGAACAATGGCAGAAGCAGGTCGGGGTTTTCTTGAAGAAACGAGGAACAAGATGAGGGAGAAGCGAGTGGGGGTTTTCTTCAAGAGAGGAAGCTGAGAGAGAAGAGTGAAATGATGGTTGCTTCGTCCATCCAACTTACTACTAGAAAGGAGGGGGTTTTGTGATTTGATGGCTCATTGGGCATTACCGCGGCGCTTCGATCGGGGTAGTCTACCGTGAAGTTGGGCACTCTACTACAGAGTAATTTAGTGCATGGCTGGTGGACCCCGATGCTGGTTGTCCCACATGTTGGCGAAAGTGAGTAGCAAGGTTCCCGATGACCGTTGAGGAGGATTCGCACGGTAGAGTGTGTCCACTGTTTTTCTGAAGAAGAAAATGATTACATCAAGTGTTTCCACTCTTACGACGGAGGAATGCGAAACACGGTAGCCACTTGAACATACACAGTGCTCCTACTACTACGCATGTGCAGTGGTTCATACGTCAGTAATACATAATCTTGTTGCTAGTGTAGTAAGATATGACGATAACAAATGATGTTGTGCGCATGTCAACTATATGAATAGTAATGTAACATAGTACCGCTTTTTTGATTGTCCGGTCGAGAATGAACAGTGAGACCAATGTTAACAAAACTAGGTCTACAACTCACGGATACTATGGTGCTACAGTACTACACGAAACATGAACCATATGAAGCATGAATACGTGTTAGGCATGGTGTATGAAGGGTGCATGGGATGGGAGCAAAAGTTCCCTTCTCGACCCATTTTGGGTGTTTGGCACAATGCATGAAGGGTGCATGAGTCCACACTAGTAGGTTAACACAAATACATGAAGAGGGAACAACTACATTGACATGAGAATGCAACCAAACACACCCACACTCTTTGTGCCACAGTGACTGATCTGCACCGTCTGAGTTTGATCCAACGGTCATGTTGCGTCGAGACATGGACATGCCCATGCAGAGGATGCCTAAACACCACCGAAGTCCCTCTGCTTATCGAGGCGCACAGCGTTGGTGATGCAGGGTGCAACCGCCCACAGAGCCCGCTCCCGGTCGACGGGAGCCGGCTCGTCAAAGACGACGTCCAATGGCACGAATGGATTCCAGTGACGGAGCCCTGAGAGGATTCACCCGGCAACAGCGATGGCAGCCCGCAACCCCTCCTGGTCCAGCTCCGCCCCCACCATTGCGCGAAGATGGCTCAGCTCCTTGGAGATATAGGTGAAGAAGGAGACCAGGTCAGGAAGCCGCAACTCATTGAAGTCGACGGGGTGGTCGAACGGGTCTAGCCCGACGGACGGCATGGTCGTGCTGGCACGACGGTAGGCATTGCGCAGCCGCAACACGTGCATGGCAACTTGGTCCACCAAGTGGCTGACGCGATCCTGGACCTCGTCACAATCGGCCCGCTCACGCTCCAGCCGGCTCCCCTGACGGCCTATCGTATCTCCCGCTTTTTGTAGCAACGCCGCCGATGCCTTGAGCATCTTTGTGGTGGCCGCTTTCCACTTTTGAAGCTATGTGAACTCCCGCACATAACGGAGGAGCATGGCACTCCTCTCCTCCTTGAGCTAACGGAGCTCCACGTCCTTGGCCCTGAGCTCCGCATCCTTGGCCTAGAGCTCCTATGTCAGGCGCCTCACCTCAGACTCCGTGATCTTCTGCGCCGCCATGGCACCAGGTAGAAGCAATGGGGAGAGGAAGCAAAGGGGGCGAACGGCTAAAAGGCAATGCAATCTAAGGGAAGGCGTAGGGAGCCAACCGAGGAGCAAGGTGCATCTTTTGGTTTTCACCATGGGAAAACACCTGCCAATGACTTTTCACATCAGCGAGCGGTGGGTTTTACAGGCGGAGTCATCATGACTAATTGCTGCCGCGCCTGCTCCCGTCAATCAAAAAAATTAAAAATCCTGCCGCGCCTACCGCACCCAAACACAAGAGCAACGCCGCGGTGGATATTTAAATTTACCTGTCGGCAAGGAGATAAAAAGGGGTGAAAAAACAAATGTGGCGGTGGCCTAGCTAATCGGTCGCACTAGCTCAACTAGCTAGCCACCGTGCTTCACTGATGTACTCAGCGGGAAAGGTGGTCTTTCGTGATTTGACGACTCATTTACTTGCTTTCGCGCTACGTCCGAGGAGGACCCAGAAAACGCGCGCTAGGGCAACCCACGTCTCGGCAAGGAAGAATATATGTGTGCACCACCCGGGAGGACCCCGAAACCGCGCATTAGGGTGTGCCACATCTTGGCATAGAGGAAAAATGTGCGTGTAAAAATATACTGTATTAGACGTAGTACCTATGGTTCGACCTAGGGACCCAGCCAGTCGGTCGAAAACACCCCACTAGCCACACAGCTTCATCATGCTAACGTGGCACAGAGGATAGGTGTGGTTAGCTCCGTCTCGACCAGCCACAACGTCTCTTGTTCTAGGCGATTCTTCTATTTTCCAAGCTTTTTTAGTTATAATAACACCATGGCAAGCTAGCGCCGCTCTTCGTGTGTGCACGTGCGTCTAAAGGTTAGACGATGGAGAGGAGTGAGAGATCACAGACCTGGAACCCACTAGTAAGTGAGTCAATGGTCATGCACATGTTGATGAGCCACTCCCTCTACTCTACTCAACGTAATACTGTACAAAATCAAGTTATGAGACAAAGCCAACAACCATTGTTGTTTCAGGCTATCAACTTACGCTTTGTAGTCTAGGTTTCCAGTTCGAATCTCGTCTTTCAGATTTGTTAGTTTTAGGTCCATATTTTTGATCAATGACAAGTGGGACCCCCGTGTGTTGTTTCGATATTTCGGTGTGGGATGGTTTTTTTGAACAAACACTTTGCGCGGTTAGACATGTAACAACATGAGTTACACGTATTTTGCAAGTTTACGAACAAAAATGACAGCGGCATAGAATATCACATCCACCCCGCAGCTTAGATGCTATGGTGATACAAGTTTTTACATCGTTGGAACTGAGATCCAGTGGCTTGGGAGTAGTCTTTGTAATTATGCGCAATTTCCAAACTCTCCAAGGTTTTTTTCAAATAAAATATTTAGGCCTCGTGTGTGCCGCTGCATCTTGGATCCAACGGATCCCCATTTCTCATATTAGGTGCTCCCCGTAGCTTAATTAGGTCGTATGATCTGTGATCAGATGCCACATGCGTAGTACTTGTACTTTCTGCGCAATTCTCAAACTCTCTCAGACATATATTGCAAAAACATTCAAACCTCCTAGTGTGAGCCATTAGATCTCCGTGAACTCGTATCACCATAGAATCTACGGTGCGGGAGCACCTCATATTCTCCCGTGCGAGAAAACATCAGGTTCTTTCATAGCTTGGATGCTACGGTGATACGACCTTCAAGGTCGTTTGATTTGAGATTCAATGGCATCTGAGCAGTCTTTGTGCTTGTAAGCAGTGGCCGAACTCTTTGGGGGCTTTTCTGCAAAAAAAATATTCGAACCACTGAGGAGTTGTTGGGTCACAAATCCAACGGCTCCGAAGAGCTTGTATCACCAAAGCATGTAAGGTGTGGTAGCACATGATATTCTTACATATAGGAGAATATGATGTCCTCTTTCATCTTAGATGCTACGGTGATACGAGCTTAGAGTTCATTGGATATGGGATCCAAGGGCATCTGAGTAGTTTTTGTACAAATTGTGTGCAATTCTCAAACTCATTAAGGTTTCCTGTAAAAATATTAAGACATCCTGTGAGCTGCTATATCTCAGATCTACAAGCTCCAAGCAACTCATATCAGCATATAGCATCTAAGGTATGGGGTACATGATATTCTCCCGGGGAGGAGGGGGTGCGCAACCAATCAGTATTTGGGAGGGTGGGAACAAATATAATCTAAACAATCCTAAACAAAGCTTCACAATTTTATCTAAGGTCGAGGGGTTGACCCCCGACAATTTACATAGCTCCGCCTAAACCCAACATTTGCATGTACTGTAGTACTACATTTAATATTCATGTTTCAGTTTCCTGTTCACTTTAAATATTGAATTGAGGACCATGCATGTCTTACATTTTACTCACTTTGTTCCTAAATATTAGTCTTTTTAGAGATTTCAAATGGACCGCCACATACGTATGTATATAGACATATTTTTTAGTGTAGATTCACTCATTTTGCTCTATATGTAGTCACTTGTTGAAATCTCTAAAAGACTAATATTTAGGAATAGAAGGAGTATTTTTGAATTCATGTCATACATGCATGGTTTGGAAAAATAGATGCACTATACTTATTGGATTGTTGTTGTGTTTGTGTGTGTGTGTGTGCGGTCATATGCTTGATAGATACAAAGTTTTCCCACCACCATACCGTTCATCTTTTAAATTTGAATTTGCAACGAAAAACTTAGTAGGGATACCATGAAATGTGAAATCCAGATTGAGATCACTATATCACAAACTCACTCTAATTCAAGAACTCGTCATAAATCAATTACCACGTTGAGATTACTATTTGGAAGGAAAATACGGGCATTGTAATACACATAGATTCATTCGGCAATTTAAAAGGTTCCTTTCGTACTCTCGAATGGTAGGACCCAACGGCGTACCAGCCAGACCTTGGCTCGTGTTGATCCTCAAAAAACCGGGCTCTTTTCCTTCTCGTGGCGTGCGTGGTCACACTAGCCCACCCCAACTAGTCGAGCCTCCGCGTTTTGAGTCGAAATATCTACCGGCCAGAATTCTAGCCCTAGGAAATTTCCCTCATGTCCCCTGTCCATAATGACTACTTATGAACAATGGAGGGATGCTTAAGTAACTAGACAACGTTACCTACCGTGTCGAGCACGGTTCAATTCTCTCGGTCGCCGCTACCCAAGGTCACCCATCAACTGCATTGCGTAGTAATAATAGGAGTACTACACCAGGATGAGCACATAATTGAGCCCGTTTGTTCGTGCCTATTACTTGAGTTAATATATCAGGCAATGCACTGGTACGGAGGGATTATTCTTTTACTCTGCATATATAATGTAACACCCCTGTAGTTAAGATACAGTAACCTCACCCTAATGATGACATGTCATCACTGTTTTACTAAGCTAATTGTCACCCGATTAAAATTCAAGACAAATTCAAAATTGAAAAGTTTAAAATACAAGTCAAATTATTTTTCTTCTTTCAACAAAACAAAAAATGTTGGTTAGGTTGCAAATATTCACTAAGGATTATCATGTAGAAACCAACATCATTTGAATCACAGATAAATCCTAGGAAATTAATAATTGGTCCAACAACCATTATTTTGGTTTTTTCAAAATAAACAAATATTTAAGTCTTTCAAAATAATCTGAAAACTTGTGGGTGGTCCCTAAACTTTGTGCTTGAATTATGTGTTGAGTTCTATTTATAACAAAACTGCTAAATTAAAATACAAAAAAAGAAAGAACATAAAACACAAAAGGATAAAAGAAAGAAATAAAGTTACTATGTGCCTCGGCTCTAAGCATCTACAGTACAGCCCAGCCAACCAGGCCGCCTTCTCCTTCCTACTACTTATAGGGATCCCCCACGTGCCGGCCATCCGCTGCCTCCCCGTATTGGATATAGCCCACCCTGACCCCCCTGGAGAACCTAGCATGACCATTCCCCTTCCGCGTGTCGTTCTCCTCCTCACCCAGGCAAGTCCGACGCCACCATCGCCGTGCCGTTGCCGTACACGTGACCATCGGCCATCGTTCGTCGCATCTCCGTGTCCAGAAGAATTGCATCCGTCGTCTACGTCTCCTGCTACACCTACACGACGCCGGGGAGCCCTGCAATGACGGGATCGACCCATCTTCAACCTTCGGTCGCCGCCGTTCGACGCGTCGATCCGCACACCTCCGATAACCCCGAGCCTTCCCCAAGCATCACAGTGAGCTCCGCCACGACCCCCCTTTCCTCTAGGTGTCATTCTCGTTCTCTTGTCGGCCTTCCACGAGATCAGCTCCGGCCGCCGCATCAGCTCGTCGTAGTCATCGTTTTTGGTCGGCCTCAGCTCGCACCCATTGCGCGGATCGATGCGGCGCCTCGCGCTAGTTCTGTAGGAGCTCGCGCCGCTCTGTTTGGCCGCCCGGAGCTCACTCTCGCGCCGTCTCTGTTGCCAGCGAGCACGCACATGCGTGCCACAGCAAGCCCCCCACCTTCTATCGTTGTTGCTGCCACCGCTGGGGTCAGCTCCCGCCGCCGATACCCCGCAACCGCTGCTGCTCCGCGCTCGGCCTGCTCGCCCCGCCGCGCGCGCTCGCGCTGGCCCGCACGCCTCTGCTCGCTGCTGCACTGCTCTTCCTGCTGCTCCCGTGCGCTACTGCTGCCGCCAGCTTCCCGATGCCTTTGCTTGCTGCGCTGCGCTACTGATGCTCTTCCATTGTTGTTGCTCATTGCTCTTGCACCGTTGCTCTACTGTTGCTTACTCCTGCTACTACCATGTTGCTTGCTACTACTGCTAATGGTCATGGCCGCCGTGATTTTGCTCCCATGCGTGTTGGCCATGGCAACACACCTGTGGCTGGATGTGTGGCCGGCCCTCTGTAGATTAGTTTAGGAACTAATTAGTGCTAGTTAATTTAGTTGCTACCCTATGACACGTGGGTCCCATTTAATTAGGTTAATTTTATTTATTTGTTTAGGTACAGCCTATGACATGTGGGGCCGCCCTGAGAACGTTAAAAATATATAATAATTAATTAATGAATTAATGAATTAATTTTATTAATCCAGGTTAATTAACCTGCTAATTAAAATGTTTAAACAACCATTGACAACCTGATCCCACATGTTAGTTGATCCAGTCAACGATCAATGTTGACCGCTGACATCATGCTAATGCAATAAATGCTTTTTGAATTAAAATAATCTGTTAATTCTAGAAAATGATTTAAATACTTTAAAAACTAATATAAAATAGAATACTTTGTACATAAAAGTTGCTCAGAACGACGAGACAAATTCGGATATGTAGCCCGTGCGTCCGCCACACATCCGTAGCATGGCGAGCACGCAACTTGCCCCCTCCGGTTCATCTGTCCGAAAATGTGAAACACCAGGGATACTTTTCAGGATATTTCCCCCCCTTCGCCGGTATCACCTCCTACCACGTTAGGGCACGCCTCACACCTTTACTTGTTATGCATCGATATGCATCTGTTTGCATTGTATTCATTGTTTCTTCCCCCCTCTTCTCTCTGGTAGACTACGAGACTGACGATGCTGCTGGTGCACCGATCGACTACATTGTTGACGACCCCTCCTTGCCAGAGCAACCAGGCAAGCCAACCCCGTTGTTCATCCCGATATCGCCTACTCTTTCCCTCTACTGCTTGCATTAGACTAGTGTTACTGTTTCATCGGTTTGATCCTATACTGCTGCATAGCCTGTCATTGTTGCTACAATTGTTGATACCTTTACCTGCTTTCGTAATGCTTAGTATAGGTTGCTAGTATTACATCAGTGGCCCTACACTCTTGTCCGTCCACGGATACTTCTAATAACACGCTTAACGAGATCTAGATATTTGATCTGAGTCTGGACACTAGCCTATACGTACTAACAAACTACGCGGGAACAGTTATGGGCACTCGACGTCGTAGTATCAGCCGAAGCCTTCTTGACGTCAGCGACCGAGCGGCGCACACCGGGTTGGACCGCGTAACGCAACTTCCTTTGTAATGGACATTGCTAGGTTTGCTCACTGGCCACATACGCAACGTGCAGGTGTGCAATGGGCGATGGGCCCAGACCCTTGTGCACATAGGATTTAGACCGGCATGCTGACCTCTCTGTTGTGCCTAGGTAGGGTTGTGACGTGTTGATCTTTCAAGGGCGGGCATGACCGAGGGAAGTGTGTCCACCAGAGGGATCAAGCGTGTTGGGTTATGTGGTGCACCCCTGCAGGGAAGTTTATCTATTCGAATACCCGTGTACCGTGATAAAAGGACGACCCGGAGTTGTACCTTGACCTTATGACAACTAGAACCGGATACTTAATAAAACACACCCTTTCAAGTGCCAGATACAACCCGGTGATCACTCTCTCACAGGGCGACGAGGAGAGGATCGCCGGGTAGGATTATGCTATGCGATGATACTTGGTGAACTTACCATCTACTCTCTTCTACATGCTGCAAGATGGAGGCTGCCGGAAGCGTAGTCTTCAACAGGACTAGTTATCCCCCTCTTATTCTGGCATTCTATAGTTCAGTCCACCTATATTGCCCCTTTACACTGATACCCATGCATATGTAGTGTAGAGCCTTGCTTGCGAGTACTTTGGATAAGTACTCACAGTTGCTTTGCTCCCTATTTTCCCACTTTCTGTTTCATCTCGGTCGTCACAATCAGATGATGGAGCCTAGGAGCCAGGCGCCACCGACGACGACTCCTGCTACACCGGAGGTGCCTACTACTACGTGGAGGCTGCCGACGCCGATCAGGAGTAGTTTAGGAGGAACCCAGGCAGGAGGCCTGCGCCTCTTTCGATCTGTATCTCAGTTTGTACTAGCCATCTTATGGCACCTTGTTTAACTTATGTCTGTACTCAGATATTGTTGCTTCCGCTGACTCGTCTATGATCGAGCACTTGTATTCGAGCCCTCAAGGCCCCTGGCTTGTATTATGATGCTTGTATGACTTATTTTATTTTAGAGATGTATTGTGATATCTTCCCGTGAGTTCCCGATCTTGATCGTACATGTTTGCGTGTATGATTAGTGTATGATTTAATCAGGAGCATCACAAGTTGGTATCAGAGCCGACTGCCTGTAGGAATCCCCCTTCCGAACTCCTTGGCCGAAGTTGAGTCTAGTCATTGCAAAACTTTTACTAACATGGCTGTGTGGCTTACGGGCCCACGTTGCCATTGGGTGGTATTAGGATCTTTTATTCCTCTTCTATACTCTAGTATTCTGATCTCTCTTCTATTCGAGGTTAAATGATTTTGTTAACTCTAACTCTAGGTTCTCATAAATGATTTCTCCTGGAGAGACCTTCGTTCCAGATGACCGCCTGCTTCATCAGAATATTCTGCAAATACTCTCCGATGCTTCCCGAGACCGTTGTGCCCTTTCCCGTTACAATTCCATACTTTTGATATATCCATATGGATAACGACATATACTTGTTGTTCATACAATTACTCCCAGTTGCTCTTGTTATTACAAAATACATCGAATTGTTCTCCGACTTTTAAGAATCCCTTGTGCCACTGCCTTATAGTTCCTTGCCACTAAAATACTCCTACGGATAATTCCTCGCACTTATCGAGTATCTGCTCGTCCCCAATTGATTCATGTATTTCACAAAAGTCTTCAAAATACCATTCGATCTTCCGAAAATCCTCAACAGCCTATTGCTCTTTAAAATTCTTGCTTGCATTAAGGTTAATCCCATATGTATAGTAATCTTATTGGCATCCTTTGTCACTATCATTTTGAGTCCATTGATTCGATAAGTTGCGAATGCTCGCAATCCTCAATCAGATCCTAGAATTCATCCTTCCGGCTCAAACGTCATTTTGAACAGGAGTTGGTTCTCGACCAATCAAATTGTTATCGATTGTACCCCTACGTCTATTCAACGTATCCATCCCTAATCAGAGCGCTGCTTCTGATCCCTTGACTTGGAATTCATAATTCCTTTGCAACTGAGCTTTGAATTAGTCAGTTGCTTCTATCTTCTGATCTTGTTGCATTCTTCTTCTGGCCGAGTACCGATATTCACATTAGATCCCTTGTGGACCACCAGATCCTTTGTTGGATTTCATCCGACAACGTCCTTCATATTCAATAACCTTGTGAGCCTTTCCACGGATATATATAATGCATTTGGTAAATTGTATCCTCTGCTTTGTCAACCATGCTCTACTTTCGAGCTTGTTTTATTGTATTCCTGAAGTTGCGGTATTTATTCCTAAGATGCCCCGATGAGTTGAACCTATGCCTTCCCTAATCCGTGTGAACCCGAGAGTTTTCATGAGTGATACTCTTCTGGTATTTTGCCAGATAAAATTTCAACACAACAACTTCATCGAATGCGAGAAGTGAATGAAAGGTTATATATTAGAGAAGTGGGAGTCGACCTTGAACTTTGTGTTCATGCCCATGGACACGATGTAGATCCTATCATGGAAGCTTCTTGTAATAATAACTATTTCCTTGATAAATATCATCTGGTATCTATGAATTGATCCTTTGCAACCGTGTTTCCGACCATGATTGTTCTCCTTTGAGTCTATTTCTCAGACAAGTTAAAGTACTTGCCTTATGCAGATTAGTACGTCTGTCCAACCTCTACTTTGATCTCTCATCAAGTATTACCCCCTGGTATCTCGAGATTATCACGAAACTACGTAACTTCTTATGAGTTCTTCATCAAGTACTACATTCTCACCGATTCAAATTTTTCACGGGCTTTGAGTTATTAAACAATCAAAGACACCGATAACTGAATTGAGTTCGCATTGCGATTCAACAAGTATTAGAACTCTTCATTGCTTACAAATTTAATACTCCATCATGTCATTCCTAGACTGATAGCATACATCATTATTGTTCTAATTTTAACTATGCTACCTGGTCCTTCTTCCCGGAACACAAATTTCGATGGTGAGCTAATCTTACGTTGATCTTCCTCGTCCTATCCTTTCTCCTTGAACAACAAACTTGATTTCGAGTTTGTGTCCTATCCGTGGTTCCAATAACCTTTCGCTTCAGTATTCATTTGACTTGATGTCATCGTCGATCGATTACATCTTCATGGAATCTCTCGACAAATGTGTCATGATCATCATCAGTATTCTGAGCTTTTCCAGGATATCAATTTAATTCATGATGAGAAATACCATCCTTGCCTCGATGATTTGTGTTATCATCGACCACTTTATTGTCTTCCCTCCAACACAAACTTGTTCATGTTTTGTTCTATACCTCGAGTTCCTTGCTATCCAGCCTTTGTTCTTCTTTACCTTGGAGTATTACCATCTTTTATGTCAGGAATGTTATGAGGATTTCACCACCTCTTTAAGAATTCTTGATACAAGTGATACCTCTTGCCATCTTCGTTCGTTCCTTGGTCCCTGTGTTGTTTTTAACTGGAAAATCGATAATTGAACTATGACGTGTGAATTCAAAACTTCTAGCAACCCTATTGCTTCGAAGTTAATGGTCGATAGTTCATTCTTAGTCTATTGGTTATTGAATCACCATTCTAACATCGATTGTGCTACTTAGTCAATCCTTCCAGGTGCACGTTTCGATGAATGTTTACTCATGGATGTTCTCCTCGAACATACTTCGTTATCTACTTCGGTATGTACAATATTATCTCCTTGTTCACATAATTGTGGAAATCCATCTTTTTGGAAACCTCCATGAATTGTCGCTGAGTCCATCAGCCACCTCCTCATCCTATCCTTGGCTTAATGATGAACTCTTCTTTCGGAACTCGCTTCCATAGTTCATTTCCCGAGAATCTTGCGATATCATCTCATCAATTTGTGTTACACCTTTTCTTCTTAGGCATCCTAAGTCTGAGGTATCCTAACACCAATCGGATCCGAATCTCGATCAGATATGGTGGTTGGAACATATTTCCAAGAGTTATGACGTTGGTCTTTATATGGCCTGGTAAGGTGATGTCATGCCTAGCACACCTAGCCGGAGGACCTATTGTTATAGTTTTCTTATTAGCAAGGTTATCCATTCTTCCATGATGAAATTGTAAGACATATTCTATAAGTTGTTCCTGATGGATCCTTTGTGTGTCCAAAGTCTGACCTTTGCTTGACGACCAAGTCAATGCTATCTCGAAGCATGTCGGTGGTACTATGATCTTCAATAAGAACATTTGAAGCACAATGCTAAATTTTCTTTATCAAGTATCCAAACATCGCTGTATGGGTAATGTCATGAAATTCCTTTCCCCTTACCTAAGTGGTTTTCTACTTTCTATCCTGTCATGGATATCATGCTCTGCTTTTCTTTGGGAAAGATATACCCTTGATACTCGAGTATAAATGCCTTTTCCTTTCCATTGGTCTGATTACTATACCAATCACATTTTCCTTTCCAATGTTTTGTTTATCCTTCCTTGTAATCTGGCATATCCGAGCAGTGATAATTCCCTGCTTAGGTAAGCACCTCGGTGTGCAGCTCTGTTAGTAAGACCATGTTATTACTGTTGATGACACTCCGGTAACCACCGATGGACGAGAACTTTGCCTACAGGTCCACCTCGTTCAACGAGAAGAAAAATGGTTCTCTTCGTCCCTCGCCTTTGGTACCGACGTTGTCGGCAACATAACTGACAGGCTAATTTCTGGCATGCCTTGCTATCATGTCCGTGGAAGATGCTAGCGCCCTTCCTATTTAACCCACATGGTGGGCCCATAACCCACAGTTCCACAGGATCGAAAGCCGACTCTCTTGTACACCCATGTTTCCAAAGTTATTCCTTGCGCTTGATTTCGTATATAGTTCACAGGCCACCTTCCTAGTGATCTATTCTAGTATCGGACACAATACTTATTCTCGTTGCATTGGACCTCTTTTCACAATTTGTTTCAGACGTCGAACAATGGTCTATCCGTTTGAAACTTCTTATTATTACCTTCTCACTTTCCTCTCAACGTGTTTTATTGGTTCAACTCAAGAGATAATCTTGTGCTCATTCATGGAATATCCCCCAAATGATTAACCCTTATAGCATCCTATTGTTATCAAGCTGCCCCTTACCTATTCGTAAGTACGATGAAGACCCTGAAGGAAGGACGGCAACTTCATCCTGATGCAATGAAGCAGAGAATTGAAGACATCAACGAAAGGGACCAACTTTGAGCAAAGCAACCAAAAGCAAGAGGACTCGTTAGAATTTTGTAGCCACACCTTTCCCCCTTACTCAACCTCTTAATATCTCGGGACGTGATTTCTTGTAGTGAAGGAGATTTGTAACACCCCGGTAGTTAAGCTACAGTAACCTCACCCTAATGATGCCATGTCATCACCGTTTTACTAAGCTAATTGTCACCTGATTAAAATTCAAGACAAATTCAAAATTCCAAAATTTAAAGTACAAGTCAAATTATTTTTCTTCTTTCAATAAAACAAAAAATGTTGGTTAGGTTGCAAATATTCACTAAGGATTATCATCTAGAAACCAACATAATTTGACTCACAGATCAATTCCTAGGAAATTAATAAATGGTCCAACAACCATTATTTTGGCCTTTTGAAAATAAACAAATATTTAAGCCTTTCAGAATAATCTGAAAACTTGTGGGTGGTCCCTAAACTTTGTGCTTGAATTATGTGCTAAGTTCTATTTATAACAAAACTGCTAAATTAAAATACAAAACAAGAAAGAATATAAAACAGAAAATGATAAAAGAAAGAAAGAAAGTTACTGTGTGCCTGGGCTCTAAGCATCTACAGTACAGCCCAGCCCACCAGGCCGCCTTCTCCTTCCTACTACTCACAGGGAGCTCGGCCATCCGCTGGATCCCCCACGTGTCGGCCATCCGCTGCCTCCCCGTGCTGGATATAGCCTACCCCGACCTCCCTGGAGAACCCTAGCACGTCCATTCCCCTTCCCCGCGTCATTCTCCTCCTCACCTAGACAAGTCTGACGCTGCCATCGCCGTGCCGTCGCCGTACACGCGACCATCGGCTATCGTTCGGCGCATCTCCATGTCCAGAAGAATTGCATCCATCTTCTATGTCTCCTGCTACACCGACATGACGCCGGGGAGCCCTGCAACGATGGGATCGACCCATCTTCAACCTTCGGTTGCCGCCGTTCGACGCGTCGATGCGCGCGCCTCCGATAACCCCAAGTCTTTCCCAAGCATCGCAGTGTGCTCCGCCTCAATCCCCCTTTCCTCTAGGTGTCGTTCTCGTTGTCTTGTCGCCCTTCCACGAGATCCGCTCTGGCCGCCGCATCAGCTCGTCGTAGTCGTCATTTTTGGTCGGCCTCAGCTCGCACCCGTTGCGTGGATCGATGCGGCGCCTCGCGCTGGTTCTGTGGGAGCTCGCGCCGCTCTGTTTGGCCGCCCGGAGCTCACTCCCGCGCCGTCTCTGTCGCCGGCGAGCACGCACGTGCGCGCCACAGCAAGCCCCCCGCCTTCTATTGTTGCTGCTGCCACCGCTGGGGTCAGCTGGTGCCGCCGATACCCCGCGACTGCTGCTGCTCCGCACTCGGCCTGCTCGCCCCTCCGCGCGCGCGCTCGTGCTGGCCCGCACGCCCCCGCTCGCTATTGCGCTGCTGTGCCTGCTGCACCCGTGCGCTACTGCTACCGCCCGCTGCCTGATGCCTTTGCTGACTGCGCTGCGCTGCTGCTGCTCTTCCATTGTTGTTGTTCGTTGCTCTTGCGCCGTTGCTCTGCTGCTCCTTACTCCTACTACTACCCTGTTGCTTGGTACTACTGCTAATGGTCATGGCCGCCATGATTTTGCTCCTATGCATGTTGGCCATGGCAACACACCCGTGGCTAGATGTGGAGGCGGATCCTCTAACTTAGAGTAAAGTCACGGTACAGTGTAATCATAGTGTAAAATGAAGAAGGAATGTTAGAGAAGTTAGCGGATTATTTACTATTGATATTTACTGTAGATATAAATAATCTATAATTGATATTATTTCACCATCAAATTGTTTGTATGTAGTGATTATGAATGTAAACATTAAATCTATAATTTGCATATTAATTTAAATCATTTTAGCCTTAATCATATGGATTGCAAGAAGGTAAGTTAGAGGATTGTAGCTTCTCTAACTTTCCTTCTTAATGTTAGAGGATCTGATTGCGCTGGATGTGTGGCCGGCCCTCTGTAGATTAGTTTAGGAACTAATTAGTGCTAGTTAATTTAGTTGCTACCCTATGACATGTGGGTCCCATTTAATTAGGTTGGTTTTATTTATTTGTTTAGGTACAGCCTATGACATGTGGGGCCGCCCTGAGAATGTTAAAAATATATAATAATTGATTAATTAATTAACGAATTAATTAATTTTATTACTCCAGGTTAATTAACCTGCTAATCAAACTGTTTAAACAACCATTGACAACCGGGTCCCGCATGTTAGTTGACCCAGTCAACGGTCAATGTTGATCGCTGACATCATGCCGATGCAATAAATGTTTTTCGAATTAAACTAATCTGTTAATTCTAGAAAATGATTTAAAGACTTTAAAAATTAATATAAAATAATCCGTAACTCGGTTGAAAAATACTTTGTACACGAAAGTTGCTCAGAATGACGAGACGAATCCGGATATGCAGCCTGTTCGTCCTCCACACACCCCTAGCATAGCGAACACACAACTTTCCTCATCTGGTTCATCTGTCCAAAAATGCGAAACACCGGGGATAGTTTCCCATTATTTTTCCCCCTTCGCCGGTATCACCTCCTACCGCGTTAGGGCACACCTGGCACCATTACTTGTCATGCGTCGATATGCATCTGTTTGCATTGTATTCATTGTTTCCTCCCCCTCCTCTCTCTGGTAGACTACGAGACTGACGCCGCTGCTGGTGCCCCGATCGACTACATTGTTGACGACCCCTCCTTGCCAGAGCAACTAGGCAAGCCAACCCCCCTTGTTCATCCCGATATCACCTACTCTTTCCCTCTACTGCTTGCATTAGAGTAGTGTTACTGTTTCATCGGTTTGATCCTATACTGCTGCATAGCCTGTCATTGTTGCTACAATTGTTGATACTTTTACCTGCTATCCTAATGCTAAGTATAGGTTGCTAGTATTACATCAGTGGCCCTACAGTCTTGCCCGTCTGCCATGCCATACTACTGGGCCGTGATCACTTGGGAGGTGATCACGGGTATATACTATACTTACATACTTATGTTGATGATTCAAAGATGGGGGCTGAAGGGGCAGGTGGTTCCACCCAGGTAGTGGTGGGCCTGGGTTCCCAGCAGCCCCCTGATGGTTACTTTGTGGCGGAGCGACAGGGCAGGTTGCGACTGATACGTCTCCAACGTATCTATAATTTTTGATTGTTCCATGCTATTTTATTATCTATTTTGGATGTTTATGGGCTTTATACACTTTTATTTTACTTTTTGGACTAACCTATTAACCGGAGGCCCAACCCAAATTGTCGTTTTCTTGCCTATTTCAGTGTTTCGAAGAAAAGGAATATAAAACGGAGTCGAAACGGAATGAAACCTTTGGGAGAGTTATTTTTGAAACGGAAGCAATCCAGGAGACTTGGAGTAGACGTCAAGGAAGCTACGAGGTGGCCACGAGGCAGGGAGGCGCGCCTGCCCCCTGGGCGCGCCCCCACCCTCGTGGGCCCCTCGTGGCTCCCTGGCCGACTTCTTTCGCTTATATATGTCCATATACCTGAAAAACATCCGGGAATAGAATGGATCGGGAGTTCCGCCGCCAGAAGCCTCTGTAGCCACCGATAACCAATCTAGACCTGTTCCGGCACCCTGCCGGAGGGGGGAATCCCTCTCCGGTGGCCATCTTCATCGTCCCGGCGTTCTCCATGAGGAGGAGGGAGTATTTCATCCTCGGGGCTGAGGGTATGTACCAGTAGCTATGTGTTTGATCTCTCTCTCTCTCTCTCTCTCTCTCTCTCTCTCTCGTGTTCTTCAGTCGGCACGATCTTGATGTATCGCGAGCTTTGCTATTATAGTTGGATCTTATGATGTTTCCCCCCTCTACTCTCTTGTAAGGGATTGAGTTTTCCCTTTGAAGTTATCTTATCGGATTGAGTCTTTAAGGATTTGAGGACACTTGATGTATGTCCTGCATGTGCTTATCTGTGGTGACAATGGGATATCACGTGATCCACTTGATGTATGTTTTGGTGATCAACTTGCGAGTTTCATGACCTCGTGAACTTATGCATAGGGGTCGGCACACGTTTTTGTCTTGACTCTCCGGTAGAAACGTTGGGGCACTCTTTGAAATTCTTTGTGTTGGTTGAATAGATGAATCTGAGATTGTGTGATGCATATCATATAATCATATCCACGGATACTTGAGGTGACATTGGAGTATCTAGGTGACATTAGGGTTTTGGTTGATTAATGTCTTAAGGTGTTATTCTAGTACGAACTCTATGATAGATCGAACGGAAAGAATAGCTTCATGTTATTTTACTACGGACTCTTGAATGGATCGATCAGAAAGAATAACTTTGAGGTGGTTTCGTACACTACAATAATCTCTTCGTTTGTTCTCCGCTATTAGTTACTTTGGAATGACTCTTTGTTGCATGTTGAGGGATAGTTATATGATCCAATTATGTTATTATTGTTGAGAGAATTTGCACTAGTGAAAGTATGAACCCTAGGCCTTGTTTCAACACATTGCAATATAGTTTGTGCTCACTTTTATAATTAGTTACCTTGCTGTTTTTATATTTTCATATTACAAAAACCTATATCGACCATCCATATTGCACTTGTATCACCATCTCTTCACCGAACTAGTGCACCTATACCAAGAGACTCTTTGTTATTTGGTTGCAAGGTTGTTTGAGAGAGACCATCTTCAACCTACGCCTCCCACGGATTGATAAACCTTAGGTCATCCACTTGAGGGAAATTTGCTACTGTCCTACAAACCTCTGCACTTGGAGGCCCAGCAAAGTCTACAAGAAGAAGGTTGTGTAGTAGACATCAAGCTCTTTTCTGGTGCCGTTGTCGGGGAGGTTAGCGCTTGAAGGTATATCCTTAGTAGCTGCCATTTTTTACTGGAGAGTGCTATTTAGTTTATTATTTTTGTAGATGATTAATAGATAAATTCCTCACGTCCAAAAATTTATTTGAGAATTTTATGAGTTACAGAAGTATACGTTTGATATAGATTACTATAGATTGTTCTGTTTTTTGACAGATTCTGTTTTCTATGTGTTTTTTTGCTTATTTTGATGAATCTATGAGTAGTATCGGAGGGTATGAACCATAGAGAAGTTGGAATACAGTAGATATTACACCAATATTAATTTAGAATGAGTTCACAACAATACCTAAGTGGTGATTTATTTTCTTATACTAACGGAGCTTACGAGTTTTCTGTTAAGTTTTGTGTTGTGAAGTTTTCAAGTTTTGGGTGAAGATTCGATGGACTATGGAATTCCCAAGGCACCCCAAGGTAATATTTAAGGATAACCAAAAGCCTAAGCTTGGGGATGCCCTGGAAGGCATCCTCATTTTCATCTTCGTTCATCGGTAACTTTACTTGGAGCTATATTTTTATTCACCACATGATATGTTTTTTGCTTGGAGCGTCATTCTATTTTATTTTGTTTTGCTTGCTGTTTGAATAAAATACCAAGATCTGAAATTCATAAATGTTAGAGAGTCTTCACATAGTTGCATAATTATTCGACTACTCATTGATCTTCACTTATATCTTTCGGAGTAGTTTGTCATTTGCTCTAGTGCTTCACTTATATCTTTTTAGAGCACGATGGTAGTTTTATTTTAAAGAAATAGATAAACTCTCATGCTTCACTTATATTATTTTGAGAGTCCTAAACAGCATGGTAGTTTGCTTTGGTTATGAAACTAGTCCTAATATGATGGGCATCCAAGACGGGTATAATAAAAACTTTCATATAGAGTGCATTGAATACTATGAGAAGTTTGATACTTGATGATTGTTTTGAGATATGAAGATGGTGATATTAGAGTTATGCTAGTTGAGTAGTTGTGAATATGAGAAACACTTGTGTTAAAGTTTGTGATTCCCGTAGCATGCACGTATGGTGAACCGTTATGTGATGAAGTCGGAGCATGATTTATTTATTGATTGTCTTCCTTATGAGTGGCGGTCGGGGACGAGCGATGGTCTTTTCCTACCAATCTATCCCCCTAGGAGTATGCGCGTAGTACTTTGTTTCGATAACTAATAAAGTTTTGCAATAAGTATGTGAGTTCTTTATGACTAATGTTGAGTCCATGGATTATACGCACTCTCACCCTTCCACCATTGCTAGCCTCTCTAGTATCGCGCAACTTTCGCCGATACCTTAAACCCACCATATACCTTCCTCAAAACAGCCACCATACCTACCTATTATGGCATTTCCATAGTCGTTCCGAGTATATTGCCATGCAACTTTCCACCGTTCCGTTTATTATGACACGCTTCATCATTGTCATATTGCTTTGCATGATCATGTAGTTGACATCGTATTTGTGGCAAAGCCACCATTCATAATTCTTTCATACATGTCACTCTTGATTCATTGCGCATCCCAGTACACCACCAGAGGCATTCATATAGAGTCATATTTTGTTCTAAGTATCGAGTTGTAATTCTTGAGTTGTAAGTAAAAAAAGTGTGATGATCATCATTATTAGAGTATTGTCCCATGTGAGGAAAGGATGATGGAGACTATGATTCCCCCACAAGTCGGGATGAGACTCCGGACAAAAAATTTAAAAAAAAGAGAAAAAGGAGGCCATAAAAAAAGAGAACGCCCAAGAAAAAAAACAAAAAAAATGAGAGAAAAGAGAGAAGGGGAAATGCTACTATCCTTTTACCACACTTGTGCTTCAGAGTAGCACCATGGTCTTCATGATAGAGAGTCTCCTATGTTGTCACTTTCATATACTAGTGGGAATCTTTCATTATAGAACTTGGCTTGTATATTCCAATGATGGGCTTCCTCAAAATGCCCTAGGTCTTCGTGAGCAAGCGAGTTGGATGCACACCCACTTTGTTTCTTTTTGAGCTTTCATACACTTATAGCTCTAGTGCATCCGCTGCATGGCAATCCCTACTCACTCACATTGATATCTATTGATGGGCATCTCCATAGCCCGTTGATACACCTAGTCGATGTGAGACTATCTTCTCCTTTTTGTCTTCTCCACAACCACCATTCTATTCCACCTATAGTGCTATGTCCATGGCTCACGCTCATGTATTACGTGAAGATCGAAAAGGTTTGAGAACATCAAAAGTATGAAACAATTGCTAGGCTTGTCATCGGGGTTGTGCATGATTTAAATATTTTGTGTGATGAAGATAGAGCATAGCCAGACTATATGATTTTGTAGGGATAGCTTTCTTTGGCCATGTTATTTTGAGAAGACATGATTGCTTTGTTAGTATGCTTGAAGTATTATTATTTTCATGTCAATATTAAACTTTTGTCTTGAATCTTATGAATCTGAATATTCTTGCCACAATAAAGAAGATTACATGGATAAATATGTTAGGTAGCATTCCACATCAAAAATTATGTTTTTATCTTTTACCTACTCGAGGACGAGCAGGAATTAAGCTTGGGGATGCTGATACGTCTCCAATGTATCTATAATTTTTGATTGTTCCATGCTATTATATTATCTGTTTTGGATGTTTATGGGCTTTATTATACACTTTTATATTACTTTTGGGACTAACCTACTAACCGGGGGCCCAGCCCAAATTGCTGTTTTCTTGCCTATTCCAGTGTTTCGAAGAAAAGGAATATCAAACAGAGTCCAAATGGAATGAAACCTTCGGGGGAGTTATTTTTGGAACGGACGCAATCTAGGAGACTTGGAGTAGACATCAGGGAAGCTTCAAGGTGGCCACGAGGCAGGGAGGCGTGCCTGCCCCCTAGGCGTGCCCCCACCCTCGTGGGCCCCTTGTGGCTCCCCTGACTGACTTCTTTCGCCTATATATGTCCATATACCCTAAAAAGATCGGGGAACATAATAGATCGGGAGTTCCGCCGCCATAAGCCTCCGTAGACACCGAAAACCAATCTAGACCCGTGTGACGCCCCCAATTTGACCGTATGCTAATCATACACGCAAACGTGTACGATCAAGATCAGGGACTCACGGGAAGATATCACAACACAACTCTACAAATAAAATAAGTCATACAAGCATCATATTACAAGCCAGGGGCCTCGAGGGCTCGAATACAAGAACTCGATCATAGACGAGTCAGCGGAAGCAAACAATATCTGAGTACAAACATAAGTTAAACAAGTTTGCCTTAAGAAGGCTAGCACAAACTAGGATACAAATTGAAAGAGGCGAGGCCTCCTGCCTGGGATCCTGCTAAACTACTCCTGGTCGTCGTCAGCGGGCAGCACGTAGTAGTAGGCACCTCCAGTGTAATAGGAGTCGTCGTCGACGGTGACGTATGGCTCCTGGACTCCAACGACTGGTCGCAGCAATCTGGTATAGAAAGGGGAAAAAGGGGAAGCAAATCAACCGTGAGTACTCATCCAAAGTACTCGCGAGCAAGGAGCTACACTACATATGTATGCATTGGTATCAAATGGAAAAAGGGTATCATATGTGGACTGAATTGCAGAATGCCGGAATAAGAGGGGGATAGCTAGTCCTGTCGAAGACTACGCTTCTAGCCATCTCCATCTTGCAGCATGTAGAAGAGAGTAGATGGTAAGTTCACCAAGTAACATCGCACATCATAACCCTAACCGATGATCCTCCCCTCGTCGCCCTGGGAGAGAGCGATCACCGGTTGTATCTGGCACTTGGAAGGGTGTGTTTTAATAAGTATCCGGTTCTAGTTGTCATAAGGTCAAGGTACAACTCCAAGTCGTCCTATTACCGAAGATCACGGCTATTCGAATAGATTAACTTCCTTGCAGGGGTGCACCACATTTCGCAACACGCTCGATCCCCTTTGTCCAGACACACTTTCCTGGGTCATGCCCGGCCTCGGAAGATCAACACGCCGCAACCCTACCTAGGCACAACAGAGAGGTCAGCACGCCGGTCTAAATCCTATGGCGCAGGGGTCTGGGCCCATCGCCCATTGCACACCTGCGCGTTGCGAGGGCGGCCGGAGAGCAGACCTAGCAACCTCCATTACAAAGGAAGTTATGTTACGCGGTCCAACCCGGCATGCGCCGCTCAGTCGCTAACGGCTTCGGCTGATACCACGACGTCGAGTGCCCATAACTATTCCCGCGTAGTTGGTTAGTGCGTATAGGCCAGTGGCCAGACTCAGATCAAATACCAAGATCTCGTTAAGCGTGTTAATTGAAGTATCCGCGAACGCCGACCAGGGCCAGGCCCACCTCTCTCCTAGGTGGTCTCAACCTGCCCTGTCGCTCCGCCTCAAAGTAACAGTTGGGGGCCGTCGGGAACTCAGGCCCACCACTACCTGGATGGAGCCACCTGCCCCTTCAGCCCCCATATCAGAATCACGTGCGGGTACTCAATGAGCCGACCCGACTTTAGTCACCACCTGTATAGAATGTATATATGTATGTATTTACCCGTGATCAACACCCGAAGTGATCACGGCCTGATAGTATAGCATGGCAGACTGACAAGAATGTAGGGCCACTGATGATAATCTAGCATCCTATACTAAGCATTTAGGATTGCAGGTAAGGTATCAATAGTTGTAGCAACAATGACAGGCTATGCATCAGAGTAGGATTAACGGAAAGCAGTAACATGCTACACTACTCTAATGCAAGTAGTATAGAGAAGAGTAGGCGATATATGGTGATCAAGGGGGGGGGCTTGCCTGGTTGCTCTGGCAAGAGAGAGGGGTCGTCAACACCGTAGTCGTACTGGGTAGCAGCAGCGTCGGTCTCGGTGTCTAGCGAGAGAAGAGGGGGGAGAAACAATAAATATTAAGCAAACAGATGCATGAAGATGCATGACATGACAAAGCGTGATGCTAGGTGTGCCCTAACGCGGTATGAGGTGGTACCGGTGAAGGGGGGGAACATCCGGGAAAATATCCCTAGTGTTTAGCGTTTTCGGACAGACGAACCAGAGGGGGAAAGTTGCATGTTTGCTATGCTAGGGATGCGTGGCGGACGAACGGGTTGCGTATCCGGATTCGTCTCGTCGTTCTGAGCAACTTTCATGTACAAAGTTTTCCCATCCGAGCTACGGTTTATTTTATATGTTTTTCTAAAGTTTTAATCATTTTCTGAATTTATTTATCTATTTAATTCTAACATTATCCAGAATAGTGTATGCTGACGTCATCATGACGTCAGTAGTCAACAGGGTGTTGACTGGGTCAATCTGACATGTGGGTCCCGCATGTCATTGACTGTTTAGATAATTAACAATAGTTAATTTGGTTAATTAGCTATTTAGGTTAATTAAATAGGATTAATTAAGTTAATTAAGTTAACAATAGTTAATTTGGTTAATTAGCTATTTAGGTTAGTTAAACAGGATTAATTAATTAATATTTTAATTATTTTTAGTTAATTATTTATTTATTTAATTCTTTTTTTACTATAAAACGTTCTAGGTTGGGCCCCATTTGTCATAGGGCCAAAGGCCTGATGGGGCCGAGCGGTTAGTGGCCGCGGGCGTCGGCACCCGACTGGGCGAGCGCCTAGATTGACAGGTAGGGGGGCGCCAGCCATGGGCGTGGCAAGGCCGTCGGCGTGGCCGCCGGCGTCGTGGTGGCGGCGGAGGGTGGCGCCACGGGAGGGACCGCGACAGGGTGGAGCAAGCGGTGACGGGCATTTAGCGCGGCAAGGCCACAGTGGGGGAGGGGGTTCGGCATAGCGAGGAATGAACGACTGTGGGTAGGGGAGCGTGGGACGCGGCCGATGCGGCGGAGCGCGGTCGGGTAGGGACGACCACGCGCGGGTGGTTGCGGGCGCGCTGCAGCAGCGCGGCGGGGTGCAAGGTCGTGGACGGGGGCTCGCGGGGAGCATGTGTGGCGGGTTGCAGAGAGCCGCAGGGGAGTCACCGGGCGCTGTGAGCATGCGCTGGGCGCGGTGAAGTACGGCGCCGGTGTGCGTGCGGGACATGGGAAAGAGGGGAGTGCGTGGCCCTTACCGGCGTTGGCGGGCAGGGGGATCAGCGTGGCTCGGTGGAGCTGTTGAGGGGGAGACGAGGAAGGGGCGACGAACGAGGCGGAGGAGCTCCGGGCATTGTTGACAAGCAGCGGCGGCGGGGTGGTTCGTCGATGGGGAGGCCTTCAGGCGACGGCGGATGAGGTGTCGAGCACGACGAGTACGACGGGGACCAGGTGGTGCGGGAGGAGGCGAGCGGTGACGCGAGCGCGGCCTTGGGCGCCGCCTTGGTCGATCCGGTCATTTAGCTAGACGGCGGGGATGAGGAGGTGATGGTGTGCGGCGGCGGCGTCGGATCGCGGGGAGGAACGGGCGGCGCGGTGGCTTCGGTTCCTTGCCCCGATCTCGATCCAGATCGGGGGGGAGAAAGCGAGCGAGTGGGGGAGCGAGGGAGACGTGGGGGGCGAGTGGGGGCGTGGGCATGTTAGGTCACGGGGAGTGGGGTTAAGCTGGGGAGGTGAGGGGGTGGTCTGGTTGGCTCAGAGACCAGCTGGGCCGTGGCCCGGTGGGTGGGGGCTTTTCCTTTTACTTTCTTTTGGTTTTGTTTTGTTTTTCTTTACTGTTTTTTTTATTTTTTTATTTTCTGTTTTATCTTAGATACACATTATTTTTAGTTTAGTAAAATATGATAACTCCTAAAATAATGTTTCAAAACGACTCATTGACATAAAAGTTTTACCCCGAAATAAATTGGTCTAGAGTTTTATTAATTGAAAAGAGGCATTTACTTAATTCTTTTTGTTACTGTTTAAATCACTTTAGAGTATTGAAGCATTATTTAAAAGTATGGTTTCTTCACCATAATTACCTATGCATCATTTGGCACTGGTTGTGCTTTTTTTTGTTTTGCCATTTGAAATTTTTTCTAGTTTGACTTTATTTTAAATTTGAATTTCAAATTGATTTTGAACTACGCAAGAGTAACAACCTTAATCGAGGTGACATGGCATCATCGGGTGAGGGTTATTGTAGCTTAATTATCCGGGCGTCACAACCCGTTCGGGCACCCTACCGGAGGGGGGAATCCCTCTCTGGTGGCCATCTTCATCATCCCAGCGCTCTCCACGACGAGGAGGGAGTAGTTCACCCTCGGGGCTGAGGGTATGTACCAGTAGCTATGTGTTTGATCTCTCTCTCTCTCTCTCTCGTGTTCTTGAGTCGGCACGGTCTTGATGTATCGCAAGCTTTGCTAATATAGTTGGATCTTATGATGTTTCCCCCCTCTACTCTCTTGTAATAGATTGAGTTTTCCCTTTGAAGTTATCTTATCGGATTGAGTCTTTAAGGATTTGAGAACACTTGATGTATGTATTGCATGTGCTTATCTATGGTGACAATGGGATATCACGTGATCCACTTGACGTATGTTATGGTGATCAACTTGCGAGTTCCGTGACCTCGTGAACTTATGCATAGGGGTTGGCACACATTTTCATCTTGACTCTCCGGTAGAAACGTTGGGGCACTCTTTGAAGTTCTTTGTGTTGATTGAATAGATGAATCTGAGATTGTGTGATGCATATCATATAATCATACCCACAGATACTTGAGGTGGCATTGGAGTACCTAGGTGACATTAGGGTTTTGGTTGATTTGTGTCTTAAGGTGTTATTCTAGTACGAACTCTATGATAGATTGAACGGAAAGAATAGCTTCGTGTTATTTTACTACGGACTCTTGAATAGATCGATCAGAAAGGATAACTTTGAGGTGGTTTCATACCCTAAAATAATCCCTTCGTTTGTTCTCTGCTATTAGTGACTTTGGAGTGACTCTTTGTTGCATGTTGAGGGGTAGTTATATGATCCAATTATGTTATTATTGTTGAGAGAACTTGCACTAGTGAAATTATGAACCCTAGGCCTTGTTTCAACGCACTGCAATACCGTTCTCGCACACTTTTATCATTAGTTACCTTGCTGTTTTTATATTTTCATATTACAAAAACCTATATCTACCATCCATATTGCACTTGTATCACCATCTCTTCGCCGAACTAGTGCACCTATACAATTTACCATTGTATTGGGTATGTTGGGGACACAAGAGACTCTTTGTTATTTGGTTCCAGGGTTGTTTGAGAGAGACCATCTTCATCCTATGCCTCCCATGGATTGATAAACCGTAGGTCATTCACTTGAGGGAAATCGCTGCTGTCCTACAAACCTCTGCACTTGGAGGCCCAACAACGTCTACAAGAAGAAGGTTGTGTAGTACACATCAGCGACCACCTACGAGATAGGTGGGCCTGCTCCCTGATCGGCATCTGCGGATACTTCTAATAACACGCTTAACGAGATCTGGATATTTGATCTGAGTCTGGCCACTGGCCTATACGCACTAACCAACTACGCTAGAACAGTTATGGGCACTCGACTACGTGGTATCTGCCGAAGCCTTCTTGACGTCAGTGACTGAGTGGCGCACGCCAGGTTGGACCGCATAACGCAACTTCCTTTGTAATGGACGTTGCTAGGTCTGCTCATCGGCCGCGTACGCAACGTGCAGGTGTGCAATGGGCGATGGGCTCAGACCCCTGCGCATAGGAATTAGACCGGCGTGGTGACCTCTTTGTTGTGCCTAGGTAGGGCTGTGATGTGTTGATTTTTCGAGGCTGGGCATGACCCACGAAAGTGTGTCCGGCCAGAGGGATCGAGCATGTCGGGTTATGTGGTGCACCCCTGCAAGGAAGTTTACCTATTCGAATAGCCGTGTCCCTCGGTAAAAGGACGACCCGGAGTTGTACCTTGACCTTATGAAAACTAGAACCGGATACTTAATAAAAAACACCCTTTCAAGTGCCAGATACAACCCGTGATCACTCTCTCATAGGGCGACGAGGAGAGGATCGCCGAGTAGGATTATGCTATGCAATGATACTTGGTGAACTTACCATCTACTCTCTTCTACATGCTACAAGATGGAGGCTACCAGAAGCGTAGTCTTTGATAGGACTAGCTATCCCCCTCTTATTCTGGCATTTTGTAGTTCAGTCCACCGATATTGCCCCTTTACACTGATACCCATGCATATGTAGTGTAGATCCTTGCTTGCGAGTACTTTGGATGAGTACTCACGGTTGCTTTGCTCCCTCTTTTCCCACTTTCCTTTTCGTCTCGGTCGTCGCAACCAGATGATGGAGCCTAGGAGCCAGACGTCACCGACGACGACTCCTACTACACCGGAGGTGCCTACTACAACATGCAGGCTGCCGACGTCGACCGAGAGTAGTTTAGGAGGATCCCAAGTAGGAGTCCTGCGCCTCTTTCAATCTGTATCCCAGTTTGTGCTTGCCATCTTATGGCATCTTGTTTAACTTATGTCTGTACTCAAATATTGTTTCTTCCGCTGACTCGTCTATGATCGAGCACTTGTATTCGAGCCCTCAAGGCCCCTGGCTTGTATTATGATGCGTGTATGACATATTTTATTTTAGAGTTGTGTTGTGATATCTTCCCATGAGTCCCTCATCTTGATCATACATGTTTGCGTGTATGATTAGTATATGATTTAATCGGGGGCTGTCACACCCCGATTTTCATGCCACAACACTTAAGCTAATAAATCATGATAAATTGTGGTTTGACAAAAACTTTTGAGTGTTTGGTATTTGCTTGATTTGATTTTTGTCTGCTGTTTGCAAGTGCTCTAAAAATCAAATAAATCCTCCAACTCTTATACTCCTTCTCCTTGATCCAAAACCTTGCCAAATAATCATGCCATGTGTGTAGGACATAAAAGTAATTTCTTGCAAAAATATTTTGGCCAAAAAGTATTTTCTAAATTAGGTTTTCCAAAACCCCCTGAATTGAGACTTGAACTACAAGTACTTAATGAAGGGTGTGAAAAATCTTTAAACATTTATATTTGACTCCTATTAGATATAGGACTCCCAGAAACCACAAAAATATTATTTTAAAAGTTATTTTCCTATTTTATCTAAAGGCTTTTCTTTAAGGCCAAAAAAGGTATTTAATAGGTTAAAATTATTTTAATGGTTCAAAAATATTTGGGATAATTGAAGGAAGCTCAGTGGACATATATTTCCCATATATATGAGTTTCAACACATGGTCATGTTCAAAATGTTGGACAAAACCCTCCAAAACCATTTCTGTATGTTTCAAGTATTTGAAATATTTCTGTATGAAATATTGTCAAATAAATCCAATAAAATTCTATCAAGTCAAATATGCCTAATGTGTTGATCTTGCCAAGCTTTATTCCAATCAAAATAGTTTTGGTTCATAAAAGTGCCCCAAAACCATCCCTGTCCAGATCCAAGTTTGAACAACTTTACATCGCCAACTTTTTCCAATTCCCCCAACTTTGTGGTCATGCTCACAACCCCAAATGATGACACTAAAAAAAGTGGTGCATCAAGGGGAATGGTTTTGCATGACTAGATCTTGGAAAACTCATTTCTGTTGATTTCTAGGGTTTACAAAAGTTGCATTAGTAACCTTGTCCAAACCAGCTCAAAATTTGTGGAACATCCTATTTCTATGTGTTATTTCATCCTGTTAAGTCTCATGGCAAGTGGAATTCATTTACTTGCCCAAACCAATAACAAATACTTTCTGCCATTTTACCAAAACAACTACTTTGACCTCTTCCACTAATCTCCATGACTCCATCTTTTTACCACAGCTGGCCCTGGTCACCTTGCACCCCCAGTAACAATTGCAAGTCCACAGCTCCATTATTGGGGGGGGGGGGTAAAACCTCTAGTTCCCTCTCTGGCCAGCCCCTTTCCCCCCTCTCTCAAACCAACTCCTCTCCTACTGGCTCCCCAGGGCATCCAATGCCCCTCCCATCTTCTTTACTACCCCCTAGAGCTACCAGGCAAGTTTGTCTGTGCCCACACCGACTAAAATATGGCCATGTCGGCCATACGCGCGCTCTGGAGCGCGCTACAGTGCGCTCCCGCACTATAGTGGCGCCCTGCCCAACACCTCCGGCCACCTCGGGCCTCCCCAGCGTGTCTCACGAGGCCGCCTCGGCGTCCGGGAGACGGTAAGCTCCTGGCCCCCTCCTAAACCTCTCTCTTCTCCCCTCCACGAGCTCACCCAAGCGTGTCCGTGGACACTGCCCACGGTGCATCGCGGCCACGCCCATTTAAGCCACCCCAACTCTATCTCTCTCGCCTCGGTTTGAACCTCCTCTCTCCTATGCACCTCTCAGACAACCCCTCACTCCCCCTCGTGCCCTCCTGCCCTCTCCATGGCCACCATGTTTGCCGTCGGCCTCCACTTTGCTCCGGCGAACCAGAGCTCCTCCCCCTCTCCTTCGACCTCCATGAGAGCCTCCGATAGGCTACGGAGCTCCCCCGCTCCTCTCCGCCTCGTCCCATGCCTCGTGGTGCCGGTGCCGCCAACACCTAATGGGGCCGTCCTCCACGACCGTCGCCGGATGCGCTCCGGCCATCCCCTGCCGTCTCCGAGGGCTTCCCTGACGCACCTCTCCCCGGCGACCCCTCCGGTGGTCGGAGCTTGGCCGGGGGTGGCCTGTGCCGTCGGGGGCAAGCGCCGGCCGGCACTCAACCGCGGCCTCAATCCCCTCTGACGCGGGCGCGGGAGGAAGGAGACGACCCTGCGGGTGGGCCCCGCAGGTCAGCGACTTAGCCGGCGGGCCCCGGCGTTTAAGTGGAGGTGGGATCCGGGAAATCGTCTCCCCCGCATAGAAGCGTACTCCGCTAGTCCACCTTCGGCGTGGCCCACCTTATCCGCGTGGCCGTGCAGCTGGGCCGGCCCAAGGCACTGCAGCGCTATGTTGCGCTCAGTGTGCAATATAGGCGTAACCCCCTTCCATTGTCCTTTTCTTTTTGTTTTCCCGAAATTTGTAAAATCTCCCAAATATTCATATTATCTCCAAATTGGATGATTCAAATTTCTAGTAGTTCCTAAAATCATGACCTATCACATGGTTCTATTTGCACATTTTTCCAGAACACTTTCCTTCACACATATTAAATAAATCCTATTTTCTTATTTCTGTGATGAACTTTAGAAAATTACAGAGAACCCAAAATTGATTCAAATTCCATGATTCAAATTCCTAGTTACTTATAAGTTCATAAATTAGATATGGAACATTTTTTAATACCTTATGTGCCACAGGAAATATTGGTCCATTTCTCCATATATTGCCAACCTTGCAAATTCATAGGAAAATCATTTGAACTCCAAATCCAGTGAAACCAACTCCTAGATGCTTATAAAATCATTCTTTGTTAAATGGGTGCCTTTGCTCATTTTTCAAAATAATATTTTTGTACACTTCTTGCAAAATCCACAAATCCCTTTATTCCATCATACTGAAATGTTCAGAGATATCCATTGATCAAATCCCAATGAAACCACTTTGGTCATTCCTCATATGACCAACAGTATCCTAGAAAAGTCCAACTCATATTTTAGAGCACTTTTATTTTTGCCTTGTTGTGTTGCTTATTATGATTGTTTCCGACGTTAGTTGACGAAGTAGACGTAGTGCTTGGAGAAGGACCAGGAGATTTCAAGACTCTGATGAACCAGGCAAGCAGCCCTTTGACCATGATGAACCATTTTACATCATTATAGCATTTTCATTACTTCACTGAGTGCTTGATATACCTTGAATGGCAACCTTGCTAGGGTTGCCTCCGTTGCATACCCCGTTGATACTTGCATTGTTATTGACTCTATCCTTGTTTAGAGTTGTGTTGGTGGGTTGTAGAAATATGCTATTGTAAATGGCTACGCAAAGTGGGTCAGGTTTATGTATGGAAAGAAACAGGTGTGGTTTGACATACTTGCAAATAGCCACAATGGGTGCCACTGATGCCCCTGGGAGATGATGATAAACTAGGTCACTACATGGTGGAGAAGTAGTGTACCGAGGCTTGATAAAAGTGTTGTTTACAGATATGGATTAGATTTAAGATTTGTTGACCGTCCCAACCAAACATGCTCAACCACTCTACCCTTATATGGGAAAGGGCATTATTGATTACCTAGACCGATACTAGCATGGTGCCCGCATTACTAGTGACGGGGGTGACATGAGGTCCCTCTGGGGACGGGGTCGTGCCAGGTAGGGCGGCCATGACTGTTTTTACAGGGTACCGGACAAACCGTTGGTACCCCATGCTTGTGGTATGTGATGAATATGGGAGCGTGGGTCCACAAATTTTAAGATGTGAAATATTGGGCACGGGGGCTGCTACCAATCGAGTGGACTCTATGTTAGTGTCGTCTAGGGAAAGATAGTGATCGGGTGCTTACCCCGGGTACTTGAGGTACCGCGGGTCGTGGATGACACAGAAGTTCCCCGGATCTTTTGGGTAAAGTGTGCAACCTCTGCAGACTGTCAAACTATTCGAATAGGCGTGTCCACCATCAAGGACAGTTGGGTGTGCTGCTTAGACT
Organism: Triticum urartu; assembly: GCF_056163025.1. Classification (NCBI taxonomy): domain Eukaryota; kingdom Viridiplantae; phylum Streptophyta; class Magnoliopsida; order Poales; family Poaceae; genus Triticum; species Triticum urartu. Next base: position 160,687,172 of record NC_141873.1, on the reverse strand, counting down.
ATGTCCGTATGTTTCTAGCAAACAACACGGTTTGGTTATATTGTCGATGTGATTCGTGAGGAAGTTACGATGAGCTTGAGCATGAGTTGTTCATAACTCTTTCTCGATGTTGTTGTCTGTAACCTCCAGATACTTGTTGCAGACGCATTCATGTCCTTGATAAATGTTGATCATTCTTGCATGACAAAAACTAGCTTTCCGCAAAAATGCCAAATTAGCAGTAGGGCCTTGCATAATTATTCCGTTATCACTCTTGGGTTGCTTGCGAGTACATTCAAAGTACTCATTGGCTTGCCACTGGTTATTTTATTGGCCAGGAATAAAAGAACAGGATATGATTAAGAATACTTCGGTGACGAACACGCGAGCTAGGATGCTTCCCAGTCAAAATGCCTGTAGGGTTAAGGCAGATGGCATGGGTCCAAGTTGTCGACGAAGATTTCCGTTGTGATGATATACTCAAGACTTGACCATAATGGTCCTACCTGTGTAATACGGTATGTATAGATGTAAGACTCTTGTTATCCAGTTTCTGTGTGTTCAGTGAGCATTAATCTCTGGGATCACTGTACACGTGCATTCGGTGATCACGACTTATGAGTCGGGGTCCCCACAGGGGCATCACATATAACTTTTCTGAAGTCTAACTAAGCAAAATGTTTGACAAAATCCTTTCTTGAGAAATACAATAAGAAAGATGTATCGCTTGAAAATTTATTGCATGATGCAGGTTATGATATTGTTTTGAATCCTGGATTTTAAATTTCAGAAAATCCAAAAGTGACCAGAAATTCATGAAACTGAGCTTGGTCACGTGATATGGCACAAATATTCCTACTTAATGTTTTTCTTCAATTTGAGACAGGCTGCTTATGAGAAGTTGCAGAAATGAAGAGCCAAGGTATTTTGGAAGAAAGACCTTTCACGTTAAGGTGAACACTTTCACTATTGAAACCATGGGCGTTAACGTGCCACCACGAGTCCCGCTTCAAATTTGCAAGTGCCGTCCGAGCAAGCGTGTGAGTCGACGGAAGGCATGCGAGCAGACCGATGCGCCGGTTGAGAGGGAGGCGTGCGAGCAGACCGTTGTGCAGGCTCACCGGGAGGCGAGCCCTTTGACCAGGCTCCACCGCCCACCTTCGTCCCAACTACTCCCACTTTTAATGTCGCTAGCACCACAGTTTAAAATTAACCCAGCACTACCCGGTATCGCTACAATCTTCTCTCTTCCTCTCCGATTCTCCTGTCGTCTACCTCCAACCAGCCTGACCTAACCGTACGCCATGTCGCATCACGATGGTCTGCCCTTAATCTTCCAGTTTCCTGAGGAAGACACCCAACCAGAGTCTCAAGAACATAAAACGCTTTGGGGTGAGCTTGAACCGGCCTTGCAAGAAGATGTCGTGCCTGTTCCCGCTCCCTTTCTGGCTCCCGTCACTCCAACTGCGCCAGCGCCCATCCCCGTGGCATTGATGGGCCGGGAGCCGCACATTGTCGCCGAGCTTGATTCCACGGGGTTCCACGAGGTCGCCGCCGACTTTCACTTGCCCGTGCACCTGCCAGCGCATGCGCCTCCGTGTGCACTGACGCGCACGCCCATGCCGGTGCCCGTGCACCTGCTAGCGCATGCGCCTGCGCATGCATTGACGTATGCACCCATGCCGGTGCCCGTGCACATGAATGTCTCCGTCGCGCCTGCCAGCGCCTGTCCCCACGCGGGTGGCAGTGCCCCCCTCAGCGGCATGGATGGCTGTTGTCGACCGCTTCCTTGCACCAACGCCAGTCGCCTCCTCCCGCCAGTTGACTCGCTCCTAGAGTCTGAAGTCCAGAACATTGTGGCCTTCCTTGAAGCTAGGGCCAACTTCTAGGAGTACACCAACAATGGCGCAAGACGCCACCATTGCCGTCGGTCAGTGGCCCGATGACATACAAAGCACGGCGGAGGAGCCGCTTCCCACCGCAAGACGCCCCCGCCGCCGCGTAATCTAAATTTTCCATGAAAAACGTTCGGATTGCCATGCTTAAAATCCGAACGTTTATCATTTCCGTTTATTTTAGATCGATCGTCGTATGAATGTAAAGTCAGAGTCAGATTGAATAAAATCTATGGTTTGATCGATTGAATGTTTTGCTAGAGCCGTATCAAATTAAATATAAAATGTCATGAAGCCACATGTATTCCTTCTCATCCAATGACCTAGACTGCTTCAATGTCAAGCGCTCAACACGTTTAGCGTGCAGTTAATTTCATGCCAAAAATAGTGCTAATCACATAATAACACGCAAACAATATCCTACTTAATATCTGCATGCACTTAATATACTCCCAAATTAATGTGCATTGCACGTACACATTGACTAGTACTACTGGTATGTGAAACTGGTGCCATAACTTGTGAACGCGTCCATATATGGTCAACGGCAACATCACCCATGAGTTCTTTGTGTTTGCCCGTGCGTCTAAACGCAGAAGGGGAGGAGAGAGAGAGCACACATGGAACCCACCAGTAAGTGAAGGCGAATACTACGTGCTAACGAGCCGGTCCCACTAATGTACTAAAAATAATATTACATGTTATCCATTAAATAGGCTATGGTAATATAAAACATTATATGAACAAAGGGGGGTACAACAAACATTGTGGTTCTACGTATGTTGCCTATTGACGCGCGGCTTGAAGGCCCTGGTCGCATGTTCGATCCTCATCCTTTATTTTTTAATTTGTATATGGGTCCAAATTTGTTTCATGACAAGTGGGCCCCTCGGTGTGTAGTTTGTAGCACTTTAATTTGTGGGTCGAAATTTGTTCCATTAAGGTGGACTATCGGTGTGTAGTTTTGTAGCTTATTTGTGATAATTAAAGAGAACAACAGAGTTTTTTGCAATAATACCAAGGTGTGACGTTGAAGGCGAGAAAGGACGTGTGAGAGAGCGATGAACGAGCCAGAGGGAAATCAATTGGGGGATCTGCGAGGGTTGCAACAGTTTTTGGAGTAGTTGTGGGCCGAATGCTACGAAAATATAATCTAAACCCACCAGAATAAATGGCTACACAAATTAATCCAAGGTTGGAGCCCCCCTCGCAATGTAAATAGCTCCGGCTTTGTGAGGGATGTAGAGGTAGCTTCAATGTGTGGAAGATACAGCGTGAGAAAGCGAGGTCAATCGAGAGACATATAGATAGAGAGACAAAGTGAGTGTGGTCCGACATTCTTTGAAAATATATATATGCTCCGGAGAGATATTGTCGGATTGAGCTTTTGGGAAGGGTGAGGGCTCTAACATAGAGCTTGAGAGATGATCCAGTCACAGACATGTAGATATATTTTGTGCGTGGGAGGAAGCAAGGTCAATCGATTACATATATAAAGGGAGAGACATTGAGCGAGTGTGAGTCGTCTTGTGATCGAAGGAGTGAGACGGGTTGGAGAGAGTGACCTAGATAGACAATGTGCGTGAGAGAGTATACAATATGAATATGTTGAACTGGGCTCAAACATGGAGATATATCGTTTGTGTCCGAGAAAGAGCGAGGTCAATTGAGACAGACAAAGAGAGAGAGAGAGAGATATTGAGCGAGCGTGGCCCGCCATGAGGTCGAAAGAGTGGGGGCGACTTGGATGGACTAACCTAGATAGACAATCTGCGTGAGAGGGTATAGAGTGTGTCGATTGAGGCCCGAACAGGGAGATATATCATTTTTGTGTGAAAGAAAACAAGGTTAATCAAGACTCAGATAAAGAGAGAGAGAGAGAGAGAGAGAGATTGAGCGAGTGTGGCCTGCCATGCGGAAGAAAGAGTGAGACAGTCACAAGGGAGTGACCTAGATAGACAACATGCTGTTGGAAATATGCCCTAGAGGCAATAATAAAAGTATTATTATTATATTTCTTTGTTCATGATAATTGTCTTTATTCATGCTATAACTGTATTATCCGGAAATCGTAATACACGTGTGAATACATAGACCATAATATGTCCCTGGTAAGCCTCTAGTTGACTAGCTCGTTGATCAACAGATAGTCATGATTTCCTGGCTATGGACATTGGATGTCATTGATAACGGGATCACATCATTAGGAGAATGATGTGATGGACAAGACCCAAACCTAAGCATAGCACAAAGATCGTGTAGTTCGTTTGCTAGAGCTTTTCCAATGTCAAGTATCTTTTCCTTTGACCATGAGATCGTGTAACTCCCGGATACCGTAGGAGTGCTTTGGGTGTATCAAACGTCACAACGTAACTGGGTGACTATAAAGGTGCATTACAGGTATCTCCGAAAGTGTCTGTTGGGTTGACACGGATCGAGACCGGGATTTGTCACTCCATATAACGGAGAGGTATCACTGGGCCCACTCGGTAATGCATCATCATTATGAGCTCAAGGTGACCAAGTGGTTGATCACGGGATCATGCATTATGGTACGAGTAAAGTGACTTGCCGGTAACGAGATTGAACAAGGTATTGGGATACCGACGATCGAGTCTCGGGCAAGTAACATACCGATTGACAAAGGGAATTGTATACGGGGTTGATTAATCCTCGACATCGTGGTTCATCCGATGAGATAATCATGGAGCATGTGGGAGCCAACATGGGTATCCAGATCCCGCTGTTGGTTATTGACCAGAGAGTCGTCTCGGTCATGTCTGCTTGTCTCCCGAACCCGTAGGGTCTACACACTTAAGGTTCGGTGACGCTAGGGTTGTGAAGATATGTATATGCAGTAACCCGAATGTTGTTCGGAGTCCCGGATGAGATCCCGGACGTCACGAGGAGTTCCGGAATGGTCCGGAGGTAAAGAATTATATATAGGAAGTGCTGTTTCAGCCATCGGGACAAGTTTCGGGGTTATCGGTATTGTACCGGGACCACCAGAGGGGTCCCGGGGGCCCACCGGGTGGGGCCACCTATCCCGGGGGGGCCACATGGGCTGTAGGGGGTGCGCCTTGGCCTGCATGGGCCAAGGGCACCAGCCCTACTAGGCCCATGCGCCTAGGGTTTCCACCAAGGAGGAGTCCAAGTGGTGGAAGGCACCCCGAGGTGCCTTGGGGGGGAGGGAAACCTCCCCTTGGCAGCCGCACCTAGGAGATTGGATCTCCTAGGCTGCGCACCACCCCCCCTTGGCCCTCCTATATATAGTGGGGGAGAAGAGGGACTTCATACCTCAGCCTTTGGTGCTTCCTCTCTCCCCGTTACGTCTCTCTCTCGTAGTATAGGCGAAGCCCTGCTACTGTGACGCCCTGCATCCACCACCACGCCGTCGTGCTGCTGGATCTTCATCAACCTCTCTTCCCCCCTTGCTGGATCAAGAAAGGAGGAGACGTCATCCGTTCCGTACGTGTGTTGAATGCGGAGGCATCGTCCGTTCGGTGCTAAGATCTTCGGTGATTTAGATCACGTCGTGTTCGACTACATCATCCCCGTTCTTTGAACGCTTCCGCTCGCGATCTACAAGGTACGTAGATGCATCTAATCACTCGTTGCTAGATGAACTCCTAGATGGATCTTGGTGAAACCGTAGGAAAATTTTTGTTTTCTGCAACGTTCCCCAACAGTGGCATCATGAGCTAGGTCTATGCGTAGTTCTCTTGCACGAGTAGAACACAAAGTAGTTGTGGGCGTTGATTTTGTTCAATATGCTTGCCGTTACTAGTCTTATCTTGATTCGGCGGCATCGTGGGATGAAGCGGCCCGGACCGACCTTACACGTACTCTTACGTGAGACAGGTTCCACCGACTGACATGCACTAGTTGCATAAGGTGGCTAGCGGGTGTCTGTCTCTCCTACTTTAGTCGGATCGGATTCGATGAAAAGGGTCCTTATGAAGGGTAAATAGCAATTGGCATATCACGTTGTGGTCTTTGCGTAGGTAAGAAACGTTCTTGCTAGAAACCCATAGCAGCCACGTAAAACATGCAAACAACAATTAGAGAACGTCTAACTTGTTTTTGCAGGGTATGCTATGTGATGTGATATGGCCAAAGTTGTGATGAATGATGAATGATCTATATGTGATGTATGAGATGTTCGTGCTATTGTAATAGGAATCACAACTTACATGTCGATGAGTATGACGGTGACAGGATGATCATGGAGCCCCAAGATGGAGATCGAAGGAGCTATGTGATATTGGCCATATCATGTCACTATTATTATTTGATTGCATGTGATGTTTATCATGTTTTGCATCTTGTTTGCTTAGAACGACGGTAGTAAATAAGATGATCCCTCATAATAATTTCAAGAAAGTGTTCCCCCTAACTGTGCACCGTTGCTACAGTTCGTCGTTTCGAAGCACCACGTGATGATCGGGTGTGATAGATCCTTACGTTCACATACAACGGGTGTAAGACAGATTTACACACGCAATACACTTAGGTTGACTTGACGAGCCTAGCATGTGCATAGACATGGCCTCGGAACACAGAAGACCGAAAGGTCGAGCATGAGTCGTATAGAAGATACGATCAACATGAAGATGTTCACCGACGTTGACTAGTCCGTGTCACGTGATGATCGGACACGGCCTAGCCAACTCGGATCATGTTATACTTAGATGACTAGAAGAGGGATGTCTATCTAAGTGGGAGTTCATTAATAATTTGATTAGATGAACTTAATTATCATGAACTTAGTCTAAAATCTTTACAATATGTCTTGTAGATCAAATGGCCAACGTTGTATTCAATTTCAACGCGTTCCTAGAGAAAACCAAGCTGAAAGACGATGGCAGCAACTATACGGACTGGGTCCGGAACCTGAGGATCATCCTCATAGCTGCCAAGAAAGATTATGTCCTACAAGCACCGCTAGGTGATCCACCCGTCCCACAGAACCAAGACGCTATGAACGCTTGGCAGACACGTACTGATGACTACTCCCTCGTTCAGTGCGGCATGCTTTACAGCCTAGAGCCGGGGCTCCAAAAGCGTTTTGAGAGACATGGAGCATATGAGATGTTCGAAGAGCTGAAAATGGTTTTCCAAGCTCATGCCCGGGTCGAGAGATATGAAGTCTCCGACAAATTCTTCAGCTGTAAGATGGAGGAAAATAGTTCTGTCAGTGAGCACATACTCACTATGTCTGGGTTACATAACCGCTTGACTCAGCTGGGAGTTAATCTCCCGGATGATGCGGTCATTGACAGAATCCTCCAGTCGCTTCCACCAAGCTACAAGAGCTTTGTGATGAACTTCAATATGCAGGGGATGGAAAAGACCATTCCTGAAGTATTTGCAATGCTGAAATCAGCAGAGGTAGAAGTCAAGAAGGAACATCAAGTGTTGATGATCAATAAAACCATTAAGTTCAAGAAGGGCAAGGGTAAAAAGAACTTTGAGAAAGATGGCAAGGAAGTTGCCGCGCCCGGCAAGCAAGCTGCTGGGAAGAAGAAGTCAAAGTATGGACCCAAGCCTGAGACGGAGTGCTTTTATTGCAAAGGGAAGGGTCACTGGAAGCGGAACTGCCCCAAATACTTAGCGGACAAGAAGGCCGGCAAAACAAAAGGTATATGTGATATACATGTAATTGATGTGTACCTTACCAGTACTCGTAGTAACTCCTGGGTATTTGATACCGGTGCTGTTGCTCATATTTGTAACTCACAGCAGGAGCTGCAGAATAAACAGAGACTGGTAAAGGACGAGGTGACGATGCGCGTCGGGAATGGTTCCAAGGTTGATGTGATCGCCGTCGGCACGCTACCTCTACATTTACCTACGGGATTAGTTATAAACCTCAATAATTGTTATTTCGTGCCAAGTTTGAGCATGAACATTGTATCGGGATCTCGTTTAATACGAGATGGCTACTCATTTAAATCTGAGAATAATGGTTGTTCTATTTATATGAGAGATATGTTTTATGGTCATGCTCCGATGGTCAATGGTTTATTCTTAATGAATCTCGAACGTAATATTACACATATTCATAGTGTGAATACCAAAAGATGTAAAGTTGATAACGATAGTCCCACATACTTGTGGCACTGGCGCCTTGGTCACATAGGTGTCAAACGCATGAAGAAGCTCCATGCAGATGGACTTTTGGAGTCTCTTGATTATGAATCACTTGACACGTGCGAACCATGCCTCATGGGTAAAATGACCAAGACTCCGTTCTCAGGAACAATGGAGCGAGCAACCAACTTATTGGAAATCATACATACTGATGTGTGCGGTCCAATGAGTGTTGAGGCTCGCGGTGGCTATCATTATGTTCTCACCCTCACTGATGACTTAAGTAGATATGGGTATGTCTACTTAATGAAACACAAGTCTGAAACCTTTGAAAAGTTCAAGGAATTTCAAAGTGAAGTTGAGAATCAACGTGACAGGAAAATCAAGTTTCTACGATCAGATCGTGGAGGAGAATACTTGAGTCACGAATTTGGCACACACTTAAGAAAATGTGGAATAGTTTCACAACTCACGCCGCCTGGAACACCTCAGCGTAATGGTGTGTCCGAACGTCGTAATCGCACTCTATTAGATATGGTGCGATCTATGATGTCTCTTACCGATTTGCCGTTATCTTTTTGGGGCTATGCTTTAGAGACTGCCGCATTCACTTTAAATAGGGCTCCGTCGAAATCCGTTGAGACGACACCGTTTGAATTATGGTTTGGGAAGAAACCTAAGCTGTCGTTTCTAAAAGTTTGGGGATGCGATGCTTATGTCAGGAAACTTCAACCTGAAAAGCTCGAACCCAAATCGGAAAAATGCGTCTTCATAGGATACCCTAAAGAAACCATTGGGTATATCTTCTACCTCAGATCCGAAGGCAAGATCTTTGTTGCCAAGAATGGATCCTTTCTGGAGAAAGAGTTTCTCTCGAAATAAGTAAGTGGGAGGAAAGTAGAACTTGATGAAGTATTACCTCTTGAACCGGAAAATGGCGCAACTCAAGAAAATGTTCCTGAGGCGCCTGCACCGACTAGAGAGGAAGTTATTGATGATGATCAAGATACTTCTGATCAAGCTCCTACTGAAATTCGAAGGTCCACAAGGACACGTTCCGCACCAGAGTGGTACGGCAACCCTGTCTTGGAAATCATGTTGTTAGACAACAGTGAACCTTCGAACTATGAAGAAGCGATGGCAGGCCCGGATTCCGACAAATGGCTAGAAGCCATGAAATCCGAGATAGGATCCATGTATGAAAACAAAGTATGGACTTTGACTGACTTGCCCGTTGAACGACGAGCCATAGAAAATAAATGGATCTTCAAGAAGAAGACAGACGCAGATGGTAATGTGACCATCTATAAAGCTCGGCTTGTCGCTAAGGGTTATCGACAAGTTCAAGGAATTGACTACGATGAGACTTTCTCACCGGTAGCGAAGCTAAAGTCCGTCCGAATCATGTTAGCAATGGCCGCATTCTACGATTATGAGATATGGCAAATGGACGTCAAAACGGCATTCCTTAATGGTTTCCTTAAGGAAGAGTTGTATATGATGCAGCCGGAAGGTTTTGTCGATCCTAAGAATGCTGACAAGGTGTGCAAGCTCCAACGCTTGATTTATGGGCTGGTGCAATCATCTCGGAGTTGGAACATTCGCTTTGATGAGATGATCAAAGCGTTTGGGTTTACGCAGACTTATGGAGAAGCCTGCGTTTACAAGAAAGTGAGTGGGAGCTCTGTAGCATTTCTCATACTATATGTGGATGACATACTTTTGATGGGAAATGATATAGAACTCTTGGACAGCATCAAGGCCTACTTGAATAAGAGTTTTTCAATGAAGGACCTTGGAGAAGCTGCTTATATATTAGGCATCAAGATCTATAGAGATAGATCAAGACGCCTCATAGGTCTTTCACAAAGCACATACCTTGATAAGATTTTGAAGAAGTTCAAAATGGATCAGTCCAAGAAGGGGTTCTTGCCTGTGTTACAAGGTATGAAATTGAGCTCAGCTCAATGTCCGATCACGGCAGAAGATATAGAAGAGATGAGCGTCATCCCCTATGCATCAGCCATAGGTTCTATTATGTATGCCATGCTGTGTACCAGACCTGATGTAAACCTTGCCGTAATTTTGGTAGGAAGGTACCAAAGTAATCCCGGCAAGGAACACTGGACAGCGGTCAAGAATATCCTGAAGTACCTGAAAAGGACTAAGGAAATGTTTCTCGTTTATGGAGGTGACGAAGAGCTCGTCATAAAGGGTTACGTCGACGCTAGCTTCGACACAGATCTGGATGACTCTAAGTCACAAACCGGATACGTGTATATGTTGAATGGTGGAGCAGTGAGTTGGTGCAGCTGCAAACAGAGCGTCGTGGCGGGATCTACATGTGAAGCGGAGTACATGGCAGCCTCGGAGGCAGCACATGAAGCAATATGGGTGAAGGAGTTCATCACCGACCTAGGAGTCATACCCAATGCGTCGGGGCCAATCAAACTCTTTTGTGACAACACTGGAGCTATTGCACTTGCGAAGGAGCCCAGGTTTCACAAGAAGACAAGGCACATCAAGCGTCGCTTCAACTCCATTCGTGAAAATGTTCAAGATGGAGACATAGAGATTTGTAAAGTACATACGGACCTGAATATAGCAGATCCGTTGACTAAACCTCTCCCTAGGGCAAAACATGATCAACACCAGAATTCCATGGGTGTTCGATTCATCACAATGTAACTAGATTATTGACTCTAGTCCAAGTGGGAGACTGTTGGAAATATGCCCTAGAGGCAATAATAAAAGTATTATTATTATATTTCTTTGTTCATGATAATTGTCTTTATTCATGCTATAACTGTATTATCCGGAAATCGTAATACACGTGTGAATACATAGACCATAATATGTCCCTGGTAAGCCTCTAGTTGACTAGCTCGTTGATCAACAGATAGTCATGATTTCCTGGCTATGGACATTGGATGTCATTGATAACGGGATCACATCATTAGGAGAATGATGTGATGGACAAGACCCAAACCTAAGCATAGCACAAAGATCGTGTAGTTCGTTTGCTAGAGTTTTTCCAATGTCAAGTATCTTTTCCTTTGACCATGAGATCGTGTAACTCCCGGATACCGTAGGAGTGCTTTGGGTGTATCAAACGTCACAACGTAACTGGGTGACTATAAAGGTGCATTACAGGTATCTCCGAAAGTGTCTGTTGGGTTGACACGGATCGAGACTGGGATTTGTCACTCCATATAACGGAGAGGTATCACTGGGCCCACTCGGTAATGCATCATCATTATGAGCTCAAGGTGACCAAGTGGTTGATCACGGGATCATGCATTACGTTACGAGTAAAGTGACTTGCCGGTAACGAGATTGAACAAGGTATTGGGATACCGACGATCGAGTCTCGGGCAAGTAACATACCGATTGACAAAGGGAATTGTATACGGGGTTGATTAATCCTCGACATCGTGGTTCATCCAATGAGATCATCGTGGAGCATGTGGGAGCCAACATGGGTATCCAGATCCCGCTGTTGGTTATTGACCAGAGAGTCGTCTCGGTCATGTCTGCTTGTCTCCCGAACCCGTAGGGTCTACACACTTAAGGTTCGGTGACGCTAGGGTTGTGAAGATATGTATATGCAGTAACCCGAATGTTGTTCGGAGTCCCGGATGTGATCCCGGACGTCACAGGAGTTCCGGAATGGTCCGGAGGTAAAGAATTATAAATAGGAAGTGCTGTTTCAGCCATCGGGACAAGTTTCGGGGTTATCAGTATTGTACCGGGACCACCGGAGGGGTCCCGGGGGCCCACCGGGTGGGGCCACCTATCCCAGGGGGGCCACATGGGCTGTAGGGGGTGCGCCTTGGCCTGCATGGGCCAAGGGCACCAGCCCTACTAGGCCCATGCGCCTAGGGTTTCCACCAAGGAGGAGTCCAAGTGGTGGAAGGCACCCCGAGGTGCCTTGGGGGGGAGGGAAACCTCCCCTTGGCAGCCGCACCTAGGAGATTGGATCTCCTAGGCTGCGCACCACCCCCCCTTGGCCCTCCTATATATAGTGGGGGAGAAGAGGGACTTCATACCTCAGCCTTTGGTGCTTCCTCTCTCCCCGTTACGTCTCTCTCTCGTAGTATAGGCGAAGCCCTGCTACTGTGACGCCCTGCATCCACCACCACGCCATCGTGCTGCTGGATCTTCATCAACCTCTCTTCCCCCCTTGCTGGATCAAGAAAGGAGGAGACGTCATCCGTTCCGTACGTGTGTTGAACGCGGAGGCATCGTCCGTTCGGTGCTAAGATCTTCGGTGATTTAGATCACGTCGTGTTCGACTACATCATCCCCGTTCTTTGAACGCTTCCGCTCGCGATCTACAAGGTACGTAGATGCATCTAATCACTCGTTGCTAGATGAACTCCTAGATGGATCTTGGTGAAACCGTAGGAAATTTTTTGTTTTCTGCAATGTTCCCCAACACATGCGTGCGTGCGCACGAGAGGTTGGGGGGGCTAGATAGGCAATGCATGTATCTAGCGAGAGAGGGTGGGAGGGAGAGACAGAGCTCGGCATGGGGTGCAATGGGGGGTGTGTGAGGTAAATACATTTGGTAACAGAGTGGAAAAAGGGGTTGTGTAGTTGAGAGAGTTAGAGTTTGAAACATGGAGAGAAAGAATGAACGTGTGTCGGAAACCGATAACTTCCTAAGGTGGTTAGGAGAGGAAGATTGACCGATACAGGAAGTATGTAGCGTGTGTGCCGGGGGGGGGGCAACATTTGAATGTGTCGGTGTACAAAAGTAGGGGCTCTCCTTTTGACCCCTTTACTTGTGCACGGGCAGTCAGAGCCACGCGCCGCGACCACACTTAGCAGGGCAGAGGAGGGAAGCCAGAGAGAAGCCGAAGCACAAGACAACCAAGGCGACGCCAAGACCAGAAGCGCAGGAGGGCAAGAGGGCGAGGTGGACTCCCTTGAAAAGATCCTTGCCGAGCCCCCCCCGCCGCAGCCCCGCAAGAGCCTTGCCGGGGCAACTTTCCCAACACCAGTAGAGCGAGCCACCCTTGAGCCCACAGGCTCCGACCCAATCAACTACATTGGAGCCAAGGCTCGGGAGGCACCTCCATGGTGGCATGCAGATCTTTGAGAAGACCATAGATATATGAGATTAGATAAGGACCAGAAGACGGCGACCCTCGGCGAGATCCTAGCCGAGGAAATCCACAAGACCCCCAGCAAGACCCTTGTCAGGGATGACAGCAACACCACGACAAGACCCTTGCCGGGCCCCGGCAAGACCCTTGCCGAGGGCATCAACAGGGCTACTGCTAGGCCCGCACCAGCTAAGACTCTGCCGCCGTTCTCATGCAGCTACGAGCCCAACCAGCTAGGCAGGTACCTGCGTGGCAACATGCAGCTTCCAGGCCAAATCAGCAAGCACCTGCGTGGCGGCATGCAGATCTTCATGAAGGCCCTACCACCGTGCCACCTCGGCTGCCTGCCTGCCTACATGGCACTACATGCATCGCTGGTCTGGGCGCGTGTCGAAGCGAGGAGAAGCGGCGACAGACGGGACGGGCCTCGTTCCCGTCCCCGATAAAGCTAATGGACACCTACATAGCGCATTTAATGCACTTTGTCCCGTAATGCCGTGCATAAGCTCGCGCACTGTAGGCCTTTCCACCTCCTGTGTGCCACTGTGGCAACCCCTTTTTCCTATAAAAGGAGGCCCGAGGCGACCAGGAGAGGGATTCGGCTTTTCGGAACGGCACAACCACCGTAACTAGTTCAAAAAGCTCAAGAACACTCAATACTTCCACCAAAGCAGGACTAGGGTTTTACGCATCCTCGCGGCCCGAACCTGAGTAAACAATCCGTGTGCTAGCTCCTAAACCTGATCTTCTCACGACCCTGCACCCGCTGACCGTAGAAGAGATCCCAGTGATCCCATAGGTGTCGTTCCCACCGACAGAATGTAGATAGTACGGGACTTAATATCGATGTTTCAATTCGGTGTACATTGTAAGATTTGAACTGAGGACCATGCATATGGGTAATTATTTTGAATTCGTGCCATCCTAGGTTTGGAAAAGTTGACATTGATTCGATTGTTGTGCTATTTTGTAGGTCATATGTTTGAATCCATCCAAATTTTCTCACTACCATGATGTTCATCATATACATATGAATTTGTATTAAAAAAGTAGCATGGATACCGTGAAATGCGAAATCGACGTTAGAATTGGAGATTGCTATGTGACACACACTCTAATTCAAATAACTAATTATGTGACACACACTCTAATCCACGTTAGCGTGGATACCGTTTTGATTTTTTTTTCAAATAACTCATTAATTAATTTATAGTATCTTGTTTCGAATGACTAATTATTTGCAAGGAAAACATGGGCATGGTTATACATACAGATTCATTTGCAAACAAAAGAAGATTCGTTTGCATTCTCAAATGTAGACGCACCAGGAAGACTAGGGTCGTCTCGTGGTGGTCGCGTGCGTCGTACAGACACTTAGCACCCAGCCACCCACCCCCTCCCTCCCTCCCCCTTATCCCCCCCAAAAAAGAATGACCACTGCAAAATCTCCCTTCTCCATTGTCCCCTTCCACGTCTAGATTGCTCAAATCCCTAATTCGCCGCCAACCCAAGCAAAGTTCGAATCGCCCATCGTCTCGTCTCTTTCCCCACCTCTGTGCCGGACGACGACGACGAAGACGACGGTCGCACTTCACCACCGCACCGGAGCTACCTCATCTACGCCCTCGTCCACCGCACTGGGTGGTCCGCCGACAACGTCAGCCGCCGCAACCGACGTGCCTCACAGACACCGACTTCCACCGCATCAGGTGCACTTCACCGACGCCGTCTCCCACCTCACTGGGCTACTTCACCGAGCACATTGTTGCACCTCCACCCCCCGAGGCCGTTGGGGCATCACCAACGGTCTCGTCCACCGGATCATAACACTCTGCTGCCACTCAAGATCTGCATCCGTGCGCGGCCAGCCAACGCCAGCGCATCACCCTCAACGCCGGCCCGAACTAGGTATCCACACATCACTTCCTTGTGCACTGTTCCGACGATGTTTGGATATCCTTTCACTGATCTCTTAGCTTACTCGCCTATGCAACTCTGACTTTAACTCTTGTTTCTTCTGGAGATATCATCTGAAACAAGCAAAACCATTTTCTAGCGAAGCATGACTGCGCTACGGGATCTGGTACACATCCTGCACATCCGTATAACCTTGTAAGTATCTGTCCTTTGGTACAACAGCAAGGTCGATTCCTCTTATTTGATCAACCATTCGCCATCTCAAAAATACAGAGGGGGTGCAAGGAGCACAAGGCCTGCACATGCAAGCAAGTGGTAACATGGACTAGTACATGGAACATCCCAAGCACAAGCAGAGCTCCAGTGCGCCTGTACAACGAGCTAGCGTAACTCCCTGCATTTAATTTAATTCGTAATGGCATGCGTGTATGATTTGTGTGCAGTGGCGGATCCACGAATTCAAGTTACCAGGGGTGAACATTTAACTTAAAAAATATGAAGGCACTTGCACTCTGGAAATCAACATAACTTGAGAAATGTGAAGCTACATGCACGTTGAAAACCAGCTAATGAAGTAGTTCAGATTATAAAACACTAAATGATGTAAGCACCAAAAAACACAAAATGCAACATGGTGTACAAGGACTACTAACATGGTCTGTACCTGCTTGAATTATTTGTTCTCTGGCTGAAAAAATCGAAGTGTAATTGCACCTATAACCAGTGCGCAAACTACATATCAATATATCTATCCGGCACAAGTATGCCAATAGTTTCAAACAACAGATTAGAAAAGTATTTATGCTACGTTGTCATGATACGGGAACTTTCTGGTAGATGGCCTCGATGTTTACTCAAGCCATGAAAATGTACTATAATCTGCTTGTCATCAATGCCTGTAAATCTCTATTTCTCTCTCAACATACCAGATCGTCATTAGACACTAAATCCTTCAATGCAAGCTTGGAAAATGCTTGCATTAGATCCCTCATTGGACACTATATGTTCATCACCAGGAGCATGTAAAATGTTTGCATCAAATCCTTCATTAGCAGTCTGTTCATTAGACACTTTAGGCTCAAGAACAACATGAGCTTGTATGTTTGCACCGGAAACTTGATTAGATACATCAGATTCAGTCAGTTCAATATTGATTGGGGGGTTATATAATAGGGACATTTACATCTATGCCCTTAACTCGAACCCACTACTCAGTTTTGCCCCTAATTTTTAGGTATGCTCAGTTTTGCCCCTTCGCCGTTAGTTTCACTTATAGAAATGCCCTTCTCTGCCGTTACCGTCCGGTCAAAGGTCTTTGACCGTCCTGAAAAAATAGAAAAAAAAATCAAAAAATATGAAATTTGGTGGGATCGAAGATAGTCATGTCCGCAAGGCACGTGCACATTTTCATGCCGTTCGGACACTCCGGGAGCTCGTGTCAAAGGAAAACATAAATTTTGTACGCATGCGAGCAGTAAATTCAAAACAAAATAGAAAAAAAATCAAAAAATATGAAATTTCATGGGACTCAAGATATTCAGGTGTGCAAGATGTGTGCACGTTTTTGTTGTGTTTGGACATTGTAGGAGCTCGTGGAGAAAAAAAACAAATTTTAGCTCAAAAAAACTTTGAAAAAATGCACTATTTTGTTTTTTTCTCTAGAGCGCCCCGTACGTCATTTGATCACCAAAACTTGCAAGCACTTTGTGCACTCAAGCCTCTTTGACGCCAAATAAATTCAAATTTTTTTGAACTTTTTTGCTATTTTTTTCGAATTTACTGTTCATAGGCATAAATTATTTTTGTTTTCCTTTGCCACGAGCTCCCGGAGTGTCCAACCAACACAAAAATGTGCACGCGCCTTGCGGACATGACTATCTTCGATCCCACCAAATTTCATATTTTTTTGATTTTTTTTGCTATTTTTTTCTGGATGGTCAAAGTACTTTGACCGGACGGTAACGGCGCAAAAGGGCATTTCTATAAGTGACACTAACGGCGGAGGGGCAAAACTGAGCATACCTGAAAATTAGGGGCAAAACTGAGTAGTGGGTTCGAGTTAGGGGCAGAACTGGAATTGGCCCTATATAATAAGCAGAAATTGGTTTCATTTTCTCATAGATTCCCTACATACAAGCAGTTTTACAACACCGTCAGGTTTCACTATTGGTCAAAAATTGAACAGTTGAATTAGATATAATCAGGATGTGGTGTACCTGCTCATTGCGCATGCTACTCTTGCAAGCTGTGACTGTACGTTTGCGCAAGCTCGATGCCATGCCCGTGTTGTCGCCGCTGCCTCCCACGCAGGTGTAACACCCCGGTGTAATGATGCTACGGTAACCCCTGGGGTTAAGTTAATCATTTTGCTAAACAAGTGTTTGATCGTCCTTGGTTCTCTCTCATTTCAAATTCTAGATGAATTCAATTTCAAATTCTGAGTGAAATTCAAAATTTCTCAAACATGAAAACTAAAATGTTCAGCATGTGCCAAATAATCCTCAACTAATATTGGTGGTGAACCAACATTTTTGCAAAGGGTTTAAGTGGCTCAAGCTAGTTAAAACAGTGACCTGAGCAATAAATTAAATGCCTTTTTAATTTATAAAATTGGCAAACTTTTTCAAAAAGGTCTCAAAATATTTTGTGGTAGTGCATTTTAATTCTTTGAAATTGTTTTGGCCATTGGCATATTTTTGCAAAGTCAATTATGGCTAAAAGAAAATGCAAAAGCTACTAAAAAAGGGAAAATCAAAAGGAAAATGGAAAAGTCTCCCCTGCCCCCCTGGGGCCAAGCCCACCTGGGCCGGCCCAACGCCCCCTCACCCAGGCCGGCCCACTCGTCCTCCCCGGTCACCCCCTCCTCTCTCTGTTCGTCCGACCGAGCACGTCCCGCTCGTCCCCGCCGCACCGGGCGTGCCGCCCCGTACTGCCACGATGCCGGCGAGGAGATAACGGCAGCCCCGGACGCCTCAAGTTCCCCCCTCACCTACCGCCACTCCCACTCCCCCACTCCTCCTTTCCTCCTCCAGATCCGCCTCACCGAGGCGCCCTACGCCGTCCGCCATGCTGACCGCGGCCACCGCTGTCCCCGTCCCTCTCCGACGAGTCCCCGAGTGCCGTCGTGCCCCACAACGTCTTCCTCGACCACCGAACCAAGCTAGGAGCCCCCATAGCGAGCGCCGTGACCTCTTCTTCCTCTTCTGATTTGATGAACGCCGGTGTCAAATTCGGCCACCCCGCGCCTCCCTCGAGCCCACTAAGCACACCTACAGGTGCCCAGTGAGCTCCACCTCCCTCTCTCTCTCCCCGTGCTCTTCCTCACGTCGTGGAAGCCTCTGGCATCGCCGCCCGAACCCAACTCCGTCGCATAGCTCGCCACCGATGCGGTAGTCGCTGTCAGGCTCGCCCGAGCACGGGAACATGCTCAGGTCCCCTCACCGCGGTCGCTCGTGCCGCTAGATCCCCTCCCCGTGGCCTCTGTCGCTCACCCCGCCAATGGCCGAACCCTGGCAACCGCTAAGGTGCTCGCCGACGCCAGCTCTCGAACGCGACCGAAAACGCGGCGAACCGTGCCTTGTAGTCATTTTCCAGCCATCTCCAGCGAACTTCCGCCGTGGGAATGGTCGTTGGCGCGATTCCGGTCACCGTCCGACGTCGTGCTGACGCGGCAGCCCTAGACCATGCCGCTGAGCCATTGTCGCTGGGTCGCGCTAACCCGTTGACCCAGTCAACTGCTGACTGGGCACTCTGACCCACTGACATGCAGGCCCCACTTGCTTAAAACATTTTAAAAATAAATAATTCTGCTAACTAAAATTTGTTAACTAATTAGTAATTAGGTAGTCACTCACACCAGGGCCCACCCCTCTAATTAGCCTATTAATTTTGTTTAAATTACTGCTGGACTAACAGAGGCTGACATGTGGGTCCCACTGGACCCACAGGTCAGGTTTGACCTTCGTCGGCGAGTTGTTGACTGCTGACGTCATCCCCATGCAGTGCTGACGTCATATTTCCATTTCTGTTAATTTAAATAATTCCAGAATATTGTTTAAACTTTCAAAATTCATAGAAATTAAACCGTAACTCCGATGAAAATGTTTTCTACATGAAAGTTGCTCAGAAAAACGCGTCGAATCCGAATACGGGGTACGTTCACCTATCACATGCCTCTAACTAGCTGAACATGGAACATTCCCCCTCTGGCCATCTGTCTGACACAGGTCCGGAACCGGGAAAACATTCCCGGTTGAATTCCCCCTTTACCTATATCGTGTAGCCATACATTAGGTCACACCCGGCTTAGCATATTGCCATGTTATGCTTTGTGATTCTTTGTTTGCTTTATAATTATTGTTTCTTCCCCCTCTTCTCTCCAGAAGACCGCGAGACCGATGCCGCCCCTGTATTCGACTACGTCGACGACACTTCTTCCTTTACAACAGAGCTTCCAGGCAAGCAAACACCCCTTGAGCATTCCGATATCGCCCATTTCTTTCCCTCTCATGCTTGCATTAGAACTGCTACTGCTTTCTGTATGATCCTACTCTGATGAATAGCCTGTTTTTGCTACCTGCTTCCGTACCTTACCTGCTTATTCTAAACTGCTTAGTATAGGTTGGTTAGAGATCCATCATTGCCCCCCACCTTGTCCCAATTGCCCCGCTTTATGTTCAATGACTCGATCAACGTGGTCGATGTCCAGGCCCCGACACCGCACATCACCCCCTAGTTGTACGACTCTGCAGAGTTACCATCGAGTGCCGAGGGTGACACCTCATCTGCACTCCTGATGTTAATCCTGTAGTATAGCTATTTGGTCGTGGTCATCGAGGGTGGTTCCTCCTTAACCACTTCCGATGCAGCTCGGTTGTGCAACCCCTCAAGTGTGAACCTCGAGGGTGGTTCCTCCTACGTTCACCTTGATGATTAAATTGAGTGGAATCCACCGAGGGTGGTTCCTCGGAGTTTCCCCTTGGTGTTTGGACACAAGGATACTTGGACTTTACAACTGTTGCTTGGAAAAGCGGGTCGATCCTAAGGGGTACCCGCGAGTGATGTGGAGACGGGTTGACCTGGAGGGTACCCGAGAGTTGAACACGAGGTGTGGCCGGGCACTCTTAGCCCTTGCCGCAAGCCCTCGAGACGGGGCGACGGGGTCACATCTTCCATGAGTCTCTGCACGTGACCGCACTACCAACACACTAACGGTTTGGATATTTGATCTGAGGGGCCTCTGGCCTGATAGCACTAACCATCACATGGGCATAGTATGGGCGTTCTGCGTCTTATGCATCAGCCGAAGCTTAATAGATGTCATGCGACTGAGCGGCATGCGCTGGGTTGGACTGGTAAGCACCTGCCTTTTTAAGGAGGTAGCTAGGTCTGCTCACTGGACGCCCACGCAACATGCAGGAGTTCCCGCGACGATGGCTCAAGACCCTTGGGGGCATAGGTTTAGTCCGGCGTGCTGACCTCTTTATTAAGCCTAGGTCGGGTTGCGGCGTATTGTTTGGCCGAGGCTGGGCATGAGCAAGTAAAGTGTGTCCGGCCAGAGTTAATCGAGCGTGGTGGGTAAGTTGGTGCACCCCTGCAGGGAAGAAAACATCTATCGATAGCTAGTCCTACGGTAATGGACACTTGGAGTTGTATCACGATCGATACAACTGGAACTTGATGCTGAGGCATGTTTTGGAAATGATGGCTCCGGGATTGTTTCATCGCAGGGAGTCGAGGAAGTGATCTCTGGGCAATGTTACAACATACTTACCAATATTATTATATGCCACCCTTATCTCTTGTGATGCTGCAAGATGCTTGAAGCTTCTTGAAGATGCTAGTCTTCGATAGGCTAGGCTTTCCCCTTCTCTTCTGTTATTCTGTAGTTTAGTCCACAGATACAACCCATTCGTTTGATACAAATGCATACTTAGTTTAGATCTGATGTAAGTCTTACGAGTACTTTGGATGAGTACTCACGGTTTCTTTGCTACCTTGTTTTCCCCCATACCTGTTTGTTGCGACTAGATGACGGATCCCAGGAGCCAGATGACACCATTCGTGATTACTACTACCCCGAGGGTGTCTATTACTACATGACGGCCGCTGGCGACTTGGAGAAGTTAGGAGGCTCCCAGGTAGGAGGCCTAGCCTTTTCGATCATTGTTGCTTTTGTGCTAACCTTCTTAAGGCAGACTTGTCTAACTTATGTCTGTACTCAGATATTGTTGCTTCCGCTGACTCTTGTGTATTCGAGCTTATGTATTCGAGCCCTCGAGGCCCCTGGCTTGTAATATTAAGCTTGTATTATTTTAAATTTGTGTCTAGAGTTGTGTTGTGATATCTTCCCACGTCGCCATGGGTGGTATTAGGATCTTTTACTCCTCAATCTTTACTATGGGACTATGATCTCTCTTCCATTCGGGTTAAACGAGTTTACTAACTCTAACATTAGGATCTCGTGACCACATTCACCCCAAAGTTGGATAAGCCATAGTTATTCCTTAGAATAGTATTTTGAATAGTACACACACTGTCGTGTTGACTACTATGTGGTATCCAACGTACCTCTTTCATTATGCATGTTTCATCATGAATGATCCTTGTCTTTGCAAATGCTCGATGCTGAACTACCCCTGTTACATGTTAGCAGGATGGTTAGACCCGTTGGTCGTGGCCGTGGTGGCAACGCTCCACCACCGCCTGAATTCATGGCCGGAATGATGCAACAGTTTGAGCTGAATCGCCAATTCATGGAAGGAATGATGGCTCAGTTTCCTCGCCCCAACATGAATCAACAACCAACCCAGTAACTCTACATGACTTCATGCGCCTCAACCCAACTATTTACTGTAGCTCAACTCAACCCCTTGATGCTGATGACTGGCTCTGTGACATCACGTATGAAATGGAGTCTGCTAGTGTGGCCCTTGCTAGCTCTGTCACCTTCGCATCATTCTTTCTGAAGGGTCCCGCTGCTCAATGGCGGGACAGCCACAGGCGTACCCTGCCTACTGGAACGTCATCACTTAGCCGGATTTCCAAGCTGCCTTCTGTGCCCACTTCATTCCTTAGGGAATCATGGATAGGAAGAAGCGAGAGTTCCGCAACCTCACCCAAGGCAATAATATTGTAGATGCTTATCATTAGGAATTTCTGCATTGTCTCGTTATGTTGAAGAAGACATTGCAACTAATGCTCGTAGGCAAGAAAAGTTCCGTGATGGACTTCACCCTGATATCAAGCTAGCACTGTTCGTTCATGACTTTGCCGACTTTGCCACCTTGGTGAACAAGGCTATTCGAGGGTGGTTCCTCCTACGTTCACCTTGATGATTACATCGAGTGGAATCCACCGAGGGTGGTTCCTCCTACGTTCACCTTGATGATTACATCGAGTGGAATCCACCGAGGGTGGTTCCTCGGAGTTTCCCCTTGGTGTTTGGACACACAGATACTTGGACTTTACAATTGTTGCTTGGAAAGGCGGGTCGACCCTAAGGTGTACCCGCGAGTGATGTGGAGACGGGTTGACCTGGAGGGTACTCTAGAGTTGAACACGAGGTGTGGCCGGGCACTCTTAGCCCTTGCTGCAAGCCCTCGAGACGGGGCGACGGGGTCACATCTTTTGTGAGTCTCTGGATGTGACCGCACTACCAACACACTAATGGTTTGGATATTTGATTCGAGGGGCCTCTGGCCTGATAGCACTAACCATCACGTGGGCATAGTATGGGTGTTCTGCGTCGTATGCATCAGCCGAAGCTTAATAGACGTCGTGCGCTGCTTGGACTGGTAAGCACTTGCCTTTTTAAGGAGGTAGATAGGTCTGCTCACCGACCGCCAACGCAACATGCAGGAGTTCTCGGGGCGCTGGCTCAAGACCCTGGGGGCATAGGTTTAGTCCGGCGTGCTGACCTCTCTGTTAAGCCTAGGTCGGGTTGCGGCGTATTGTTTGGCCGAGGCTGGGCAGTCTGGCCGGAGTTAATCGAGCGTGGTGGGTAAGTTGGTGCACCCTTGCAGGGAAGAAAACATCTATCGATAGCCTGTCCTACGGTAACCGACACTTGGAGTTGTATCCCGATCGATACAACTAGAACTTGATGCTGAGGCATGTTTTGAAAATGATGGCTCTGGGATTGTTTTCTCGTAGTGAGGAAGTGATCTCTGGGCAATGTTACAACATACTCCCTCTGTCCGCCAAAGAGCGTACATCTGGCTCCTGATTTTTTTCCCAAAATAAGTGTACATATGGATCCCCCGCTGGTAATTTTCCATTCACCCCCTGGTCTACGCCTTGAGGTCACTGCATCGAGCGACGACCCAATCCTCTCGTCCTCTCCCAAATCAAAGCCGGTCTTCCTCCTCTCCCCCAAACTCTCTTCCTCCTGATCCAATCCCACATTACAGAGAGTCAATCATCCAATCCAAGGCCATTGCTAGTCATGCAGAGATTAATGGCAGCCAGTCCATATAAGCTGTCGGTAGGGTGTGTATCGCACTGCATCCATGGAAGGCGACAGAGGAGCAGAAGCCGACGATGTCCAGCAAGGCAAGGACGTCGCGACGGCCGGCGGCGGAACACGCAACCATGGCAGATCTGGATCTGGAGGCCCTCGTCGTGCTCTGGCAGCCAGGGTCCGTCCTCGTCCGCCCTCAAAGGTCAATCGGTGTCGGCGGAGCGGCGTCGGAGCCAAAATTTCTAGGTACCTAGAGCTGGTAGATGAAGCAGGGGTTGGCGGTGAAGCCGGTGTCGGGCACGTAGGCACTGTACCCTGCGGTGGAGCGGCTGGGCAGCACGGCCGGATGGCAGGTGCTGGGCAAATCGGTGCATCGGCAGGTGCCGGGCAAGCTGGTCTTGGGGCTGACCAGGACGCCATGGAGAAGACAAGCAATTCTACTACTCCGTGAGTACCAGTAGCTCTGTAAGTTTGGCGATGCAAGCTGTACTCCATGAATGAATAATCAAGTCTTGGTCTCTTAACATTGAGGCTTGCATGATCTGTTGCAATACAGCGGTTATCTTGTCAATTAGTCCGGCTTTAGTCTGGCCGAATGCAAATCAGTTTAATCTTGTCAAGTATGAAAATTAGTTGGCTGGATGCAATCTAAGTATGGCTGCATATCATTGCAATCTTATCAAATACGTTGCCTGATGCAATCTTTGATTCGTACTATGGTTGGTAGATGACAGTGTCATCGTTACAATTTTCGGTTTCATAATTGGTATTATGTTGATGAATGAACAATAAGTCCTGGTCTTTGAAGTTACGAATGCTAGATGTTGGATATTTTAGATTGTTCCAATTTTAGGCTCCGTTTGGAAGCGAAGTTTCTTATAAACCTAAGCATTTCAATACTACAGTTTTTTATGCCAATGACAACAAAGAATGTAGTATATGAAAAGATCAATTTTGTGCTAACTAAATAAACAGTTGGATAAATAATTTTAACCCAAAGTCTAGCATTGCACCACATCTAATATTACAACTTCTAGTCGGCTAAGGCCTGCATGATGCTCTCATATAGTTCGCAATCGCAGTCTAAAACATTAGGAAGATTTCCTGCTCGTTCTAGGCCATCCTTGTACATGTGAGGGATCTTGTAGTCGTTGCCTCCACCTCTCTTCATGACCTCAATTAAGCAGCTTTGTAGTGTTAGGAAAATTCTGTTTATCTTATCGGCATCATAGGCATCATATTCATGATGCACATTGTTTTTTAGTCTTGATAACCCACAAGTATAGGGGATCGCAACAGTTTTCGATAAGTAAGAGTGTCGAACCCAACGAGGAGCTAAAGGTAGAACAAATATTCCCTCAAGTTCTATCGACCACCGATACAACTCTACGCATGCTTGACGTTCGCTTTACCTAGAACAAGTATGAAACTAGAAGTACTTTGTAGGTGTTTTAGGAAAGGCTTGCAAGAAAGTAAAGAGCACAAAAATAAAAGTAGGGGCTGTTAAGGTAATGAAGCAACTAAAGTAAATATAGCAATTGTGGAAAAGTGGAGTTGCGAAATTGTCCCTTAAGCAATTGACTACTTTACTAGACCGACAGCAAGTATTATGTGGGAGAGGCCACTGCTAGCATGTCATCCCTGACTTGGAATTCTATGCACTTATGATTGGAACTATTAGCAAGCATCCGCAACTACTAACGTTCATTAAGGTAAATCCCAACCATAGAATTAAGATAAATTGGTCCCCCTTCAATCCCGTATGCATCAATTTCTATGCTAGGTTGAAGCTTCTGTCACTCTTGCCCTCCAATACATAGTCCTATCAACATACAACTAACCCTAGGGTGTGATCCACGTGCGCAATCATATGATGGGCACCAAAGGACAACAAGATAACCACAAGCAAATTAAATCAATCATAGTAATTCATCAACCACCGATAGGACAACGAAAATCTACTCAGACATCATAGGATGGCAACACATCATTGGATAATAATATGAAGCATAAAGCACCATGTTCAAGTAGAGGGTACAATGGGTTGCGGGAGAGTGGACCGCTGTAGATAGAGGGGGGAAGGTGATGGAGATGTTGGTGAAGATGGCGGAGGTGTTGGTGAAGATTGCGGTGATGATGATGATGGCCACCGCGGCATTCCGGCGCCACCGGAGGAGAGGGGGAGAGGGGCCCCCTTCTTCCTCTTCTTCCTTGACCTCCTCCCTAGATGGGAGAAGGGTTTCCCCTCTGGTCCTTGGACTCCATGGCATGGGAGGGGCGAGAGCCCCTCCGAGATTGGATCTATCTCTCTGTTTCTCTCTGGTTCTGCGTTCTGTTCTGGCTCTGTTTCACCGTTTCGTATATATATGGAGATCCGTAACTCCGATTTGCCTGAGACCTTCGCCGTGATTTTTTTTTCCGAATATGAGCTTTCTTGCGGCAAAAGAAGAGCATCAACCGCCTTACGGTGGGCTCACGAGGGTAGGGGCGCGCCCTAGGGGGGGGGGGCGCCCCCTGCCTCGTGACCACCTCGGGCACTGGTTCGCGTTGATTTTCCTTCCGAATTTTCCACATTTTCCAAAAATAAGCTTCGTCCGTTTTTATCCCATTTGGACTACGTTTGATATGAATATTCCGTGAAACCAAAAGCATGAAATAGACAGGAACTGGCACTGGGCACTGGATCAATATGTTAGTCCCAAAAATAATATAATAAGTTGCCAAAAAGTATACAAAAATTGAATAATATTGACATGGAACAATCAAAAATTATAGATACGATGAAGATGTATCAGCATCCCCAAGCTTAATTCCTGCTCGTCCTCGAGTAGGTAAATGATAAAAAAGATAATTTTTGATGTGGAATGCTACCTAGCATAATCTTGATCATATGTCTAATCATGGTATGAATAATAAGACACGAGTGATTTAAAGCAATAATCTATCCTTTGACATAAAGACAATAATATTTCAAGCATACCAACCAAGCAATTATGTCTTATTGAAATAACATAGCCAAAGAAAGCTCATCCCTACAAAATCATATAGTGTGGCTATGCTCCATCGTCACCACACAAAATATTTACATCATGCACAACCCCGATGACAAGCCAAGCAATTGTTTCATACTTTTGACGTACTCAAACCTTTTCAACTTTCACACAATACATGAGCGTGAGCCATGGACATAGCACTTTAGGTGGAATAGAATATGATGGTGGGGGTTATGTGGAGAAGACAAAAAAAGGAGAAAGTCTCACATCAATTAGGTGTATCAACAGGCTATGGAGATGCCCATTAATAGATATCAATGTGAGGAGTAGGGATTGCCATGCAACGGATGCACTAAGAGCTATAAGTGTATGAAAGCTCAAACTGGAAACTAAGTGGGTGTGCATCCAACTTGCTTGCTCATGAAGACCTCGGGCGTTTGAGGAAGCCCATCATCGAAATATACCATCCAAGTTCTATAATGAAAATTCCCACTAGTATATGAAAGTGAAAGCATAGGATACTCTCTCTATGAAGAACATGGTGCTACTTTGAAGCACAAGTGTGGAAAAAGGATAGTAGCACTGCCCCTTCTCTCTTTTTCTCTCATTTTTTATTTTTTTTATTTTTTTGGTGGGCTTCTTTGGCCTATTTTTTTATTTTGGCTTCTTTGGCCTCTTTTATTTTTTGTAAAGTCCGGAGTCTCATCCCGACTTATGGGGGAATCATAGTCTCCATCATTCTTTCATCACTGGGGCAATGTCCTAATAATGATGATCATCACACTTTTATTTACTTACAACTCAATATTACAACTTGATATCTAGAACAAAGATATGACTCTATATGAATGCCTTCGGTGGTGTACCAGGATGTGCAATGGTCTAGCGTAGCAATGACATCAAAAAACGGACAAGCCATGAAAACATCATGCTAGCTATCTTACGATCATGCAAAGCAATATGGCAATGAATGCTCAAGTTATGTATATGATGATGATGGAAGTTTCATGGCAATATATCTCAGAATGGCTATGGAAATGCCATGATAGGTAGGTATGGTGGGTTTATGGTACCGGCGAAAGTTGCACAGTACTAGAGAGGCTAGCAGTGGTGGAAGGGCGAGAGTGCGTATAATCCATGGACTCAACATTAGTCATAAAGAACTCACATACTTATTGCAAAAATATATAAGTCATCGAAACAAAGTACTACGCGCATGCTCCTAGGGGGATAGATTGATAGGAAAAGACCATCACTCGTCCCCGACCGCCACTCATAAGGAAGACAATCAATAAACACCTCATGCTCCGACTTCGTTACATAACGGTTCACCATACGTGCATGCTACGGGATTTGCAAACCTCAACACTAGTATTTCTCAATTTCACAATTACTCAACTAGCACGACTCTAATATCACCACCTTTATATCGCAAAACTATTGCAAGGAATCAAACATATCATATTCAGCGATCTACAAGTTTATGTAGGATTTTATGACTAACCATGTGAATGACCAGTTCCTGTCATCTCTCTAAATAGATATAAGTGAAGCAAGAGAGTTTAATTCTTTCTACAAAAGATATGCCCACGCTCTAAAAAATATAAGTGAAGCAAAAGAGCATTCTACAAATGGCGGTTGTCTAAGTGAAGAGAAACAGGCAATCCAAACTTCAAATGATATAAGTGAAGCACATGAAGCATTCTATAAAGCCATACTCAAAGAATATAAGTGAAGTGCAAAGAGCATTCTATAAATCAACCAAAGACTATCTCATACCAGCATGGGGCAAAAAATAAACATGAAAACTAAAGCAAAGATGCTCCAAGATTGCACATATCGCATGAACGAAACGAATCCGAAAACATACCGATACTTGTTGAAGAAAGAGGGGATGCCTCCCCAGCATCCCCAAGCTTAGACGCTTGAGTCTCCTTGAATATTTACTTGGGGTGCCTCGGGCATCCCCAAGCTTGAGCTCTTGCCTCTCTTCCTTCTTCTCACATCGAAACCTTCTCAATCATCGAACACTTCATCCACACAAAACTTCAACAGAAAACTCGGTAAGATCCGTTAGTATAATAAAGCAAATCACTACTCTAAGTACTGTTGCAAACCAATTCATATTTTGTTTTTGCATTGTGTCTACTGTAATATAACTTTTTCATGGCTTAATCCACTAATATGAATCGATAGTTTCATCAAAACAAGCAAACTATGCATCAAAAACAGAATCTGTCTAAAATAGAACAGTCTGTAATAATTTGAACATTCACCATACTTCTGATACTTGAAACATTCTACCAAAATTAGGAAAAATAAATAATTTGTATAGGAAGACAGTGCAAAAATTATCAGAACCATTTGACCTTCCAGCTAAAAATGTAAAATCGCGCACTACAGCCAAAGTTTCTGTCCTGCACCATACAAACCATCAAGCAAATGTAAGCATCCTAAAGGCAAACCTTGACACATTATTTTTATAATACAATGGAATTGTACAAGGGGATAATTATTTTTTATGAAAAGTTTCTGTAATCAAGATTGACAAAGTTGCCGTGAGCATGAACAAAGTTCAAGGAGCTCTCCCACTTCAACAGTGCTTGTCTTTCTCACTTTCACTTTCCTTTTTGAAAAGTTTTGGGTTCCCCTCTTTATTTTTGTTGTTTTTAAACTATATGAAAGCACTTAACAGAAATAAATGACTCTCTAAAACTTCCGGGTTGTCTCCCTAGCAGCACTTTCTTTAAAGCCATCAAGCTAGGCATATAGTGCTCAAGTAGTGAATCCACCCGGATCCCAAGGTATACCAAAGCCAATTTTAATTAACAATGATTTGTAATTTAGTAGTGAGCACAAAGCAACATATATCAAGAAATGACGAAGTCTAACTCTCTTCCTATGCATCGACATGTCATAAAAGAACAATTCATGCACACCTATTAAAGGCCAATGCATAGTATAAACAGTTTCTTGCAATTTTATCATGTTGGAAACATAGAGAGGTGGAGATATAGTTCCTCTCTCATAATAATTGCAAGTAGGAGAAGCAAGCACATGCATGTTATATTTATCGAAATCATTATGTGCAACGGTAAAAGGCAACCCATCAATATAATCCTTAATAAGTGCAAACTTCTTCCATATAGTATAATCAGGAGAATTCAAAAAGATAATAGGACTATCATGCGTGGGTGCAATAGCAACAATTTCATGTTTAACATAAGGAACTATAGCAAGTTCATCTCCATAAGCATAATTCATATTGGCATCTTGGCCACAAGCATAGAAAGCATCATCAAAAAGGGATATTTCAAAATAATCGACGGGATCATAGCAATTATCATAATATTCATCCTTCGGTAAGCATGAAGGGGAATTAAACAACGTATGAGTTGAATAGTTACTCTCATTAGAAGGTGGGCACGAGTGATCAATCCGCTCTTCCTCTTTTTGTTCTTCGCTCTCCTCCTCGTCTTTTTCATCCAATGAGCTCACAGTGTCATCAATTTCTTCTTCCATAGACTCTTGCAAAATATTAGTCTCTTCTTGGACAGCGGAGTATTTCTCAATATATTGTTTAACATAGGTATTAGAAGCATAATTATCATAGCAATATTTAAGTATAGCAAAATTTTCAGATTTGTGAAAAGTAGCATCATACTTTTCAATCAAAGAAGCAATTTTATAAGCACCCTCAAAAGCAACAAATTCTTCAATTTGTTAAACATCATCGTAACTATAGACACCTTTAGCATAAGAAGATAAGATTCCATTATCAATAAACTCACATTGGTAGGGAAGGTGTTTCTTAGGGTTTTCAGAACAACAAGTAAAATCATATAATTCACATAAATTCTAGGCATAGCATTGCAAACGTTGAATTTGACTCCATAATAACTTCCCTTTTACAGATATACGGTGTCGCACATAACAAGCATGCTCATCTAAAGATTTGCCCTCAACTAAGCTAGTTGGGGTTTCAGCACGAGCACATGGGGATCGAAGATGATCCAAGTAATAAGCTTCAGCAGTGTGATAGATTTTGATTGGTTCTTCAACCATTGGTTTAGTAGGTACAACTATTTTTTTTGGTATTTTGCGTTTCCTACCCATAACTGAAGATAGGAAACAACTAAGAATAGCAAATAAAAATTACTTAGTGATAAAGCAAACAAGCACACACGAGAATATTCACCCCACGCAATGACTCCCCGGCAACGGCGCCAGAAAAAGGTCTTGATAACCCACAAGTATAGGGGATCGCAACAGTTTTCGATAAGTAAGAGTGTCGAACCCAACGAGGAGCTAAAGGTAGAACAAATATTCCCTCAAGTTCTATCGACCACCGATACAACTCTACGCACGCTTGACGTTCGCTTTACCTAGAACAAGTATGAAACTAGAAGTACTTTGTAGGTGTTTTCAGAAAGGCTTGCAAGAAAGTAAAGAGCACGAAAATAAAACTAGGGGCTGTTAAGGTAAAGAAGCAACTAAAGTAAATATAGCGAGTGTGGAAAAGTGGAGTTGCGAAATTGTCCCTTAAGCAATTGACTACTTTACTAGACCGATAGCAAGTATTATGTGGGAGAGGCCACTACTAGCATGTCATCCCTGACTTGGAATTCTATGCACTTATGATTGGAACTATTAGCAAGCATCCGCAACTACTAAAGTTCATTAAGGTAAATCCCAACCATAGCATTAAGATAAATTGGTCCCCCTTCAATCCCGTATGTATCAATTTCTATGCTAGGTTGAAGCTTCTATCACCCTTGCCCTCAAATACATAGTCCTATCAACATACAACTAACCCTAGGGTGTGATCCACGTGCGCAATCATATGATGGGCACCAAAGGACAACAACATAACCACAAGCAAATTAAATCAATCATAGTAATTCATCAACCACCGATAGGACAACGAAAATCTACTCAGACATCATAGGATGGCAACACATCATTGGATAATAATATGAAGCATAAAGCACCATGTTCAAGTAGAGGGTACAACGGGTTGCGGGAGAGTGGACCGCTGTAGATAGAGGGGGGAAGGTGATGGAGATGTTGGTGAAGATGGCAGAGGTGTTGGTGAAGATCGCGGTCATGATGATGATGGCCATGGCGGCGTTCCGGCGCCACCGGAGGAGAGGGGCAGAGGGGCCCCCTTCTTCCTCTTCTTCCTTGACCTCCTCCCTAGATGGGATAAGGGTTTCCCCTCTGGTCCTTGGCCTCCATGGCATGGGAGGGGCGAGAGACCCTCCGAGATTGGATCTATCTCTCTGTTTCTCTCTAGTTCTGTGTTCCGTTCTGGCTCTGTTTCACCGTTTCGTATATATATGGAGATCCGTAACTCCGATTGGCCTGAAACCTTCGCCGTGGTTTTTTTTTCTGAATATTAGCTTTCTTGCGGCAAAAGAAGAGCGTCAACCGCCTTACGGTGGGCTCACGAGGGTAGGGGGCGCGCCCTAGGGGGGCGCCCCCTGCCTCGTGACCACCTCGGGCACTGGTTCGCGTTGATTTTCCTTCCAAATTTTCCATATTTTCCAAAAATAAGCTCTGTCCGTTTTTATCCCGTTTGGACTCCGATTGATATGGATATTCTGCGAAACCAAAAACATGCAACAAACAGGAACTGTCACTTGGCACTGGATCAATATGTTAGTCCCAAAAATAATATAAAAAGTTGCCAAAAAGTATATGAAAGTTGAATAATATTGGCGTGGAACAATCAAAAATTATAGATATGACGGAGACGTATCAATTAGCTCATCTAAATTGTTAGACACCAGCCTATCAGACATGGACTATAGTGAAGAAAATAGGCCAAGGTCTAGGATATTCATATACGGTGAGTTCGAGGGCTGTTGCATGAGACGAATATCAAGCCCAGTTTGGGCAACAGCATTAAGAAGACATGGATCATTACTTGGGACATGTGAGGGCGCATTGTCTGGATGGATCCATATGGTGTCACCTGCGAGCTCTTGAGGCCAAACTGCTTGAATAGCTGGTAGCACGTTTTGAATAAAAAAACTCCCTCGACGTTTCTCTATTAACTAAGATTGTTTTCGTGATTAGTGTCCTTCTTGGACGGCAATCACTTTTCCTTGGTGTTGGCTCCTACAAACAACAAAGCCACTCAAGTTAGATTAAGTACTGATGTGCATATAAAAATATGAATAAAGGTTGAAACTCACCTTTTTGATAAAGGGCCAAATGCCTATCTTTCCATGAAAAATGCAAATACCTTCTGCATTGTATCTAGGCCTGGCTATAGCAACCAAAAACATGATTTTGCCAATGGAGTTCTTATTTTGCACAGTCCTATGTGGGTCTTGTTCTGATGGCAGCTTGTAGAATTTCATGGTCTTCTGAGTGGTGTTAAACCACTTTTCATCTATATGGATTATATCCGCATATCCCTGAACGTGGGCCTATTTTGCAAACTTTGCTGGTCAAACATAGGGAGACAAAACCGCAACCTAGCCTTTTTGTTTGCTTCCTTCCAATATGGTTTGAGTGAGCTTGAATGCCTATCGAGAAAGCCGTCCGTAAACATCCTATGTAGTGCTGTCTTCTTCACACCCAAAGCTCTTGCGAGGTTGCGTATAGTTCTGCTCTGACTCCGAGGAATCTCAGCAACCATACTAAGGTCAACTACAATCCTTTTGCGCCCACAGTTTTTCGGCTTCCTTGATCTTACATCAACGGGTACGCCTTTTCAAAGGCACTCCTTCACTCTCCTCCAAACACGTCTAACCTTGTGCACTGAAACATGGAACATGTTTGCAACTTCTCTAGTTGCGGTCTTCTTTAATTTCCGATTGATACGTCTTGCCAGCAATTCTTCATAAATACAAGTCCTTTGAAAATCTGTTAAATTCTTGTATTTGTCTTCATCATGAACTTTCTCATTATCTTGTTGCTCTTGCTCCACATCCATGTCTTCTTCTGGTGCAGAATCATCAAGCTCTTCTTCCTCAAATTGAATCTCTATATCGCATGCGTACACACCATAGTCATCCACGTCAACTTGAAGGTTCTGTAGAGCTTCATCCATTGCTTGCACTTCCTCTCCATGCTTTGGAAAACACCACCTTTGTCTTCAAGTTCGTCATCTACAAGAAGAGGTCATGTGAGTAGTTGAATAAGATTTTAATTAAACATAAATGTATCTTACTTACATGATTCATCCGATTCATGCAGGTCCTCTTCTCCTTGAGCAACATCAGCCTCATGTTCATCTTCTACCTCAAGACATTGCCCCGTGTTTAGATTGAAGTGACATGCGGGCTAGAGTTCTTCATGCACAGTTTTGAAAATCAAAAGTCATAACACAGGTTAAGATTTTTTTTGACAAATTTAACTATGAATAGAAAGAATATTTTCTCGGTCTTGCCTTTCTATAACAGACACTTTGAATTTTTTTGTCTTGTCGCTTGTACGTTATCAATGTAGTTTCAACACTAATTTATTTTACTAACCTGATTCATCCGGTTCATGGAGGTCCTCTTCTCCATGGGCAACATCGGGGTCATGTTCATCTTCTACATTAAGAAATATGTTTAGATCGAAGTGAACAAGAAGAAGGATTGAACAAGAAGAATTGAACAGATTAGGAAGGAGTACCTGGGTCCATGTTTAGATCGAAGTGATGTTCGGGCTGGATTCTTCACGCAAGGCAGCTCCATCTTCTTCTTGTATAGCTTGCTCATCCAAGACAACTTCATCTTCTTCCT
Source organism: Triticum urartu (assembly GCF_056163025.1). NCBI lineage: Eukaryota > Viridiplantae > Streptophyta > Magnoliopsida > Poales > Poaceae > Triticum > Triticum urartu. The sequence continues at coordinate 160,652,981 of NC_141873.1, read as the reverse complement.
GTACAGGTTGCCAATTGAGATCAACAGGTTGCCAATTGAGATCAGGCAACCTGCCATCTTCTTCCTCTCCCTCATCTGGTGCTGCTAAGTTCAAGTTGATGGCCATGGCTAGTGTGTGTGTGTGTGGTCTACTGTTTGGTCCATGTAAGCTGGCTTTGTAGCTGGGATTAGACCATTGTTCTCCCTTCTAATTTTTGTGGTGCCAAGTACCTTGGTTGTTTTACTAGTACTACAACCGTTGGAGGGAACAATGAAAGTTGGAGTACACTTGCTGGCGGGAAGCCATTTCTAGTATTTGGATTGCTTTTTGCTTGTTTGCATTAACTGCACACTATAATCGAAGCAACACAGCCGCTGCCAACTGCTTAAATGAGGAGAGTAAGGGGTTTTATGCAAAAATTCTTAATTTTTCTCCAAAGTGCCAGATGCACACTCTTTGCGGATGAAGGGAGTACTTACCAATATTATAATATGCACACTCTTTGGCGGATGGTCTGATGCTGCAAGATGCTTGAAGATGCTAGTCTTTGATAGGCTAGGCTTTCCCCTTCTCTTCTAGCATTCTGAAGTTTAGTCCACAGATACAACTCATTCGTTTGATACAGATGCATACTTAGTTTAGATCTTACGTAAGTCTTGAACTTTGGATGAGTACTCATGGTTGCTTTGCTACCTCTTTTCCCCCATACCCGTTTGTTGCGACCAGATGACGGATCCCAGGAGCCAGACGACACCATTGATTATTACTACTACCCTGAGGGTGTCTACTACTATATGACGGCCGCTGACGACCTGGAGTAGTTAGGAGGCTCCCAGGCAGGAGGCCTTGCCTTTTCGATCGTTGTTGCTTTTGTGCTAGCCTTCTTAAGGCAGACTTGTCTAACTTATGTCTATACTCAGATATTGTTGCTTCCGCTGACTCTTGTGTATTTGAGCTTATGTATTCGAGCCCTCGAGGCCCCTGGCTCGTAATATAAAGCTTGTAGTATTTTAAATTTGTGTCTAGAATTGTGTTGTGATATCTTCCCGTGAGTCTTAAAATTGATCGTACACATTTGCATGTATGATTAGTGTATGATTGAATCAGTGGCGTCACAGCAGGCTACACCCAGGGTTGGATCTTCATCTTCTTGTCCTTCCATTCGCTTGAAGCTCGGCGACCGCCCTCCAGCGAGGGCGCGAGGAAGTGATGTGTCAGTCTGTCCAGCGGCGGCTAGGTTAGGAGCAAACCAGACTGGAGGCTGGAGCGAACGAATTGGGATTTTTCCTACTATCGATCGATATGGAAGGCGCTTGTTTGGGCCGCGAGCCTCCTATAGGGCCTGCCTTGCACTTACGTTATTGTGCCATCCAAATTGAAATGTTTTTCTTCATTCTTTACACCGACTGCTCGTGCGTTGGGACAAACAAAACTAGCCTGGGCCAACCTGGACGAATCAAACTCGGTGCACACTTTCCAGCCACCCGAGGCGGCCGCCCATACCAGCCCCTACGGTGGTGTCACCCCTTTTTGCGTGTATGGTTGGGGTAGTGAAAAATATTCCAGTGGCGCTATTGATTTACCCACATAATGGTTGAATTGCTTGTTTCTATGAACTGAGTTCGCCAATAATGTGAAGGATGCCAGCCTTTTCATCCTATTGTAGATTTCTTAGATCTCGATATGCCAAATGTAATCGCATGAAATATACAGTAAAAACCAATGTGATGTGTGTGGCTATAACTAGTCTGACTACACGTCCTCATATAACATATCAAGGATGCACCATCTTACCACATTAACCATTCGACTTACCAATGTAGTGTGGGAAGAAAGAAGTATTGGGACTGTGTATCCAAGCAATTGATGCCATGGACTCCTTCGTAGAACCTTGTAAGTGAAAAAGAAGTTGCAGTCTGCCTGTACAAAGATCTAGCGTAAGTTCGGTTACCTGCTGCTCGGAATTTTAGTTAGCCACTAATTGCAAAATTGTTCAATTACGTTGCTTGGCTTAATTTAGTTTGCTACTGATTACATAACGCCATAGTCTGTTAATCCTATTGTAGACTGTGCCTACCTATGTGTTTGATACTTACTATTAAGAATTACCTGTTTGCCTGAACTTAAATAGCTACTTAAGCACGTAGATAGCTAGTCATATGTACTTCTAGGGTGCAGCAGAATTCACGTGTTATTTACGTTCTCATACCCTGTTTGTTTAAATGGTTTGCTGTTATCACTTGTAGCACTAGTAATGTTTGCATGTTCATAGATAGACAACTGTCAGGTTTATATGATGGACACTGTCTTTTTAACTTATATATGTGTTGGAATCATTTTTCTTACATCAAAGAAATTTACAGATGTCTGTGTTGCTGGTAAACGGTACCGACTTGTTACTTTAATACGTTGCCAAGAACTTGTTAGTTTTAGTAGTTCATGTGTAATTAAATACGTTGCCAAAACTGGTTAGTTTTACTAGTTTGATGTTAGTTTCTTATGGCTCTTACAAAACTTTATTTATTGATTGCTAACATTCAAGTTTGCATGATCCAACTGAAACTTCGTTGGCACAATAGGTATGTTTTCAGAAACTTCCTTGTTTACCTAGTTTGCTGTTGTAACTTGTTGTTGTAATAATCTTACCAACTTCATGTTTTTAGGATCCAATTGGAAGTCCAATTGCACAGCAAGTACATTTTCAAAAATATATTTGTGTAACAGGTTTTCTGTTGTAACTTGTTGCTCTAATCAACTTACTGACTACTCAACTTTTCAGGATCCAAGAGAAACTCCAATGCCACAATAGGTTCCTTTTGCAAAACTTGTTTGTTTAACTACTGCAACCGGTTGCTCTAATCACGTTACTGGCTACTCAACTTTTCTGGATCCAAGAGAAACTCCAATTCCATATCAGGTACCTTTTGCAAAACTTGTTTGTTTAACTACTTTGCTGCTGCAACAACCGGTTACAATGATGTTAATAACTACTTTTTAGCATCCAATTAAAACTCTTTAATTCCATGTTTGTTTAACTGGTTTGTTGTTATAACTCCTAGTTGAGATGTTTTGCTAACTTCAACTTTTCAGAATCCAATCAGAACTTTAATGGCAAAACAGGTTAGCCCAAGATCAAAGAGTGAGGTCCCCATGGACGTTGTATCATCCCAGAGCGGTGGCACCGGCCCAATCATGCATCATGAATTGCCAACTGCTGATACTCTAGAGGCTAAACTAGTGGTAGAAAGAGATTCTGCTTCTGCACTTAGAGATGAAGTTTACATGTTGAGGAAGCAAACATCATAATCACAAGTAGTACTCAAGACAACCATTAAATATTTGGTGGATTTCAAAAGGAAGCAAGCTGAGACTGACCGCATTGTTAAGGTCCTGAAGGAAAAAAGGAAATTAAGTTCCCACTTGGTAAATCATAGGTGAAATGTTCTTTCCATCGTTGAATAACCTTTGTGTTGTTTGTTCATGTAATCGATCAAACCATTTGTTTTAGAGATCATGTAATATTTTTTTTGTTTTTTGGTTTGTAATTTTATTTGAGCAGAAGTCTATATTAATTGATAAGACTTGCAGACATTTCATTTTGATTGCTCTGCCAGAGCTACAAATATGCCAATTGGACTGAATGTGCATTCGGCAATAATAGTAGTATAGATGGACCATAAGTGGCACGCATCGGAAAGGGCCAAGATGTTGTACTAGATTCTCTAAAAAAGGATGCTCTTCTAGCAAAAAAAAGTACAGCGCCCTAGCTTATGTATTTTAGTTGATATTATTGATCCATATACTCTATAAGTGTTTATATGTCTGTTAGTTTTGTACATAATTGGTTGATTGACTCGGTATTTGAATCTTGATACATCGCGTGTGTACATATCTAAATGGGAGTACACATTATGCTGTGTGTGACATTTGAGTTGACATAAAGTGTTCCAAATATTTGAATTCACCTTAAACTGGATTCCAGCTTCTAAATTCGAGTATCGGCATTTGTTAATCATATTCATATATGACAGTGGAATACATCTTTGTCGTGCTTTTGGAGATATATAAAAACACATAGAATGATTTATAAAGATTCATATAGGAATACAAAATGGATTCGAATTTAGTTGCCAGGATAAACGTGGATGCTTATTGTCCCAAAATTTGAAAGAAGCGGCAAAATGTCCACTCCCACGTCGGCTGCCCGAAGCCAAGTGTTTGGGAGATGGAAATTACTGTCTACCCCTTACATGGACAATCCACCAACCCGATTTCGACTGCTCTCAATAAGGGTAGGTTAGTAACTTCAATTCGACGTGACACGACTGCCTCTGAGCCCATTCTGACATGGTGGGTGCCAAACATGGGCGACAAAACACATTTGATTCAACCTCGTCCGAAAGACCTCTGTTTCTCCCTCCATTTCCCCATTCATACATGGTGGGCGGCAAAACAAACTAGACTTGGCCGAAATCGATGTTGGCAAATATTTTCAATAGGGGTAGGTTTGTAACTTCACTCAGACATGATAAAACCGCCCTACCTGTCAGCCCTGTTCATACACCGTGGGCGCCAACCATGGGTGGCAAAACACCCTCTCCTCGCTCGAAATTTATCTGGGCAAATATTGGCGAGATGCGAGATTACCATCCTATCCCCAACCGACGAGACGTCCAAATTTTAAACGGGGGCTAAGTTCTAACTTTCCCATATTTCAGACAGGCGCGTCCCAAGAACATGGTTCCCAGTACCTCTCCCTCCATTTTCCCATTCATACACCATCCATGCTAGAACACCATCTCCACACCAGCCTCCTCCATCCGCCACCCAATCCATCGCCACCGTCCTCCACCCCATCCATCGCCACCGTCCTCCACCATGCCGGAGCGCCTACCAAGACCACGTCGTCCACTGCTAGAGATGGGTGTTTCTCATCCACGGCGACGGAACAAGAGCCTTTCATCACGTCCTCTCGCTTCATCGGCGCCGTCGTCCTCTTTGCTGGGCCGCTCACACGACCTTCTCTTCCACCGCAACGGACTTATCCCCGATGCACCCGTCTATCGTCGCGGATCTGCTTCAACGCCAAAGATAGCCACCGCACCCCTGATGCTTACACGGCGGTGCAAGATAGGTGGTACTTCGTATCTCCTCAACTTTTTGATCTCAACCAGAAAATAGATCGTAACTTTGTTAATGTACGTTCTTGTCAGCTATTAGAATTTAGTTCTTAGTTCGAAGCAAACAATGGATGCTAAATAGCACTTCTGCGGTTTGCAGCTTTAAATCTACCATGACACAGTCATAATAGGGTTTAATTGATCATGTTGGTTCCGTGGTGGTTTATTTAATAGAAATCAGAGGGGAAACCCTCTTTTGCTCAAAAAAATGCTTAGGGTTTCCCCCTTTTATGATCACTATACGATCAACATACGTGCTTCGTGTCATAATAGCACTGCTCCACCCATCAATCTAAACAAGCTTACTTGTTCAAATACGAATCTGATATTATTAAAACAGAGTCATTTAATTGGTCAGCTAAATGTTCCTAATTTACATTCGAAAATGCATGTTCGCCGCTCAGGTGTGTATCTCTACAGGGTGCCCACGGTGGGCTGCGGCCCACCCTGGGATTTTGGGTCGGCCCAGGCCCCGATTCCCCTCTGTTCTGCTGCGCGCTTCCGATCTCTACTCGCCCCAAGCCGCCACCTCGCCGGCGACTTGCCGTCCCTGGACGGCATGACTCTAGGAGGAGACGCCAGACTAACAGGAGGTCAGGAGCCGCTCGCCCAAGAGCGTCACCGCTGCCCGGGCGCGCCACCGTGCTTACCTTCCCAGTTCGTTCATGGCTCAGGCGTGTAGCACCCACTAAGCCAACCCAACTTATCCTGAGATACGTCCTCAACACTCAGTAGCCACTCCTCATCACCCATTTTTTAATTAATTCATTACTCATTAGGAAGGACTGTCATTTGGGTTTGTTGTGTGCTGAGTGCTACCTACACTTAATGGTTCAGATGTATTTCAGTAATCTTTAGTACCTGTAAAGTTCACAGGGTTTCAAAATTCCGGCCCTAGGAACAGACACTAGTCATTTTGGATTGTTGGTCATAGTGACATTGGCCCAGATTACTACTGCAGGCTAGGTTTGTTGACAATTTTACTTGTCTTTCTTACTCATTCGATTTGATATCCAATTATTCACATCAATTAGTTGCAAACAATAAGTGCTAGACAAACATCTTGATTCAGATTTTGGACAGTCTCTTACTGCAGTTACAATTCTGCATACTTGTCCTAGTAAGCTCACAAGTAAATGATTGATTCACTACATCTATGCTTGCCTTGTCATATTTTTTGTCAATATTCTTTTAGGGTGGACCACCCTGTTTCAAAATATTGGAACCGTACACATTTCTCTGTGTGATCTCTTCCATCATGTGTGGGCAACGGACACTGCATTGTACAAAAAGAAAGTGTCATTTCCAGCTTTTACATAGACTACAATCTTTTACATGGAATACAATCTGCCTACTTGCTTTGTGTCGCACTACCAGCACTCCACCCTTGAAGTTAAACATTATGCCACTGATAATTCCTTAGTTTATTTGTTCAAATACGAATTTGATATGATTCTAATGTTCCTACTTCAGTTTGGAAATGTGTACCTGCCTATTATAGAGACATAAGAGGTTTGTATTTCTGTGTGTGGTCTGGTCAGCACGGTTGGGGGTGAACTTTGCATATGCAGGGGTTTATAAGGAGACACTCTTCGAGTTGAATCTGCAATGCATTCCATAGATAATCTGACTACTTTTATGTTTTCATGAATCTCAGATTCTGAACAGCATCATAATGATTATGAGCTTGCGCGCATGAAAGGAATAAAGCAGAACAATGCCATGGCTGTCAAACTTGGCATTAAGGGAATGAAATCAAGTATGGATGCAATGCAATGCAAACGCTCTCCACCTACAGATTCATGCTCAGAATATGACCCTAATAGTGATTCTGAGCTAGAGGGAGACCTAAGTCAATGTAGCTCCCTAGTGGAGGAGTCAGAGGAAGATGCCCTATCTTATTCACCCATCAAGGTGCTTGCTCTAACTTTCCAAAGTTATATTGGTCGCACATATCTTGCAACTGATGCTTTGCATTGCTTCTACTTTGTTGCACTGCCATTAGCTTAGTTTACACATCGTGTATGTGAATACGCCCTACCTATCCATTTTTAATACATATTCCATCTGTCATCATACCATATTTATCTATTCAAATGATGTTCTTGTGTATCAGACGTTCAAAATGAAGAGAGCGATTCCTGATCGCGGAGGAGCATGAGCAAAGTATTTGGAAAAGGTAGTGACACCTGATAAATCAAATAGCCCATTAGGTGTAGATGCAATATCACCTGACCGACAAAACACACCAACTCTAGCAGACTCTAGCCCTACTACACTGGTCATTTCTAATGCCCCACCTTAGCAGACCCCAACTGCAACAAATAGTATGATGATGCTAGTTGACATAGCACCAGCTCTACGATGCAAAACCCCCATTCCAGCAAAGAGTACACCAAATCCAGTTACCAAATCCCTTTTCGAACTAGAGAGAGCCCCAATTGCAGCAAATAGGACCCCTGTTTCATTTCTTCCCAGTTTAGAAGACGAAGCTTATATTGTTGTCAGGGACTTTGTGCGCATTTTTCCTTCATGGAAAGATTATACCGTAAACACAGAAAAATTTCCAGTCTTCCTCCGCAACTTACGCGTAAGTAATGTACTAGTGTTATTCACGGTAATTACTGCATATGTTTCTGCTGACAGAAGACACAATATTTCATTCTTTTAAATAGGCGAGGACCAAACTAGATTGTCAAGACGAGCAAGGGTTGGTTGCTCTTTTCAAGCACTCGTTGATGAAGTATCGTTCCTACCTGAGGCAAGCGCACTTCAATGGCAAGCCTCTAAACGAAATTTCTGTAAAGTCTCTGGCGCTACATTTATCAGACACTGACTGGAATAATCTTGTTACACATTGGTCTCATCTGCATCATAATGTATTGCCTATGATATCACATCACAATTTGAACTACATTTCTGCATTTGCCTTAACATCTCACTTGTACGAAAACTGTTAGCAGAAGAACATTCATTCTTAGGGGACCAACGAATCTTGCAACTATACTGCACAGTGCATTGCTCTTGTGAGTACCTCTTGCCCTGTATGACCATACTTACTTTCATAGTTGTTTGATTATGTAGCATCACTGCACATGTTAGCCTCGTTATCGTCCATTTGGTGGACATTATAAGATCCGTATGGACTCTTACGTAAATTTAGAATCAACCCAATGCTTTTGAAGAGGTTTAGATCTGCAGTCCTCTTGTCAGGATTGAACGTTGTCTATCACTGTATTTACATTAACAGCTACTCCCTCCGTCCCATAATATAAGAACGTTTTGTACAGTACACCAGTGTTCAAAACACTCTTGTATTATGGGAAGAGGGATTGGTTCATTGTGTAGCATTCTACATCTTATCTCCCTCGCCCCCCATTTACTAAAAAATATCAGATCTATATTTAATCTTACCAAAAAGTTGAATGCACAGACAATGCCAGTGCAGAAGTGTAGCCCATTGCTCTTGTCAGTACATTTTGTCCTATAACGCTTGTACTTCCAGGGATTGGTAGTTCATTATGTAGCATCAATCTGCATCTTATCTTCATTATCCTCTATCCTTTCTAGTATTATCATATATATAATTACTCTCTACAAAATGTAGAGTACAGGCAATGCTTATGAAGAAGATTCTGTGATGAAATTCTTGAGTTATCCTTCCCTTGACATGGAGAAGGGCATTATAAAGCCGGTGTTAATTGTTAATGTAAGGCAGTCCTTCTAAAGCCTTTATCCTCAACTGCTGTTTAATTTTCTCATACTCCCTATCATTTACTGCTGTTTAGTTTGCTCTTTCTATCAAAACACATGTTCGCAAGAACCTCATTTACCCCGCTCGACCTCACTTCCCTCGCTCGAGCTCTCTGACCTAGCACCGCCACTACTTCCATCGTCGCTGGTGAGGAAGAGCTTCACTGCCTTGACCTCGCCGCCGTCGTACTCACGCCGGCCGTGGAAATCTTCACTTCGCCGCCGCCGTAGCCGTCTTCCACCGCCAAGTTAGGGCGTGGAAGATCTGAACTGACGAACTTCCCCATTTCAACTCTTAGTTCGTCGAGTTCTTCATCAAGGGTAAATAAAATCTACTTTTACTGCCCGTGTTGATTCTGATGATTTCCACAAAATCTTCAAAAGGTGTTTATTCTTCAACTTTCACACTCTTAAACACCATAGTTGCATTCGTTTCTTGATTGGTTTCTCTAAGCAACGTTTTTCCTCAAGATTCCTCAATTGTGTGGATTTTCAATCTATACAACTTTGGAACCTAAGTCAAAGACCGCTTAGTGAAATTCCTCAAGACGCTCCTAGTCAAATTCCTCAAACTTGTTTCTTTTGAAAAACTTCTGAGAACGCATATGACCTCTCCAAATCTTTCGCACCTATACTCTGTTCACAGGTACACACATGTCCGCTGCCGAGTCTCTAGGTTTTCATCAACTTAACTCATTTGCGGCGTTCCTTGAAGACAAATTGCACACCTCGTCAGAGAATTCTGTTGTTCAAAATCCTCAGCTGAAGAAAATGGCTGATGGCAAGAGACCTTAGAAGGGAGGCAAAAGACCAGAAGTAAATACTGCTTTTGAGATCCCTAATGATATCTATGCATTGTATTGCACTCCTGATGAAGCAATTCATGGCAAGGAGACAAAGAATGAGTGCAAAGTGTGCATTCAGAGGATAGAGAGGAGATGGGCACAATAATGGAGGGAGTACAGATATGTGACTCCCAAGTACATGAAGAAATTCGCAGTACACCCTCCATGCCCAAGACCTCCATTGGCACCAGGCCAAGTTGCCGATCCCTCTAGCATCAGAAAAGGTGAGGAATTTCCAAAAGAATGGGAAAAGTGACAAGCCAAGTTGGCAAAAATATGGCCAAAAAAGCAGTGAAGAAATTCAATAAAGATTCTGCTGCTGCCACTGCTGATGCCTCTGCTAGCAAGTGCTACCTCTTTTAGCACTGCGTTGGTTTTCCCCGAAGAGGAAGGGATGATGCATCAAAGTAGCATAAGTATTTCCCTCAGTTTTTGAGAACCAAGGTATCAATCCAGTAGGAGGCTACACGCAAGTCCCTCGTACATGCACAAAACAAATAAATCCTCGCAACCAACGCAAATAGGGGTTGTCAATCCCTATAGGGCCACTTACGAGAGTGAGATCTGATAGATATGATAAGATAATATTTTTGGTATTTTTATGATAAAGATGCAAAGTAAAATAAAGGCAAAGTAAAATAGCAAAGTAAATAACTTAGTAGTAGGAGATTGATATGATAAAGATAGACCCGGGGGCCATAGGTTTCACTAGTGGCTTCTCTCGAGAGCATAAGTATTCTACGGTGGGTGAACAAATTACTATTGAGCAATTGACAGAATTGAGCATAGTTATGAGAATATCTAGGTATGATCATGTATATAGGCATCAAGTCCGAGACAAGTAGACCGACTCCTGCCTGCATCTACTACTATTACTCCACTCATCGACCGCTATCCAGCATGCATCTAGAGTAATAAGTTAAAACCAGAGTAACGCCTTAAGCAAGATGACATGATGTAGAGGGATAGACTCATGCAATATGAAGAAAACCCCATCTTGTTATCCTCGATGGCAACAATACAATACGTGCCTTGCTGCCCTTACTGTCACCGGGAAAGGACACCGCAAGATTGAACCCAAAGCTAAGCACTTCTCCCATTGCAAGAAAGATCAATCTAGTAGGCCAAACCAAACTGATAATTCAAAGAGACTTGCAAAGATAACCAATCATACATAAAAGAATTCAGAGAAGATTCAAATATTATTCATAGATAGACTTGATCATAAACCACAATTCATCGGTCTCAACAAACACACCGCAAAAAGAAGATTACATCGAATAGATCTCTAGAAGAGAGGGGGAGAACATTGTATTGAGATCCTAAAAGAGAGAAGAAGCCATCTAGCTACTAACTATGGACCTATAGGTCTGAAGTAAACTACTCACACTTCATCGGAGAGGCTATGGTGTTGATGTAGAAGCCCTTCGTGATCGATGCCCCCTCCGGTGGAGCTCCGGAACAGGCCCCAAGATGGGATCTCGTGGATACAGAAAGTTACGGCGCTGGAATTAGGGTTTTGGCTCCGTATCTAATCGTTTGGGGTTACGTGGATATATATAGGAGGAAGAAGTACGTCGGTGGAGCAACAGGGGGCCCACGAGGATGGAGGGCGCGCCTGGGGGGGAGGGGCTGGCGCGCTCCCTACCTGGTGGCCTCCTGTTGATTGGCTTGATGTAGGGTCCAAGTCTCCTGAGTTGTATTCGGTGAGAAAATCACGTTCCCGAAGGTTTCATTCCGTTTGATATTCCTTTTCTTTGAAACCCTAAAATAGGCAAAAAACAGCAATTCTGGGCTGGGCCTCCGGCTAATAGGTTAGTCCCAAAAATAATATAAAAGTGGATAATATAGCCCAATAATGTCCAAAACAGTATATAATATAGCATGGAGCAATCAAAAATTATAGATACGTTGGAGACGTATGAAGCATCCCCAAGCTTAATTCCTGCTCATCCTCGAGTAGGTAAATGATAAAAAAAGAATTTTTGATGCGGAGTGCTACTTGGCATAATTTTAATGTAATTCTTCTTAATTGTGGTATGAATATTCAGATCCGAAAGATTCAAGACAAAAGTTCATATTGACATAGAAAATAATAATACTTCAAGCATACTAACAAAGCAATTATGTCTTCTCAAAATAACATGGCTAAAGAAAATTATCCCTACAAAATCATATAGTCTGGCTATGCTCTATCTTCACCACACAAAATAATTAAATCATGCACAACCTCGATGACAAGCCAAGCAATTGTTTGATACTTTTGACATTCTCAAAACTTTTTCAATCTTCACGCAATACATGAGCGTGAGCCATGGATATAGCACTATAGGTGGAATAGAGTGGTGGTTGTGGAGAAGACAAAAAGGGGAAGATAGTCTCACATCAACTAGGCGTATCAACGGGCTATGGAGATGCCCATCAATAGATATCAATGTGAGTGAGTAGGGATTGCCATGCAACCGATGCACTAGAGCTATAAGTATATGAAAGCTCAAAAAGAAACTAAGTGGGTGTGCATCCAACTTGCTTGCTCGTGAAGACCTAGGGCAATTTTGAGGAAGCCCATCATTGGAATATACAAGCCAAGTTCTATAATGAAAAATTCCCACTAGTATTTGAAAGTGATAACATGAGAGACTCTCTACTATGAAGATCATGGTGCTACTTTGAAGCACAAGTGTGGTAAAAGGATAGTAACATTGTCACTTCCTCACTTGGGACAATGTCTAATAATGATGATCATCACACTTTTATATTTCTTACAACTCAACAATTACAACTCGATACTTAGAACAAGATATGACTCTATATGAATGCCTCCGGCGGTGTACCGGGATACGCAATGATGCATGAGTGACAAGTATGAAAGAATTATGAACGGTGGCTTTTCCATAAATACTATGTCAACTACATGATCATGCTAAGAAATACGACAATGATGGAGTGTGTCATAAACGGAACGGTGGAAAGTTGCATGGCAATATATCTCGGAATGGCTATGGAAATGCCATAATAGGTATGTACGGTGGCTGTTTTGAGGAAGGTATATGGTGGGTGTATGATACCGGCGAAAGGTGCGCGGTATTAGAGAGGCTAGCAAAGGTGGAAGGGTGAGAGTGTGTATAATCCATGGACTCAACATTAGTCATAAAGAACTCATATACTTATTGCAAAAATATACAAGTTATCAAAGCAAAGTATTACGCGCATGCTCCTAGGGGGATAGATTGGTAGGAAAATACCATCGCTCGTCCCCGAACGCCACTCATAAGGAAGACAATCAATAAATAAATCATGCTCCGACTTCATCACATAACGGTTTACCATACGTGCATGCTACGGGAATCACAGGCTTCAACACAAGTATTTCTCAAATTCACAACTACTTAACTAGCATGACTTTAATATCACCATCTCCATGTCTCAAAACAATTATCAAGTATCAAACTTATCATAGTATTCAACACACTCATAAGAGAATTTTTATTATTAATCTTGGATACCAATCATATTAGGATTTTAAGGAAATTACCATGCTATTTAAGACTCTCAAAATAATCTAAGTGAATCATGAGAGATTAATAGTTTCTATAAAACAAATCCACCACCATGCTCTAAAAGATATGAGTGAAGCACTAGAGCAAAATTATATAACTCAAAAGATATAAGCGAAGCACATAGAGTATTCTAACAAATTCTAAATCATGTATGGCTCTCTCAAAAGGTGTGTACAGCAAGGATGATTGTGATAAACTAATAATCTAAGACTCAAATAATACAAGACGCTCCAAGCAAAACACATATCACGTGGTAAATAAAAATATATCTCCAAGTAAAGTTACCGATAGAAGTAGACGAAAGAGGCGATGCCTTCTGGGGAATCCCCAAGCTTTGGATTTTAGGTGTCCTTATATTATCTTGGGGGTTCCATGGGAATCCCCAAGCTTAGTCTCTTGCCACTCCTTGTTCCATAATCCATCAAATCTTTACCCAAAACTTGAAAACTTCACAACACAAAACTTAAAGTAGAAAATCTCGTGAGCTCCGTTAGCGAAAGAAAACAAAAGTCCACTTCAAGGTACTATAATGAACTCATTATTTATTTCTATGGGTGTTATACCTACTGTATTCCAACTTCTCTATGGTTCATAAACTATTTTACTAGCCATAGATTCATCAAAATAAGCAAACAACACACGCAAAACAGAATCTGTGAAAAACAGAACAGTCTGTAGTAATCTGTAGCTAGCGCAAGATCTGGAACCCCAAAAATTCTAAAATAAATTGCTGGACGTGAGGAATTTATCTATTAATCATCTTCAAAAATAATTAACTAAATAGAACTTTCCAAATAAAAATGACAGCAGTTCTCGTGAGCACTAAAGTTTCTATTTTTACAGCAAGTTCAACAAGACTTTCCCCAAGTCTTCCCAATGGTTCTACTTGGCACAAACACTAATTAAACATAAAAAAACAACCAAAACATAGGCTAAATAATTTATTTATTACTAATCTGGAGCAAAAAGCAAGGAATAAAAATAAAATTGGGTTGCCTCCCAACAAGCGCTATCGTTTAACGCCCCTCGCTAGGCATAACAAGCAAGAATAGATCTAGGTATTGTCATCTTTGGTAGGAAATCCATAAGTGGCTCTCATAATAGATTCATGAAGTAATTTAATTTTATTTCTAGGAAAGTGTTCCATGCCTTTCCTTAACGGAAATTGGAATCTAATATTTCCTTCCTTCATATCAATAATTGCACCAATCGTTCTAAGAAAAGGTTTACCAAGAATAATAGGACATGAAGGATTGCAATCTATGTCAAGAACAATAAAATCTATGGGCACATAATTCCTATTTGCAACAATAAGATGTTGGGGAATGTAGTAATTTCAAAAAAATTCCTACGCACACGCAAGATCATGGTGATGCATAGCAACGAGAGGGGGAGAGTGTGATCTACGTACCCTTGTAGATCGACAACGGAAGCGTTAATTTGGTTGATGTAGTCGTACGTCTCCACGGCCCGACCGATCAAGCACCGAAACTATGGCACCTCCGAGTTCTAGCACACGTTCAGCTCGATGACGATCCTCGGACTCCGATCCAGCAAAGTGTCGGGGAAGAGTTCCGTCAGCACGACGGCGTGGTGACGATCTTGATGTACTACTGTCGCAGGGCTTCGCCTAAGCACCGCTACAATATGACCGAGGTGGAATATGGTGGAGGGGGGCACCGCACACGGCTAAGGAACGATCACGAAGATCAACTTCTGTCTATGGGGTGCCCCTTGCCTCAGTATATAAAGGATGGAGGAGGAGGAGGCCGGCCAAGGCAATTGGTGCGGCCAGGATGTGGAGTCCTACTAGGACTCCAAGTCCTAGTAGGAGTCCACCAAGAGGGGAGGAAGGGAGAAGGAAGTGGAGGAGAAGGAGAGGTGGCCGGCCCCCTTTTCCCTAGTCCAATTCGGACCAGAGGGGAGGGGGGGCGCAGCAGCCCCTTGGCCCTTTCTCCTCTTCCCACTAAAGCCCATCAAGGCCCATTGCTTCTCCCGTAACTACCCGGTACTCCGAAAAATACCCGAATCACTCGGAACCTTTCCGATGTCCAAATATAGTCGTCCAGTATATCGATCTTTACGTCTCGACCATTTCGAGACTCCTCGTCATGTCCCCGATCTCATCCGGGACTCTGAACTCCTTCAGTACATCAAAACTCATAAACTCATAATATAACTGCCATCGAAACCTTAAGCGTGCGGACCCTACGGGTTCGAGAACAATGTAGACATGACCGAGACACGTCTCCGGTCAATAACCAATAGCGGGACCTGGATGCCCATATTGGCTCCTACATATTCTATGAAGATCTTTATCGGTCAGACCGCATAACAACATACGTTGTTCCCTTTGTCATCGGTATGTTACTTGCCCGAGATTCGATCGTCGGTATCCAATACCTAGTTCAATCTCGTTACCGGCAAGTCTCTTTACTCGTTCCGTAATACATCATCCGCAACTAACTCATTAGTTGCAATGCTTGCAAGGCTTAAGTGTTGTGCATTACCGAGAGGGCCCAGAGATACCTCTCCGACGATCGGAGTGACAAATCCCAATCTTGAAATATGCCAACCCAACATGTACCTTTGGAGACACCTGTAGAGCACCTTTATAATCACCCAGTTACGTTGTGACGTTTGGTAGCACACAAAGTGTTCCTCCGGCACACGGGAGTTGCATAATCTCATAGTCATAGGAACATGTATAAGTCATGAAGAAAGCAATAGCAACATACTAAACGATCGGGTGCTAAGCTAATGGAATGGGTCATGTCAATCAGATCATTCAACTAATGATGTGATCCCGTTAATCAAATAACAACTCTTTGTCCATGGTTAGGAAACATAACCATCTTTGATTAACGAGCTAGTCAAGTAGAGGCATACTAGTGACACTCTGTTTGTCTATGTATTCACACATGTATTATGTTTCCGGTTAATACAATTCTAGCATGAATAATAAACATTTATCATGATATAAGGAAATAAATAATAACTTTATTATTGCCTCTAGGGCATATTTCCTTCAGTCTCCCACTTGCACTAGAGTCAATAATCTAGATCACATCGCCATGTGATTTAACATCAATAGTTCACATCTTTATGTGATTGGTTCACATCTCCATGTGACTAACACCCAAAGGGTTTAGTAGATTCAATAATCTAGTTCACATCGCTATGTGATTAAGACCCAAAAAGTGATCATGTTTTGCTTGTGAGAGAAGTTTAGTCAACGGGTTTGTCACATTCAGATCCGCATGTATTTTGCAAATTTCTATGTCAACAATGCTCTGCATGGATATACTCTAGCTAATTCCTCCCACTTTCAATATGTATCCAGATTGAGACTTAGAATCATCTGGATCAGTGTCAAAACTTGCATCGACGTAACCCTTTACGACGAACCTTTTGTCACCTCCGTAATCAAGAAACATGTCCTTATTCCAGTAAGGATAATTTTGACCGCTGTCCATTGATCTACTCCTAGATCACTATTGTACTCCCTTGCCAAACTCAGTGGTAGGGAATACAATAGATCTGGTACACAGCATGGCATACTTTATAGAACCTATGACCAAGGCATAGGGAATGACATTCATTCTCTTTCTATCTTCTGCTGTGGTCGGGCTTTGAGTCTTACTCAATTTCACACCTTGAACATAGGCAAGAAACTCTTTCTTTGACTGTTCCATTTTGAACTACTTCAAAATCTTGTCAAGGTATGTATTTATTGAAAAAACTTATCAAGCGTCTTGATCTATCTCTATAGATCTTGATGCTCAATATGTAAGCAACTTCACCGAGGTCTTTCTTTGAAAAACTCCTTTCAAACACTCCTTTATGCTTTGCAGAATAATTCTACATTATTTCCGATCAACAATATGTCATTCACATATACTTATCAGAAATGCTATAGTGCTCCCACTCACTTTCTTGTAAATACAGGCATCACCGCAAGTCTGTATAAAACTATATGCTTTGATCATCTTATCAAAGCGTATATTCCAACTCCGAGATGCTTACACCAGTTCATAGATGGATCGCTGGAGTTTGCACATTTTGTTAACACCTTTAGGATTGACAAAAACTTCTGGTTGCATCATATACAACTCTTTTTTAAGAAATCCATTAAGGATTGCAGTTTTGTTATCCATTTGCCAGATTTCATAAAATGCGGCAATTGCTAACATGATTCGGACAGATTTAAGTATAGATACGAGTGAGAAACTCTCATCGTAGTCAACACCTTGAACTTGTCGAAACCCTTTTGCGACAATTCTAGCTTTGTAGATAGTAACACTACTATCAGCGTCCGTCTTCCTCTTGAAGATCCATTTATTTTCTATGGCTTGCCGATCATCGGGCAAGTCAACCAAAGTCCATACTTTGTTCTCATACATGGATCCCATCTCAGATTTCATAGCCTCAAGCCATTTTGCGGAATCTGGGCTCATCATCGCTTCCTCATAGTTCGTAGGTTCGTCATGGTCAAGTAACATGACCTCCAGAATAGGATTACTGTACCACTCTGGTGCGGATCTCACTCTGGTTTACCTACGAGATTCGGTAGTAACTTGATCTGAAGTTACATGATCATCATCATTAGCTTCCTCACTAATTGGTGCAGTAGTCACAGGAACAGATTTCTGTGATGAACTATTTTCCAATAAGGGAGAAGGTACAATTACCTTATCAAGTTTTCTATTTTCCTCCCACTCACTTCTTTTGAGAGAAACTCCTTCTCTAGAAAGGATCCATTCTTAGCAACGAATGTCTAGCCTTCGGATCTATGATAGAAGGAGTACCCAACTGTCTCCTTTGGGTATCCTATGAAGACATATTTCTCCGATTTGAGTTTGAGCTTATCAGGATGAAACTTTTTCATATAAGCATCATAATCCCAAACTTTAAGAAACGACAACTTTGGTTTCTTGCCAAACCACAGTTCAGATTGTGTCATCTCAACGGACTTAGATGGTGCCCTTTTAAACGTGAATGCAGCTGTCTTTAATGCATAACCCCAAAACGATAGTGGTAGGTCGGTAAGAGACATCATAGATCGCACTATATCTAATAAAGTACAGTTATGACATTCGGACACACCATTACACTATGGTGTTCCAGGTGGCGTGAGTAGTGAAACTATTTCACATTGTTTTAATTGAAGGCCAAACTCGTAACTCAAATATTTTACCTCTGCGATCATATCGTAGAAACTTTTATTTTCTTGTCACGATGATTTTCCACTTCACTCTGAAATCCTTTGAACTGTTCAAATGTTTCAGACTTATGTTTCATCTAGTAGATATCCCCATATCTTCTCAAATCATCTGTGAAGGTCAGAAACTAATGATACCTGCTGCAAGCCTTAATATTCATCGGACCACATACATCAGTATGTATGATTTCCAACAAATCTGTTGCTTGCTTCATTGTTCCGGAGAACGGCGTTTTAGTCATCTTGCCCATAAGGCATGGTTCGCAAGCATCAAGTGATTCATAATCAAGTGATTCCAAAAGCCCATCAGCATGGAGGTTCTTCATGCGCTTTACACCAATATGAACTAAACGGCAGTGCCACAAATAAGTTGCACTCTCATTATTAACTTTGCATCTTTTGGTTTCAATATTATGAATATGTTTATCACTACGATCGAGATCCAATGAACTTGTTTCATTGGGTGTATGACCATCGAAGGTTTTATTCATGTAAACAGAACAACAATTATTCTCTGAATTTAATGAATAACCGTATTGCAATAAACATGATCAAATCATATTCATGCTCAACGCAAATACCAAATAACACTTATTCAGGTTCAACACTAATCCCGAAAGTATAGGGAGTGTGCGATGATGATCATATCAATCGTGGAACCACTTCCAACACACATCGTCACTTCACCCTTAACTAGTCTCTGTTTATTCTGCAACTCCCATTTCGAGTTACTAATCTTAGCAACTGAACTAGTATCAAATACTGAGGGGTTGCTATAAACACTAGTAAAGTACACATCAATAACATGTATATCAAATATACTTATGTTCACTTTGCCATCCTTCTTATCTGCCAATCACTTGGGGTAGTTCCGCTTCCAGTGACCAGTCCCTTTGCAGTAGAAACACTTACTCTCAGGCTTAGGACCAGACTTGGGCTTCTTCACTTAAGCAGCAACTTGCTTGCTGTTCTTCTTGAAGTTCCCCTTCTTCCCTCTGCCCTTTTCTTGAAACTAGTGGTCTTGTCTACCATCAACACTTGATGTTTTTCTCGATTTCTACCTTCATCAATTTCCGCATTACGAAGAGCTTGGGAATCGTTTCCGTTATCTCTTGCATATCATAGTTCATCACGAAGTTCTACTAACTTGGTGATGGTGACTAGAGAATTCTGTCAATCACTATCTTATCTGGAAGATTAACTCCCACTTGATTCAAGCGATTGTAGTACTCAGACAATCTGGGCACATGCTCACTAGTTGAGCGATTCTCCTCCATCTTTTAGCTATAGAACTTGTTGGAGACTTCATATCTCTCAACTCGGGTATTTGCTTGAAATATTAACTTCAACTCCTGGAACATCTCATATGCTCCATGACATTCAAAATGTCTTTGAAGTCCCGATTCTAAGCCATTAAGCATGGTGCACTAAACTATCAAGTAGTCATCATATTGAGCTAGCCAAACGTTCATAACATCTGCATCTGCTCCTGCAATAGGTCCGTCACCTAGCGGTGCATCAAGGACATAATTCTTCTGTGCAGCAATGAGGATAAACCTCAGATCATGGATCCAATCCGCATCATTGCTACTAACATCTTTCAATACAATTTTCTCTAGGAACATATCAAAATAAACACAGGGAAGCAACAACGCGAGCTATTGATCTACAACATAATTTGCAAAATACTACCAGGACTAAGTTCATGATAAATTTAAGTTCAATTAATCATATTACTTAAGAACTCCCACTTAGATAGACATCCCTCTAATCCTCTAAGTGATCACGTGATCCAAATCAACTAAACCATGTCCTATCATCACGTGAGATGCAGCAGTTTCATTGGTGAACATCACTATGTTGATCATATCTACTATATTATTCACGCTCGACCTTTCGGTCTCCGTGTTCCGAGGCCATATCTGTATATGCTTGGCTCGTCAAGTATAATCTGAGTATTCCGCGTGTGCAACTATTTTGCACCCGTTGTATTTGAACGTAGAGCCTATCACACCCGATCATCACGTGGTGTCTCAGCACGAAGAACTTTCGCAATGGTGCATACTCAGGGAGAACACTTCTTGATAATTAGTGAGTGATCATCTTAAAATGCTACCGTCAAACTAAGCAAAAATAAGATGTATAAAAGATAAACATCATATGCAATCAAAATATGTGATATGATATGGCCATCATCATCTTGCTTCTTTGATCTCCATCTCCGAAGTACTGTCATGATCTATATCGTCACCGGCATGAAACCATGATCTCCATCATCTTGATCTATATCAATGTGTCGTCACGTGGTCGTCTCGCCAACAATTGCTCTTGCAACTATTGCTACCGCATAGCGATAAAGTAAAGCAATTATTGGACGCTTGCATCTTATGCAATAGAGAGACAACCATAAGGATTTTGCCAGTTGCTGATAACTTCAACAAAACATGATCATCTCATACAACAACTTATACCTCATCACATCTTGACCATATCACATCACAACATGCCCTGCAAAAACAAGTTAGACGTCCTCTACTTTGTTGTTGCAAGTTTTACGTGGCTGCTACGGGCTTAAGCAAGAACCAATCTTACCTACGCATCAAAACCACAACGATAGTTTGTCAAGTTGGTGCTGTTTTAACCTTCGCAAGGACCGGGCGTAGCCACACTCGGTTCAACTAAAGTTGGAGAAACTGTCACCCGCTAGCCACCTTTGTGCAAAGCACGTCGGGAGAACCGGTCTCGCGTAAGCGTACGCGTAATGTCGGTCCAGCCCGCTTCGTCCAACAATACCGCCGAACCAAAGTATGACATGCTGGTAAGCAGTATGACTTATATCGCCCACAACTCAGTTGTGTTCTACTCGTGCATATAACATCAACATATAAAATCTAGGCTCGGATGCCACTGTTGGGGAACGTACTAATTTCAAAAAATTTCCTACGCACACGCAAGATCATGGTGATGCATAGCAACGAGAGGGGGAGAGTGATCTACGTACCCTTGTAGATCGACAACGGAAGCGTTAATTTGGTTGATGTAGTCGTACGTCTCCACGGCCCGACCGATCAAGCACCGAAACTACGGCACCTCTGAGTTCTAGCACACGTTCAGCTCGATGACGATCCCCGGACTCTGATCTAGCAAAGTGTCGGGGAAGAGTTCCGTCAGCACGACGGCGTGGTGACGTTCTTGATGTACTACTGTCGCAGGGCTTCGCCTAAGCACCACTACAATATGACCGAGGTGGAATATGGTGGAGGGGGGCACCGCACACGGCTAAGGAACGATCACGAAGATCAACTTCTGTCTATGGGGTGCCCCTTGCCTCAGTATATAAAGGATGGAGGAGGAGGAGGCCGGCCAAGGCAATTGGTGCGGCCAGGATGTGGAGTCCTACTAGGACTCCATGTCCTAGTAGGAGTCCACCAAGAGGGGAGGAAGGGAGAAGGAAGTGGAGGAGAAGGAGAGGTGGCCGGCCCCCTTTTCCCTAGTCCAATTCAGACCAGAGGGGAGGGGGGCGCAGCAGCCCCTTGGCCCTTTCTCCTCTTCCCACTAAAGCCCATCAAGGCCCATTGCTTCTCCCGTAACTACCCGGTACTCCGAAAAATACCCGAATCACTCGGAACCTTTCCGATGTCCGAATATAGTCGTCCAATATATCGATCTTTACGTCTCAACCATTTCGAGACTCCTCGTCATGTCCCCGATCTCATCCGGGACTCTGAACTCCTTCGGTACATCAAAACTCATAAACTCATAATATAACTGTCATCGAAACCTTAAGCGTGCGGACCCTACGGGTTCGAGAACAATGTAGACATGACCGAGACACGTCTCCGGTCAATAACCAATAGCGGGACCTGGATGCCCATATTGGCTCCTACATATTCTACGAAGATCTTTATCGGTCAGACCGCATAACAACATACGTTGTTCCCTTTGTCATCGGTATGTTACTTGCCCGAGATTCGATCGTCGGTATCCAATACCCAGTTCAATCTCGTTACCGGCAAGTCTCTTTACTCGTTCCGTAATACATCATCCCGCAACTAAGTCATTAGTTGCAATGCTTGCAAGGCTTAAGTGATGTGCATTATTGAGAGGGCCCAGAGATACCTCTCCGACGATCGGAGTGACAAATCCAATCTTGAAATACGCCAACCCAACATGTACCTTTGGAGACACCTGTAGATCACCTTTATAATCACCCAGTTACGTTGTGACGTTTGGTAGCACACAAAGTGTTCCTCCGGCACACGGGAGTTGCATAATCTCATAGTCATAGGAACATGTATAAGTCATGAAGAAAGCAATAGCAACATACTAAATGATCGGGTGCTAAGCTAATGGAATGGGTCATGTCAATCAGATCATTTAACTAATGATGTGATCCCGTTAATCAAATAACAACTCTTTGTCCATGGTTAGGAAACATAACCATCTTTGATTAACGAGCTAGTCAAGTAGAGGCATACTAGTGACACTCTGTTTGTCTATGTATTCACACATGTATTATGTTTCCGGTTAATACAATTCTAGCATGAATAATAAACATTTATCATGATATAAGGAAATAAATAATAACTTTATTATTGCCTCTAGGGCATATTTCCTTCATAAGAACATCATCAATTCTTCCCATAGGTTTCTTAATAGTGGAATCTGCAAGGTGCAAGTTTAGAGAGCAATCATCAAAATCACGGAAACCTAACAAATCACACAAAGTCTTTGGAATCGTGGAAACACTAGCACCCAAATCACATAGAGCGTAGCATTCATGATCTTTAATTTTAATTTTAATAGTTGGTTCCCACTCATAATAAACTTTTCTAGGGATAGAAACTTTCAATTCAAGTTTTTCTTCATAAGATTGCATCAAGGTATCAACGATATGTTTAGTAAATGCTTTATTTTGACTATAAGCATGAGGAGAATTTAGCACGGATTGCAACAAGGAAATACAATAAATCAAAGAGCAATTTTCATAGTTAAATTCCTTGAAATCCATAATAGTGGGTTTAGCAACATCTAGGGTTTTAATTTCTTCAATCCCATTTTTATCAAATTTAGCATCAAGATCAAAAGATTCAGAATTCTTGGAACGCCTCCTAGGTAAAGGTGGATCATATTCAGTCCCATCATTATCAAGATTCATATTGCAAAACAAAGATTTAATAGGGGACATATCAATAACTTTTAGATCTTCATCATTATTTTCATAGGAACTAGAAGAACACGCTTTTATAAAGGCATCTTTCTTAGCACGCATCCTAGCGGTTCTTTCTTTGCACTCATCAATGGAAATTCTCATGGCTTTGAGAGACTCATTGATATCATGCTTAGGTGGAATAGATCTAAGTTTAAAAGAATCAACATCAAGAGCAATTCTATCAACGTTCCTAGCCAAATCATCAATCTTAAGCAATTTTTCTTCAATCATAGCATTAAAATTCTTTTGCGAAGTAATAAATTATTTAATATTAGAATCAAAATCATAGGGCATCTTATTATAATTTCCATAAGAATTGTTGTAGGAATTACAATAATTATTAGAGGGATTACTAGGATAAGGCATAGAATTGCAATTTCCTCTATGCGCGTTGTTACCAAAATTGTTCCTACCAACAAAATTCACATCCATAGATTCATTATTATTCTCAATCAAAGTAGACAAGGGCATATCATTAGGATCATAAGAAACACTCTTATTAGCAAATAATTTCATAAGTTCATCCATCTTTCCACTCAAAACATTAATTTCTTCTATCGCATGCACCTTTTTATTAGTTGATCTTTCGGTATGCCATTGAGAATAATTAACCATAATATTATCTAGGAGTTTAGTAGCTTCTCCTAAAGTGATTTCCATAAAAGTGCCTCCCGCAGCCGAATCTAAAAGATTTCTAGAAGCAAAATTCAATCCGGCATAAAATTTTTGTATAATCATCCACAAATTTAAACCATGAGTAGGGCAATTACGTATCATTAATTTCATTATCTCCCAAGCTTGTGCAACATGTTCATGATCAAGTTGCTTAAATTTCATAATATCATTTCTAAGAGAGATGATTTTAGCGGGAGGAAAATATTTAGAGATAAAAGCATGTTTGCACTTGTTCCATGAATCAATACTATTTTTAGGCAAAGACGAAAACCAAGCTTTAGCATGATCTCTAAGCGAAAAAGGAAATAGCTTCAATTTAACAATATAATTATCCACATCTTTCTTCTTTTGCATGTCACACAAATCAACGAAGCTATTTATATGGGTAGCGGCATCTTCACTAGGAAGGCCGGAGAACGGATCTTTCATAACAAGATTCAACAAAGTAGTATCAATTTCACAAGATTCAGCATCGGTAAGAGGAGCAATCAGAGTGCTAATAAAATCATTGTTGTTGGTATTGGTGAAGTCACACAATTTAGTATTATCTTGAGCCATCGCGACAAACAAGCAAACTGACACACAAGCAAACAAAAAGCAAGTAGACAAAAAGGGCAAATAGAGAAAGAGTGGGAGGATAGAGAGAGAGGGCGAATAAAACGGCAAGGGTGAATTGGGGGGAGAGGAAAACGAGAGGCAAATGGCAAATAATGTAATGCGGGAGATAAGGGTATGTGATGGGTACTTGGTATGTTGACTTTTGCGTAGACCTCCCCGACAACGGCGCCAGAAATCCTTCTTGCTACCTATTTTAGCACTGCGTTGGTTTTCCCCAAAGAGGAAGGGATGATGCAGCAAAGTAGCGTAAGTATTTCCCTCAGTTTTTGAGAACCAAGGTATCAATCCAGTAGGAGGCTACGCGCAAGTCCCTCGTACCTGCACAAAACAAATAAATCCTCGCAACCAACGCAAATAGGGGTTGTCAATCCTTATAGGGCCACTTACGAGAGTGAGATCTGATAGATATGATAAGATAATATTTTTGGTATTTTTATGATAAAGATGCAATGTAAAATAAAGGCAAAGTAAAATAGCAAAGTAAATAACTAAATAGTAGGAGATTCATATGATAAAGATAGACCCGGGGGCCATAGGTTTCACTAGTGGCTTCTCTCGAGAGCATAAGTATTCTACGGTGGGTGAACAAATTACTGTTGAGCAATTGACAGAATTGAGCATAGTTATGAGAATATCTAGGTATGATCATGTATATAGGCATCCCGTCCGAGACAAGTAGACCGACTCCTGCCTGCATCTACTACTATTACTCCACTCATCGACCGCTATCCAGCATGCATCTAGAGTATAGAGTTAAAAACAGAGTAACACCTTAAGCAAGATGGCATGATGTAGAGGGATAGACTCATGCAATATGAAGAAAATCCCATCTTGTTATCCTCGATGGCAACAATACAATACGTGCCTTGTTGCCCTTACTGTCACCGGGAAAGGACACCGCAAGATTGAACCCAAAGCTAAGCACTTCTCCCATTGCAAGAAAGGTCAATCTAGTAGGCCAAACCAAACTGATAATTCGAAGAGACTTGCAAAGATAACCAATCATACATAAAAGAATCGGAGAAGACTCAAATATTATTCATAGATAGACTTGACCATAAACCCACAATTCATCAGTCTCAACAAACACACCGCAAAAAGAAGATTACATCGAATAGATCTCCACAAGAGAGAGGGAGAACATTATATTGAGATCCAAAAAGAGAGAAGAAGCCATCTAGCTACTAACTATGGACCTGTAGGTCTGAAGTAAACTACTCACACTTCATCGGAGAGGCTATGGTGTTGATGTAGAAGCCCTCCGTGATCGATGCCCCCTCCGGTGGAGCTCCGGAACAGGACCAGAGATGAGATCTCGTGGATACAGAAAGTTACGGCGCTGGAATTAGGGTTTTGGCTCCGTATCTGATTGTTTGGGGGTACGTGGATATATATAGGAGGAAGAAGTGCGTCGGTGGAGCAACAGGGGGCCCACGAGGGTGGAGGGTGCGCCTGGGGGGGAGGGGCTGGCGCGCCCCCTACCTGGTGGCCTCCTGTTCATTGGCTTGATGTAGGGTCCATGTCTCCTGAGTTGTATTCGGTGAGAAAATCACGTTCCCGAAGGTTTCATTCCGTTTGGACTCCGTTTGATATTCCTTTTCTTCGAAACCCTAAAATAGGCAAAAAACAGCAATTCTGGGCTGGGCCTCCGGCTAATAGGTTAGTCCCCAAAATAATATAAAAGTGGATAATATAGCCCAATAATGTCCAAAACAGTATATAATATAGCATGGAGCAATCAAAAATTATAGATACGTTGGAGACGTATCAAGCATCCCCAAGCTTAATTCCTGCTCGTCCTTGAGTAGGTAAATGATAAAAAAAGAATTTTTGATGCGGAGTGCTACTTGGCATAATTTTAATGTAATTCTTCTTAATTGTGGTATGAATATTCAGATCCGAAAGATTCAAGACAAAAGTTCATATTGACATAGAAAATAATAATACTTCAAGCATACTAACAAAGCAATTATGTCTTCTCAAAATAACATGGCTAAAGAAAATTATCCCTACAAAATCATATAGTCTGGCTATGCTCTATCTTCACCACACAAAATAATTAAATCATGCACAACCTCGATGACAAGCCAAGCAATTGTTTGATACTTTTGACATTCTCAAAACTTTTTCAATCTTCACGCAATACATGAGCGTGAGCCATGGATATAGCACTATAGGTGGAATAGAGTGGTGGTTGTGGAGAAGACAAAAAGGGGAAGATAGTCTCACATCAACTAGGCGTATCAACGGGCTATGGAGATGCCCATCAATAGATATCAATGTGAGTGAGTAGGGATTGCCATGCAACCGATGCACTAGAGCTATAAGTATATGAAAGCTCAAAAAGAAACTAAGTGGGTGTGCATCCAACTTGCTTGCTCGTGAAGACCTAGGGCAATTTTGAGGAAGCCCATCATTGGAATATACAAGCCAAGTTCTATAATGAAAAATTCCCACTAGTATTTGAAAGTGATAACATGAGAGACTCTCTACTATGAAGATCATGGTGCTACTTTGAAGAACAAGTGTGGTAAAAGGATAGTAACATTGTCACTTCCTCACTTGGGACAATGTCTAATAATGATGATCATTACACTTTTATTTTTCTTACAACTCAATAATTACAACTCGATACTTAGAACAAGATATGACTCTATATGAATGCCTCCGGCGGTGTACCAGGATATGCAATGATGCATGAGTGAAAATTATGAAAGAATTATGAACGGTGGCTTTTCCATAAATACTATGTCAACTACATGATCATGCTAAGAAATATGACAATGATGGAGTGTGTCATAAACGGAACGGTGAAAAGTTGCATGGCAATATATCTCGGAAGGGCTATGGAAATGCCATAATAGGTATGTACGGTGGCTGTTTTGAGCAAGTTATATGGTTGGTGTATGATACCGGCGAAAGGTGCGCGGTATTAGAGAGGCTAGCAAAGGTGGAAGGGTGAGAGTGTGTATAATCCATGGACTCAACATTAGTCATAAAGAACTCATATACTTATTGCAAAAATATACAAGTTATCAAAGCAAAGTATTATGCGCATGCTCCTAGGGGGATAGATTGGTAGGAAAATACCATCGCTCGTCCCCGACCGCCACTCATAAGGAAGACAATCAATAAATAAATCATGCTCCGATTTCATCACATAACAGTTCACCGTACGTGCATGCTACGGGAATCACAAGCTTCAACACAAGTATTTCTCAAATTCACAACTACTTAACTAGCATGACTTTAATATCACCATCTCCATGTCTCAAAACAATTATCAAGTATCAAACTTATCATAGTATTCAACACACTCATAAGAGAATTTTTATTATTAATCTTGGATACCAATCATATTAGGATTTTAAGGAAATTACCATGCTATTTAAGACTCTCAAAATAATATAAGTGAAGCATGAGAGATTAATAGTTTCTATAAAACAAATCCACCACCATGATCTAAAGGATATGAGTGAAGCACTAGAGCAAAATTATATAACTCAAAAGATATAAGCGAAGCACATAGAGTATTCTAACAAATTCCAAATCATGTATGGCTCTCTCAAAAGGTGTGTACAGGAAGGATGATTGTGATAAACTAATAAGCTAAGACTCATATAATACAAGACGCTGCAAGCAAAACACATATCACGTGGTAAATAAAAATATATCTCCAAGTAAAGTTACCGATAGAAGTAGACGAAAGAGGGGATGCCTTCTGGGGAATCCCCAAGATTTGGATTTTAGGTGTCCTTAGATTATCTTGGGGGTTCCATGGGCATCCCCAAGCTTAGTCTCTTGCCACTCCTTGTTCCCTAATCCATCAAATCTTTACCCAAAACTTGAAAACTTCACAACACAAAACTTAAAGTAGAAAATCTCGTGAGCTCCGTTAGTGAAAGAAAACAAAAGACCACTTCAAGGTACTGCAATGAACTCATTCTTTATTTATATGGGTGTTATACCTACTGTATTACAACTTCTCTATGGTTCATAAACTATTTTACTAGCCATAGATTCATCAAAATAAGCAAACAACACACGCAAAACAGAATCTGTGAAAAACAGAACAGTCTGTAGTAATCTGTAGCTAGCGCAAGATCTGGAACCCCAAAAATTCTAAAATAAATTGCTGGACGTGAGGAATTTATCTATTAATCAGCTGCAAAAATAATTAACTAAATAGAACTTTCCAAATAAAAATGACAGCAGTTCTTGTGAGCGCTAAAGTTTCTATTTTTTACAGCAAGTTCAACAAGACTTTCCCCAAGTCTTCCCAACGGTTCTACTTGGCACAAACACTAATTAAACATAAAAAAACAACCAAAACATAGGATAAATAATTTATTTATTACTAAGCAGGAGCAAAAAGCAAGGAATAAAAATAAAATTGGGTTGCCTCCCAACAAGCGCTATTGTTTAACGCCCCTAGCTAGGCATAACAAGCAAGAATAGATCTAGGTATTGCCATCTTTGGTAGACAATCCATAAGTGGCTCTCATAATAGATTCATAAAGTAATTTAATTTTATTTCTAGGAAAGTGTTCCATGCCTTTCCTTAACGGAAATTGGAATCTAATATTTCCTTCCTTCATATCAATAATTGCACCAATCGTTCTAAGGAAAGGTCTACCAAGAATAATAGGACATGAAGGATTGCAATCTATGTCAAGAACAATAAAATCTATGGGCACATAATTAATATTTGCAAAAATAAGAGCATCATCAATTCTTCCCATAGGTTTCTTAATAGTGGAATCTGCAAGGTGCAAGTTTAGAGAGCAATCATCAAAATCACGGAAACCTAACAAATCACACAAAGTCTTTGGAATCGTGGAAACACTAGCACCCAAAACACATAGAGCGTAGCATTCATGATCTTTAATTTTAATTTTAATAGTTGGTTCCCACTCATAATAAACTTTTCTAGGGATAGAAACTTCCAATTCAAGTTTTTCTTCATAAGATTGCATCAAGGTATCAACAATATGTTTAGTAAATGCTTTATTTTGACTATAAGAATGAGGAGAATTTAGCACGGATTGCAACAAGGAAATACAATCAATCAAAGAGCAATTTTCATAGTTAAATTCCTTGAAATCCATAATAGTGGGTTTAGCAACATCTAGGGTTTTAATTTCTTCAATCCCATTTTTATCAAATTTAGCATCAAGATCAAAAGATTCAGAATTCTTGGAACGCCTCCTAGGTAAAGGTGGATCATATTCAGTCCCATCATCATCAAGATTCATATTGCAAAACAAATATTTAATAGGGGACATATCAATAACTTTTAG
This sequence comes from Triticum urartu, assembly GCF_056163025.1. Lineage (NCBI taxonomy): Eukaryota > Viridiplantae > Streptophyta > Magnoliopsida > Poales > Poaceae > Triticum > Triticum urartu. The sequence continues at coordinate 160,622,637 of NC_141873.1, read as the reverse complement.
ATCTTCCTCATTATTTTCATAGGAACTAGAAGAACACGCTTTTATAAAGGCATCTTTCTTAGCACGCATCCTAGCGGTTCTTTCTTTGCACTCATCAATGGAAATTATCATGGCTTTGAGAGACTCATTGATATCATGCTTAGGTGGAATAGATCTAAGTTTCAAAGAATCCACAACAAGAGCAATTCTATCAACGTTCCTAGCCAAGTCATCAATCTTAAGCAATTTTTCTTCAATCATAGCATTAAAATTCTTTTGTGAAGTAATAAATTATTTAATATTAGAATCAAAATCAGAGGGAATCTTATTATAATTTCCATGAGAATTGTTGTAGGAATTACAATAATTATGAGAGGGATTACTAGGATAAGGCATAGGATTGCAATTTCCTCTATACGCGTTGTTACCAAAATTGTTCCTACCAACAAAATTCACATCCATAGATTCATTATTATTCTCAATCAAAGTAGACAAGGGCATATCATTAGGATCATAAGAAACACTCTTATTAGCAAATAATTTCATAAGTTCATCCATCTTTCCACTCAAAACATTAATTTCTTCTATCGCATGCACCTTTTTATTAGTTGATCTTTCAGTATGCCATTGACAATAATTATCCATAATATTATCTAGGAGTTTAGTAGCTTCTCATAAAGTGATTTCCTTAAAAGTGCCTCCCGCGGCTGAATCAAAAAGATTTCTAGAAGCAAAATTCAATCCGGCATAAAATTTTTGTATAATCATCCACAAATTTAAACCATGAGTAGGGCAATTACGTATCATTAATTTCATTATCTCCCAAGCTTGTGCAACATGTTCATGATCAAGTTGCTTAAATTTCATAATATCATTTCTAAGAGAGATGATTTTAGCGGGAGGAAAATACTTAGAGATAAAAGCATGTTTGCACTTGTTCCATGAATCAATGCTATTTTTAGGCAAAGACGAAAACCAAGCTTTAGCATGATCTCTAAGCGAAAAAGGAAATAGCTTCAATTTAACAATATAATTATCCACATCTTTCTTCTTTTGCATGTCACGCAAATCAACGAAGCTATTTATATGGGTAGCGGCATCTTCACTAGGAAGGCCGGAGAACTGATCTTTCATAACAAGATTCAACAAAGTAGTATTAATTTCACAAGATTCAGCATCGGTAAGAGGAGCAATCAGAGTGCTAATAAAATCATTGTTGTTGGTATTGGTGAAGTCACACAATTTAGTATTATCTTGAGCCATCGCGACAAACAAGCAAACTAACACACAAGCAAACAAAAAGCAAGCAGACAAAAAGGGCAAATAGAGAAAGAGTGGGAGGATAGAGAGAGAGGGCGAATAAAACGGCAAGGGTGAATTGGGGGGAGAGGAAAACGAGAGGAAAATGGCAAATAATGTAATGCGGGAGATAAGGGTATGTGATGGGTACTTGGTATGTTGACTTTTGCGTAGACCTCCCCGGCAACGGCGCCAGAAATCCTTCTTGCTACCTCTTTTAGCACTGCGTTGGTTTTCCCCGAAGAGGAAGGGATGATGCAGCAAAGTAGCGTAAGTATTTCCCTCAGTTTTTGAGAACCAAGGTATCAATCCAGTAGGAGGCTACGCGCAAGTCCCTCGTACCTGCACAAAACAAATAAATCCTCGCAACCAACGCAAATAGGGGTTGTCAATCCTTATAGGGCCACTTACGAGAGTGAGATCTGATAGATATGATAAGATAATATTTTTGGTATTTTTATGATAAAGATGCAATGTAAAATAAAGGCAAAGTAAAATAGCAAAGTAAATAACTAAATAGTAGGAGATTGATATGATAAAGATAGACCCGGGGGCCATAGGTTTCACTAGTGGCTTCTCTCGAGAGCATAAGTATTCTACGGTGGGTGAACAAATTACTGTTGAGCAATTGATAGAATTGAGCATAGTTATGAGAATATCTAGGTATTATCATGTATATAGGCATCCCGTCCGAGACAAGTAGACCGACTCCTGCCTGCATCTACTTCTATTACTCCACTCATCGACCGCTATCCAGCATGCATCTAGAGTATAGAGTTAAAAACAGAGTAACACCTTAAGCAAGATGGCATGATGTAGAGGGATAGACTCATGCAATATGAAGAAAATCCCATCTTGTTATCCTCGATGGCAACAATACAATACGTGCCTTGTTTCCCTTACTGTCACCGGGAAAGGACACCGCAAGATTGAACCCAAAGCTAAGCACTTCTCCCATTGCAAGAAAGGTCAATCTAGTAGGCCAAACCAAACTGATAATTCGAAGAGACTTGCAAAGATAACCAATCATACATAAAAGAATCGGAGAAGACTCAAATATTATTCATAGATAGACTTGACCATAAACCCACAATTCATCAGTCTCAACAAACACACCGCAAAAAGAAGATTACATCGAATAGATCTCCACAAGAGAGAGGGAGAACATTATATTGAGATCCAAAAAGAGAGAAGAAGCCATCTAGCTACTAACTATGGACCTGTAGGTCTGAAGTAAACTACTCACACTTCATCGGAGAGGCTATGGTGTTGATGTAGAAGCCCTCCGTGATCGATGCCCCCTCCGGTGGAGCTCCGGAACAGGACCCAAGATGAGATCTCGTGGATACAGAAAGTTACGGTGCTGGAATTAGGGTTTTGGCTCCGTATCTGATCGTTTGGGGGTACGTGGATATATATAGGAGGAAGAAGTGCGTCGGTGGAGCAACAGGGGGCCCACGAGGGTGGAGGGCGCGCCTGGGGGGAGGGGCTGGCGCGCCCCCTACCTGGTGGCCTCCTGTTGATTGGCTTGATGTAGGGTCCAAGTCTCCTGAGTTGTATTCGGTGAGAAAATCACGTTCCCGAAGGTTTCATTCCGTTTGGACTCCGTTTGATATTCCTTTTCTTCGAAACCCTAAAATAGGCAAAAAACAGCAATTCTGGGCTGGGCCTCCGGCTAATAGGTTAGTCCCCAAAATAATATAAAAGTGGATAATAAAGCCCAATAATGTCCAAAACAGTATATAATATAGCATGGAGCAATCAAAAATTATAGATACGTTGGAGACGTATCAAGCATCCCCAAGCTTAATTCCTGCTCGTCCTCGAGTAGGTAAATGATAAAAAAAGAATTTTTGATGCGGAGTGCTACTTGGCATAATTTTAATGTAATTCTTCTTAATTGTGGTATGAATATTCAGATCCGAAAGATTCAAGACAAAATTTCATATTGACATAGAAAATAATAATACTTCAAGCATACTAACAAAGCAATTATGTCTTCTCAAAATAACATGGCTAAAGAAAATTATCCCAACAAAATCATATAGTCTGGCTATGCTCTATCTTCACCACACAAAATAATTAAATCATGCACAACCTCGATGACAAGCCAAGCAATTGTTTGATACTTTTGACATTCTCAAAACTTTTTCAATCTTCACGCAATACATGAGCGTGAGCCATGGATATAGCACTATAGGTGGAATAGAGTGGTGGTTGTGGAGAAGACAAAAAGGGGAAGATAGTCTCACATCAACTAGGCGTATCAACGGGCTATGGAGATGCCCATCAATAGATATCAATGTGAGTGAGTAGGGATTGCCATGCAACCGATGCACTAGAGCTATAAGTATATGAAAGCTCAAAAAGAAACTAAGTGGGTGTGCATCCAACTTGCTTGCTCGTGAAGACCTAGGGCAATTTTGAGGAAGCCCATCATTGGAATATACAAGCCAAGTTCTATAATGAAAAATTCCCACTAATATTTGAAAGTGATAACATGAGAGACTCTCTACTATGAAGATCATGGTGCTACTTTGAAGAACAAGTGTGGTAAAAGGATAGTAACATTGTCACTTCCTCACTTGGGACAATGTCTAATAATGATGATCATTACACTTTTATTTTTCTTACAACTCAATAATTACAACTCGATACTTAGAACAAGATATGACTCTATATGAATGCCTCCGGCGGTGTACCAGGATATGCAATGATGCATGAGTGAAAAGTATGAAAGAATTATGAACGGTGACTTTTCCATAAATACTATGTCAACTACATGATCATGCTAAGAAATATGACAATGATGGAGTGTGTCATAAACGGAACGGTGGAAAGTTGCATGGCAATATATCTCGGAATGGCTATGGAAATGCCATAATAGGTATGTACGGTGGCTGTTTTGAGCAAGTTATATGGTGGGTGTATGATACCGGCGAAAGGTGCGCGGTATTAGAGAGGCTAGCAAAGGTGGAAGGGTGAGAGTGTGTATAATCCATGGACTCAACATTAGTCATAAAGAACTCATATACTTATTGCAAAAATATACAAGTTATAAAAGCAAAGTATTATGCGCATGCTCCTAGGGGGATAGATTGGTAGGAAAATACCATCGCTCGTCCCCGACCGCCACTCATAAGGAAGACAATCAATAAATAAATCATGCTCCGATTTCATCACATAACAGTTCACCGTACGTGCATGCTACGGGAATCACAAGCTTCAACACAAGTATTTCTCAAATTCACAACTACTTAACTAGCATGACTTTAATATCACCATCTCCATGTCTCAAAACAATTATCAAGTATCAAACTTATCATAGTATTCAACACACTCATAAGAGAATTTTTATTATTAATCTTGGATACCAATCATATTAGGATTTTAAGGAAATTACCATGCTATTTATGACTCTCAAAATAATCTAAGTGAAGCATGAGAGATTAATAGTTTCTATAAAAAAAATCCACCACCATGATCTAAAGGATATGAGTGAAGCACTAGAGCAAAATTATATAACTCAAAAGATATAAGCGAAGCACATAGAGTATTCTAACAAATTCCAAATCATGTATGGCTCTCTCAAAAGGTGTGTACAGCAAGGATGATTGTGATAAACTAATAAGCTAAGACTCAAATAATACAAGACGCTGCAAGCAAAACACATATCACGTGGTAAATAAAAATATATCTCCAAGTAAAGTTACCGATAGAAGTAGACGAAAGAGGGGATGCCTTCTGGGGAATCCCCAAGCTTTGGATTTTAGGTGTCCTTAGATTATCTTGGGGGTTCCATGGGCATCCCCAAGCTTAGTCTCTTGCCACTCCTTGTTCCCTAATCCATCAAATCTTTACCCAAAACTTGAAAACTTCACAACACAAAACTTAAAGTAGAAAATCTCGTGAGCTCCGTTAGTGAAAGAAAACAAAAGACCACTTCAAGGTACTGTAATGAACTCATTCTTTATTTATATGGGTGTTATACCTACTGTATTCCAACTTCTCTATGGTTCATAAACTATTTTACTAGCCATAGATTCATCAAAATAAGCAAACAACACACGCAAAACAGAATCTGTGAAAAACAGAACAGTCTGTAGTAATCTGTAGCTAGCGCAAGATCTGGAACCCCAAAAATTCTAAAATAAATTGCTGGACGTGAGGAATTTATCTATTAATCAGCTGCAAAAATAATTAACTAAATAGAACTTTCCAAATAAAAATGACAGCAGTTCTTGTGAGCGCTAAAGTTTCTATTTTTTACAGCAAGTTCAACAAGACTTTCCCCAAGTCTTCCCAACGGTTCTACTTGGCACAAACAGTAATTAAACATAAAAAAAAACCAAAACATAGGCTAAATAATTTATTTATTACTAAGCAGGAGCAAAAAGCAAGGAATAAAAATAAAATTGGGTTGCCTCCCAACAAGCGCTATTGTTTAACGCCCCTAGCTAGGCATAACAAGCAAGAATAGATCTAGGTATTGCCATCTTTGGTAGACAATCCATAAGTGGCTCTCATAATAGATTCATAAAGTAATTTAATTTTATTTCTAGGAAAGTGTTCCATGCCTTTCCTTAACGGAAATTGGAATCTAATATTTCCTTCCTTCATATCAATAATTGCACCAATCGTTCTAAGGAAAGGTCTACCAAGAATAATAGGACATGAAGGATTGCAATCTATGTCAAGAACAATAAAATCTATGGGCACATAATTAATATTTGCAAAAATAAGAGCATCATCAATTCTTCCCATAGGTTTCTTAATAGTGGAATCTGCAAGGTGCAAGTTTAGAGAGCAATCATCAAAATCACGGAAACCTAACAAATCACACAAAGTCTTTGGAATCGTGGAAACACTAGCACCCAAAACACATAGAGCGTAGCATTCATGATCTTTAATTTTAATTTTAATAGTTGGTTCCCACTCATAATAAACTTTTCTAGGGATAGAAACTTCCAATTCAAGTTTTTCTTCATAAGATTGCATCAAGGTATCAACAATATGTTTAGTAAATGCTTTATTTTGACTATAAGAATGAGGAGAATTTAGCACGGATTGCAACAAGGAAATACAATCAATCAAAGAGCAATTTTCATAGTTAAATTCCTTGAAATCCATAATAGTGGGTTTAGCAACATCTAGGGTTTTAATTTCTTCAATCCCATTTTTATCAAATTTAGCATCAAGATCAAAAGATTCAGAATTCTTGGAACGCCTCCTAGGTAAAGGTGGATCATATTCAGTCCCATCATAATCAAGATTCATATTGCAAAACAAATATTTAATAGGGGACATATCAATAACT